>NC_062572.1:4405326-5005326 GCF_022837055.1 Prionailurus viverrinus | reverse complement strand
GCCAGCAGGGCCACGCTCCCTCTGAAGGCTCCAGGCTTCTGGATCCTTCCTTACCTGTTCCCGCTTTCGGTGGCTCCAAGCATTCCTTAGCTTGTGGCCACATCACTCCCACTCCCTGCCTCTGCACCACAGGGCTGGCTGTGTGTGCCTGTCTGTGTCCTCTCCTTATGAGGACCCCAGTCGTTGGATTCAGGGCCCACCCTCATCCAGTACGACTTCGTGTTAACTCATTACATCTGCAAAGACCCTCCTTCCAAACAAGGTCACCTTCTGAGATTCCAGTGGGCGTGAATCGCCCGGGGACACTAACCCATCGCAGGTGCAGGAAGAGTGAGTAGCTACATACATACCCCGGATTTGCCAACGTACCTGTATCTGGATGCCGTTGGGTGCAGACCAGTCCCACCCCGTCTACACCTCTAGCCAGAGCGGACGTCCGGATGGTGGCTTACAGGGCTGGGAGATCTTCGGTCATTGACCCAGTGTATTGAGTGAGTCCTGTTGACTGGACTCCCTTTACCAGAACAAGGATGAGACCGAAAAGCCTTTCTGTCGACTCCTGACCTCACAAGTCCATCCAGGAGGCCCCCTGGGCCTCTCCTTCCCCCCAAACAAATTTGTTAGCATCCTTACCCATTGGTGACAGCACGTTTGGCCGTCGCTATCTGGAATAAACCTACTGCCGTTCTTTTAGGTTCTTGTATGTACAAGAAAGACCAAGATGTTCTGCAAATAGCTGTTACCTTGGTTATATACACACGGTTTCACTTGATTGATCCGACACAGTCACCACTGAAAGGAGCAATTTTAAATTGTCAAGGAGAATGTGTGTCCAGTGGGTACACTTTCCAAATGACCAGAAATAACCATCTTTGTCGGATGAGATTAAAGCCGCGCGCTTTGTAAGTGCCGCTGTATGAACACTTCTAATGTGCCAGACACAGGTCACCTGTCCGCGGTTCGCGTGTTTCCAGGGCGTGATGCCAGGGAGCGCATTCAGTAAGCCTGTCGCCCCAGTGGCCCCGTCATTGGATTGAGATGTTACGTCATTTCCTAACTTGCATTAAAAACAAATAACAATATAGGGGGCGCCCAGGTGGCTCAGTCGGTTGAGCGTCTGACTCCGGCTCAGGTCATGATCTCACAGTTCATGTGAGCCCCGCGTTGGGTTCGCGCCCCGCGTTGGGCTCTGTGCTGACTGCTCGGAGCCTGGAACCTGCTTCGGATTCTGCGTCTCTCTGTCCCTCCTCCACTCACGCTCTCTGTCTCTCTCTCAAAATAGAGAAATAAAAAAATAATAACAATATCAAAAGGATTGCTCTTGGAGAGTGAACCGGAGTCAGCTAAGTGGGAAAGGAGAAAGGAAAAAACCCATTAAGATGTTTAGTTCGGTTGACCTACGTCTTTTTGGCAAACCTTTGCTGTTGGATAATTTCTGAAGGTGAACAGGAAGGACCCAGTAAGCAAGTCCAGGGAAAAACTGGTGACTGTCCATCAGAGGAATAACGAGTTCTGGGCTCTTTGGTTGCCACAGGACACGTTTTTAAGGCTCTGTCAGTACCATTAATATTTATAACCTATCTCACGAAAACCTCTCCTCTGAGCGGAACATCCATCAACGACTTCTCAGGAATTGTTCTGTTTTGTTGGGTGATGAGCCCCGAATGACAAAATTGAGAGCAACTATGTGAAGGGTTTTATTTGCTTCTGTTTTACACACACCCCTTAAAGGTGGTAAAATCATCAGGAGGCTGTATTCGGAGAACATAATTTTCTTTCTGGAAAGAAAAGTCTCCTTTACTGTCCACGTGTGAACTGGGCTGTTTGAGGGACGGATATGCAAGTCCCTGGGAGCGCGGGCCTTGCAGGTGCCTCCACCAGGACTGGGGTTCCCTGCTTGGAAATGACACACCGGAGGCCTCACCCGCGAGGACTCCGCCCACCTGCGTGCTGGTCAGCGAAGGGACAGCGTCACGTCCGCAGCCAGGGAGACGGGGAGACGTGTGCACCTACGGAAAGTCAGGCGGTCTCAGTTCAGACCTGCCTCACCCCTTCCTTAAGCTTTGTGATCTTCAACACAGCCCGCCTTCGTGAACCTCCGTCATCCCATCTGCAAAAGGACAATATAATTCCCCTTAGGATAGCCTCATCCAGGCTGTGGGCGGCAACGATATATGCCCGGGGTTTGTCCCATGACACGGGCGCAGTGAACGTTAACCGCCGCTTCTCTTCAGCATACCAGTGCCCTTAAAGGGGGGACCCTTAAGAGTAGTGGTGACTTTGAGAGTACTCTGTAACCAGGGGGCCAGGGTCACTGACCAGTTGGATTAGAGGCGGCTGTAAAGAATCCTTAGGCCCCTGCCCTCCCCGCGGACCCCAGACGGAAACGCGCAGGAAACGTGGCAATGCACTCCCCCCTCCTTTTTTTTTTTTTTTTTTTTTTTTTTTTTTTTTTTTTTTTGCATAGCTTAGCGCGGAGCCCTGCACACCTCTCCCCAAAGGGCCTTAATTTCACAACCGGCAAGACGGCGATTCTGATTGGCTCCAGCGGCTCCTGCCCAAACGGACCGTCCCCGGGGCGCCCACTAGATGGCGCGCGCAGACCAGCTTGTGGCCACACCTGCCCCGCGCTCCCCTCCCCCTGGAAGGTCCCTGCACACCTGCCCCTGCGCAGTCTTCTTCCCACCTACCTACCTACCTGCCCCCTCAAGCCCTTGCCCCCTCCCCGCCCCCCGGGGGCCAAGTGTGAGCCAGGAAGGCGCCCCCCGCAGCCCCATCCCACGCTCAGCGGCAGCACCTGCCGTGGGGCACCTGCCTCGGGCACCTGTCAGCCCAGAAAGGTGTCGCCTCCCTCCGCCAGCCCCACCCCCCGCCCCGCCGCTGGATGGAGGCCCGGGGCTCCATGGTTGTCACGGAAAAGGACGCATGCTCGCTGTAAACATTCCAAAGGGCTCCAGGAAACCTCAGAATCCCGGCAGCCCCGGCAGGGCCTTCGCTGATACTCTAGACGCGTCACTCCACATCTAAGTCCACGACCCTGCACAGAGATGGCCGGACGAGTGGACGGCAGACGACCTCGTGCTTTCTAACAATGACGGCATGCTCTGTGCACCGCTACTTTCTCAAGTGCTAAGTTTCCCGTTTTGCTTAGATTTAACAGAAGGCAGTGAATCCAATGTGAAATGTCTGAGCTTCAAAAACCAATCACTACAAGATACGCTGATCGTTGAAACACCTCGCTGTGGTCCGGCGGAAAGTTCCAGGCGAAACGAGTCACTGACTGGAGCTCCACCTTATGTCTATTATTATACTGTTTCATTTATTTATATGTTTGTATTTATTTATTTATTTTATTTATTTATGTTGTCAGATTATTGGGGCATAAGAGGCAAATAAAAATTGTGTGCATTGATGGTATACAGGGTGATGTTCTGCTGTACACATACATCGTGGAACGATTACCACAATCAAGCTAGTTAGTACCAGTGACCTCACGTAGCCACCATTTTCTGTGTACGTGTGCGTGCGTGTGGCGAGACCACTTAAGATCTACCCTCTTAGCAACTTTCAAGTATACAACACAGTATCGCTAACTGAAGTGCGTCCTGCCCACTAGATCCCCAGCATTCACCCATCTTATTCATAACTGAGACTTTGTGCCCTTGACCAACATCTCCCCGTTTCCTGCAGCCCCCACCCCCTGGCAAACATCACTGTGTGTTTCTATGCATTCAGCTCTTTTAGATTCCACGCAAAAATGAGATCAGTGTTTGTCTTTCTGGGTCTGGCTTATTTCACGTCGCATAATGTCCTCCAGATTCATCCATGTTGTTCCGAATGGCCGGGTTTCCTTCTTTTTAAAAGATGACTAGTGTTCGTATATCTATTCCTATATACCACATTTTATTTGTCGGCTCATCCATTGACCGTTTAGGTTGTTTCCTTATCTTAGTGGTTGTGAATAACGCTGCTGTGAACGTGGGTGCACACATACCTCTCAGACACAGGACAGCGTCTGAGCTGTCCAATATGGCGGCCATTGGTCACATGTGGTTATTTAAAGTAAAATTAACTGACGTTAAATACCATTAAGATTCAGTTCCTCAGTTGCACTAGCCGCATTTCAAGTGCCAGAAAGCCACGTGTAGCTGGTGGTGACCTTATTAGCACAGATAAAGGATTTTCTGTCACTGAAGACAGTGCTGGTATTAACTGACTCCCTTCTTTGACGGATGCATGAACGGTGCCCTTGGACTCCTTCCCACTTTCCTCTGCTTGGATATTTATTAGTTTTACATATATTTTTGTGCTTAAATTTGTCACATTTGCAGAAGCTGACGCCTCACTCCAATGCTAATCCATTCTTCACATCCTCCTTTAAGTACCCTCCCTTACTTCATCAGTCACCACGGTTCCAGAAAGGATGGGTCTGATCTTTGATCACTGAAGTCCCCTTTTTGTTGAGGGCTTTCCACTTTTTATTCCTTTAGTCTCAGTTTAATGAAGTCCTGGGGGGAGAAATGAGATAAACCAAGTGGTCAGCTGCTGTGTTGGACCAGAAGTCCTGAAATGCTTGGTGAACTGGGGAGTGCCATTCAGATTTGGGGGACGGGTGGCCAGTCCTTCCTTCCACACACCCGATGGAGGGCCCGTGTGCTGGACTCCACGGTGGGAGCCGGGACGGGTGAGGGAGACTCAGTTCTTGGCATCGGTGAAGGCAGCAGGGACCTTCCATCCAAGGGGGAGAATTCTCCTGCTTTTGGGGGAAGGTTCTTTCATGGAGGAGGAAGTATTCCGTCCCACAGTCAAAGACCAAGTGAAACCACTGACACCCTTGGGTGGAGCTACCCTTACCTTCATTTATTTATTGAGACCCAGCTGGAGAAGCTGCTGGTTCTCTTCTGAGACCAGGAGCCGGGCCTTTGGAGCAGCCCCAGGGAAGGGGTGCCGTGGCCTCGGGGGGGAGGTGTGCCACCTCTCCCCCTTCCCCCCTTTCCCTCCTGGCCTTCCCTGTAGAGATAGCTGCAGTAGTGATGCCTTGCCACGTGGTTGGGTTTCAGCCTGTTAAATAATCATCTTTTTATCTGAAAGGAAGACCCTGGCATCAGGGGATAAGGCATTAAGTGACGGAACCCAGAGAGGAGAAGTCCGAATAACAAAAACATCAAACAGAATCTCGAAGAGATATCGGCACTCCCTGTTCAGCTTAGCATTGTTCACGGGAGTCAAGGTTGGAAACAACCTCAACGTCGCCCCATGGGTGAGTGGGCGTCGAAAATGCGCGTGTCTATACAGTGGAATAGTCTCCCACCTTGAGAAAGAAAGAAAACCCTGCCGTGGGCACCACTGTGGGTGAACCTGGAGGGCATGATGCTCCGTGAAATAAGCCAGATACGGAAGGCCAAATACCGCGTGATTCCGTGTGTACGCGGAGCCCGGCAGGGTCACGCTCATCGAGGCAGAGAGGAGGGTGGTGGTTGCCAGGGTGGCGGAGGGGAGAGTGGCGAGGTGCTGTTCCGCAGACATGAAGTTTCAGTTGCACAAGTGGAGATAGCTCTAGAGATGTGCTGCACAACATCGTGCCCGCAGTTAACATCATGGTGTCGTACACGGAAGAACTTGTTAAGAGGGGAGATCTCAAATTAAGAGATCTTATGACCAAACACGGAGAAACTGTGGGAGGAAACTTCTCGAAATGAAGGATATGTTCATTACCTTGGTTGTGATGACGGTTTTATGGGTGCCTGTGTATGTTCAGACCCACCAACTTGTATACGGTAAATAGGGACGGGTTTTTTGTATATCAGTTATAGTTAAATAAAGCTGTTTTAAAAACACAAAAGAAAACACACCCAAAAAAACCCCACCTAGAACCAATAGAATGCCTCATTGATAAACCCACCTTTCCAAATGAATGAAATGATCACATAGGCCCATTAACCAGGTAGGGAATTGATAAACCAGGAGAAGGTGGGAGGGAAGCTCAACCCAGAAGCCATGAGCCAAGGGGGAATTCGAGACTTTTCGCCGCAGCTGGTGAAAAGCCCTGCGATGGGGTCAGAAACAGGGGCTCCTTGCGCAGCTAGGTGACCCCACAGCTGCGGGACACTGCGCAAACCAGGGAACCTGGTCTCAGTGTTCTTGCCTGCAAAAAAGAGACAAGGATACTGGTTTTTTTTTTTTTTTTTTTTTTTTTTTTTTTTTTTAAATTTTTTTTCAATGTTTATTCATTTTTGGGACAGAGAGAGACAGAGCATGAACGGGGGAGGGGCAGAGAGAGAGGGAGACACAGAATCGGAAACAGGCTCCAGGCTCTGAGCCATCAGCCCAGAGCCTGACGCGGGGCTCGAACTCACGGACCGCGAGATCGTGACCTGGCTGAAGTCGGACGCTTAACCGACTGCGCCACCCAGGCGCCCCAAGGATACTGGTTTAACAGGTCTTCTAAGATGACACAAAGAGATTTTAAAACGTAAGCAAATGCTTTGGAATTTCAACAGGGTGCTCTAGAAATGTAGGTATTGTGTGGAATCAGCATCTGGGCATAAATAAAACGGTGCCCCTGTGCTCTTAGCATTTTGTGCTTTTCAGCCTCTCGGAGACAAGCATGGACGGCCGCGTGCAATCCTGGGGAGTTGGCAGACATCGTCCCCTTACACACCGGGGATGTCTGGATTTGGGGGGAGCCTGTGTGACCACTGTCCCCCAGCCGCCTCTCTGACAGCCATCCAGCCCCCTCTCTCTCTGTCTCCCTGGGCTTCCTGCACATGTCAGGGCTTCTTAGAAAGGAACTTTCCATTTGGAAGTGTGCCCTCCTTGGGTCTCTATATCCCTTCCCTACCCAGAGACCCTATGTGTGTGTGAAGGAAGTACCTGTTCATTTATGCATTCAGATATTAATGGAAAGTCTGTTACACCCCAGGCAGGTGCAGGGTTTTCAGTGATGCAAGTCGTGGACACGGCTTCTGGCCTCAGGAACAGACAGTCTTGGGGGGGGGGGGGTGGCGGGAAGCGGGGAACAGACCAAGCAAATGCAAAGAAGCAAAGAGGTAAGCAAAACTCACGTTGAGTGCTGTGAACAACATGATGAGGTGCTGTGGTCGAGAGCAAGGGAGGACTGGCTTACAGGAACTGTTCAGCCATGGCCCTCAGGGAGGGGATTTACGACCCATTCCATAAACATTGGGACCGTTTTACATCAAAACCCAGGCATCATGCACATCTATATATAAAACTGAAAGTTTAATAAAAATGATATTTGCCCTTACTATGCGTGATGTGCTGTGACGTTTGTCTCTTCTGTTCTATTTTATTTTATCGTGTTAGGATAGGTGAGGTTATGCTGCTTTAGAAATCATGTCTCGGGGCACCTGGGTGGCTCAGTCGGTTAAGCGGCCGGCTTCCTTTCACGTCATGATCTCGTGGTCCGTGAGTTCGAGCCCCGCGTCGGGCTCTGTGCTGACGCCTCAGAGCCCGGAGCCTGTTTCCGATTCTGTGTCTCCCTCTCTCTCTGCCCGCCCCCCCCCTCGTTCATGCCCTGTCTCTCTCTGCCTTTCAAAAATAAATAAATGTTAAAAAAAATCATGTCTCATCTCTCAGGGGCTTAAAATAACACAGATTTATTTTTTGCTTGTGCCAGGCAGCTCATAGATTGTTTGGGCCAGGGTTTGGCAAACTGTAGCACACAGATCAGACCTAGCCGGTGGCTTGTTTCTGCAGAGCGCAGAAGCTAAGAATGTGTTATGTTCTAAGAGTGAAAGAAAAATGAAGAAGCGTATGTGACAGAAAACATATGCATCCTGCAAAGCCTTTCCAGAAAAAGCTTCCTGACCTCTGGTCTAGTGGCTTGGCATGATCCTTATTCTGGGAACTCATTTTGGGGACTTGGCCAGTCTCTTGGCCCCGGCCAGTTACTGTAGCAGCAAGAGAAATAATTGGAGAGTCTTGTCCTGGCAATTAATTGCTCTGGTTCGACGGTGTCACATGCCAGTTGCTGTCACAACCCTATCCTCGTGACAGTGACAGGGCTCTGTCCAACCCCTGGGGCTCCAGGAAATGCCATCTTGTTAGGTGTCAGATAAGGGCACCCGTCTGGAAATATTTGGCTGTTGACGATTCCTCCTAATAGCTATGAAGGGATGACCACTCGCCATTTTGTTAATTTCAAAAACACTTGTAGACCACCACTCTGTTCTGTGACTCTGTGAGTTCCAGTATTTTAGTTTCCACACAGAAGTGAGATCACACAGTATCCGTTGTTCTGTGTCTGGCTTATTTCATTTAGCATCATGCCCTCAGGGTTCTCCTGTGTGGTTGCAAACGGCGGAACTTCCTTCTTTTTGAAGGCTGAATATCCCTTTGTGTTTGTGGGTATGTATATATATATATATATATATATATATATATATATGGGTGTGGGTGTGGGTGTGGGTGTAGGTATATGTGGGTATATATATAAGTGTGTGTGTGTGTGTGTGTGTGTTTAATATGTATAATTTATAAATGTTTACGTATGTGATATATATATGTATATATAATATCACACATATACGTGATTATATATACATATATATCACATTTCATTATCCATCCATCCAGAGATGGATATTCAGGTTGTTTCCGTATCTTCACTACTGTAATGTGAGATTTAGTTCTGGAGATCTAACGTATGGCACGATGACCATAGTTAACAATGACCGTTGACTGTATTGTACGCTTGAAGTGTGCTGACAAGGTAGATCTTAAGTGTTATTCCCTCCCCGCCCCCCACACAACGGTGAATCTGTGCGATTGTGTTCATCATGTCACATTGTGAACATATCTAAACACATCACGTGTACACCTTAAATAACACCATTTGTATTTGTCAGTTACGCTGCAATAAAACAATGCTTCTTGGGGTCCACTAAGTTGATTTCCTGACCCGCTAACAGTGGGTCACCCCAAGCGTGACGTGGAGCGTGGCACAAGACGAGGTCAGAGGACGCGTTTGGATTTTCTGTGAACGGCAGGAAGTCACGGGAGAGCTTCAGCAGGGGATCTGATCTGATTCATGTTTTAGAAACAATCCGGAAGTCTGGCTGCTGTGTGGGCAATGGGGAGCCCCCAGCTGGTTCCTTGTGCTGCCCTGAGAGAAAATAGTTTGGGGGTTCTGATCGACTTCAAGTCAGTTTTTTTTTTAATGTTTATTCATTTTTTGAGAAAGAGAGAGCAAGCAGGGGAGGGGCAGAGAGAGAGAGACACACACAGAATCCAAATCGGGCTCCAGGCTCCGAGCTGTCAGCACAGAGCCCGACGTGGGGCTTGAACCCACGAACCGCGAGATCATGACCTGAGCCGAAGTCGGACGCCCAACCCACTGAGCCACCCAGGCGCCCCCCTCTCCCCCCAATCACCTTCGCTACGAATTTGGAAGAAAGTATTGACAATCAGCTACAACTGTTATTGCCATCAGACACCCTCTTTACAGTTGCCTACAGGCTACAGGAAATGGTTAGCCCTGAGGAAGTTTCTAAGAATAAATGATTGGCTCCTTTGCAAATGTCACTATCAGCACTTGTGAGCATTGTTGATCATCCTGGGGCGAAATTATGCTCGTGGGGATGGCAAGCAGTGAGCTGGAACAGCTACCAGGCGTTTATCAGGTCGATCTCCCGGATTCTAGAAGGCTGAGATTCCCGGGTGAGTCTGCCTCCCGGCTCTGGGGGACCCACGCACCCTCTGAGGGCTCAGGAAGCATCTCCCTTTCAGACACTGCTGTGGAACCAGGGGGAGATTGACTTCTGCACAGCGGAGGCAGGGCACACTGTCTTCCTTCTGCTGGATGGAGGTGTGAAGGCGGGAACCAGCTGGCAGTCCCTTCCTTGACAACGAATTTCAACGTTCTCTGCTCCGTGGGGACACAGCACAATGCTTTTTAGAGTCTCTCATGCGCAGAGGAAACAGATATGATGGAAAAGCTTCAGCACCGGCCTGGGAGACAAATTTTATTTTCTAGTTCATTCCTATTTTGCTGTGTGATGTGAAACACGTTCCTGGGCTCCTCTGTTTTCATCCCCCCCCCCCCGCCCAAACATTCAGACTCTGTGAAAATCAACTGTTGCAACCACCCAGCAAACCTTTTCAGACGGGTTAGTGGATCATTGAGCCCGGATGGAGAACGCCCAGAACAGGGAGAGCAAAAGAACACCATAAATAGTGTTGTGGGGTCTGAAGGGAAATTCTAGGTACAGATGCTCTCCAACCTTTGAGAGCTTTTAACAAGCCCCGTGCCCGTTGTCAGTTGATCACACCTCCGCCCTTCTCTCCCTGCTTTGTCGTCTTGGAGTTGGACCCTGCAAACACCTGTCCTTTGTCAGCCGCCGTGATGTGGGGGTTTTCCAGTGGGGTCCGCCGGAGGGACAGGGCAGGGCACTCCTCTTCTCAGTGAATGAAAGAATAATTTTCTATCAGCTTGTTAGAAAGCAACACGTACCTAAAAGTAATAACACCATCGTTTTGGAACTCTTGAGAATTTAGATTGACTGGAGGTTCTGACTCTAGCCTTAGCATCTTGAGGGGTCTGGTTTAAAATGCGGATTCTTTTTTTTTTTTTAATTTTTTTTACACTTATTTATTTTTGAGAGACAGAGAGAGACAGAGCACAAGTGGGGAATGGGCAGAGAGAGAGGGAGACACAGACTCCGAAGCAGGCTTCAGGCTCTGAGCTGTCAGCACAGAGGCCAACGCGGGGCCCGAACCCACGAACTGTGAGATCATGACCTGAGCTGAAGTCGGATGCTCAACCGACTGAGCCACCCAGGCTTCCTCCCACCCCTTTGTTTTTAATGTGGATTCTTAGGCCTCACACCGTGATGCTGAGCTGCTCTGATTTAACTTAGCATTAAATGGCCTTTTGGTACACATTTGTAATGCACATTTCTCACAACAACCCTTTTAAGTACCTTGGCCTCATTTTATTGCTTTGTGGCTCGGAGAAAGGTCTGGCAGGTAGACTGGAGGTCGGGTGGGGGCAGAAAGCAAGCCCTGATGATATTTCCTTCTCACTCGTCTGCCTTTCCAGCATAAAATGAAACCTCTTCTGTTTCTTCCGTACAAGTGATGAGGAAATGGAGTCAGGCAAACAATTCCATTTTTCAAATATTTTTTTTTCCCATTGTAGAAAATTTGTTAAACACAGACGTTTATAAAGAAGAAAATAAAACGAATCTTTCCTTCCACTGCCTGGAGACACATTTTGACACTTCTATTTCCAGTTTCCTTGCTCCGCATCTATCTTGATTTTAACAAGATGATGATCATATTTTTACTTTTGCTTTTTTCATTTTATCGTTGGATTGGTTTGCTCCTGGTGCATAATAAAAGCATCCTAGAATTCAGTGGCTCGAAATGACTGTCATTTGTGCCCACTCATGCAGTGGCCGGGCAGCCGGGGCGGCTGGGCCAGGGGCCTTCATCCCGGGCGGGCGGCTGGGGTGCTCGGGGCCAGAGGGCATCCTGGCATGTCCTTTTCACAGCCGTGGCGGGATCACAAAAGGGCAAGCAGAAATGCGTGCCATGCCTTACGCCCTGGGCTGACAGCAGGAATTGCCCCAAGAGGACAAAGGCTTTCTTTTTTTGTCTCTTGCCCCAGCCTCCGACATGCAAAGAAGAAATCATCTCTCAATTTCTCTTGAACTCCTCTCTGTAATAGCTCCCATCACTGTGCATTATACGGGAACACTCCAGCCCCTTTAAGTCACTCTCCGATAACACAATCTGGGTAATTTCCTTCGCAGATGAAGACGAGGAGAAAATTATGATTACATTATTAGGTCATGTGATCGTATTCGATGCCTTGCGCCAGCTCCCGATGAAAATGTGGGAGAGTTTCAGCTTCCCACATGAAGGGAGAAGGATACGGCTTGTGTTCTTTCCCGGGGTTCACGCAGGCGATGGTCGGGGGGCGGCCTGGAGGTCCCTGCTCTCCCCTGGGTGGTGGCTGGATTTCTTCTCGGCGGAGCCAGAGAGGGCGGGCCTCTGCTCTGAGGTTTGGGGAGGACAGAGGAGGCCACACGGTGCTTTGTTGTGCCGTTAACTTCTTGGTCTTACACCGTGTTTGAGAGCCATATTCTAGACAATTCTAGACATTCTCGTGTGAGGTAACCAGTCACGTTGAAGGAGGATCAAAACTCACACCCCCCCCCCCCGGCCCCCTCCTCACTCTCCCACACGGAGCCCCCTCCCTTTTCTTAAAATGCCACCGTTTCCTTTCTCTGTAAGATTCCTTGTGTCTGGTTTTTGGACCATGGCTTAACTTCACAATGTGCATAAACTTCTAGATCACTAGTTTCATTGTTTTCGTTGTATTATTTTCTTAATTTAATTTTAGAGTTTTATTTGAGGGTGGCTCAGTCAGTTGGGCGTCCGACTTTGGCTCAGGTCATGATCTCGCGGTCCGTGGGCTCAAGCCCCACGTCAGGCTCTGTGCTGACAGCTCGGAGCCTGGAGCCTGCTTCGGATTCTGTGTCTTTTCTCTCTCTCTGCCCCACCCCTGCTTGCACTCTGTCCTCACTCTCTCAAAAATCAACATTAAAAAAAATTTTTTTTAACAAAAAAAATAAAATTTGAAATCCCTTTCTTTAGTTTTAGATTCTGAAATGTATTTGTTGATGAAGCCACTCTGGTTACTATATAGGGAGTGACGGGCACATGATATTCTAGGCCAGCTGCAGGGGAAGATCCAGGCTCGGCTCCTACCAAGTAGCCACCCAACTCAAACGTGCCTGACCGCACTCAAGACTTCTGCGTAAGGCTGTACAGGTTGTGCACTGCACACGGGCATGCCCAAGGCAGTATCATTCACACCTTAGACATGTGGGTTCAGGGACTTAGTAGGACAGTCATATAGCAGATGGCAATGAAGTGCCTTATTCTAACCCATTATGATGTATGGGTACATTATGATAACTTTCTGGGGGAAGAAGGAGGCACTGTTTTCTTTCTCTTTCTTTTTTTTTTTTGTAATGTTTATTCATTTTTGAGAGAGACAGAGAGAGAGAGAGACAGAGCATGAGCGGGGAAGAAGCAGAGAGAGAGGGAGACACAGAATGTGAAGCAGGCTCCAGGCTCTGAGCTGTCAGCACAGAGCCCGATGCGGGGCTCGAACTCACGAACTGCGAGATCATGACCTGAGCCACCCAGGCGCCCCAAGAGGCACTGTTTTCCAATTTGCACAGGGCTCACTGTGGACTAATGATAGCTTTGCTGCGTGAACATTTTCAGGGAACGTATCATTTTCTGCAGTATTCCGAAGCAGTACTTCATCCAGCGATATTCCACGAGTACTTAATGAGCACTGACTGGATGCCGGCCCCACAGCTAGGCCCGGGGGACAGCGAGGGGAATAAGGAGCTACGTCCATACAGGGAAGACCAGCGTGAGACGGCCAAGGGCACACGTGGTTGTGCGGTCGCTGCTGTGGCAAGCGCTCTGACGGGCAAGCAGAGGGGTCATGAAAACATACGGCGCAGGCGTGAGCTGGTCTGCTGCAGGCTCCCGGAGGCTCTGATGCTCGACGAGGGCCGTGGTGGCCGGGAAGTCGGGGTCTGTAGGAGGAGAGAGAGCCGTGAAGGCCGAGGGCTTCCCAGGGTGCAACACGCAGATCCCCTTGTGTGTGATGAGTTTACACAGGGCACAAAACTGTGTTAAGTAAAATTGATTTACATAGGAAATTACTTCCTTTTATTTCTCTTTCAACCCTTTTGATTAGGGCAACAACAGAGTCTCATGTGGATTCTACGGTCTTTTTAAACAATTCTCCAATATTTGCTAATTTCCATTTTTAATAGAGAAATAGCGGGCCTTTTGCCAAAGCCTCGGACAGGCGGCGGTCTGCAAATGGAATTTAATAGTCCTGCTTTGTTTCAATTACAAGCAGCCTTGGCTTTGCCCAACAGCGTGGGGCCACAGCCACGACTGTGTGCTGAAACGAAGCAGAGCCCAGACTGAAAATCTAAATAATCGATGGGGAAAGTTGTGGACTTTAAATAAACTCCTTTTGGGGTCGCCTGGGTGGCTCCGTCGGTTGAGGGTCCGACTTCGGCTCAGGTCACGATCTCGCAGTTGACGAGGTCAAGCCCCGCGTCGGGCTCTGTGCTGGCAGCTCGGAGCCTGGAGCCCGCTTCGGATTCTGTGTCTCCCTCTCTCTCTCTGCCCCTCCCCCGCTCATGCTCTTTCTCTGTCTCAAAAAAATAAAAGATAAACATTAAAATAAATAAACTCCTTTTGTGAACTTTTAAATAAAGTTTTGTGGGTTACTATTGGTCATAAATGTAGAGGGAAATAAAAAAAAACCTTGTAAAATCAATATTTAGTACATTGTAACTTGAGCATGAGCGACATTGAGTTCTTCCGGGGGAAACTTACCAGCAATCGTGTGAACAGTATTTACTTTCTTGTTGTGTAACTTTCTAGACCGCCATACCCTGTACGTGGGGAGTCCGTTCCCAACGTTTCATTTTCTGTTCCTTCAGCGCGGGGCGGTTTCTCCAAGAATTCCTTTCCCCGTGAAGTTGTTTGGCTGGGTCAGTTCCTCAGGGACACCTCTGCCCTCCCTGTCATGACCACGTTCCCCTCCCCGTATGGCGACCAGCTTCCCCGATGAAGCCCCCGCGGCTGCACCTCAAGGCTCTCCTGACCCACGGCAGGTAGTGTCCCCCGTCGGCTGGTTCCGCCATAGCTCCATCTACACTTAATGCTCATTTTGCCTCTAGCATCGTCACCTTTCATTTCTTTGCGGCATTTTCAGCTCTGTTGGCCAGTTCCCTCTGTGGACGATCTGTTTTTGCCAGGTGGTTTTATCCCTGGGAGACAGAGGGAGACATGATGACACGCTTTGCTGACTATGAACTGAATAATAGAGGCACCGTTATCCGCCACCAACAGACTGGGAAGTAATTGATGTGACTGGTCCCTCAGCATGAGATACATCTGTTTATTTGTGCACTAACTTGTGGGCTGAAGAGCCAGCCGGAAGTCCGTACGTGACGCACTCACAGATAACACGGTATACCTTGGTTGTTGTAACCTGTTGTAGGGAGATTGGTACTTTTTAAACAGTGGTGACCGAAATCTGTGCATAGTGGGGCCTTGCTAAGAGAGGACTGCCTGTATATTTAGTTTTAAGGTTCTTTCTATTTGTGGCCAGTGACACAGACCCTTTCCA
The DNA here is from genome assembly GCF_022837055.1 of Prionailurus viverrinus. Lineage (NCBI taxonomy): Eukaryota > Metazoa > Chordata > Mammalia > Carnivora > Felidae > Prionailurus > Prionailurus viverrinus. The sequence goes on along the minus strand of NC_062572.1, from coordinate 4,990,121 downwards.
TTTATGTTACGGAAAGCTTCTTTTTTAAAAATATGTATTTAGTTAAAGTCAAATCCTACAAAATGTGGATTGATTCAAAGAAGTATCCATGATGGCCACAATTTGGGGAGAACTATGCATGAAAGACCAGGGTGGGGAAATGTTGCTTGGGCACCAGCTGCTGACCGCAGGAGGGGTTGTGTTCCCAAAGGTCATATCTGCTTGTGAACGACAGATGGCTTTCTCTGCGTTCTCCCCAAAGTATCGGTGCAGGGCTGTCCTGCTCACGTCTAGTACTGGTTCCCAGTATCCCTTCCTCCAAGGTGCATCAACTCAGAACAGAGCTACGTGGGGACATGTGGGAGTATTCTATGTATATTTCTTGGTACTATCACGACGAATCTCTAAGTCAATATATATGTAGACTTAAAGCATTTTCCTTCTTAATAGCCGTATGATATATCGTGGTAATCAAGCCTCTTTTGACATTTAGACGGTTTGTTTCCCTTTTTTGTTTCTTTCACTCTTCCTTTCATTTTTGTACTACAAAAAGTAAGGCAACGAATAAACTTTTTAGAGATTGGTTCGTACAGTTGATAAAACTGTATTGTGTAATTGAAATTTGCTAAGAGATTAGAATTCAAATGTTTCCAACAAAAAAGCCCCCCAAACCCTGAATATGTAATTAACTTGTCGGGGTGAAACCTACCACAATGTATATGCATATCAAATCATCACTTTTTACACTTTAAATGCCTTACAGTTTTTTTTCAATTAAATCTGCACAGTGCTGGGGCGCCTGGGTGGCGCAGTCGGTTGAGCGTCCGACTTCAGCTCAGGTCACGATCTCGCGGTCCGTGAGTTCGAGCCCTGGGCTCTGGGCTGATGGCTCAGAGCCTGGAGCCTGCTTCCGATTCTGTGTCTCTCTCTCTCTCTCTGCCCCTCCCCCATTCATGCTCTGTCTCTCTCTGTCTCAAAAATAAATAAACGTAAAAAAAAAATTAAAAAAATATCTGCACAGTGCTGAAAAAAGAAAGATATTAAAAAACACAGAATGGCTGTATTAACATCAGAATGACGTGTTAATAACAGGTCAAAGGATATTACCAGCAATTATGAAGTACAATTTATCATGATAAAGGAGTCAGTTCATCAAGAAAACAGAACAGTCTTAAATCTGTAAGCACTCAATAACAAAGCTTCAAAATACAAGAAGCAAAAATTTACATAACTGAAAGAAATAAATATAAATTGACAATTGTAGTTGGATGTTTAAACTCTTCTCCCTCAGTAACTGATAGAACAAGTCAGCAGAAATTTGGTAAGTTGGATCTTTGACAAAATAAGTCATTTACTCAAGTCCACTCAGTGAGTGGGAGATCCAGGATTCTGGGTCAAGAATGACTCCAAAGTGTTCTCCGTACTACACTGAAGGTATAGTGTCTGAAAACAAAGTACATCGAATCCTTATTTATTTTTTTAACGTTTATTTTTGAGAGAGAGAGAGAGAGGGAGAGAGAGAGAGGGAGACAGACCGCAAGTGGGGGAGGGGCGGAGAGAGACGGAGACAGAATCCAAAGCAGGCTCCAGGCTCTGAACTGTCAGCACAGAGCCCGACACAGGGCCTGAACTCACTAACCATGAGATCATGACCTGAGCTGAAGTCGGATGCTTAATCAAGACTGAGCCCCCCAAGTGCCCACATCCAATCCTTATTGAAATAAGTAATAACATAAATGTCCCAGTGAAAATACCTCCTTCAAGATAGAAGGCATAGATTCCTGCCCAGGGAAGATTTCATAACCAGCTCTGAGACTTGGGCAGGCCAGGTGCCGTGTCTGAGCCTCTGTTTCCCCCTCTGTGTGGTGGTAATGGGTGTACTTTCCCTGATGACCTCCCAGGGGTGTTGAGAATCTCTTGATGTGAAAGTAGTCACAATTACTTTCAAGGGTGGGGGGAGAGTGTCAGATGTGACGAGGACAGGAGATTGGTTGGGGCTCGCCGTGCACATTGGTGTGGTGGCCCCAGGACTCTGCTGTGCACAGGGGCGTTAGTTTGGTCTGTAATTGGGACTGGTGATTCCTCTCTAAATTAGGCAGTAACTAGATTTGGTTCAGTACTCACTAGGAATGTGTCGGAGTCTGCCGGAAGATCAAATGAGAGCCCGTGTGATTGGCTCCATTTGTGAGCAGCCACTGAAAATGACCTGGGGCTAGCTAGTCCTCACCGGGGATCCCAGCCCTCTCAGCTTCTTAACCACTCTGTGAGGAAGTTGGTCCCAAAGCAGACTTAGGTGGAGAGGGTCAGCGCTGAGCCTGGGTCTGAGGCACCGGAGGCCCTGATTTGCAAGTTACAGAAAGCCCAATCTGATTGGATCAGCTGGAAGCACCTGCCCAGCCCTCCGACCAATCACGGGTCAGAGGGATGCCAGATGCTGATTGGCTGTAGGCCCGGTTGCCAGGATGCATTTCTGGAGCTGTGAGTCGGGTCTGAGCTCCCCAGCGTTTGTGGGGGTCAAGGGTCAAGTTGCCCAGGGGGGAGAGAGAATCAGAGCAGACTTGGGGCTAGTGCTTATCTGACCACAGGAGTCTGGGCGTGGCCAGCGTCCCTCTTTCTGAAATAATCAGTCACTCCGTTTGCTCTCTATTTGGGGTTTGGACGACCCTTCAAAACTAATCTCCAAATCCACCATGACATATAAATGTAGAAATTAGATTAACTCTGGGCATCAGAGCACATTAAGCTATCTAAATTACTGGGTTCAGTGACTCTCTTTGCTTCGGTCATGCTTCACCTGCCTTCCTAGTATCGAAAACAACTCCTTAATGGAAGTATCAAACGAAGGCACAGAATTTTTTTTTTCTTTGCTAGTAACAGGATTAGTTCAAATCAAATATCCAGAACTGCTTATGTGCCCTGCCCCCCTCAGCCTCAAAAGGAGTTGAGAGGAGGATGTGTCCAGTAGGCGCAAGCCTGAAGCCAATGGTAAGTAGCATCATTTTCCTTCTCCTAAGAGGCCGGCAGAGTAGAGCCATCGTGAGCCCCGTCATCCCGGCTGTTTGCCCAGCCCCTACTCACGCATGGCCTGGCCGGGGTCCTGTTCAGCCACTGCCCTCGACCTTCAGTCTGCCGAGACCTGTGTCCTAGCCAGTGGCATCACTGGAGAGGAGACAGGAACTTTTTGAGGACAGCGTTGTTTTCTGGCCGTTTCATCGGTCTCAAGTTGGCTTCATCAGTTCTTTGACAGAAAAAGGGAAACGTTATGGTCGTCCTGAGTGTACAGATGACAGGATAGGATGATTTCTATTTCTATTTCTCCTAGGTGAGGAGGTCCTGGCAGTAAGCAATTGCTTATTTTGCAATTTGAGCTTATTACGAAAACGGAAAAAACCATCCCACTTGTTTCTCCAGAGTCATGAGGGAGGGATTTGTTTGTTAAAGAATAGAAACGTTGAACTTTTCTCTCAATGCAGGTGAGAGCCAGAGTTTTTGTTTTTGTTTTTGTTTCTTTTCTGGTGACATGGGCCAAGGCTGGTCCCTTTGTGTTTACTTTCTACAACCCTAGAAAACAAGGCCTGTAGTGGGTTGAATAGTGTCCCCCAAATGTCTCAGATTCTAACCCCTGGTATCTGTGAATGCGACCTTGTTTGCAAATAAGTCCTTAGTAGATGTAATTGAGTTAAGGTTCTTAAGAAGAAATCATGCTGGGTTTATGGTGGTCCCTAAGGCCAGCAACTAATGTCCTTGTGACAAAAAAGGAGAGGGAGATTTAACACACACAGACACAGTGGGGGGGCAGGGGTGGGACGGATGCACAGAGGAGGAGGCCATGTGATGATGGAGGCAGAGACTGGCGCGATGTGGCCACAAGCCAAGGGATGCCTGGAGCCCCCAAACCGGAAGAGGGGAGGAAGGATCCTCCTCTGGGGCCTCTGGAAGGAGTGTGGCCCCACGGACACCTTGATTTCAGGTGTCGCACCACCAGATCAGTGAGAGGATAAGTTTCTGCTCTTTGTGGTCATTGGTGGCGGCTCTAGAAAACTAGTAAGTCGACTACGTGCTTGAAGATGCAGGTGAAGAGAGAAGGCACGTGGGGCTGGTCCAGCACAGCCGGGGAGACACAAAGAGATTTGCGGCCGGCGACCGCGTTGATCTGAACCCTGACGCGCCATTCACAGGTGCTGGGGCCGCACCGCACGGTGACTTTGAATTATAATAATACTAAGCTGCTAAGTGATACATTAATCTTAATACCGAGGTATATTAAGGAAAACATGGAAACGATTTATGGCCAGATTGGAAGGATGGCTGCTAGCGTGACGTCACATGTGTCCTCCGTGTGGGAAAAGTAGACACGGGGGGGGGGGGGGGGGTGTGGTCTTCACAGCGTTGGGTGCCTGGCTGTCTTCTTCCAGCTGGAATTCTTCCAGAATTTCCACAGAAATTCTAAAAAGCTTTCGGGGAGGAAAGTGTAGTTTGGGGTCAGGTTTGCCGACGAGGACATGCCTTTTCCTTTGCGGACAGACTTTATGAAAGTTTCCCGATTGGAAAGCTCTTCTGAACTGAATTTCAGTTCTTGAGGGAGATAGGGTAGGCTCAGGATTGAAGGCCCTGCGAGACCTTTCCGAACCGTGTCTTTCCAAGGAGGGGACTTCCTGCTGTGCCCTCCCCCCGGGTCGCCTGCCCTTAATACCACACTGTGTAGACTATGTGAGTTGTGGTACACGCCGGGCCCATTGGTATTTACTCATTTGTTCAAACACCCGAATGACTTCAGCATTAGTGGTGTTCGGAGAGTCGTGCTAGAATCTGAGCCTTCCGTAGCGTATCTAAGGAGCAGCGTGTGAACTGTGGTGCCATGTGCTAAAAGGAAGCATTTTTTTAAGTTTATTGATTTATTCAGAATAAAGTTTATTTTGAGAGAGAGAGAGAGAGACAGAGAGAGTGCATGTGCCAGCAACTGGAGGGGGGTGCAGAGAGAGAGAATCCCAAGCAGGCCCCCCACTGTCTGTGCAGAGCCCGATGCTGGGCTCGATCCCACGACCCTGGGATCGTGAGCTGCGCTGAAATCAAGAGTCAGACGCTCAACCGACTGAGCCGCCCAGGCGCCCCTGAGAGGAGGCATCTGTAAAGCACTATAGGGACATAATTGAGGAAGTGATTAATTCCGACTGGGAGGAGATGTCATCTGGGAGGGTTTCACACAGGAGACCACACTTTACTAGCATCTTGAAGGATGAGTGGAGGTTTTCCATGAAGCCAACGTGGGAGCAGTGAGGCTGGTAAGTGACCTTTGTGGAGCACCTACGATGGGCCAGGCAGTGATCCCCATGCTTCAAAGGCATCACCTGAATTGAGACCCATGACTACCTTACGAGGCAGAGGTGGAGTTACTGGCCGTCTATGACAGGTGAGGAACCCGAATTATGGAAGGAAGGAAGGGAGGAAGGAAGGAAGGGAGGGAGGAAGGAAGGAAGGGAGGAAGGAAGGAAGGGAGGAAGGAAGGAAGGGAGGGAGGAAGGAAGGGAGGAAGGAAGGGAGGAAGGAAGGAAGGGAGGGAGGAAGGAAGGGAGGAAGGGAGGGAGGGAGGAAGTTGAGTTTCCATGGCTTTCCCGAGTGACCCAGGTGTGATTGGGACCAGGGGGTCTGGCTCCAAGCCTGGCCCTGCACCCGTGCACACTGCCGCCCCACCCCCACCCCCAGCTTCTCCAGACAGCAGGTGCATCGGGAGGAAGGGCACACACTTGCAGCCCGTGACCAGTTAAGGAAAGTGTATGCGTTTCCTCTCCCCCCGGGCGATGTGTGACACCAGTCCTGGGCCGTGAGGAAATGACCGAACGCTTCTGAGCTTCAGTTTCTTCTCCAAGTGGGATCGGTGGCGCATCTGACATCGGTAATGGACCCGCCTGTGTCCCTCTGTCTTTCCTGTGCATTGCTTCCCTCTGGTCCCCTCTTCTTCTGAACCAATAGTTATTGAACGGAAGACACGAGCGATGCGGTAATGAACAACCAGCAAGTGAGATCTAATTTTGTGTCATGTTTACTGAGGTGTCACCGACGTGCCGTGACGCTCACCTGTTTTGCAGTTTGTTGAGATTCGTGGAGAGTTACACAACCATCACCCCACCGCAGCCACAGACGGAATATTTCCATCATCCCCCAAACTCCTTCTAGCCTCTGCCTGGCCAGTCCTTACCCCACCCCACCCCAGCCTCTGACAACCACCATCTAATTTTTGTCACTACCATTCTCCCTTTAAAAGAATTTCACATCGGTGGGATCCCATAGCATGTACTCGGGCTAGTTTCCCTTGGCCTAATTGCTTTTGGGTTCGTCCACATTCCTGCACGTATCAGTGATTTATTGCTGACTGATATTGCATCGTGTGGGTGTGCCATACTTTGTTTATTCATTCACCAGCGGACGCGGGGATTCTTCCCAGTTTGGGGCTGGTAGGAGTAAAAATTCTGCATCCCAGGGGCGCCTGGGTGGCGCAGTCGGTTAAGCGTCCGACTTCAGCCAGGTCACGATCTCGCAGTCCGTGAGTTCGAGCCCCGCGTCAGGCTCTGGGCTGATGGCTCGGAGCCTGGAGCCTGTTTCCGATTCTGTGTCTCCCTCTCTCTCTGACCCTCCCCCGTTCATGCTCTGTCTCTCTCTGTCCCAAAAATTAAAAAAAAAAAAAAACAAAAAAAAAAACGTTGAAAAAATTCTGCATCCCTACATGGACATTCGTTTTCATTCATCTTGGGTGAGCACATAGGAGCCATTTCAGTGTCCGTTAGACCGAATATTTTCTGTCTGGGCATATTTTTTTTTACCCCCTTTGTACACAATTCCATCGTCTCCAGCATTTCTGGGTCTATTACTTGATTTTTCTCCTGGTTACCTATTTTGGAATGGCTGCTGTCCATTGTGAATCTCACCTTGTTGAGTGCTAGGTTTTGCTCTATTCTTCTAATCGGTGTCAATTTTGTTCTAGCATCCAGATAAGTTTGCTTCTGTCAAGGTTGCGTTTAAGCTTCTTAAAGGGGCTGCTGGGTGGCTCAGTCGGTTAAATGTCAGACTCCCAATTTCAGCTCAGGTCATGATCTAACAGTTTGTGGGATTGAGCCCTGTATCTGGCTACACGCTGACAGCACGGAGCCTGCTTGGGATTCTCTCGCTCCCTCTCTCTTGCCCCTCCCCTGCTTGCATGCTCTTTCTCTCTCTCTCTCTCTCTCAAAATAAAGAAATAAACATTTTTTTTAAAAAGCTTCTCAGGGGCAGGTCTACAGCAGCCTTTACTGGGTCTCATTTAGCTCTACTGTTACGGCATGACCCTTCTCAGCATTCTGCCCGGTGTTCCCTGTCTTACGCGGTTTCTCTAATCAGTCTGGCTGATTGGAACATGGATGGTTTCCAGCCCTGTGTGTGTTCCCAAATCGTTCAGCTTACTGCTTCTGGAGATTCTGTCCTCAGCCTTGCATGTACAGCCAGGTACTGAGCCAGAGACCCCAGAGCCCCTTCTGAAGATGTTAGGATTCTTACCCCACACCAAGCTCCTTTCTTTCGGATAAACTGCCTCCAAATTCTAGCTGCCTTAACCCTGATCTCTGTCACATGATCTCAACAAGAGGGTGGAGTTTTATTTGAATTTATTCTTCCTGCGGTAACCCAGGGACTCGCCTTCATTTTTCCTTATTTCTACCTATTTTCATAGTGTCAGCAAACAATTGCTGCCTGTATTTTGTCTGATTTTCTGAGTTACAGCAGGTGGGGTATTTCCGGGTCCTGAATGGAAGCAGAATTCCAAGCATTAATGTTTAGTGGGCGAGGCTGATCAGAAGCAAGTTAGCAGGTTAATTTCCAAATTGTGGCAATTCCCGTGACCTACAATTGGGCAGTGTGTAAAAACAGAGCGAGAGAGACTAGTCAGAAAAGATCCTCCCTCTGGGGATTGATGAGAAACCATACAAAGGGCTCAGCATTCTGTCTGGCAAAGAGTGTTATGATTTTCCTGTATTGATATTATATTATTCTTTTCTTTAAGTATATTTCTTTATTCTTGAGACAGAGAGCATGCACAAGTTGGGGAGGGGCAGAGAGAAAAGGGAGAGAGATTCCCAAGCAGGTTCCATGCTCTGGACTAAGCCAGATGCGGGGCTCGATCTCACGAACTGTGAGATCATGACCTGAGCCCAAATCAGAAGTCAGACGCTTAACTGACTGAGCCACCCAGGCACCTTGATACTATATTACTCTTAAAAAAAATTTTTTTTGATGATTATATTTGAGAGACAGAATGCGAGCAGGGGAGGGGCAGAGAGGGAGACCCAGAATCAGAAACAGGTTCCAGGCTCTGAGCCATCAGCACAGAGCCCGATGCGGGGCTCGAACTCACGAACCGCGAGATCATGGCCTGAGCTGAAGTCGGACACTCAACCGACTGAGACACCCAGCCACCTCGATAGTATATTATTCCTAACAAGCAGAATAGCATAGTGGTTACAGGCCTAGACTCTAGAGTAAGATTTTCTGGGTTTTAGTTCTGGGTCCAGCATTCAGTATTGAAATCTGGGATGAGTGTTTGTGACTCTGTTTTCTCATCTGTGAAATGGGGATGATGAGGGCTCCTCCTCATAGGCTTGTTATGAGAATTATGTGAATAAAAACATGAAGGTATAAACAGTGCCTGCATATCATGACTCTTCCACAGAAACTTCTGATTCTCGTTGTTTCCCCCCTCACTTGTATGCTCAGCAGTGCCCTGAGCATTTGCTGAACAAGTGTTTTTGCTCTAGTGTGTTCCGTAGGGAAGTCCCCAGGGACATGACCGTGTTGAGAATCCCTGGCAGGTGCACCCCATTTCCCGGGGCGCTTTGCCAGGGCCCTGGCTTCTGAGGACGATCCTCTGTGCTGGGGCCGAGCCCAGCAGCCTCAGCTGCAGACAGACACAGGCTGCGGGAGTCAGGGCCGGAGCGGGCCGGGCCAGCCCCACGGTGGACACAGAGGCATGGTTTGTACAGAGCCGAGAGCCACGTGGCTCGGGTGTGAGGTCCAAGCACATCGTGTTCTCTTTGTCGCTGCCTCTGTCGTCCTGCTGCCCAGCTCAGTCCCCCTTGAATGCTCCCGCTTGTTAGCTTGCTGTCTTTCTCCGCTTGTGTCCCTCGTTTGTCTCTGTCCCTCTGCCCCTTCTCATTCTGCCTGGGTCAGTCTGTCTTTGTAGATCTCCCTGTCTGTCTGTCTCCCTCCCTCTTTAGGACTGTATGTTTTCGGTCTTTCTGTCTGTCTGCCTGTCTGTCTTTTTCCCTTTTGGACAGTAAGTTCTTCCTCTTCCTCCTCTCCCTCCCCCCCCCCCTCCCTTTCCCCGCCTCCCTCCCTCCTCCATCCACCCTCACTTGGAACTTGACTGTGGGACTGAATCAGCCCCAGCCTGCAGCAGCCCTCCCCCCGCCGCCCCCCTGCCTGCTGCAGTCACAGGGCCCGCCACTGTATGCAGGGTTGTTTATATCAGGATGGAGTTTTCCTCGTGGGCTCGGGTTTCAGAGATGCTAAGCTTTTTCGGGAACATATGTCTCAGAGGTGCCATCAGACCTGCTTTCGCTTTTAATTGGACAGATGTCATTTGCTGGCAACCGGAAGCTGTGTTGTATTTCAATGCAGCTGAGCTGCATGGGAGGGTTTTTCTTCCTTCCCCACCCTGGGCAGCGAAGAAATACAGCTGACAGGTTACGGTTGGGACTGAGGAGGTGCTGATGGTTAGAAGTAGGGCAAACACGGGGGAATGTGCTTCAGTGTTGGAGCTGGGATGTGGGAACAAACAGCGCCCGCCCGTAACCCCGCGTGCATTCTGCGTGTGCCCCTCTCACCCGCACGTTTTTCCCCGACGCTGCCTTTCTCTTCCCTGAGCTGCCGTGTTCTCTCCCTTTCTCTCTGCCCCCGTGTCATTGCCTCTATCTAGCATTTTAAAACTGTGTGTGTCTTTTCTTTCTGTCCGACCGAAGCTTGCCTGTCACCTGTTGGTCTCTCTGGCTTTCCGTCTGGCCCTCATGTCACCGTGGGCCGCTTCAGCTGCCGACAGCGCCTGGGATCTTACATCCCCACCCCACCCCCCCCCCCCGGCAGGGTGGGACACAGTGGACGTAAACCTGACCGTGAGGCCCACTGCACAACCACGTGACCCTTCATCTGTCTCATCCATTAAGTAGCCTTTACCATCTCACTGCCCTTGGTTACCAGCGTCCGTGAGCTTGCCCTGCACACTGGGTGACAGCTGGTCCACGTCCTTCCACACGGTTTCAGCTTCTTCCCTCCAAGCTGCCACCTGGGAGACATCTGGACCGGACTCTGACTTAGACACGTTTTATCAACTCCTTCTGAGTGCCATCCTACTTGATAGGACTTTCTCCATGTTATTCAGGGACTCACGAGGAGCTGAATTTTTGAAATCACTTACTGCTTTGTGGATAATAAATTATTAGAGTCCCAAAATAACTATCACATGGAGGGAAGTGGGCCGATTCCAGAGTTATGTAATACACAACAAGTGGGGTTGAAAATCATTGTGTCAGTTGGAGCTGGGAGGCATCCTTGTTTACTTCTGAGTGAAGTTTACATCTGTCTTACAGCTCTAGAAATCAGAAGTCGGGGTGTCTGAGAGCAAAACCAGGTCAGAGTTAGAGTCCCGTTCAGAGACTGACACCCCTGTGCCAGGGACCGGAGGAGGAGGTAGGCTGCTGGGCCTTGAGGACTGTGGTCCAGACGCTCCCACGCTGGGGGAGCAGCTGGGATGGAACCTTCTAGAAGCCACATGTGGTGATGTCATGGGGTTTGGGGGCTGCTTGGCTGTTTCTGCTAAATCTTAAACCTTTTTGTTAAGTTTATTTCATTACTTTGAGACAGAGAGAGCGTGAGTAGGGGAGGGGCAGAGAGTGAGGGAGAGAATCCCAAGCAGGCTCTATGCGGTCAGTGCGCGGAACGTGACTCGGGGCTTGAACCCACAACCGTGAGATCATAACCTGAGCCGAAATCAAGAGTGAGACGCTCGACTGACTGAGCCACCCAGACACCCCTCTGCTAACTCTTAAGCTTTACATTTGTAAGATATCTACTTACAAGGTGTTAAAATCAAAGCTGAGAGAAATCTATCTTTTGTCCTTGAAGCGTGTGAGTCAGGCAAAGCAATGGAGTGTTGGCTGTGCTTCACAGGGGAGAAGCTAGGAGAAGCACCAGGGCAGCCAGGATGATGGGCTTTGGTGTCTACATGATTTTATTTACATCCTGGTTTGGCTGCTTAGCAGAAGTGTGATTCCGGTCAAATTAAAAGACCCTTTCCAGCCCTGGTTCCCTCATTCGCACAGTGAGGATAAAAACAGCAATCCCTCGGTAGGGACGATTGAGGATTAAATGAGATGTTAGTAAGACTAGTAAATGTTTATCAAGAACTTATCATGTAGCAGGCTCTTCTTTAGGGTGACTTTTATTTTTAGATATCAGTACATATTACACTGTATTTATTATAAATATGCATTATTATTAGCAGATAATGTGTGTAAATCGCTTAGCACAGTGCCTGGCACTTATCGAAGTGTTTAAGAAAAGCTAATTGTCGGGGTGCCTGGCTCAGTCGGTTAAGCGTCCGACTCTTGATCTCAAGAGTCTTGAACTCGTGAGTTCGAGCCCTGCATTGGACTCCGCAGGTGTGACGGCTACTTTGAAAACAAAGCTAGTTGTCATAAATGATGTTCATTAGGCACTTACCATCCCTGTATCTTTATGCATTTATTCCTTGATTTGTTTGTTCTTTTGCTTCTTCATATTACTTTAAACTTTGCTAGGAGTCTGAATAAATGCATTTCTCAAATACCTTCCCCAAATTCCCCAGATGACAACATCCTCCCCCTTCTACACGAACACACCTTGTTGCTGTGTTTTATGCAGTGTTTCAGTTCCACACATGCTGATCCTGTATCTGCAAATGCTTCAGTGTGAATTTCCCAAACATTCTTGCAGAGGTACAGTGAGATTATCAGTTAACAGTTGGTACGGAGAATTACCTCTACTCCAGACCTTGTTCCAATTTTGTCAGTTGTCCACTAACCTTCATTATAGCACAGGGAACGTACTTTTTTTCTGTTTGAGGACCCGGTCTAGGATCACTCGGTCTTTGTCTTTCAGACTGTGATGCATTTGAAATGTACAAGCCAGTTGTTTTGTAGAATATGACCCCCAATTTGGATTTGTCTGAAGGTTCCTCAGTATCAGATTCCATCCCCACCTTGTTTTCTAAACGTGTCAAAAGTGACGTTATGTCCTGTTTCAGGACACAGGATGTCTGTTTATCCCAGTAAGTGATGTTATGTTTGATCACGTGGATGCCACGGTGTATGATGGGTTTTGGTTCCGTATAGTTCTTGTTTTTCTCTTTGGAATTAATAAATCTCTTGCATGGAGATACATTAACACTATATGAATGTCCTGTTTCTTATCATACTTTTAATTACTAGTAGCATTCTTGCTGATTCTTGCCTGAAACAATTATGGTGATAAATGGTGGTGGCCAGATGGTGATATTCTAATTTCATCGTTAGTTTTTACATTTATTAGTTGGAATTCTGCCCTAAGGATGAAGTTTCCTTTCTCCCCTGTTTGTTTGTTTATATCAGTATGGACTCAGAAGCTTATTATATATTATACTTGTATAATATATTATACTTGTATAATATATTATATTATTATAATTGGCTGTTACAATTATTTATAGTGCTGTAAAATTGCCCCAGATTGACCAGTGGGAGCTCCTTCAAGCTGTCTCCTGTGTCCTTTTGACATTTGTCCAAGCACTTTTTTATCTTCTGGCTCTACAATATATTTTAGGCTCATTATCTTGTGCTTTCTGTGCTTTGGCCCTAGAATTAGCCATTTTTCCCAGGAGCTCTGTTTCCTTTTTTTTTTTTTTTTTTTTGGATCGGGTATTTAGAACTAAAATCTGGTCTGGGTGTGCTGATTACTAGGGTATCATTGCATCAAAGCCCTCTGAGCACAGAGAACTAGGGAAAGCTAAGTAAATACACACCTACATTTGCACATACATAAACACACATACACCTGCCATCTGCCATAAGTTCATGGCTGTACCTCTACTTCCAGCTCATGACTGAAGTTCACTCTTACCCCTTTTTTTTTTGCAATTTTAAATTCATTTCTTTAGCAGTGAGAAACCTGTCTCTCATTATTACCAACATATCTTACTTGCTCAATCCTAGAATTCACTAAAGTAGTTTTGGAACTGCTAACCTATTCTGTTGTGGAAAACATACCTAACTAGCATTCAGTATGTGTTTACACATATTTTTATCTTTAGCCCAAGGGTATAGGTCAAAATAGTATGCTGAAAGTTACACACAACTCCTAGATTTTAATAGCTTAAAACCACAATGGTTTATTCTTGCTCTCACTACATGTCCAACACCCATCAGCCAGGGACTGTGCACTGCATTGTCCTTTCTCTGGACCCAGGTTTACCGAGAAACAACCCAAATGCCCATCAACTGATAAATGGGTAAATGAAATGTGGGTATATCCATATAACGGAATATTACTCAGCCATAAAAAGGAATGAAGTGCTGACACATGCTACAACATGAATAAACTTCAAAACCATGCTTTGTGAAATAAGCCAGACACAAAAGGGCATGTGTAATATGGTTCCATTTACATAAAATGTGCAGAGCAAGGAAATGCATAGAGAGAGGAAGCAGATTGGGGGCTGGGAGGGGCTTGGAGGGTAAGGGGAGGATGGGGAGTGAGTAGCGTGTGCACATAGTATAAAATATTATGCAGCAGGTCAAACAATGAATGGGAACCATATATTGGTTAGCAATAGTGTGGTGTGCCTCAGTTTCCTTCCTTGTAAAGTGAGAAACTTTTTCAAGACATGCCCACCAATTCTCTTTTTGGGCACATTGGCTGGATTTCACTGTCCACTTGAATTTAGGCATGGCCATGTACCTTGATTTGGGCAATGAAACTCGTGTAGAGTGATGAGCTCACTTCCAGTCAGAAGCTCTAAGAGCACAAGACCTTATGCTCTCCCTTCCTCTGTCACAGTGACAAGTGGCTACTTGGTCAACGTGTGGGTCCAGAGTGAGGACAATGCAATGCAAAGTCATGAAGATTTGCACCTAAGTATTATTCTAAGAGTTTTCTAGTTTGAGCTCTTATATTTGTGCTTATGATCCATTTTGAGTTGATTTTTTTTATATGGTGTGAGGTAGGGATCTAGCTTTTTTTTTTTTTCTTTTCATGTGGATATCCAGTTATCCCAGCATTTTTTGTTGAAAAGACTCTTCTTTGAAACCTTTGAATTGTCTTGGCATCCTTGTCAAAAGTCATTTGGCTGAAAATGGAAAATGTGAAGGTTTATTTCTGGAAAGCCAATTATATTCATAAAAGGGTGAGTCCTCTCAGCTTTGTTCTTTTTAAAGACTGGGTTTTTTGGGGCACCTGGGTGGCTCAGTCATTTAAGCATCCGACTCTTGATCTCAGCTCACGGTTCGTGAGTTCAAGCCCCACATCAGGCTCTGAACTGATGGCATGGAGCCTGCCTGGGATTCTGTCTCTCCCTCTCTCTCTTCCCCTCACTTGCTTGTGCTCTCTCTCTCTCTCTCTCTGTCTCCCAAAAATAAATAAATAAACTTAAAAAAATAAGGAATTTTTTTTGTTTGTTTTTGTTTTGGGTTTTGAGAGAGTACCAGAGTATGAGCATGGGAGAGGCAGAGGAAGAAGGACAAAGGGAATCTTTTTTTTTTCTTTTTAAAGTTTTTGTTTATTTATTTTGAGAGAGACAGAGTGAGAGAGTGCAAGTGGGGGAAGGGCAGAGAGAAGGAGAAGAGAGAGAGAGAGAGAAAGAGAGAGAGAGAGAGAGAGAGAGAGAGAGAGAGAGAGAGAGAATCCCAAGCAGGCTCTGCATTGTCAGTGTGGAGCCCGATGCTGGGCTCGAACTCACGAACCATGAAATCATGACCTGAGCCAACATAAAGAGTCGGATGTTTAACCTACTGAGCCACCCAGGCGCCCCTAAAGATTGTTTTGACTGTTCCTTCATTTCCATATGAATTTTGGAATCAACTTGTCAATTTCTGTAAAAAAGCAGCTGGGATATTGATGGTGATTGCATCACAACTATGTAAATCACTTTGAGGAGTATTGTCATCTTGACATTATTAAGTATTTCAATCTATGAACACAAGATGCTTTTACATTTATTTAGGTAGTCTTTAGTTTCTTTCAATGACATTTTTTAGTGTTCAGTATAAAATTCCTTCACCTTGGTTAAATTTATTTTAAGTAATTTGTTGTTGATTCTATTGTACCCAATAAATTACTTTTGCTTTAATTTCATTGATTTTCTATACTGTTTTCTATTCTTTCTAGCATTCATTTCCACTCTCTTTGTTTATGAAATTGTATGACAGACGCCATCATAAACCAGCAATACACTGAAAAAGAATTTTTTTTGAGATACAATTTTAGTGACTCTAATATACAAATACTCTAAGAAATTCATTTTAAAAATACAAACAGAAAATAGAAAAATGAAAGAATCATTAGAAAAATAACAGAAGCAAACAATTCGCAGAAACACAGATGCAAATAGACACTAAAAGTCTGAAACAAATGCTCAGTTTCCTTTTGAGTTCAGAGAAATATTAAAGTAGCAACAAAATGCCATTTTTTTTAACCGTTTGATACTGACAAAAATTAAACAGATTGATCACATAAAATGGTGGCAAAGATATGGGGAAACGGTCTCATGTATTACTGAGAGATGTGAAAACTGCTACTATGTTATTGAAAAACAATCTGGCAGTACTTATTAAAATGAAAAAAAATGTGCATGCCCTTTGGGTTTTTGTTTTTGTTTTAAAAGTTTATACATTATGGTATGTTTGCCATAAGCGAGCTACCATCTGTCCTGTTACGTGCCTATTACAACATCATTGACTGTATTCCTTATGCTGTGCCTTTTATTCCTTTGACTTACTGATCTACTCTGTTCGTTATTCCTTTCTTCCTTCTGCTCGTTTTGGGTTTAGTTTGCTCTTCTGCAGGTGGAAGTCTGGGTCATTGGTTTGAGAGCTTCCTTTTCCTTTAAAAAAATTTTTTTTAACGTTTATTTATTTTTGGGACAGAGAGAGACAGAGCATGAACGGGGGAGGGGCAGAGAGAGAGGGAGACACAGAATCGGAAACAGGCTCCAGGCTCCGAGCTGTCAGCACAGAGCCCCACGCGGGGCTCGAACTCACGGACCGCGAGATCGTGACCTGGCTGAAGCCGGACGCTTTACCGACTGCGCCACCCAGGCGCCCCCTTTTCCTTTTTTATAATGCAGGCATTTACAGCTCTAAGTTTCTATGTGCTACTTTCTCTGCATCGTGTAAGGTTTCGGTATGTTGTGTTTTTGTTTTCAGTCATCTCAAAGCATTTCTCCAGTTTCCCTTGTGATTTCTGTTTTGAACCATTTATTGTTTAAAAGGAGGCTGTTTAATTTCCATGTTTGTGGATTCCCCACGTTTTTTCCTTTCATCCTGTTCTACTTTCAGTCCATTCCTATAGGAGAACATACGAGTGAATTTTCCATTTTCATTCTTGCACTTTTCAAGTCCCCAATTCCCATTTGTTTCTTTTCATAATTATTCATAATTTGTATTTCTTTATTGGAATTCACTCGCGAGTCACCTTTCTCACACTTTCCTTTGGTTCTTTAGGTATGATTTTTTTTTTAATTTTTTGTATTTGAAACAGCTGTTTAAAATGTTTGCATCTTTGTCCAGTAAGTCCAACGTGTGGGCTTCCTCAAGAATAGTTCTTTTTTCTAAATTTTTTATTAAAAAAAATTTTTTTTAATGTTTTTATTTATTTTTGAGACAGAGAGAGACAGAGCACGAGCAGGGGAGGGGCAGAGAGAGAGGGAGACACAGAATCCGAAGCAGGCTCCAGGCTCTGAGCTGTCAGCATAGAGCCTGACATGAAGCTTGAACTCACGGACTGTGAGATCTTGACCTGTGCCGAAGTCGGAGGCTTAACCGATTGAGCCACGCAGGCGCCCCTTTTTTAATTTTTTAAATGTTTATTTATTTTTGAGAGAGAGACAGAATGTGAATGGGGGAGGAGCAGAGAGAGAGGGAGACACAGAATCCGAAGCAGGCTCCAGGCTCTGAGCTATCAGCACAGAACCCGACACAGGGCTCAAACTCATGAACCTCGAGATCACAACCTGAGCTGAAGTTGGATGCTTAACTGACTGAGCGACCCAGGTACCCCAACCACAGTTCTTCTTGATTGTTTTTCGTCTTGTGACTGGGCCATCCTTTTTTGTTGCTGTTGAAAAGGGGAAATTTCAAATAATGTCCTGTACCAACTCTGAAATTAAGTTATCTCTTTTTCCTTGGGTTTTCATTGTTGTTTATTGTAGTAGTAAGTTGGCTTATTTAGTGACTTTTATGAAGTAAGTCTGTAGACTCTATTTTTTGCTGTGTGTGGTCGCTGCAGTCTTGGTTTGGCCAGCTTGGTGGTCAGCCCGTGATTGTAGAGATTGCCCTAGACACTTGGAATCAGTACGTGCCCCAGTCTTTACCGAGAGTCTCTTTGTGTGTGTTGGGACACGGTTTCAATACCAGCCAGGCATTTGACAGCCCTGCCTCAGCTTTCACTTCCTGCTTTAACAGAACCTCAAAGTCAACCCGTGGTGAGAGCTTAGAGCCTTCTCAGGTCTTTTTTGAGTGTGAACACAGCCCAGGACGTACACACAGCCCTACGTATAAGCATAGTCCTGCAGGCTCCCCAGGATAGGCATTAGCTTTCCAAAGTACCTCTGGATATCTTATTCCTCATATTTTCCTTTTAAGCTTTTGGGTTGGTCTATTTTTTTTTTTTTTTTTGCACCAAACTTTATTCAGTGCCTCCAGGCAGCTATGAAGTTAAACAATTGCCGACAATGGCTTTGAACAAATACCTCTAGGGATAAAGCTTGTCACACTGGGTGAACTTAGAGCGAGTCAAATACTGACAGCCTTGTAAGTGGGATCTTCCAGGGAGCTATCAGACAAGTCCAATAATGGCAGTTTGGGAATTAGGGTCTGAAGGCTCTCCAGTGCTGATTTGCTCTCTCCAGTGGCTTTCGTCCTGCGAACCCAGGAGTTTTTATTGTTGACAGTGAGCTGTAATTTTTTTAAAGCTACTACGGAGCTGGGAAGTAAGGGGTGGGAATAAGTCAAGTAAAAATGCCACAAACTTCGCTCTTTTTTAACCAAGATTTAGCTATTTTTCTTGAATACATGCTCTCCTGGTTGCATAGCCTTTATTTCCAGAGTTGTAAAAAAATTGATTTTGACTTTTTCTCTTTTTTTTTTGGCCAGTTTTCTCCTGGCTTTATGGAGAGAATTTGTGGATGTCCTTACTCTGCCATTTTCACTGACGCTGCTGTGGTGTGCAACATTAATGGAAACTCATCTTCATAAAGGAATGTAAATATGTTTTCAAGGCATAAAACCTAGAGCTTGCACAAATAACAGAATAAAAGAGTTGTATTTTGATAGATGGTGGATTTTTAGCAGTCTGTGGCAACAGGGGATGATTTAGATGTAATATTTCACAAGATTAAATTGCTTTCTTATTGTGTCAGAGGCAGGTAGGATTGCCCTTGGGATTTGGAGGAGGCCATTGATGGCCACTGGAAAACACGGTTGCAAAAATCTCAGCCACACATGCAAAACTACAGGAAGAAACATGGTTGCAAAGGTATTTGGGATCAAAGCACAAGCTTGGATCAGTGGGGATTGGTTGTTACGAGAAATAAAGTCACCTGCCTTGAAACTCAGTTTGATAAAATTGTGGCGGTGTCTTCTTGAAGCCTGTGAGTTTCTACAGAGTAGAGATGGGTGCTCATTTTAGAGCCTTGCATGTTGCTTAAGACTTTCAGGTGTAAGTTGGCTTACAGTTAACATCAGCTTGGGGCGCCTGGGTGGTTCGGTCGGTTAAGTGTCTGACTCTTGATTTCGGCTGGGGTTCGTGGGTTCGGATCCTGCGTCGGGCTCTACGCTGAGGGTGCGGAGCCTTCTTGGGGTTCTCTCTCTCCCCCACTCTCTCTCTCTCTCTCTCTCTCTTTCTCCGAAATAAATAATGAACATTTTTTTTAAATTAAGAAAATAAAATAGGCTTAAGTAAAAGTTTTTTTATGTATATCTAAATTTCCAAAGATAGCGGACACCGATGGGTCTGGATTCAGAAACTCAGAAACCTTCCAGGAATCTGTCCTGTCCTGCTCTTGTCTTTGATTTCCTTTGTCTGCATTTCGCTTGAATCGGTCTCCTCGAGGGGCCACGTTTGGTGTGTGTGCTCCTCTGTGGAGCCTGACTCAGTGGTCTGGGGTCAGCACCACCTAAGCCACATTCATTGGTAGCAGAGTAGGATGATACCCGGAGGAAAAACAAAACGTTGTCATTTCAAACAGAGAGTTGGGTGGATTTTTCAGTGTCCGTGAACGCTCATCAGGCAGAATTGATGCCTGCCCGTCACACACGGCAAACACCCCCGTATGGAGTTTCCCAATTGCGTTAGGAGCAGAACCTAGCCATGTGTTCTGGAATCACGACACCGTCCCTCATCTTTGGACCCATGGTGATTTCGTCCACACCCACACCACTGTCCTACCTTTGGTGAGTTCTCGTCTCAATTTCTGCGGTGCTTCCTGCTTCCTGTCCTTGATGTACACCTGAAATTTAAAGGTGCATATAGTTCATGTCCCTGGGGAGAATGGAACATTCAGATACATGGGGTGTAGTTACGTGGTTTTGGACGGAACTCCTTGAGAGTCCGTCCGGGGGAGAGGACATACGTAAAACCAAACACCAACTTATTCTTTTTCATCTTTCTTAGATTGGGCTGGCACTGTTTACAAATACTCACTACAAAGTTGGCTTTTTTTATTGATGAGTAGCTATTATTTTCAGGTTTAATTTCGGTGAATAACAAATCATCTATGAACCGGGAATAATAGTAGGAACTATCTTGGAAGGGTTGTGGAGTAAGCTGAACAAGCAATTAATTACATGCAAAGTACTTAGAGTACTGCGTATTAATTATTAGTATTATTATTATTTATTACTCATTGATTCCACCTCTTACTGATCTTCAGTTTTAAGGTGGATAATGAGGGGGTCATTTCGAAAATCAGGTACAGGACCCACTTAGTGCTTGAGCTGAGACTAGGGGATCCGAGAGTGAGAAGAGAATGTGAAGCAATTACCCGTCGGGTAGAGTCTGGTGGAGGCGACCGAGTCGCTCGGGGGACCTCGCTGCTGAGCGGCATCCTGCCCGGCTTCCACTGGCTTCTCTACTTGACTTTCACTCTTCGGACGAGTGGACCTGCCTGGCGGCTCTTGACTGCCTTCCTGGAGCAAACCTTTCATAGCATCGGCTGCGGTGGCTGCGTGGATGCGGCCCTTGTTCGTTTTCCGCCAATTCCGTTCCGAGCTCTGTACCTAGAGAGTCTCGTTAAGCCTTCACGAGGTCACCACGCGGCGGGTACCTTTGTTCTCCCCGCGTCCCACATCAGGGAACTCGGGCGCGGGGGGAGGGAAGTGCCTTGTGGCGGACCCGGGAACGGACTGTGAAAGCCGTTTGCACGCCCGCACTCCACGCCGGCTTCACTGGGGACGCCCGCTCTGCCAGCCGCCTCCGCAGGTGGCTCCCCGTGCGACAAGGCTTGGACTTCCCGGCGAGGACGAGCGGGTGCACTCTTCCCCCGGCCTGCCTCCCCCTGCTGAGACAGCGGACAGATGGCCGGTGTGACGGGCGCCGTCTGGCTCGCTTGAGGGAGTGGCCGGGAGAACAGCAGAGAAGCAGCCCTGGCCTCGCGGGGTCACTGGACCAGGGTCGGCGGCCGGAGCCTCCAGAGTCCGGTCGTGCGACAGGTGCAGTCGAACCCGCGATGGGTCTTTCACTTGAGTCGGACCTTCTGGGACTTGGGATCCACTGACACGGGGGCCGAGCCAGGCCCAAAGCCAGACCGTCCAGTCCCGGAGCCTGGGTGTGAGACCTCGCCCCGCACAGCTTCCCACGCACCAGGTTCCGTCCCCGGTTCCGGGGATGTGACGAGGTCAGAACAAAGGGGGCCGGGACCTTGGGGAGTCTACGGTCTGATGAGTAGTTAGACATAGAAACATAAGCACCAGATGAACATGGGGTGAGCATTGGGGGTGGGTTCCCGCAGGGCAGACTGAGCGCGCCGTCCACACCGTGGCAGGCAGAGGAGCCCTGCTCCCCCCAAGAAGCGGGTGTGGAGGCTGAGACGCGCGGGCGTGGTGAGGGCTCTGCGTGGCTGCGAGCAGGGGTGAGGGTGAGGACTGGGGAGAGGTCTGGGGGGCTCCCGTGGGAGGGGCAGTGGGGGGGGGGGCGAGAGAGCCGGAGGCGGGGTCAGGGTCAGATGGCCGCAGGCCGCGAGTGTGGAGTTAATCTTAACAACAGACGGCAGGAGGCTTTCCAAGAGTTGCAACCTAGGGGAGAAACGCTGCGAGTTCCGTTGCGATACAAAGGATGCTCTTCAACTGTCGTGGGGGGCGTGGACACGGGAGGTGGGTGGGCAGCCGTGGTGGCTGTCCACGCGGCAGGACAGGGTCTCCGTGGCGGTGGTCGTGGGGGCAGCAAGAAGGTGGCAGGTGGGGGAGAAGTCCCGAAGGTGGCCCCCGCGGGACCCCGGGGATCAGCAGAGGAAGACAGACACTGCCGTGGCGCCCGCGGATCCCTGGGCTTGGAGGGGACCCTGGTGACTGGGAGGCCTGGGGGAGGAAGGGGGCTGGCGGTGGGCTCCGGAAGGCAGAGGTTGCTTTTCCGCGACCGGTTCTCCTTGTTCTGTGTGTGGTTACTTTCCTCCTCCTCCTCTTTCTTCCTCTTCCTCCTCCTCCTCCCCCCCCCCCCTTCTTCTTCTTTTTTGTAAAGAATCTTTTTTCTAAATGTGTCTTTTTGGGAGAGAGAGAGCGAGCGCGTGCGAGCGAGCTAGTGGGGGAGGGGCAGAGAGGGAGAGAGAGGATCCCAAGCGGGCTCTACGCTGACAGCACAGAGCCCCATGTGAGGCTGTGAGATCGTGACCCGAGCCAACACTGGCCGCTTAACCGACTGAACCGCCAGGCGCCCCAGTTACCGGTCTTAATTTGAAACTACAGCGAGGGCCGCGTTCGCGGTGTTGATGAGCTGGGAGGACAGGCGGCCGCCCGCCGAGTGACCCTGGAGCGGAGATCTGGGGACTGTTGGAGAGCACCCCGTGTGGTGTGGGAGCCCGGCCGCAGGCTGGAGCCAGGGGGCTGGTGGCAGGAAGGGTCCTGGGAGGGGTGACCGTGCCCCTGTCCCTGGGGGCGGAGGAGGGAGCGCGGCTGTCGGGCTCCGGGAGCTCAGCCTGGGATGCACTGTCCCCGGCTTCCCAGAACTGCCGAGCCGCGGGGCCTCCGGACCGGGTCCAGGCAGACGGAGTCTCAACGGCACGGGGAGAGGGACGGTGGCAGTGGCCTGCTCACGGGCTCCCCGTGTGTGACCTGCGCCCTCTGCTCTCCCGTGCAGGACACGGAGGTGCTGAACACGGCCGTCCTCACCGGGAAGGCCGTCTCGGTTCCCGTCAAGGTCGTGGCCATTCAGGAGGACGGCTCCGTGGTGGACGTGTCCGCGGCTGTGGAGTGCAGGTCTGCGGATGAAGACGTCATTAAGGTAGGAGGGGCCTCTCCGCCGGGCCTCTGGGGGGCCCCTCCCCCTGTCCCAGGGTCCCGTGGGGCTGGCGCCAGGGTGACCACAGTGAGGAGTGGGGGCCTGGCTGGACCTGGAGGGGCCGTGCAGGTGCGCTGTTTCCCTCCCGGACTGGGGACCCCCGGCATCTGGAGCAGAAATAATTTTCTTCCCCTCCTTTTGTTCATAGGACAAAATTTCCCTAATTTTAGCAATCCACATGTCATCTCAATGTTTGCCAACTTCTTATGTAAATAACATTATTTACTCTGTATTTTCTTTAACTGTCCCACTTTTTCAAAGTTAAATACTAATTTAGCCTCTGAGGGGAAGGAAAAATTCTTCCTCTACCCTGCAGGTTCTTCCAGCTGGACTGAGAATTAAATTGACATGAGACAGACCAACAGGAGGGGAAAAAAACAAAGTTTTTTCACGTGGGCGCAGAGGCCCAATCATGAAATCGAGGCATAAAGGAACGACCAAGGCAGGCAGGTTTTGTCCTTCTTTAGACAAAAAGGCAATGAACCTGTGAGGATTTGACAGGACAGAGAAAACTTTGGGGGCTTCAGCGAATAAGGAATTCTACCAGACAGCTCAGCTAAGCACCTGGTAAGGAGTTCTATCAAGAATGAGGGCTGGGGCGGCAAATGAGCAGAAAGAAACAAGGGATGTTTATACTGCTTTCTTGTGTTACGACTTTCTCTAAATTTCCAAGCTCCGTGATAAGGATGTCTCTTTACCTGCTGACACAGGGAGGGTACCTTTCACTTGAGCTCTTTAGGCTCAGAGAGGGGAGGAGCTGAGTGTCCTTATACAGCCTGTCTCTTAAGTAACTTTTATTTAAAATAACCGATATGCCCCGGGACCTCATCATGAAGACACTACCATCCACGATCTTGACGTACTAATTTTTTTGTTAACATACATTAAAATAAAAGTCCCTCCAAGTGCCTCCTAATGTAATTTGAGCATCAGTGGGCTCCAGCTCATGGCTTGAGTGATCTGGCCATGGGGCATTTCCTCTGGATTCTTCGTTCTAATTAGCTGTGTTTCTGACTCCAAATTCAGCCAGGGATCAGCCGTGGTTTATTTCATGTTCTTCGCAGGGGTCTGGTTGAAGCACCAAATTTAGAGTTTCTGCCTGTTTTTTTCTTGGCACACTGGTTGGCCATTTCCTTTTGCAGCAGACGATTCATGGAGAAAAGACTTAAAACTTCAGAAGGTCCTTTCTCCGTTAACTGGCTAAGGGAGCCCCCGGGGCCCGTCCATTCACTCATTTTAGAAAACCAAGGCACGGAGTTCTGCCTTTCCTCGCCTGTCACAGGTTCCTGTTTAGAGGTTAGATGAAACTTGGTCCCAGGCTGAAGAACTTTGCGGTAGACAGAGAGGCCTCCAGCTTCTCGCCGGGTGGAAGTGACCTCCAGGAGGCTGTGCCTCAAGCCTGAGATGGTTTTGATAAAGAAGATTTGATGTGTCTGTGAGCCCTAATTAAAAAAAAAAAAAGTTAATCCTTAGGAAACGCAAATTTGGCACAGCCTGCTTCCTGGGCTTGGAATGCTAATTCTCCCTGGAGACAGAAAGGGGATTAGCTTCAAAGCACACGCCGCCTTGCCCCGGGGCTCCTGGCGGGCCTTGTACTCTGTGGGCAGGTCTGATTAAACAAATCTAAGGCCTTCTGTATTCACAGTTTAGGAAGATCTGAGCCAAGTCCTACGAGCTCATCTGCACGGAATGAGAAATTCTGATGGTGCATCGCCCTTGATTGCCTTTGACAGTGCACTTTATTTACTGTTCCCATGTCATTCCAGAGGGAGACACGGGGCCGTGGCATATGGAGGTGGCGTCTGGGTGATGGTGGCCCAAACAAACGGCCTGTGTCTGCAGCCCCTAGATGTGTGTTCCTTCCCGAGAGCCTGAGGGAGCTTCCCAGGGTGGGCTCCCTCCTCTGCCGCCTTGGAGTATGGCCTTTGCTTTGTTTCCCCTTCGCAGAGGTAACCTAGAAATATCTTCTGCCCAGCCTGATAAATTGCTTTGGAAGACAGTAGTTCGGGTGGTTTTTTTTTTGTTTGTTTTTTGGATTTTTTTTGGTTTTGTGTTTGTTTTTAACTTACTGTCACTCTCCATGGCCCCATGAAGTTGGAGCTCTCTTCCAGAAAATTATGACCTGATCTTCAGAAGAACAAACCAGAGTGAGCAGACCATCCAGCTTGGAGCTGCTTTTGAGACTTTTCTAGGGGAGCCCAGGCTCTGTTGCAAATCCGGGGGCTGGAATCAAGGGAGGGGTATTAATGAGTTGGATGTGATGCGTTTGTCATGGGTTTAGTGTCACTATTTGTAGGAAATGTCGCCTCAACTCTGAGATGAACAGTGTCACCTGCAGAGTTGTGCCCTGGCCTCAGTGTCATCCCAGGGGCATTTCCCAAACACAGGACACGTTTGTTAGCACCCCTTGGGGAGACCCCCTAGCCTCTACGGTTGCAGAAAACACTATGATCCCCAGGGAGAATCTTGCAGGGCTCACCAAAGATCTTTGTGCCTTGGAAACTCTGTGCATTGGGACCGTGATTTAGGTAATAAGGGAAAAAGTATAAATTTAGGAAGACGTACATTGTAAACAGATTGGCTTCTTTGACTTGGGATTCAATGATGTTGGAGGGACAGAAACCGAGGACACAAATGACTTTGAAAGGCTGGAAGCTTGGCCAAATTTGGCAAGATTGGGAGGGATAAATTTTACGTTGAGAACTTCTCTGTAAAAATCCACACACAGTAGAGGATGCGTCTTAATAATAATAATAGAGAGAGAGAGAGAGAGAGAGAGAGAGAGAGAGAGAGAGTGTGTTTGTGTGTGTGTAATATCCAAATTTTGCCATCCTGTAAAAATTGTCAAATTCACATAGAAATCTGGTTTCCAGCTCGTTATGAAGTCAAAAGGTTAGGTAGCCGTCTGCCCACGTTGCTTCCTGGGACCCCCACCTAGAGCTGGGCCCTCCAAATCACGACTGCCCCCCACCCCCTCTCACTCCCACACGGAGGCTTGCGGGACATTTGTCGTTTCTTGTCGCCCTCTTGCTGCTGGTTTTCTGAAACCACATTTCGGGGGAAAGTGAGGTATTTCTCGTGCCCTGGATTCTATAAAAAGTCAGCCACAAATGCTGATCTCACTCAGTCACCCTGACCGGAATCTTGTGTCTTTCTAGGCAGGGGAGGGGCAGCACTGGACGCTGGACTGTATTCTGCTCAAGGGTGTTGGGCGGGGGGAGGTACCGGGTGTCGGTGACAGAGGGGTGGTCGGAGCCCGTGTGAGCATGGGGCCTGGTGAGAAGGAAAGGGACAGGGGTGGGGTGAAGAGGGACACAGGACAGCTCTCTCTAAGCCTTCCAGGGGCCACCGTTCGGGAGACAGAGCACATCTGTGCCATTTAAGTCCCCAGAGTGGAAATCAAAAGGAAGCCGTTCTAGCTCAGTCGAAAGACAAAGAAGTCAGAGGCAGGGAATCCTCTGGTCAAGATTTCAGTCCGACGATGTCCGCTCAAATCCCGACTCCACCTTCCTCTCTACTTGACCTTGGACAAACTGCTTAACATCTCTGAGCCCAGCGTCCTGATCTGTAAAAAGAGGACGATAATGATACAGTTTGGGATCTTCTGCAGGGATTTGTTCTAAAGTCAGCGTGTAGGTCAGAACAAACGGTAATCAAAGTAATCCTTGAAAATCCTTGACAGAAAACCTGGGTTCACAAAGTCCGAAAGATAGTTGATGTATTTTATTTTTAATTAAAAAAATATTTTTTCAAGTTTATTTATTTATTTTGAGAGAGAGAGAGAGAGAGACAGACAGACAGAGCATGAGCAGGGTAGAGGCAGAGAGAGAGAGGGAGACACAGAATCCAATGCAGGCTCCAGGCTCTGAGCTGTCAGCACAGAACCTGACATGGGGCTTGAACTCACAAACCGTGAGATCGTGACCTGAGCCAAAGTCGGATGTTTAACCGACTGGGCCACCCAGGTGCCCCAAGACAGTTGATATTTTTTTGAATAAATGTCTCCTTGCATTTGAGCTGTGGCCAAATTTTCGGGGGGCATTATCGGGCATAGTTTGTATTGAAGGGAATGTTGGGGGTATCTACGTAAGTTAGATTTGAGCAGAGTTGATGGTAAGATATGTGTCTCTCTTTTATCCTCCTCTTATGTCTTCTGATGCAAGTGTTGTCAGATAGCAACCTCCAGTTATTCCAAGCACGTATAATTGAATTCTTGCTTTTCAAATCTGTGCATGATAGAATCCCAAGATGGAGTTTTGGGGATGGTTAAATAAGAGTGTATATCTAAATTTTTTTTTTTCAACGTTTTTTTATTTATTTTTGGGACAGAGAGAGACAGAGAATGAGCGGGGGAGGGGCAGAGAGAGAGGGAGACACAGAATCGGAAACAGGCTCCAGGCTCCGAGCCATCAGCCCAGAGCCCGACGCGGGGCTCGAACTCCCGGACTGCGAGATCGTGACCTGGCTGAAGTCGGACACTCAACCCACTGCGCCACCCAGGCACCCCAAGAGTGTATATCTAAAGGAAGCCATGTGATGCTTGGTCTGCAATAGATCAATCAGTGAATGTTATATCTAAAATACCAACATCCATATTCATATCTGCATATTTTATATTTTAGCCCCTCCTTGATTGCGAGGTCTACAGAGTCCACGGCTCTGTTTTGGTAACAGTGCTTTCTCCAGTCCTGTGCAGAATCTGGAACACAGTGGGGGCTCAATAAATATTTGTCGAGTGTATTAACGAACGAAGGATGAACGAATGCTAGACCTTCCCTGAGATGGACCTGTCTGTGAGGCGAGAGTGCGTGGCTGCCTCGTCTTTATCGGAACATCTCCATTGAATTTCCTCTTCCTGGAAATCTTGAAAGGGAGGGGGGGAGGCTTTCCGCAAAGGGACGTGGCATTGGGTAATGACCTGGCCCGGGCACAGTGATCCAAGCCTTCTTGGGTTCTCAGGGGGAGGCTCTTGTTCCAGGAGTACTTACCAATGATCAGCGTGGGGGAAATGCATAAAGAGCTTTGGGAGGTACGAAGGTGGAACGCGCGTGAATGAATTCTGTCGCCGAGGACGGACAGTCGAGCTACTGGTATTAATGGTTAGCCTGTGTTGGGAACGTAGTAGGCGACAGGTCCTGTTAGAATGAGGACGTTAGAAATGTTGGCCCATCTAGTTTTCACAAGAAGCCTTCAAGGTAGGTGACACTACTATTGTGCGTGTATACACGAGGAACCATCACGTAGACGGGTGAGGAGCTCCCTGGGTGGTGAACGTAGGGACACAGTCCCCTTCAGTTCACCTGGGACGTTGCATAGGGCAGGGGAGCCCTCCTGCGAGCCAGGAGCAAAGCATCATTCCATGGCTTTCTCATCCGGAAATCTGTGCTAATGGACTTTTCCTGAATTTGCCAAAGACTTTCCTTTTCACGTTCACCCCCTGGAAGTTGGTAGATTAGTTTCCTCTTGCTGCTATAACAAACTACCATCACCTTAGTAGCTTCAACCAGTGCACATTTGTTACGATGTCATACTGGATGTCAGGGGTCTAAAATGGGTTAGTGAGGGGGGCACCTGGGTGACTCAGTTGGTTGAACGTCCGTCTCTTGGTTTCGGCTCAGGTCACGATCTCACGGTTCGTGGGATCGAGCCCCAGGTCAGGCTCTGCGCTGACAGCACGGAACCTCCTTGGGATCCTCTCTCTCCCTCTCTTTCTGCCCCTCCCCAGCTCATGCTTTCTCTCTCTCTCAAAATAAATAAATAATAACAAGATTTTATAAATGAATGAATGAATGAATGAATGAATGAATGAAATGGGTCAGCGGGGCTGTGTTTCTGTTCCTTGGCTTCTCCGCCTTCTAGAGGCACCTGCATTCTTGGCCGTGGCCCTCCACACCATCTTCAAGTCAGCTGTCGTAGCATCTTTAAATCTCTCTCTCCCTCTCTCTCCCTCTCTCACCCCTGGTTCTGTCATTGTGTTTCTGACTCCCACCCTCCTGCCTCTCTTTACTAAGGACCTTTGTGATTTGGGTGTAATTAGGCCCACCTGGATAACCCAGGATAATCCTTTCATGGGACAGAGAGAGACAGAGCATGAACGGGGGAGGGGCAGAGAGAGAGGGAGACACAGAATCGGAAACAGGCTCCAGGCTCTGAGCCATCAGCCCAGAGCCCGACGCGGGGCTCGAACTCACGGACAGTGAGATCGTGACCTGGCTGAAGTCGGACGCTTAACCGACTGCGCCACCCAGGCGCCCCTCAAATGCTTATCTCAACTACCTTTGCCCGTATATTAGTTTTTTAGAGCTGCCGTAACAAGTTCCCACCAACTCTGAAGTTCAAACAATATACATTTAGGGGCGCCTGGGTGGCTCAGTCGGTTGAGCGTCCAACTTTGGCTCAGATCACGATCTCACAGTTTGTGCCTTCGAGCCCCGCATTGAGCTCGCGGCTGTCAGTGCGGAGCCCGCTTCGGATCCTCTGTGTCCCCCTTTCTCTCTGTCCCTCCCCCACTCTCGCTGTCTCTCTCTGTCTCTCAAAAATAAAACTACACATTAAGGAAAAGACCACAAAAGATCATACATTTATTTTCTCCCAGATCTGGAGGCCAGAAGTCTGAAATCAACCTATTGGCCGGGCTCTACTCCCTCCAGAAGCTCTGGGGAAGGATCCTTCCTGCTTCGTCCTGCTTCTGGTGGCTGCAGGTGTCCTTTGCCCGTGGCTGCGTCCCTCCAGCCCCTCCATCTTTGCTCGGTCTTGCCCTTGTGTCTCCGTATGACCTTTTTCTCTTACAAGGACACTTGTCGGGATTTAGTAGCCACCCGAATTCAGAGTGATCTTGTCTCAAGATCTGTGCTTACGTGCTTACAAGACCCCGTTTCCAGATAAGATCACATTCACAGGTAGCAGGGGCTCGAACCCTGGACATACCACTTTGGGCCACAGGTCAACCCCCTACACCATGCAAGGCAATGTATTCACAGGTTCTGGAGACTAGGGCATGGGCACATCCGGGGAGGGTCTCTACGCTGCCCACTACGACACGTTTTCTTTTCTTCACAAGGTTTCTTTTAAAGTTCTACAGAAGAAGGAAGAAAATGCAGTTTCCATGTTGTAATTATGACTTAATCTTTGGATTATCTATCCTCCTGACTCAGTGATGGCCTCATGTTCTCATGTGTTGGTGACTGTACTGTTTGTCAACGAACTGTGGTCTCTGGAACCACAGTAGCCAGCCATACATCGTCAGCGGGGGAGGAACTGACTCACGCTTGGAGAGAAATAAATGTAAACTCATGCTGGTCTTGAAGATGGTGCCCTCCATCTTTTGGCTGCAATGATTACGTTTCCAGGCTTCTGGTATCAGCTGGACTTGTAATAAGGAGATGCTAAAGGCTTCGGGAAAGGGCATTAACATGTTAAAGCCTTCTCTGCCCCAGGGAAGGATTTTCTTTCCAGAGTTGGTCTGTGAGGGGTATTGGAAGACAGTGGATGTGCTGCAAAAAATACGAAGTTTTCTGCTGCTTGCTCAGCAACGTGTGGGGAGCTGGTCACTAAAGAGAACCCGATGTCCCCTCTGGAGGATATCAGCTTTGATCGAGCACCTGTCTTTCCTGGGTCAGGCAGCACCTACAGAGGCTGTGTGAGCCCACGCTCCTTGAGTGGTTGGCTGTATAGAGAGGACCCAGGGGAAGGTAGGTGTGTCCTGATCTTGGGCTTTGGGGAAGCACATCTGAGCTGGTTTGGACTGGTGTGGTAGGTCGGGGGTAGTGGGCAGGTACTGGTGAAATCCTGCATTGGTGAGGTTTTTTTTTTTTGTTTGTTTTCATTTGGTTGTGAGTAATAGAAACCCAAATCCACTGTCTTAAGCCCCAAAAGGGGCAATGTATTGACTTGTACAGCTAAAAGAGCCAGGTGACTTCAGGCAAAGTTGGATCCAGGAGCTCATCTGCCTTTCTCTCTGTGGTTCTGCACGTTTTCTCCCTGTGCTGCTGCTGTTCCCTGTGCCTGGCACCTGCTCCCCAAGCCCTGCGCCTGTGGGCATCCCGGTGTCCTCTGGGGGCCCCGACTCGGTGCGGCCACCTCCTTCCCGCCGTCGTGTGCCCCCACGGGTCCTCACCTCCGTGTGTCCCTGCGTGGATAATTACGGATTCGGGACTCTGCACACTGTACGTCCTCGTGCATGT
Source organism: Prionailurus viverrinus (assembly GCF_022837055.1). Taxonomy (NCBI): domain Eukaryota; kingdom Metazoa; phylum Chordata; class Mammalia; order Carnivora; family Felidae; genus Prionailurus; species Prionailurus viverrinus. The sequence goes on along the minus strand of NC_062572.1, from coordinate 4,959,165 downwards.
CGAGGGCAGGGTCTGTGTCCCACGGGTGTCCCTGTCCCCAGGGTCCATCAGAGTGAACAGCCACAGCAGCACACGTCTTAGGCACACACGACACCGGGCCAGACTCCGCTCTGCTGGTTTCAGAGAAGGCACAGAGTCCGGCCCGCACGACCCCACGCGGTGGGTGTGGGCGTCACCGAATCTTACAGCTCGAAACCGAGGAGCTGTGCTCGGTGGGTTTTGAGCAAACGTCAGCCCGCCGGGTGTCCAAATTCATCGCACCAAAACGTGGACGGACATTTCTTCCCGTTTCTTCGCTCGCCTATAGACAGACTTAAAGACGGATGTGTCTGGAAGTCCAGACCTTTGGGTAAGAGTTTTGATTTTTAAGTGTTGGGAAGTCATTCCGTTGAAAGAGCTCCGTAAGCACGTCTTGCCGGGGGCTGTCAGTCTGGCCCTCCCGCCCCCGGGACAGCAGGTAAATGAGAGGAAGATGCCCCCCAACCCCAGGTCACGGGTGGGGGTGGGACGGGGGACGCTGTCAGGACCCCCCAGGTGCCGACGAGGCGGTGGGCTCAGAACAGTCTCTGCTCTGACTTCTCCTGAAAGGGTCCTTGTCGGCTCTGGGCTGCAATGGGCTTCCAAGAAGCTCTCAGACTGATCCGAATTTTATTTAGCAGGAGACACAGAGAAATCCAAAGGAGGCTTAAGGCGATGTCTCTCTCTCTGAGCGATGCTTGGCAAAAATTCCTACCGAGAACACTGTTATTCTATTTCTGGGCATGAATTTCCTTCCTTTGCCCACCACCAGGAGCCAGGCGGCTAAGAATAAGTTGTCAGGCAGCTTGGATGTTACTGCCTCATTTTGTCCTTCTTTGTGCTGGTGATTTGGACTTGCACTGTTCCTTCCTAATTGGGGACGGGGCATGAATTTCCTGTTGGCCGGAGGATGGGTCCTGCTGCATTCCCAGCACTGTGTTCCCATCAGCACCACTGTGATTTCAATATTGATTAGCTCTTTTGTTCATTTCGGCCTTTGCATCTCTGATGAAGAGTGAACATTCTGGAACCGTTTCTGCATAATGCAGAGAAGTCTCAGAGTGAGCCAGAGTCCGCCCGCCGACCTCCTGGCCTCGCCCCCTCCGTCCACGTGGCCACGTGCTCCCCACCCTCCTCTCTTGGTGCCTCCCGTCTGCTCTCCTCCACCCTGCCCTGCTCAGGTCCAAGGTCCGGGGTGTGCTGGAGTCCTGGGTCTGTGCATGGGCCTGGGGCTCCTGGAGACATATTTGTTGTGCGTTCAATGGGAGGGGAAGGGACCCTCATCGATGGTGTGGGGCTTGGTTCACGATGGGAGGGGAAGGGACCCTCATCGATGGTGTGGGGCTTGGTTCACGATTTAAACTCCCGCCGTGCAGCTTTGATGGTGGGCAGAGCGTATCAGCTCCATAGTCAAATTCACTGGGTTTCCCGAGGAACTCAAATCAGTTACACAGACTTTAATAGTTAACTGGGTCACTTACCTACAGGCACTAGGCACAGGTATGAATGGATTTAGGTACACAGGCGATGTGTGGCGGCCGCTATCACAGACTGCCATCTTTCTAGAGGTACGATGCATATTCAACAAACTGCACATACTAAAGCATACAAATTTGATGTTCCAAATCGTCCATCATCAAAATCAAGATAGCAAACGTATCCTCAACCCTCGAACGTTCTTCCTGCCCGTCTGTAATACGCCCCTCCTGTCCCTCTCCAGTCCCCCCCCAGACAAATGCACTTCTTCTCTCTGTCCCTGAAGATCAATGTTCATTTTCTAGAGTTCTGTATAAATGGGATCATGGAGAGTATGTTCTCTTCTTCCTATGTCTGGCTTCTTTCACCCACACGGTTAATCTGAGAGTCACACATGTTGTTGTATAGATCGGTAGCCCATCCGTCCTTACTGCAGAGGAGTGTTCCATGGTGTGCACTATATTGCACTTGGTCCATCTGGTGGTGGACATGTGGGTGGTTCCTCGTTTGTGGCTCTCACAACTATTGCCGCTACGAACGTTCATACGGGTTGTTGTCTGGATATAAGCTTTTAGATTAGAAAAGTTGAATCATATGGTAAGTAAACGTTTAACTTTTAAGAAACTGCCAGACTGTTTCTAAAGTGGTTGTGCCATTTTACATTCCTGTCATCAGAGTCGGAGAGTGCTGGTACCTCCATATCCTTGTTGACACTTGGTGTGGCCAGCCTCTTTAGTCTTAGCCAGTCTACTGGGTGTGCGCGAGTGTGCCTTTTTAGCTTTAACTTGCACGTCTGTCTAGATTAATGAGGTCGAACACCTTTTCATGTGATATTTGCCGACCACAGACCGTTGGTGAAGTGCCTGTTCAGATCATTTGCCCATTTTTTTTTTTATTGGCTTGTTTGCTGTATATCATTAGGTGTTGAGAATTTTTCTTTTGGCTTCAGGTCCTTTATCAGTTATGGGATTTCAAAATATTTTCTTCCAGTCTGTGTTTGTTTTTTCATGACTGACAGGGTCTTTTTTTTTTTTTTTTTACTTTTTTTTTTAACGGTCTCTTTTTTTAATGGGGTCTTTTGAAGAGCATAAGTTTTTCGTTTTGACAAGGACCAGTTCATCCATTTTTTCCCCTTTTACAGGTTATACTTTTGCTGTTGTATCTAAGAAATAATTGCCCACCCCACATTCATAAACATTTTCTCATATATTTTCTTCTCACAGTTTCATAGTGGTAGTTCTTACATTTAGATTTATGATCTATTTTGAGTTAATTTTTGTGTATCATGAGAGGTAGGTGCATAAACTCATCTCTCCGGCACATGGCCATCCAGCTGTCCTGGCACCATTTGTTAAAAAGACTGTTCTTTCCCCCTTGAATTTTCTTGGTGTCCCTTTTTGAAAATCAATTGACCATAAGCGTAAGAGTTTATTTATGCATTCTCCACTCTATCCCAGTGAACGATATGTCTCTCCTTGTGACTGTACCACCTTTTCTGATTACTGCTGCTTTGTAGAAAGTATTATAATAGGGATTGGTGAACCCTCAAGCTTTGTGATTCTTTTTCATCATTATTTTGATTATCCTGGGTCCCTTTCCATTTGATTTTCAGGATGAATTTGTCCCTTTCCGCCCAAAAGGCAGCTGGAATTTGGGAATTTTGATAGGTTTCGCATTAAACCTGTAGATCGATTTGGGTAGAGTATCACCATCTTAACAATGTTAAGTCTTCTGATCGTGGACATGCGATGTCTTCACATTTGTGGGGCCTTCTTTAATTTCTTTCAACAATATTTAAAATTTTTAGAGTGTAAGTTTTTCGCTTCCTTTTTTGTGTTTGTCCCTAAGTATTGCATTCTTTTTGGTGCTATTGTAAATGGAATTGCTTTCTGATTTTTATTTTTGAGTTGCTCCCTGCTAGTGTGCAGACACTTATTTGAGTTTTGCATTTTGATCCTCTTTCCTGTAGCTTTGCTGGATTTGTTTGTTGGTGTTATCAGTTTTTCTAAGTGGATCCCTTAGGATTTGCTGCATACGAGGTCATGTCACTTGTAAAGAGTGACAGTTTACTTCTTCCTTTCCAATCTGGAAGTCTCTTCTTTCATTTTCTTGCCTAATTTCCCCAGCTAGAATCTCAGTAAAATGTTGAATAGAAGTGGTGAGAGTGGTTATTTTTCGTCATTTCTCTGATCTTAGGGAGAAAGCATTTTGTCTCCATTAGGTATGATGCTAGCTGAAGGGTCTCTTGTTGGTTTTGTTTTGTTTTATTTTGTCTTTTCTTGGTTTTGTTTTTGTTTTATTTTGTTTTTTTCTTGGACATGCCTTTTATTGTGTGGAGGGATTCCCTCCTACTTCTAGTTTGTGGAGTGTTTTTAGCACGAGGGGGTAGTGGGTTTTGTCAAATGCTTTTTTTGCATCTGTTGAGCTGATCATGTGGTTCCACCCTTCTATTGCTAGCAGTGTTATAAAGCTATTTCTGTAGAAGAAAAAAGTTTTGGAATATTTTGAAGCTCCCAGTGCTCCTTAGGTCAGGAGATAACAGCATTCTGGGCCACCTCCATTGGGTTTTTGGTTTTTTGTGTTTAAATCTCGGTTTATAAATTTGTGTGCTCGATTATTTCTCAGCTCCACACACGGATGTAGAAAATCACAACAGCATTGCTCTTAGACTCAAGAATAAGCTGGTTGCCATCCGTGCCTTATGCATCCAGAGTCTCAAGTAGCGTGGGTGGAAGGAGGCTTCTAGTTTGAAGCTTTTGTTGTATAAATAGAAGTTATTAGCCATGGGGGCGCCTGGGTGGCTCAGTCAGTTCGGTGTCTGACCCTTGATTTCGGCTCAGGTGGTGATCTCACAGTTGACCTGGAGCCCCGTGTTGGGCTCTGTGCTGAGCGTGGAGCCTGCTTAGGATTCTGTCCCTCTCAGGACACCTGGCTGGCTCAATCGGTTCAGTGTCTGGCTTCGGCTCAGGCATGATCTCGTGGTTCGTGAGTTCGAGCCCCGGGCTCACTGCTGTCGGTGCAGGGCCCGCTTAGAGTCCTCTGTCCCCTCTCTCTGCCCCTCCCCTGCTTGTGCTCTCTCTCTCACACACAAATAAAAATAAACATTAAAAAAAAAAAAAGATTCTCTCCCTCCGCCCCTCTCTCCCCTCGCATTCTCTCTCTCTGTGTCTCTCTCAAAATGTTATTAACCATGAGCCAGGTTTAGGGGCGGACTTTCGGGAGTGCCTGATATCCCTGGCAGGGATGCTAATCAGGGTGTGAACCCTCATTTGATTCGTCTCCTCCTGATGAATGTCCAGTGCCGTTGACCCTGCGCTTGATTTTAGAAGCGGAAGCCGCTGAAGTTCCTAGACATTTGTTTAGCGGGGAGCATGGTCTTGTACGTGTCCTACACAGAGAAGTGAACCTCGGGTATAAAAGTGTTTCTGCTAGCTCGGCAAGGAGCCGGGTTCATCAGGAGGCACGTCTCTCCTATGCACGCGCAGATCCCTGGCGTTTGCCCACAGCCTGTGAAGGGGCATCGCAGGCAAGGGAGCCGGGCCAAGTTATGTTACGTCATCTTCTCTGGTAGCATCTTACTCTGGTAAGTTTCTGTACTTGTTAAATCCCTGGGAGCCTTCATCTGGGCTGAGGACGGATGTGTCTCCCACACCTCTTATGTCCCGTTGATGTAACACGGCTGGCAAGCAGGTCCGAGGAGGGAAGGATCAGAGATCAGGTGCCAAACCGGGGATGCTGCCTCCATGACCCGTACGTAAACAATTGACACAATTGCCTTTAAGCCTTCTGGGTTGGCCCCTCCGGGAGGGCACGGGATTTTGTCTATCTTGTTCGGTGCTGATTCCTTCCTGGCTGGAGAGGCACTTGGCACACAGTGGGCCCTCAGCAAATATTTGTTGAATGCATGAACGTCAAAAACCTCTAAAAAGTAACCTCCCAAAGTAACAAAGATCAGCGCACGGTCACTTCCTCGAGCCTCGCGCTTGGTTTGAGAGAGGAGAAGAAATCGAATCCCGGCGGTGCGTCTGGCACTGGGGCGAGCACAGCTCCCGGGGGATGAGACCGTCTCCTCCAGCTCTTGGCTGTGGATCTGAGAGTGCATTTGCTTCGGAGAGCACTGCAGGGGTGGCTCCTGTGGGTCCCTGCACCAGAGAGGGGCTGCAGGTCTGCGTGATTCCATTGCAGCCGGATTGGGACTTTCTACAGTTATTTAATGGCGACAGTAGAAGCAAACGTTTTTGCGATGGTTGTTTGGAGAGACAGATGGGCTTCCTGGGGGCAGCAGCCAAGCCCGGTCCTTCTGTCCCAGTGCCAGCACCTCCCGCAGAGCCTGGAGAGCTCATTCTCGGCAAACGGGAGCCGAGCCCTCAGCAGGTGCTTGCAGAGTGCATGACATCCTCCCTTGTGGCCGAAGGGAAAGTGCCGCAGGGAACTCAGGGTGGGTCAGTCTTTCCTTAGATTCTACCTCTTCCCCCTCGCCTGTCTCCCGCGTGCACTTACCGAGTGAGCTCTCTTGCAGGGCGCTGTTTTTGGTGTCGTGGGGGAGGTGTTAGAACACGTTGGTTTAATGGTTTGTTGATCCATTCTCGCCGTTAAGCTGGCAGCTCCATGAGGGGCTGGGACCGGGCTGAGCTTGCTTGTCGTGTATCCCTGTCACCCAGCACCGTGCCTGGCAGGTGCTCTTTGAACGGGCGGCGAATGCAGTCTCGTGGGGGCGAGGGGCTTATTGGTGCCAGGGATGATGCCGCCGCTCATGGAAGAGGGGCAGGCTTGGCGTCCGGCAGACGTGGGTTCTAATCCTGCCCCAGCTGTCACTCTCTGGGGAGTTGTGGGGAATCTGCTTTCCAAAGTGAGCCTCAGAGACCGATTTACTGTAAACTAGCATTTATTGAGCACCTACTACGTACTGACGCCTAAGCTCTTCAGGTATAGCAATTCATGTAATACTTAAAATAGCCCCGTCGGGTCTGACTTATAATCTACGTTTACAGATAAGAAAATTGACGCAACAGGGAAGCAAGGCACTGTCCCCTAAATGAAGGTCACCGAGTTGGTAAATGTCAGGGCTGGGGTTTGACCTTGGGCAGCTGGACTCCCCGCCAGGGCTCTGGGCCCCTGCTTCGCAGAGAGCAGAGACCACTGTTTCACAGTGAACGCGGCCCCACTGAGTGGTCAGATTCTTGTTTCAGGGGTAGGCAGGAATGCCGTCTTCCACAGCTGCTAGGAACATAAATTCTGTCTCCGCCGAAAACAAGGAACCAGATTTCTCCGAGGGGACGGAGAGGATCATGCCTGTTACTGAAACGGACCCTCATCGCTTCCATTTCCAAGAGGATAGGGGTTTCCAGCAGGAAAAGATCATGTATATTCATGCAGTCGACTTACTCACTCTTTGCTGATTACATCTTCTAAACCGCTCTTGGATTCATTTGCCATGGAGACATTTAAGGCTTAGCTTGAAATGCTAAAAGAAAATCTCAGATTTCAAAGCACTTCTGTTGACTTCTGTTCCCCCTGTGGCGCTGGGTTAGCCTTCTAGAGAGCCCCCCAGCCCAGACGTGCCGTACCGTTTTGACCACTTCTAAAGCTCAGTCTAACAGGCTCTTTTTAACAATTAAAGACTTCAGCCTCAAGCGATTGCCCTAATAAAGTCATCTGTTAGTGCCCTGGACAACTGAGTGCATTCCATCATCAAGGGCGTCAAGCGTATCACTCCCCAGGGTGTCCGTTCCCAAGAGGAGAGAGATGAATATATCAACGAGTTCCTGACATCCTTTGTGTTGAGCATTTAGTAAATGTTTGGGTTACACCCTGACTTCTTTTCCTACGAGCGCAGTTCTGCACAGAGCATTAGATGGCCCTGTGCGAAGGCTGTCTGTGTGTGTGAAGGTGACCCCTGGGGATGGCTGGTTCCTCAGGTGCCTTTCTTGAGAGCCGCGTTGAGTGACAAAACAGTACTGAGACGCTTGCAGGGTTTTCCAGCTCTGATTTCTGTGCTTACACTTGGCCCTGGTTGGGACAGCAGGGACTTTGGTCAAGCCTGTTGGGCAAGTGAATTTTGGTTTCATAAATATATCTAAATGATACAGAATAAGTGACACATGAGCTGAGACAGTACTTCCTCGTCTGTGCCCGTGTAGACGTCACCAACCAATCCTCAGCACTTCTTGCCGGCTCCTTCTCAAGACAGAGCTCCCTTGAGCAGCTGCTGTGTGTTCATTTGCATTGGCAAGGGAGACGAACCTGTTTCCTATTTCTGGTAGAGTCTGGGGCACTAAGAAACGTTTTGGTGAGGATTGAAGAGTGCGGGGACGCCTGGGCGGCTCAGTGGGTTCAGCATCTGACTCTTGGTTTTGGCCCAGGGCGTGATCTTACGGTTTTGTGAGTGGAAGCCCGGAATCAGGCTCTGTGCTGCCAGCTCGGAGCCTCTGCTTCGGATCCCCTGTCCCCCCTCTCTTTCTGCCCCTTCCCCACCGGTCCTTTCTCTCTGCCTCAAAATAAATACACAAATTGAAAAAAATAAAGTCTTTAAAAAAACAAGATATTAGGAAAATCATAAGGAAGAGAAACTGCATTTATCGTACGTACTGTATTTATGAGAAAAAGAAATCCATAGTGGATGTGCACAGTTCAAACCCGGATTGGTCAAGGGTCAACTGTCTATCAGGATGTCCTTAGGCCAGAGGCTGTGAAACGACAGGCTTTGAGGCAAACATCGCCCTCAAGACATGCTCTTTTTGGCCGGGAAAGTACTTGACAATATAGATACTTGGATGCCAACATTCACAAATTAGTTGATTTCACCCAAACGCCGGGTTGCTCATTTCCCTCGGAAAGTGAGATCTCCAGACGCAGCCCCAGTGTCCCTGAGCTGCAGTGGTAGGCTGGTGAGTACAGCTGTCCCCTCTGCATGGGGTTCGGGGGTCTCCCTTGAGTTTCTCACAGTCCCCAACTTCCCCGCCTTTCACAACACACCCGCCTCGCTCCCTTGTGTCACCTCCCCACGGCGGGAGGGATTTGGTTATCGGGCCAACCGCAGGCCAATCGTGTGGAGATAAATAGCTAGCTGTGTGAGTAAATTGAGTTCTATTATAAACACATTAGGTAAGTTAGATGTATCCGGTCTGAAATAGTAGACCAATATATGAGGCGCAATTATGTGAATTTATTGCTAGTGTCAGGAGGGGTTTCTGCAAAGCCGAGTCACTTCACGTAAGAACTGCTATAATTTCAGCAAGCATGGGGCTACTTCCCGGGTTGGTCAGAGCACAGTTTTTGTACCCGGAATTTCACACAGCCCAGGCCCTGCCGGGATGGGTGCAGAGGCCATCGGGGTGGATCCCGGTGACGCTGTGCAGCCAAGCATTGAGTTCGTGTCAGGTCGTCCCCTGTGGCTGCCAGCCAGGCTGGGTTCCCATGTGCCGGGCTCTCTGGAGATGGTCACTGGGAGCCGGGACGGCCAGCCCCTCTCTTCGCGGCACTGAGCGAGTCTCGTCTCGGCCAGCGCCCCTCAGCACGGACCCTTCACACCCCTCTCGTCTACATTTCGGTTTTGCAGCGGCCGGACCATCTCGCTTTGCCTGGAGTCTCAGAGATAACACCCCTCGGCTGCCGGTTTTCGTACCCAGAGTTCACGATTCGCGGTGTTCTTTTATAGGAAAGTTTCTTCTCTAAAAGAGATTTTCATTAAGTGCTTTCAGAGTAAGTTTGGAAAACACGAACCCTCTCTTTCCCCTGAGAATATGCTTATCCTGCCAAAATGCTTTCCTTTTATGCGACTGATTTATGTGCAAGCCCCGAACACCTAAGCTTCTGACTCTGGCATCCGTGCCAATGGAGCCTAATTAACAGCGCGTCTCTCCAGCAGGCCCAGTGCGTGCAGAGCGGGCGCAAGAAGCTGGGCACAGCCAGATGCTGGGCTCTCACCAGATAAACACCCCCTAATCCCTTCTGGGGCACCGTTCAATGAACGTGAAGTGCTTGGATCTTTTCCTAAGCTAACAAGCATTGGTGGTGCTTTTAAAATCTCCCGATGTCAAGGGATGAGACGCTAAAATGAAAACATTCCACACACAAGCGTATGCTACACTTCACATCAGATCGTCATCGTGGGCCTAATTTGCTGGTGTAGTTTTGTTTAAGGGGCAAAATTCTGGAAGCACTTGTTTGTTTCTTAGGGTGGGATCGAACCTTGTTGAGTATGATTCGGGCAGAGATTTTCCTCTGTGGAAAAGGACCAGGATTCTTTTCTTTCTCCATAGACGTGGCCCACAAGCAGACGGCAGAAATTGTCCCTTGTGTTAGTTTTATGGCGAGAGCGGGAGACGAGACCGGACGAGAGTGGGCATCCGTGGGCCTGTTGGGCAGGGGCTGATCTGGGCTCCTCAAACGCACACGACCAGCGGCATCTCCTCGCAGTTCAAGTGGACTAAAGCCAGGGAGGCCTGACCATCTTCTACGTACGTGTTCGACCAATCACTGTATCTGACGACGTTTTGCGCACGAATCGGTCTCCTCTGCTCAGGCGGGTCTCCCGGGCGGGAACCCTTGGAGTCATTTTGTGCCCTCACAGTCTTGCCCAGAACCTGCCACGTACCATCACTGGCTCCAAGCTGGGCCTGAGTGTTAACCCCAGACTTGTGTGAACTCTCTGTGCCTTTAAGACAAACTTGTCGCCCGACCCCCAGTCCGCACCCCTGTGTGGGGTGTAATCAGACAATCTCTGAGGTCTCTTTTAGTACCAAGGCTTAAGGTTCTGAAATGAAGGCGTGGGTTAGATGGGAAAGGACAGAGGCAAGTGGCCTCCGTTCTGCCCACACGGGCCCCGAGGTCTGCACTCGCCGAGAGGCCCCGGCTGGCTCTGGACAGACGGACGGCTTGGGAGAGACGAGGAAATGCACGTGCCGGGCGTGGTCCGGCTCGGAAAGCCAGACCCGACGTGTGTGAAAAAGAACGGATGGGAAGAAATGTGGTTGAGTGTAAAAGGTGTCACGGTCAGGCCTGGAAAGGCTGACTTGGGGCGTCCCCCACGAGCGGGGGCCTCAGAGGTGCTGTTGGTGCCAGTGAGGGGCCTGTTGGCGGGATGGGCACGGAGAGGCTCACAGACCTGCAGCCACGGGTTCCTTCCACCTACGGTGCTGAGCAGGCCCACTCAGTCTGTGTTGCTGACCCTGCCCAGTTCTGGTGTATCTGCAAGGCCCCAGCCCCCAGGCTGTGACCCTGGCTGCAGAACATCAAATAAGGCAACACGCTTGTCCTTAAAACACCTGCCTTACAATCCAGGGGGGCAGGCAAGTAAGTGTTCATGGAGTAAGTCTTGGCACAGGAAAGTAAAAAACGGATTTTTTTCTCCTAGTGCGCTCGAGGATGATGTGACTTGGCATGTTTATTTTTTATGACAGTCTAAAGACTCTATAAGCAACCTGTATAGCACTGGGGATAGAGACAGGCTATCCTGATTTCTGTCCTGATGTTTGCATTTATCTCTGTGATCATACGAGGGCCCCGGAGGGCTCGGTCCTGTAGCACGTGAATATTTAACTCTTGAGAATCCAACGCGTGCATTCAACTCTATACATCTTGGCGTTTAGCCAAAGAGAACATGTACTCACATTTACATACATACATATACATGTCTATGGTAGGAATTCTGCATCTTTAATTTTGGCTCTTTGTTACTCTGCCTGGGAAAGGGTAAGTCCCGCGGGGAGAACGTGCGCGTGACCGTAAGCGTCGGCCCACCATGGTCAAAGCTGTGTGGTGCTTTGTGCTGGGGGCCGGGCAAGTGGGTTGTGATGGCTTCATTGACCTCTTCCCCTTCAGGAAGGCACTGAAGAATGTGCTGAGCCCAGCGAGCAAACCCTCGACCAAGGAAACGTTAGAGGGACTGGAAGGTATCTTCACGGAAGGCGGAGGTGCCGGCAAACGGGGGCACCCAGTTCCAAGGTGCGCTTGCGTGTTCCAAGGTGCACTTCTGCACCTTGATGCCATTTTACCTCGGTGAACGTTGGAACCCACCTGCCATTTGCACGGGTCGTCGAGAACAGAAGGACATGTTTTATATGCAAGTGCTTGTTTGCGCCAAGTGAGGCCAAATGACCTTGCGGGTGGGGGAGGTGGCACTCAGGTATTGCTGCTTGCTGGCTTAAGCGTAGCCCAGGAATGTTCTAGGGAGAGCGAAGACGGTCAAGGTGGTGTGCTAATGCTCACTTATCGGAGGGAAGGGGGAGACGATTATGTCAGAGAGGTGGATGCGTCAGATTCATGAAAGCCTAGCATCATCTGGGGACCCGCTGGGGACAGGTGCACTCTTAAATCCTAGGGATTCTTACTCTGTACATTTCTTTGTTGTCTTCCCTTCCCTCTTCCCTTCACCTCCCTTCCCCTCCCTTCCTTTCCCTCTGCTTCCCTTCCCTCCCTTCCCCTCCCCTCCTCTTCCTTCCCTTCCCTTCCCTTGCCTTCCCTCCCTTGTGTTCCCCTCCCCTTCTCTTCCCTTTCCTTCCCTTCCCTCCCCTTCCCTTCCTCCCATTCCCTCCCCTCCCTTCCTCTCCCTTCTTTTCCCTCCACTTCCCTTCCCTCCCTTTCCCTCCCCTCCTCTTCCTTCCCTTCCCTTCCCTGCCCTTGCCTTCCCTCCCTTGCCTTCCCCTCCCCTTCTCTTCCCTCCCCTCCCTTCCTCTCCCCTCCCCTCCCCTTCCCTCCTTCCTTCTTTCGATTTAAATTCAAGTTAGTTAACATACAGTGGAGTCTTGGCTTCAGGAGTAGAACCCACTGATTCATCACTTCCGTACAACACCCAGTGCTCATCCCAGCAGGTGCCCTCCTCAGTGCCCATCACCCATTTTGCCCATCCCCCCCCCCCCTCCTTTCCAGCCACTCACAGTTTGGTCTCTGTATTTAAGAGTCTTTTATGGTTTGCCTCCCTCTCTGTACTTACCTTATTTTTCCTTCCCTTTCCCTACGTTCATCTGTTGTGTTTCTCAAATCCCACATACACTCTTACTGTGTGCATTTTAACATGAGGGAACTTGGTCACCCCGAGCACATGGCTGTTTGCCAGAACAATGCGGGAGTCTTTAATGAAGCAGCTTAAACTGAACTCAAACGGATGACTTTAGATGCGGTGGCTTCCACTCGTGCCCGGAGCGACAGCTTTCTCAGACTTCTTCCTGAAGAGAGACCCTTGTTTGCAGGGCTGGTGCAGTCTCCACAGTGGCTGCTGCGCCCTCCCGAGCCAGGCCCCCCAGGGAAGCTGCCCCAGGCCATTCTCCCGTCTTCCCTCCGAGTGCCTGGTGGGACTCCCAGAATTCTCACAAGGGGTACAGACTCCCCTACCTTTACAGGCCCCAGTGCCCTCACCCTCTCACAGCAGCCTATACTTGGTCTTCGGCAAGTCAGTAAGAGTTTTCACCTGGATTCCTTTGATGTGGCTTTTGTGGCACCCAGACGTGTCTGCCCCCCGGGGAAACACACGCTCAGTGTCCCTTTCTCCCTGCAAGCACACGTCCTTTCTCCAGATTCCGGGTCTGCAGCCCCGCGGGGCAAGTTTCAACTCTGCAGTCTGATAAGGGTGGGAAGAATGTCTTTGCAGCTTTCTCCATCTCTGAGTTGAAACTGGAACCTGGCTGACGTGACTCAGTCTCTGATTTTTATCCAGCAGAGAAGAACCCAGGCCCCTTGTTCTAAGAAGACTTTAAGTAAAAAGTAAGAATGAACGGAACAGAGAGACGGGATCAGAGGTGACTGCAGCCCCTGTACGATCAATAAACCAGGAGGGTATTGGGTCAGAACGCACAGCCTGGACCACTGGCTGCCCATGACTAGGCAGGCGACCTACCTGAGCCTTAGTTTCCTCATCTGTAAAATGGGATAAAGAATAATTTTCCTGCAAAACGCTTAAGTGCAGGATTGTTCGAATTAAGGGCCACTTTTTATGGGCTCTGACTAGCATTTTGTGCAAACTGACGGAATGGGGGGGGGGGGGCGCGCCTGGGTGGCTCAGCCGGTTAAATGTCCGACTTCAGCTCGGGTCATGATCTCGAGGTTCGTGAGTTCGAGCCCTGCATCGGGCTCTCTGACCTTCCCTGGCTCGTGGTCTCACTCTTTTTGAAAAAAAAAAAAAAAAAAAATTAAACACTTAAAAAAATGATGGAATGGGACGGCTCAGAATGGAATAAATGGTATGGGGGGCATCGGAACAGAATAAAAAATTCTGAGTGACAGGTAGCGAGGGTAAGTACTCTTTCACAGAACTTTAGTTTCTGTCCCTTGTATATACATCTTGTGGATTGGTCATAACGTAAGATGTATTTTCTGTGGTGGCTTGGGATTCACAGCGCTGTTTGAGACACACTGTCATCGAGTGCATCAATTAGTTACTCCTACGTAACAAACGGCTCCCGTATCTCAACCGCGGGCCACCATAAGCACTTCGTCATTGCTTGCGGGTCTCCAGGTCTGCTGGGGTTCAGCTCATCCAGGCCACAGACTCCGAGAGTGCAAACCCAATCCTTTAACTATGTTTGGAGTGTTTTATTGTGACATTTTTGCTAAAAATTCTACGGCACAAAGCGAGTCGTTTGCCCAAACCCAATGTTACGGAAGAGAGTATGTTTTGCCTCCGGGGGGAGGCAGCGGGGGGGAACAGCAGAGTCGCATGGCCAAGGGAAGGGCGCTGTGCTGGGCACAGTCTTGAAATCTGCCACATGAGGCCACTGAGAATCTCAGATGCCACAGTATTTCATAAACTGTAAACTGCAGTTTGTTAGGTTTCGTCTTCCTAGCTACCCACCGGGGACCAGAAAGGCCATACCTGTGTTAACAGAATTCCTCACTGATCCCCCCTTTGGCCCTGGAAAACTTCCCCCGATCCATCCCTGTCTACTTGCTTGCCAACTATTCATTTGCACTTCTGTGTACGCAGACTTTCGTCCTGTCTCCTATTTTGGCGGCTGGACTGAAGAACCTCCCTGACAAGGTCTGTTTTCTTCTCCGTCTTGTTACGCAACAGGTTACCGCTCAGGGGTGCTGGAGCGTTACAACACGGTATTCTATCAGCCGCTTACATCTAGCGCTCACTCAGGAAGTGTCGATTCTGTGAGCTTGTCTTTAGCCGTGAGTTCCAGGTGGTCAGGCGAGGAATTTCTCCTCTGCCCCAAATCCCACGGTCTTGAGCCTCCCCCGCCAGGTGCGGGTCTGTTCCGTCGCCTAGTGCCCACGTGTCTCCGGGGTCTCCTGCAAGGTTGGTGCCTGCACTCAGGTTCCGTCCACGCCTTACTTGACTTCCCCCCGCAGCACTGATAACCGGTCACACCGTCTTCGAGCACGTCCGTCACTTACCTGCTAAGACACCTGCTCTCCTGTGCCTTCCCTTTGTAACAAGCCGGCCCCATGTTTTCAGTGTCCTTTACTGTGTCAGTTCGTGACCTGGAAGTGTCGGCCCGCCCGAGGCTTACACGCGGGGTATTCTTCCGTCCCCTGGCTCTGAACGTGGCATGTTGGTGCCGGCGTAACCCAAATGTATTTCTTCAGACCGAATCTCTCATGAGCTCTACGCTCGGGTCTCCAACTTCTCACGTCACATCTTCATCCGAATGTCTAATAAGCATTTCAAATGGAACATTTTCAAACCCGAGCTCCGGATTCTTTCTCTCCGCCTCTCCCGCAGCCTCCCCTTGTCTCAGGGATGCTGGTGCCATTTTTTCCTGTGTTCTCAGGCCCAAGCCTGAGACACCTGTCTGTGTCTTGCCCACGTCAGGCGTCCCTTCCAACAGCAGATCCCGCCCAGGGCTACCTGCACGGCACACCCTGCTTCGGACCACTTCTCACTGCCTCCCTCCCTCCCACCCTGATCCGAGCCACCCTCGTGTCGCTGTTGGACCGGCTCAGTAGACCCTACGCGGTACCCTGTCCTTCTGATCCTGCCGGAGGCTTCCCGTTCACACTGTCTGACCATGCCATTCCTTTGCTCCAGACTCCTCACCTTCTTGTTATCCTCGCTTAGTGGGATCACATCCAACCCCCTGGCTACCTTTCTGCCCTCCTTGCCCTCTTTTTCTGGTCCCTGAATATGGCAAGAAAATCCCTGTCTCAGGGCCTTTGCACTTCCTGTTTCCTCCGCTTTCAGAGATGTGCATGTTCTCACGACTCCCTCCTTGCCGCGTGTATGTCTCTGCTCGAACGCCTGCCCGTTCCAACTGGACGGGCCCCTCCGTCACCACCGCCTGTGCTCCCACCTGCTCCAGCTTTCTTTCAACCCCCCCTAGTGACCTGATGTGTATTCTCTATCCACATGCTGCGTGGCTTCTCTGTCTCTGTCAGACTTCTGCATCTTTAACAGCTGTGTGCCCCCAGCTCCGTCCCCAACACTGAGGACAATTCCCAGGTCTTAGATGATATTCACGAAACACTTGCTTTGTTTTCTTAATGTTTATTTATTTATGTTTGAGAGAGAAAGAGGCAGGGAGACCGAGAATCCCAAGCAGGCTCCACACTGTCAGCGCAGAGCCCAGGGTGGGGCTCGGACTCACAAACTGTGAGATCATGACCTGAGCAGAAATCAAGAGTTGGACACTTAACCAATTGAGCCGTCCAGGGCGCCCCCTCCTCCTCCCCCCCCCCCCCCCGCCCCCGTAAACACTTGTTAAGTGAGTGGACGACTTAGTCGTATTTTACAGCTGAGGGATCTCAGGCAGAGAAGAGTTACGTTTTGTCAAAATACACTGTAGCCCTGAGCTCTTGTCTCGGAATCCTCTAAATGACAGCACGGTGAATGTCAGAGCTGGAAAGTTTAGTGTCCTCGGGTTCACAGGTGCAGAGTCTGGCCCCGGAGGACGGGGAGTGATGTTCAGATGTGAGGGGGGAAGGCTTTGATGGAGGACCTTGGTCTCAGGACCTCAGTCTGGCTCCCTCTCCCTGGACTTGAGGACTAATAATGATCAAGCTAGTCTGAACTAGTCTGTACCTAATGCTTGGTGACACAGAGCACATCCGTGGTGCCTGGAGCCAGGGACAGTGGGCCAAAAAGAGGCACAAGGGATCTTCTCTTCTGGAACCAGGGGAATGTTCCGTGTCCGAACGTGGTGGTGGTTTCATGGGTGCGTGCACCACCACACTCCTCCGAGTGTGCCTTGAAACGGGCACGGAACATAAATTAGACCTCAGTAAGGTGGGCGTGAAATCGCGGCGTGCGTATTTGGGTCTTGCTTTTTGGGGGCAGGGCCGTGGGGTGGTAACGCTCAGTGCTGAAGAGCCCCTGACTCAGGCGGGTTGAGTGCAGACCCCTGCTCTGCCCTTCACCAGCTCTGATCCCTGGAGAAGCAGCCCCTCCTGAGCCTCAGTTTCCCCATCCGTGCTACAGGGACAAAACACCTAACATATGTAGTCTTTGGAGGATTTAATGAGTATATATACTTCTATATGTAAAGTTTTTGAAAAGCAACGCATGAGGGGCTCCTGGGTGGCTCGGTCGGCTGAGCATCCGGCTGCGGCTCAGGTCATGATCTCGCGGTCCGTGAGTTCGAGCCCCGCGTTGGGTTCTGTGCTGACGGCTCAGAGCCTGGCGCCTGCTTCGGATTCCGTGTCTCCCTCTCTCTCTGCCCCTCCCCTGCTCATGCTCTCTCTCTGTCTCAAAAATAAATAAAAACATTAAATAATTTAAAAAAAAAACACATGTACCTAGTAAGCAGTCAGTACATGATAGCTATCATTCCTTTTTGTATTTCTTGGAAGTGTAAAAACTCAAGGCAAAATAAATATTTTTTGAGTACCTATGGTTCCTCAGACAGTGCATTTTGCTAAACATGGTAATAAATACAAATGGTTTGGCTCAGATGACAGTGGAACGTCAAAGCTTTTTTCTTAATTTCCTTTTGCCGATCCTAATACGGGATTTCAGCCCTGTGTGTGTGTGTGAATTGTGAGAAACCTACTATCTGCCTGTACGCTTTTTCCTTTCTCGCACTTTGTTGGCATGGGGGGAGGGGTCTCGAGGGAAACCTTATGCACAATCCTTCTCCACAGAAGGATCGACAGTGTGGCAAACTCACAGGGTGGCTGAAATACAGACTCAATTGTTTGTCAATAGGAAATGAAGTCAATGATAGATCTTATAGGATCCCCCAAGGAAACCTGTTTTCATCCGGAGAGCCTGTATTTTCCTCTCTTACTTTAAAGTAATGCAGCTGGAAAAACGTAATTTGACAGTGAAATGTTAACCTCTGAAGACAGTCTTCCCAATATGACATTTACAAGCCATCTCGCACATGCTCACAGATGAACGGGGCCCAGGTCGTCTGCTCCCAATGTCCCCCTTCCTGTCGCCAGCTCCTTACATTAGGATTCATGGCATTTGGTGTTCGATGTTCCTTTGGGGGCTCAGAGAGCCCTGAAGGTATCACTTAGATGGGTGGTGGGAACCCGGCTGATCTTTATCTTGCCGTGTGCTCCTGTCCCCTCCTGACACAGACGCACACGGGTGGCATAACACAGAGATCTCAGGTCCTAGCCACAAGGCCAAATTCATAGTGGGAATCCAAATTAATCAGATCTTTGACCTGCAACTTTCTCAGCTTTGCTCTTTGCTTCTTCTACTAGTCTGTGTCCTCTCACGATCTATTGAACGAACTTTTGTCTGAACGCTATTAACCTGATAACCTTGCCTTTGGTACCTCTTCCTCCTTCTTACCCAGACACGCTACTCATGGGCCACAGGGATAACCACACCCAGAGGAAACTGTGGAGACACGTTCCCATTGAGTGTCTGTCTGCTGAACACCTCAGTTTGCTATGCGCTGTACTAGACGTAGAGACACAGCGGTTAAGAGGGGACAGGTCCAGCGGCTCCTGGGTGGCTCAGTCAGATGATCTCACGGTTCATGAGTTCCAGCCCTGCCTTGGGCTCTGTGCTGACAGCTCGGAGCCTGGAGCCTGCTTCGGATTCTGTGCCTGCCCCTCTCTCTCTGCCCCTCCCCTGCTCTCTCTCTCTCTCTCTCTCTTTCAAAAAATAAATAAATAAACGTTTAAATGTTTAAAAACAAAAAAAGAGGGACAGGTCCCCATTCTCAAGCAGATCACCTCCAGGTGGGAAACAGAGAAGAACAAGAAAATAAGCAGCATTCCAACAGGGATCAGTATCGGAAGGTAAATTGTCCAGCGTTGCATAGCTAAGAGCTACCCGGTGCAATCAGTACAGTCTAAGCCATAGGACATGAGCACTATGCGTGTTGTGGGTGATGTGCTGTAAATAATGCAGAAATATTGTAAATACGGTCTACATAGGAGCACACCCAGTAAATCAGAGAATAGGGTACTGGGGATGCAGAGTGACCAGGCAAGCAGGTGCCAAGTTTAAATTAGAAATGACTCAGGGGCCCCTGGGTGGCTCAGTCGGTTAAGCCTCTGACTTCGGCTCAGGTCACGATCTCACGGTTCATGGGTTCGAGCCCCACGTGGGGCTCTGTGCTGACAGCTCGGAGCCTGGAGCCTGCTTCGGATTCTGAGTCTCCCTGTCTCTCCCCTGCCCTCACTCTGTCTGTCTCTCTTTTTAATTAAAAAATTTTTAAATAATAAAAAAGAAATGACTCCGACAATACCTTGTGTGGAGTGACATCTGGGCTATCCTGCAAAGTGCATGCTGCTTTCGGTGGCCAGTGACAAAAAAAAACCATGCACTGAACGGCTTTAACCCCAATAGAGAGGAGATCACCCGGGCCAGCAGTCCCAGGGGTGGGGGTTCCAGGTGGGCTGGTCCAGCGGTCCGTCCAGCGCACGCAGGATGCGGTTCCTCCTGCCCTTCTGTTCTTCCGTTGCTCGCCGTGTCAGCCTGCTCCTTGGCCAGCTCCCTCCCGGCTCTGAGGTCACCTATGCAGTGCCCGTGGTCGTCGTCATCTGCGGTGTGACGACATCTGGTAGGACAAGGAGGGCAGCTTCCTGCGCGTCGCAGAGCAAAGAGACCCTTCCGGGTGTCCAGGCGGCTTCTCACACCTCATTGGCGGGAACCGTGTCACGTGGCCACCCCTAAACCAGTCACTGGCAAGGAGGGGGGTTGGCGTAAGTGCCTCAGACGCGAGCGACCCGCAGGTCTCACGCACGGGAGGATCGAGGATCGAGGAAGGGGATGGGAGCCGGGGCGGGCGGGGGGGGGGGGGGGGAGGGGAGGGGAGGGGGGGCGGGAGGGGAGGGGAGGGGAGGGGGGGGGCGGGGGGATGAGCCGGGAGGGCCCCAGGGCGAGAAGGTAGGCCGGCTAGGAGGGAGCCTGTGCAGGGGGCGGGGTGTGTGCCGGGGAAGCCTGGGGGAGGCGCGTCCAGAAACTGTAATCGCGAGTTTGCATTTTGTCCCGCGTGCCTCGGGAAGTCGCGGGAGAGGCCCGACGTGTGAGCGGGCGGAGGAAAGAGCCCCGGGCCAGGGTCGCATTGCTGCGCACGCACCCTCGACGCCGTCGCACGTGACGCTCCCTTTTCTATCGAGGATTCGATGCAGGTGGGGCGAGGGTTGTGATGCCTGGCTCGCGTCAAGAGGGGAGAAGGCCGCAGGCCGAGAGGTCCGAGGCAAACGCTAGGTGCCTACTGATCAGCCCTCGTTATTCGCGCAAGTCGTGCCCTGGAAGAGTCCCCGCAAACGCTGAATTAGCAAATACTGAACCTTCAGGGGGAGATACACCCGCATACACACCTCCCGTAGGCTGTCGTCTTGAATCCTAGAAACAACTCATCCTGGGAGAGTCTCTTCATTTTGCAAAAGAGAGGATGAGGTTGGGAAGCGTGCAGAACCCCCCGCACCCCCAACTAACCGGGAGCTAGCGCAGGGATCGGAGCCCCGTGCACCTGCCCCCCCAGCCGGAGCCCTGCCCCCTTCCCGCGTCCAACCCCTGGTCGTCTGTGTGTGAGGGGCTGAGGCAAGAGGACAGAGCATCGGCCGCTGGGAGCCTGTGCGTGGGGCAGGTGACTCAGAGCCCACGCCCCCCCAGCTTCCACACGTTGCCGGGACAGGGGTGGGAGCGGTAGGTAAATTCGAGAACACGGAGTCCACAAATAATAAGGCTTATCCACAAACAAACGTCTTTCTTCGCGGTTTTGAAAGCTGGGGAGTCTGAGGTCGGAGCGTGGGCGTTTGGGGAGAGCCTCCCCCACCCTGGTTCACAGACCGCTGCTCCTGGTGCTGTTCTCACATGAGGGAGCAGAAGAAGGAATTCAGCTTTCTGGGGTCTCTTCTTGTAAGGGCGCCGATCCCCTTGCGGGGGCTCCACACTCATGACCCCACCGCCTTTCAAAGGCCCCATTTCCAGATAGCGCCATATTGGGGGTTGGGGGTTCAACATGGGAATGGGGGGGCACCAACACGCAGTCCAGAAATCTGCTATGTCTTGTACACATTGCCACACACCTCACAGCCTAGCCCTCACCAGGACCGACCTCATCTGAGCTGTTTTAATTGAGTTAATCAAGGACGGTGACATACACTTTCTTGTAAGGGTAGGCACGTCCCAGGAGAGAGAAACCAAGTGCATTTCGAGGGCCTCTGACTTTGTTACATTCTTCATTTAAGTTCGTCCACTCAGGCCATCCCTCGCTGCCTGAACGATGAGGCAGGTTGAAGTCTGCATGAGCCCCGAAGGGGTATATAGACTGTCACGGTGTCGAGATTTCATTTCTTAGGCACAGAAAGGGCCTCGCGGTTTCCAAAACAGGTGCGTTCCTGATGGTGGGATGTGTTGTTTTGAGGTGATTTACAGGGGGCATGAGGGTGGGTGGAAAGCCAGAGCCAAGGGGAACCTGAATTTTCCACAAATGCGGGAGGGTTGAGGTCTATTCTGTAGGAGGTAGGACCGGGAAGGTTCTAGAATCGGTGCCGTCCACCTGAGCCAGTGGTTTCTCTGAAATGGGGCTCCCACCCCTTTCTGAGTGTCTGAGGGAAGGGCAGCCGGGCCCGGCATCGTGTCAGCGTCACGGGATCTTGAAGTAAGAACGAGTTCTAACCTTCTATTTCTGCTCTCACCGAAAGTCTCGCTCTCTTCGAAATCCTGGGCACAATCCTGCCGATTTACGTTCCTCGGGCATGCCCCTGGAGACAGCATTTGCTCCCGTCATCCTTTTTCTTCTCCCTTGTCCCTGGAGGGCACAGACTTCAGACTGCCCAGTCCTCACAGGAGCCAGCTTGACACGGCCACCCTGCAGCACCCCGCTCACTGCTTTGAGGACCAGGGTGACCCAGTCAGTGTCACTGGGATTTCAGCCCATGTCTCTGCTAGTGGCCTTGGTCAGATCTACTTAAAGATGGCTGAAGGGGCGCCCGGGTGGCTCAGTCGGTCAAGCGTCCGACTTCGGCTCAGGTCATGATCTCACGGTCCGTGAGTTCGAGCCCCGCGTCGGGCTCTGTGCTGACAGCTCGGAGCCTGGAGCCTGCTTTGGGTTCTGTGTCTCCTCTCTCTCTGCCCCTCCCCTGCTCACACTCTGTCTTTCTCCCAAAAATACAATAAAACATTAAAAAACAACAACAACAAGGAGGTTTGCTCTTGGAGTTTGGAAGTTGGCACTTCTGACCTTGCTCGGGACATGAGCGTCTGGGGCTTGGAAGGGAGGCCTGGGCTGTGGGTACCGACTCAGGTGAGGAAGACGAGGTCAGAAGTAAGTCCTCGTTTGTGGCCCACACAACACACTGCCTGGTGGCACTCAGGTCCGCCAGCGGCTCAGACTGACGTGGGACCCCGAAAGCAGTGTGTGGCCCGAGCCAGTTGGACCACGTCCCTGGCCTCAGCTCCTTCACCTGTAGAATGAGACTGTCGTCCCCTTGCTGTTGTGATTCTGTGGTGAATTCTTTTTTTTTTAATTTTTTTCAATGTTTTATTTATTTTTGGGACAGAGACAGAGCATGAACGGGGGAGGGGCAGAGAGAGAGGGAGACACAGAATCGGAAACAGGCTCCAGGCTCCGAGCCATCAGCCCAGAGCCTGACGCGGGGCTCGAACTCAAGGACCGCGAGATCGTGACCTGGCTGAAGTCGGACGCTTAACCGACTGCACCACCCAGGCGCCCCTCTGTGGTGAATTCTTGGTTTCGGTGTCCCCTGCACCTGGAGGTGACCCTTGCCCCCTCCACGCCCTCCCGACCTACAAACCTCAGTGACATTTTCTGGAAGGTCCAGGAGAGACGTCATCAACATTTTACTTGTTTATCCGGAAGGGGTGGAGTGAGCTAGAGGCTTAAATCGTCCGATACGTAACCTGCTAACACGTGCACGTTAAGAGGGTGTCCCCCCCGCCCCCCGCCAGGTGCCGAGTCAAAAAACCACAGCAAAATGCTACACTCTCACTTCCAGTCTGCAAAAGTGCAGTTTAATGGGGGCACAAATAATTATATCCCCATGTCGGGAGTATTTCCTACAAGGATTTTAACGCGGTGCCAAGCTTTCTTGGTTTGTATGGCTTGAATAAAGTCGTTTTTCTAAAGCGACATATGGCTACCTTTTATGCATCTTCAAACATGGTGAAGTGAAATATGTCGCAC
This sequence comes from Prionailurus viverrinus, assembly GCF_022837055.1. Classification (NCBI taxonomy): domain Eukaryota; kingdom Metazoa; phylum Chordata; class Mammalia; order Carnivora; family Felidae; genus Prionailurus; species Prionailurus viverrinus. The sequence goes on along the minus strand of NC_062572.1, from coordinate 4,936,174 downwards.
CTGGGGTTTGATTAGTGGTGGTTTGAGTACATAAAGAAGGTGAGGTACAGGGGAAAAACAACCCGCAAAAGAAGCAACAAAGGTTATAGAACTCCATTAAATTATGTTTATGGTTTTACTTGTCAGTATTTCGTAACACAAAATGGTTTTCCTGGAGTCTGTTTATCAGTATTTGTCGCCAATTAGTGCCTACAAATTACCTTTTGTTGGAATTACCAACAGATGAGACGCTATTGTCTCGGCGACTAATCAATCAGAGTTTGCGAACTTTCTCTGCCTCCTTGCCGCCGGTGTTTTCCCGGATGCATCTCGAGATTCTCCCTTCTCCCCAAGGTTTCCAACCACTGTGACTCCATTTTCGTGAACGGGAAGGAGGTGAGGAGCAAAGTGGACACGACCGTGAACTTCACCCACCAGCACTTCACGTCTCAGCTGGAGGTGACCGTGTGGGCGCCCAGGCTCCCCCTGCAGATTGAGATCTCGGACACGGAGCTGAGCCAGATCAAGGGATGGAGGGTCCCCGTGGCCCCCAACAGAAGGTGAGCAGCCGAGGGAGGGCCGAGTCCTGGCGCCCGGATCCCCGGGAAGATGCGCCCGCAGGGGGTCACGGCGGTCTCGGACTGGGGCTCAGAGGGGTCTGACTTTGGGCACGTACTAGCCTTTGACGTGAGGAGGGCCTCACGGAGATACGGATAGTGTCCAGCTCGTGGCACAGTTGCTGGGACTCAGTATAATGTTGCGCTGCACACAAAGCACAGAGCACGGGGTGTAGGCGTTTCTTTCTATTCCCCGCTTCCCCATCGTTCCTTCCTGTGCTGCTCGTTTTCAGTTCCCTGCTTATAAATGTCGACCTCCATGCGCGGAGCCTGGCGCAGGGGTTACGTTGTGGGCTCTGGCATGAAGCTGCTGAAGTTTTCACCCTTGTGAGCTTTCCCACGTAGAGCTGTGTGACCTTGGGCCAGTTGATGAAACTCTCTGTTCCTCAGTTTCTTCATCTATAAATTGGAGGTGACGATATCACTGAAGAGAGTTGTCCCAAGGACAAAATGACGAAGTGTAGTACCCAGACTTCTAAAGACGACTCCTCTGTAAGATTCCCACCTCCTGGCTGTTCACTCAAACCCCAACCTGGAACGTCTATGAAGGGATTTTACAGATGGAATTAAAGTGCTGAATCCATTGGCCTTAAGATGTGGGGAGTATCCAGGTGGCCCTTGAAAGCAGAGGTTTCTCTAGCGGGAAGGTGGTACCGTTCAGTGTGTGACCTTTTAGAATGGACTTGTTTTTATCCAGCAGAAGTCCTTGAGATCCACCCCAGTTGTTGGCGGTGTCGAGCATTCCTGTAGTTGTATTGTTGAGGGGTGATCCGTGGGGGGTACCGTCTTAGCGTGCTGAATCGTCCACCACAGGAGGCCTCGCATGCTGTCACCAGGTGGCGGCTCTCATGGATGGAGCCGCCATGACCCTCCTGTGCAAGCTTGTGTGTGAGCATAAGTTTTCTGGGGAAGGTGCCCAAGGGTGTAACTGTTGGGTCGCGTGATAAGGGCGTAGTTAATTTTAGAAGAAACTGCCGAACTATTTTCCAGAGGATGTACCATTTCACTCTCCCAGCAGCCACATGTATGCCAGCTAGTTACTCCATTCACACCCTTACCGGCATCTTAAGACAGTACATACTGCATGGTCCCATGTAGAATGATCTAGAAAGTGGAAAACAGACTGGAGGTCACCGTGGATTAGGGATTGCATAGACTATCGCGGGGTAGCCCAGGGCATCCCCGTGGGGACGGACTAGTTCTGTGTTTCGGTCGTGGCTATGGTTCCGTTAATCCTCTGGTGATAAAACTGCATAGAACCACACACGTGCACATGCACTGGTTAAACTGAAAATCTGAATAAGCCCTGTGGTTTGTCCCAATGTCCGTTTCCTGGTCTTGGGATTATAGTGTGATCACGCAAGATGTTAGCAGAGCAAAGAGCATGCGAGAACTCCCTGTACGTGATTTTTTAACTTACGGTGAATTTCTAATTAATGAAAAATTTAACCTTTTTCAAGTTTATTTTTGAGAGAGAGAGAGAGACAGAGAGAGAGAGAGAGAGAGAGAAGGAGAATCCCAAGCAGGCTCCGTGCTGTCAGTGCAGAGCCCAACTCAGGGCTGGAATTCACACACCATGAGATATGACCTCACCCAAAATTAAGAGTCTGCTGCTCAACCAACTGAGCCACCCAGGTGCCCCAAAATTTAAACTTAAAAAAAAAATAGAATGCTATCTGTCCCAAAATAACAGAATGGTTTGAGTAATACAGTATTTCTAATAGTTCATTTATGCACTCACCACTTTTATGATATTGCCCCTTTTGAATGCCACCTGTAATATATACTTAATATTGTTCTTTTTTTTGCTTTTATTCACTTACTTAAGGGAAATTTTACATAAGTATCAAAAATGGCCAACTGGTAGAAATTAATGCAGAGAAAAGAAAACATCGGTGTTACATTCTGTATAGATACTGCTGTTTATATGAGTTGGTCTTTTTTTTTTTTAATGTATTTCTTTCTCTTGAGAAAGAGAGAACAGGGAGGGAACAGAGCGAGAGGGAGAGAGAGAATCCCAAGAGGGCTCCCCACTGTCAGCACAGAGCCTGATGTGGGGCTCCATCTCGCAAACCATGAGGTCATGACCTGAGCTGAAACCAAGGGTCGGACGATTCACCAGCTGAACCACCGGGTGCCCCTGGCTGAGCTGGTCTTTCATGAGTCGACCAGCAAGTGTCAGATAAGTGTCAGGGACAGCCCAGCCCCAGAGACCTTCCTTCCCCGTGATCAAATCGGAAGGACTGAAAAATAGAATGGGAATAACTTTGCGCAATGTCATTCGTGTTTTTGGTGATATGTCCCTTGCCACTAAAACCATCTCACTTTCCAGCACAGATGTTTACTCCTCGCTTTGGGAAACCACAACATGCTTCTTTATGGATGCTGGTTACACACCATTCCTTTCCAAATGGTTCCCAGACCTTTCAGGGAGGCAGGAGGGTGCATTTTAAAGAAGGTGGGTTTCCGAAGTCAAACGGAACTCTGTAAATTTGCTGATCGCCAGCTGTCCAGACCGTGTATTAAGCACTTCGAGCCTCGGCGGCTTCGTGTAGAAATAGGAACCTCTTGGGGCGCCTGGGTGGCGCAGTCGGTTAAGTGTCCGACTTCAGCCAGGTCACGATCTCGCGGTCCGTGAGTTCGAGCCCCGCGTCAGGCTCTGGGCTGATGGCTCAGAGCCTGGAGCCTGTTGCCGATTCTGTGTCTCCCTCTCTCTCTGCCCCTCCCGCGTTCATGCTCTGTCTCTCTCTGTCCCAAAAATAAATAAACGTTGAAAAAAAAAATTAAAAAAAAAAAGAAATAGGAACCTCTTTCATGACTGTTTTGAAGATGCAGGGAAGTCACTATAAGGAGGAAGAGGGCACCGAGGGGCACAGCAGCCTGGGCGTGGACCCCGCCCCTAGATGGCTAGCTCTGTTAGCTCTATGATCCCGTATGAGTGGGTAGACCCAGACCCAGCGCATAGTAGGGCTGACTCGATGTGTGTGAATTACAGCCCCTGGCTCCCCTGCCACCCCTGTCTGCCCACGGTCGTAGACCCTTCACCAAGCAAGGTGCTCTCGCAAAAGCACACAGGACAGGTTCCTCTCGAGGGGAAGGTCCTGGAATAGCAGAGCCATCGAGGACTTTCCCCTGGGGCCGTGCACAGGCGGGGCGGCAGGTAAGGTCCTCTGAGCCAGGGCGCCTGAGATTCCCACAGGAACCCCTCAGCAGCTCTGTGACAGTGCCACAGGTGGGCCAGGGGGTGGCCTCCCTGTCCAGGGCCAGCCAGGAGACAGGGCTGAGCCATCCTCAGGGGCTGTCCTCCCCCTCTCACACCTGACTGCACCCCTGGAGGGAGCAGGGGGGCAGCCAATCTCGCTGCCTGGGCCTGTGTGAGACTCCCGTGAGGAGTGAAAACTGGGCCCAGCAGCTCTTCTGACCCGGGACCTCACGGTTCCCGCAGCGGGGACAGTTTCAAACCACAGAGTTCCAGAACGCAGGGCAGGAACTCAACCTCTGCCTATTTGGGGGCAGCATGTCCCGCGGTGCTGGGCGCATGCTGGGCGCGTGAAGGCAGGGGTGGCGCTCGCCTTCCGTGCTCCAAGCAGGTGCACCGAAAAGGAACAGACGGGGAACGAACCAATGGTGCGCGGGCCTGGCGGGGAGCAAAACCACGCCACGTGTTCTGACGCTTCCAGAGAAGCTGGAAGACGAGGCGTGCGAAGCTTCTCCACGGCTGCGGCGTTTATCCTGGTTTGTCTGTGTCCCCAGGCCCACCCGGGAGAGCGAGGACGAGGAGGACGAGGAGAAGAAGGGGCGAGGCTGTTCCCTGCAGTACCAGCATGCCACGGTGCGTGTCCTCACCCAGTTTGTGGCCGAGGCGCCCGACTTGAGTCAGCTGAGCTACATGCTGGGCCCCGACTGGCAGTTTGACATCACCGACCTGGTGACGGATTTCATGAAGGTGGAGGAACCAAGGATCGCGCAGCTGCAGGGCGGCAGGACCCTGGTGGGCCGGGAGCCAGGGATAACCACCGTGCAGGTACGGGCCACCCACTCCTTGCCAGGGCCCCAGCCCCAGCCCCAGTCTGTACTGACGAGCTTCCAGGTAGATGCCGCCGGGCAGGTGTGTGTGTGTGTGTGTGTGTGTGTGTGTGTGCGCACGCACAAGAGAATCATGACCGGCTGTAGAACATTCACCAATTTTCATAATCTAACTTAAATTAATTTTTGCATTTCAGGGAGAGTTGAGGGGAAAAAAAAAATCCCTAATTTCTTTTACTGCCAAAGCTAAATTAAACGCACAGTGGAAGCCACCTTTCCCCCAGAACGATAATTTACTCTTCATATACCACTAATAGAAGACAGTCAAACACGAGAAAACTAGTTTTATTTTCCTAACCTTGAGGGTTAACCACTTAGCTATATGTTACACTTTGAACAGTGGACAGAAATTTAAAAAAAAGTTTTTTTTAATGTTTATTTTTGAGAGAGAGAGAGACAGACAGACAGACAGAGCATGAGAGTGGGGGAGAGGCAGAGAGAGGGAGACACAGAATCCAAATCGGGCTCCAGGCTCTGAGCTGTCAGCACAGAGCCCGACGCAAGGCTCGAACCCACGAACTGTGAGATCACGAGCTGAGCTGAAGTTGGACGCTCAACCGACTGAGCCACCCAGGTGCCCCGTGGACAGTAAATTCTTAAATAACATGTTTGCACTAAAAATAATTTAAAAATCCACAACGAAGTGCTCTGTATTTTACTAGAGTAAGAGTAAAACTATTTTCCCGGTCAGTTTGAATGGCATAATTATGCAGAGATGCTGCAGCACGTTTTCTAGCAAAAATTTAAAGTGTTACCACTCGTAGTTAATTAAGTCATATTTTAGGTGGTGCCACAGCCAATGTTGACGAAACTGGATGAAACGTGCAATATTTTGTATTATTCTTCCGTAGCACGTTATCACAAAACGAGCGGCTAAAAGCACGCCTCATTTATGAACTCAGTTCTGTAGGTCAGGAGTCGACGAGAGCTGGGCTGGGTTCTCTGCTGAGGCTATCACAAGGCTGCGGTGAAGGTAATGGCCAGGCTGGGCTTCTCTGGGGGCTGTGGGAAGGATTTGCTTCCCAGCTCATTCACCTTGTTAGCAGAATGCAGTCCCTCACGGGTGTGGGACTGAGGAGTCTGTTTCCTCGTGGACTGTTAACAGGGGCCACTCACTGCTCCCAGAGGGGCCACGCACGTCATGTCTCATGTGGCCCCTCCATCAGCAGTAATAGCTAGGTCAAATCCTTCTCACGCTTTGAACCTCTGTGATGTTCATTACACCCCGCCCCCCCGGATAATCCAGGATGAGCTCCCTGTCTGAAGCTGCACCTGCCTTAGAAACGCCAACATAATCATGAGAAGTGATTTCTCATCACATTCCCAGGTTTGAGAATTTAGTGAGGACATCTTCGGGGAGGCGGGGAGGGGGGCAGTTCTGGAAATTCTGCCTGCTGGATGTTCCTGTCCATTTGTTAAGCACCACTGGTTGCAGACTAGATGGTAAATTAGAAGGAGTGACTTCTCAGTACGTTAACAATCCCTCCTCCACTTGGCTTATGTGGTCTCTCCAGGGGTGACACAGTGGCCCACACCACGGTCACTGTTGTCCCATAGTGCACAGCTAAGTGCCCACTGGAAGGATGTGAGCAGGAGAAGATGGCCCATTCCGCCATTTTCACATCTAAATATTAGTTGTTGGGAAACCATTGCTCTTTGAGTGCCTGGTCCCAGGGTGGGCAACTTTGAGCTCTTGTCTCTATGTGAAATTGAGCTCTTCTCAGAAAATACACTGTGGTTGTCATGGCAGGAGTCAAAGGCAAGGAAATGGACCAACATGATGTTTGTCAAACTCCTCCAGTTGGCGAGTGTCACTGGACCATAGCATAACCCTTCCCTACAGAGTTCTCCAAGCGCACTCACTTGGCAGACAACTGAGGGAACACGCTGATGGAAAAGGTCAGTTAGGAGTTTAAAACCACTGAGTGGAGCACACACTGGAGCTTGGTCACTTCCTTTGAAGGTCCTCTCCCCGCTCTCTGACTCCATCCTGGCCGAGAAGACGGTGATCGTCCTGGATGACCGCGTCACCATCGCCGACCTGGGCGTGCAGCTGGTGGCTGGCTTGTCCCTTGCCCTGAAGCCTCACAGAGCGGACAAAAGAGCCATCGTCTCGATGGTGGCTGCCCAGGACGTTCTCCGAGCCCCGCAGCAGGTGGGATCCCAGAGTCCTTTTGTCCCCGGTCGTTTGAGACCACTTCCCTCCCCCGCGCATCTGCAGAGGGCATCAGTTGAAGCTAGGATGGGTGGTCCGTGAAGCTCCTTCCTGCTTCTTATCCAGATGGCCCTGCCTTTTTTCGAGAAAAATACCAGCGACTTAGATACGTTTTCCTCATTCATGGTTTTATACGTCAACCATGCGTCCATACTCCACTCGCTTTGCAGCAGCCTTATCTGTGCTTGGCACACTCTGCTGTCCCGTGACCATAGGATCACAGGTTTCTCCATTTGCCAAAGCAGGTGGTTTTGATACTTGGAAATTCCACGTCAGCTGCTTGAACACGCGTGGCTGACGGGCCCCAAATCGCTTCCGTTTACAGTCATTGCCAACTCTGAAGCTCTCCTCCACCTTTAAACTCATAACGAGTGTTTATAAAGACACCAGGGTGCTGTGCCTTTCCGGTGAGCTCCTTCCCATAAGGCATCTTTCCCCAGGCTCCTTACCCAGTGCGTGTTTCGCTTCATCAGCACTGGCTTCCTAATAAAGAATGTTCAAAGCGATATTATCTGGAGCAGTAGCCTGATTAGTTGCACCTGATCTTGATTCAGATAAATTGCCTGATCTTTCGAAATGTTTTTTAGAAAGGTCAAAGTCAACTTCTGTTGTGCGGCATGCAATAAATTAATATGCACCTTAATGCATTCATTAAAGTATATTATTTGCTTCGCATATCAGTGGAGCAGTAGTATGTTATTGATGTCAGTTCAAGGCATGCCAGGAACGGTTCAAGATTTAAACCATAGAACTTTATTTTTCTCCATCTGTATATTTAAATGATATTATATAGGAAGTCGTATTTATGTTTGCAATTTGAAGGAACCTGATTATAACATAATGCTTTGGTTTCATTTTTCTTAGGAAGCAATAGTCAGTTCTTGGATTTTGTTCAGTGATGGTTCGGTGACACCATTAGACATTTACGATCCCAAGGATTTTTCAGTTACTGTGTCATCATTGGATGAAATGGTGGTGTCTGTCCAGGCAAACCTTCAGTCCCAATGGCCAGTTGTGGTTGCACAGGGTGAAGGGCAAGGTCCCTTGATTAAACTAGAGATGATGATTAGCGAACCCTGTCAGAAGACCAAGAGGAAGAGTGTTCTTGCCGTGGGTAAAGGAAACGTCAAGGTCAAATTTGAACCAAATGTTGATGAGCACCTAGGAGGCACCAACGATATCGAGGGCATCAGTCGGGAATACAAAGGCCACTTCAGTAATTCCATACAGCGTGAAGGAAACCAGGAGAGAGCGGTTCAGGAGTGGTTCCAACATGGCGCCTCTGTTGGCCAAGAGGAACGTAGCAACAGAAGCACAACCCCACAGTACCCCCTGGAAGGAAAGGATAAGAAGTTGCTCAAGAGTGGCGGTCCAGACTCCTTCACAAGCTTCCCCACTCAAGGGAAGTTACCGGAACCCAATAATCCCAGTGACCTTACAGTGACCTCGAGGGGGTTAACTGACTTGGAGATCGGCATGTACGCTCTGCTCTGTGTCTTCTGCTTGGCCATTTTGGTCTTCTTAATCAACTGTGTGGCATTTGCTTGGAAATACAGACACAAAAGGTTCGCTGTGAGCGAACAAGGCAACATCCCCCATTCCCATGACTGGGTCTGGCTGGGGAATGAAGTAGAACTTCTGGAAAACCCCGTGGACATCACCCTCCCGTCGGAGGAGTGCACAACCATGATAGACAGGGGGCTGCAGTTCGAGGAGAGGAACTTCCTTCTCAACGGCGGCTCCCAGAAGACTTTCCATAGTCAACTACTCAGACCCTCTGACTATGTCTATGACAAAGACATTAAAAGTGAGCCTATAAACCCATCGGGCCCAAAGAGGAAGAGAGTCAAGTTTACTTCCTACACCACCATCCTCCCGGAGGACGGTGGCCCATACACCAACTCCATCCTGTTTGACAGTGAGGATAACATCAAGTGGGTCTGTCAGGACACCGGGCTGGGGGGCCCCCGGGACCTTAGAGACTATATGGAAAGGCTGCAAGACCAGATGTGAACTCCTTTCTTACGTTTGTATTCACCTTTATGCCTTCTGTTTTTTGAACGGTGGAGCAGTGAGTTTGTTCAGCAATAGGGGGTGATTTAACAAAGGTTAACTTGTGGAGGTCTGGGAGGGATCCCTTTCTGAGCAGGTGTCAGAGGCCCGGAGAGCTACAGCAGCTGGGTGATAAGCCGGGAAATGTCTCTAAAGCGGCCACACATAGATCCTGGAGAAGTTCTAAGACAACAGTAGTATCTGCAGCCTGATACTAGCTCAGTTCAAATACAATAAACCTGACCCCACAGACGTTGTTAGTCATCTCGCGACAAACGGCCGTGTGGATTTAGAAAAGGCTTGGGTGTTGATTTTTCTATTCCTAGAACTTTTAAAGCACAGTGGACACTCCTTGCCCTTGGCCCGAGATTGGACGTACGCGAAAGATGCCGAATGTAGCCGCCCTTATTTGTTATGAGCGCTGCTCGTTATTTTTATATACATTTGCACCTGCACCTGGTTTCCTTTGGCCTCTGGAATTCTTTTTGAAACATGAAGAAAAGCAGTTGTGGTCTTCTCTCTGAGATGTTTGATTTACACATGAGTTTGAGTCGCTGACGTTTGCCGCGTCCGTGCAGGACATCAGGTGTCCTCCAGTTTTCCACACTCCTTACCTAAGGGGCCATATCTGAGAAACTTATCCTCACAATGTCCTTCCTTCTCTTTGTTGTGAAGCTTCCTTGTATCAGGACTGGGGACATGGGGTTTTACACAAAATATTAATATACTGTGAGGGAGGGCCATCTCTTTACAGTTTTCTATATGAAGCTTAAAAACTTTGGTGAACACTTGTCAACCACATTTATTTTTTATCTTCTGCCTGTGGAAGATTCACGGGGAATCCCTGGAGTGCATTTCTGAGGGCTTTAGAAAAGACCCTGAAATAGTTTGTCTTTATACTGGTGCTTTCTGGTCAACGCAATGTGTTATCCAAATGGAAATCAAAATCTTAAACTAATATACACAGAAAGGAAATTGCATGGGAAATGCATTCAGATTAAACTTCCATTTTTACTGGAACAACCACCACAACAATTTGAAAGTAGAGTGATGTCTCCGCTTAGCAATATGTAGAAATCCTTCCATACAATGACCCCCCCAACCCTTACCCCCCAAAACCCATCAGTCGCGACTCTGGCAGAGATAAAACCTATACAGGGTGTGCTCTGATGGAGAAAAGCAATGGGTTTGCCCCCAAACAGCATAAAATAAACGGCCGTTCAAGAGTTTAAGCAGTTATGCTGAAAAAAACCATAGCTATTGGAAAGTCAAAGTGGCAACAGGAAAAAAAAAGCATGGCCCCTGCATAATTTTTAAATACAAAAATATTTTTCAAGGAATTGCATGAACGGCTTCAAGCAAAGCAAGAATTTCAGGTTAGATTAGAATTTCTCACGCTCACAAGAACATTCTACTGAGATGGGATAGAGGTGAAGACGGACAGTGCACTAGGCCACCAATTCCGAGCTTTCTGTTGTCACTTACGTCCCTAGGAAATAGAAATTTAAAGTCCAGGGCAGCAAAGGCGCGGGGAAGCGGTTTCTTGACTCCTCATGGCTGCTGAGCAAGCTGTTAGAATGAGAGGCGTTCGGTTGTTGTTGGGAAGGGCTCCGTGCGTGGGGGCAGGACAGCCCAGCCTCCTCTGACCTGTGTCTCCTGCCCACAGCACTGCGGTGGGTTTGTAAACCGTGCATACGTTACCAGGGACGTGGACCTGATATTGAGAGGCCAGTGTTCAGTTGATCTTGTGTTTAAGTTGGGGGTTGAGGAGTGAAGCTGGTAAAGTTGCAAAAAAATCTTTCAACTCGGTGGGTGAACGAAGCCAGGAGACCCAGGCGTTAGCTTCAGAGGGAGTTTGCAAAGAGATGGCTGACGTCTGGCAGGAAGGGCACCTCAGGGAGCCCGGGGAGACTGTCACCAGGGGTTCGAGGCACGGGAGGTGGCTCAGAGCTAGCTGGGGAGGCCGAAAGGAAGTTCACACGCTAATGCAGCATAGCTGTCTAAATGAGTCCCACTCCTTCTGTAAGACGTTCTCAATTTTCTCTCCCTTTGGATCTTCAGCAAAATCCCCAAAATAATGGGGATTTCATGTCTGAAACGGAGGACATTCAGCTGGTATAGGGAGCCTCCCACACATTCTCACACAACAGGCTGACCCCACTGGTGCAGTGAGGCTCTGGCAGGGGGGTGATCTGGAAAGGAAGGAGGACGTTACCATCGCCATGATTAGCGTTACTGACAAGCTTGCAAATCAGAGCATTCCCTGGGGTCTGAGCGTTTGATGTGGGCAGAGCGCAAACTCGGGGGCACTAGAACATAGAACGCGTCAGAGGTTCTCAGGAGTCGGGAGCTGTCCGCGGTCCTGAAGATGCCTCCCGTGGGTGATCCAGGCTCTCTGCACAGTCTTCTTTGTCCGTTTCCGTTCAAATTCAGTTCAACGTGAAAGTCGAATGGAAGGTCATGGAGGAGGGGTCCCTCTTACCACACAGCACACGCTCACACGCACGCACACATACATACGTACATGAGTGTGTTGGTAGTGAAGAGCCAGAGAGAACAGTATGTAGCAGGAACCAGCACGGTCCGCGGTCCCCCGATTTGCCACGGGCATCATTCCGCTATCCGGGATTTCAATGAAGTTCTTTTTGTTCTAAATATCTCCTGCTGACCAGCAGCCGTGGATTATACCTGCCTGATTTCCAATAGATCATTTAAAACGAATAGGAACTATGCCTCTACATATCTAAACTTAGATGGGGAACAGACCTAAATCATGAAACCTTGAAATACAGTTCCCTGGGGACCTGCATGTGCCTGGATTTTCCAGGTTTTTATAGCTGACATATCCAACTGATCGGTGTGAGTAGTAACCTGAACAGAACAGCATTGATAAAGTCCCTTCCTCTCCCCAAGAAGCGAATGCTTAGACCTCCCTCCGACCCCCGAGGCGGACGCCAGCAAGCCTTGGGACACAGGCTGGGACCTTTGCGGGTCACAGGGAGGGCTGCCCAGGCACCCTCGAGGACTGGGCCACCTAGAACGGGGGAGGGTGAGACCAGTGTTCCCAGCGGCCAGATGTGCTGCTCTCCACGCCACACCCAGGGATTGAGGAGCGGCTGCCGCAAGACAGAAGCGCGGTGTGAGCACACGGGGTTGCATCGGAGGGAAAGCCAGAAGACACGTCAAGTTTCCCTGAAGGGTGCCACCCAGCAAACCTCGGGACACTCTGCACGTGCCAGCAGAGGACTAACTGACTTCCTAACTGTTTTGTGTTGCGCCCTGGCCAGGGTAAGCTCCCAGACTTAAACTCCAGGCAGAGCGTTTCTGTGTATGAACGTTAATGCAGGGAAAACACGGATTAATTTCTGTACCGTTGCCACATCCGTAGACAGGTACCTTGTACTTCGCTGATTTTTTAAGTTTTAGGAAGTCTGCCTTTGTGCATTTTGTTGTTTGCACCCTCTTCTCACCCTCTTAGAAAGGCGTCTTCCCATGGTGGGGTGTTGGGACCAGCCAAGGCTCTATCAGAGAACTAAGCAGTCCCCCTTCAACAACCACACAGAGTGGTTGCACCTGCTTCCTCCATATCACCAGGACCATTGTGTTTTCTACTCGAATCATCTCATAAACGGCTTCAATCCTTCATGCTCGTCTCTGTAAATGACACGACAGATGGTTTATAAACTCAGTAGCCGTCTCCTCCGTCAACAGTATACATGTGTGATGTACCGAGTATCACCTGTTATGTGAAGGAAGGGACGGGATGGGTGGTGGAAAGGCTATGCTAAGATACGGAAAGCAGATATTTTTGTATGTCACAGAGGCAGTTCCCTGGGGCGCTGAGAAGTGCGCAGGAATAAATACATTTTATAATAAAAGCATGCAATGCTGTAGCTTTTAAATGTACAGACATCCCCGCTCAAAAATATCCAAACCGATGGTGGGGAAAACACCGGGCCTGACCTCCCGCGGGGCACTGGTTAGGACCGCTGCCTGGAGAGGGCATGGCTCACGGTGGCATCACGGATGGAATCTGCTAGAAGATTTTGATCTTACTCTTCATTACTTCTGGATTTTTTTTCCTCTTTTTTTTTTTTCCTGAAAATACTTCCGATAAAAGTGACTACATTTTCCAGCATAAAGGTATATTCTAACCACAGGGTAACTCATCATTTTTAACGTGAAAATAAACGCTTAAACATTCTTCGGTTGTTTCCTTATTTTATGCACACATTCCCTCTTCAATTTCAGCCTCTGTATGAATTCACTCTTCTCATATATATTTTTTCTTCTTAGCCAGAGATTTCTAATACATTTGATACAGCAATAAATGGAAACCAAAAGAAAATGTTTCTTAAAAGTTGCAAACAGCTTTTACCTTTTGGAAAGCTTCTCATTTGTTTTCCCAGCTGGGGGACACTTATTCCGGGATGTCTTAGAAGGTGGGCTTGTGGCGCTCACGTCCCTGTCGAGGGCCACGCCATCTTGGAGGCAGTGCTGACGTGCAGGATGCAGTGGCCCCTGACCTCAGTCTCCCTTCTGGTCTTCCCTTGTCAATGGCTCCCTTGTGTGTATGTGTTTGGGGCTGGGGCTTGAACAGGGCGAGGGCTGGGTGCTGAGGGTCCAGAACGGGCAGAGCTCTAGAGACATAAGAAAAACACAAGACTGTCAGGCTCTTGCTTGGGAGGTTGACGTAAGCATTTCAGCTGACTGCTGGCCAGGCACTGCCGAGCCCCCGAAGTTCCTCGGTTGGCATGTGTGTCCTTCCTGACACTGCCAGCGTCATGTTTGGTATTTTGGCAAATGCCGTCCCTTGCATTCAGGAGGAGGGGATACCACTCTGGCAGTAACTTGACATGTCACGATAAATGCCCTCCAAATGGGCTCTGCAGACATCATTTTGAGGCACTGGGTATACACATGGGGTTGGCTTGTGAAATCGAATCTGTGGAGTAGCAGGCATCCGATGAGCCCAGGTGCTCTCCCAGGTGTGGAGGATTTTCCACGTTCTGGGCAAATGCTTCTCACCGACCCCCTCCTCCTAGACCTCATCCTTGGAACGTGGGAGGACGGAGCCACGGACCCCGCAGGCTCTCCCCAGGTCCCAAAGTGCATGCATACAGTTAGTACAGTTGGTTTCTAAAAGAGAAGGAAAAAAGAAAAAGGAGCTTGAAATGAGGTTCATAAAGGGACTTTTGAGTGTGTGCAAAATGCAAACGCTGCGTTTCAAGTTTTGGGGGTATTGGACTCCTGAATGCCTAATTTAATTTCTTTATGGTTTGACACAATTTAGATTGGTTCTAGAAAGCTGTTTGCTTTTAGAAATGTGAAAAAGTACAAGAAAGTGCAGAAGCATTGTAACCAGAGTTAGTGTTTATAGACACTTCTATGACTCAAGGTGAGCAGGACACTGTCACTTTCCAGATGGGAAATAACAGTTCAAGTCCAATAGGACAATGGCCCTCCCCACCCAGGCCAAGAAAGTGATCATGCTGTCCAAACTGGACAATCTTTAAGTTCCATGAGATGCCTTTATGATTTCTTTGGCTTTAATTCTTGCCCTCGGTCAGTTGTTGAAGATGAAACCATTTAATTTTATCTTGGGGGTTGAAATCTCTTTAGAACCTGGAGAAGCCAAGAGACAGGTGGTCTTTTTATGCATCTACCACTGCCCGTTGGGACAAGCACTTTACAAACAGAGAGATGGATGTTGCTTTGGAATTCGGGGTCCATGTGATACTGACTGCTCTATTTGAAAATATTACTTCTCTAGGATGGATTAAATCACTGTTGACCTGACCCTTCTTTTTTTTCTTCCTTTGGCCAAAGAGCATGCACCATTATAAGGTTGGAGCTGAAATAATCTGCTACTTTATGATTACCTCCTTTGTAGGAATCTGACTTGCTAAATAACACCGATGCCAGTGTAGACACTGCCTGTATAATGTAGTTTCTTCACTTAGAGATGCTTCCTTGGAGAGTGTGCCTTTTTTTTTTCTTTGTCATAACCACTGTAGGATCTCTGTTTTCTCTGGGTACATTCCCACATTGGGCAAACATACTGTAATCCCATGGATATTTTAGGCTGACACGGGGCACCCATCGGGCACTGGTAAGCACACCCTTCCAAGTACTCACCACTGTAGCCCACTCTCCTAGCTGTGCATTTCTACTGGCACATTTGTAAACTTGTGTGGGACCTTTGACTGTCTCAGTTGGTCTGGTGCAGTAACTTGCTTACCACTGCCAGTTCACATCCCCAAAGATGCCAAGACTCGCCAAAAGGGAGAGACCAAAGTGCTTCCTCTTGGCACAGACCACCGAGTGGGTGACCTTTCCCATAGCTGTCGTCCACTGGGAGCCTTATTTTGAACACCAATTTAAAATTCAATGCAGATTCCAGGAACAAATCTGTTGCCCGCCCCCCCCCCCCGCCCCGCCCCCCCCCCCCCCCCGCCATGACAGTTGATGTTCTAGGCATCATCGTGGGTTGAAACAAATGCCAAAACGATGAAGGTCAGGAGTGGAGTAGAGAATGAAGGAATAAGTGATCACCCCAGTTGGCTGTAAGACAAATGTGAATGACAGTGGGGATCATACAGCAGATCTGTGGTCTTGGGGGGGGTGGGGGGGATCATGTCTGTCTCCCTGTGGCAAACAATTCTTACAATGCTGCTTACCTACAACATGTGTCTAAAGAGCATGCTGTTTGCTCACAATTACCTGTCAGTTGCCCAATTCCAGACCCTTCTCAGGCAGGAGGATCTGATCTGGGCCGCAGAGCGCAGTGAGCGGCCAGACCCACACAGCTCACTTCCGGGTGGCTTCTGGGCAACAGCGGGGATATTTTGTCTGGCATTTGAATAAAAAAGGTGTTATCCCCTACTTTCTATCTTTCTGAGCTGGGTTCTTCTTGCCTGGGACACGCCCAATATTATAAACAGAGCATGCTGTGATAACATTGTGCTTCTATATACTTTTTTGGTTGTATAATGTCTTTCTCATATTACGGTTTTCAGTATGATCTGTTGTATATGTTTCTCAGTATATTTAACATATCTGTAAAGGCACTTCCAAACATTTTGAAAATGAAGAAATAAAACGTGTTGGATGATTCCTTGTTATAGTAAAACAATCAATTGGTAGGTTCCAGGAAATTACCTCATCTTCCAATAGGTGTTCAAAGGAGAGGGTATTAAGAAGACGTTAGGTCTGGCATAGAGGCAGCTAGCTGTGTCTTCAGGGTCTTGAGGATGGCTGTTGGCCATGACCTTGAGAATTAGAGAAAAGAATGCCTTATTTAAATATGAGAGCAAGATTCCAAGGGAAAGAGGCTTGCTCTGTGCCCTGGGGGAAGTATTCTGTCTAAAATGCGTGTTGAAATAGCTCCGTTGGGGTGCCTGGGTGGCTCAGTCAGGTAAACGTCCAACTTCAACTCAGATCATGGTCTCCCGGTTCATGGGTTTGAGCCCCATGTCATGCTCTGGGCTGACAGCTCAGAGCCTGGAGCCTGCTTCGGATTCTGTCTCCCTCTCTCTCTCTCTCTCTGCCCCTCCCTCACTCGTGCTCTGTCTCTTTCTCTCTCTCTCAAAAATAAACATTTAAAAAACTGTTAAAAAAAAAAAAAGAAATAGCTCCATTAAGAAGGTCTGTGAGTTTCTGTAGTTAAGACATGCAAATTCAGTTCCTGGAGAAAGCCAAGAAAAGCCCATATTTCCTTAAAGTTTGCAAAGGTCAATTTTAATGAAAGAAAAAACTTTACTAAGATGTGTCTCTGTAAGCCAGGGGTTACAGAGTTCCACTTACACTAAGTTGAGCCCCAGGACAACTAACTTAGGCATCAAAAATTCCAGTTAATATTCATAGTCTTGGGATGTGTTGCATTTAACTCCAGAACCGCTAAAACATTTCCATACCTTGGGTTTCCACCGCTCTGCAAAGTTTAAGAAAGGGACCCCGTCACACCACACCCACGCCCTCTACAGACAGTTGGCTTCAAGGGCTAGGTTGCCTGAATTAAAGTCGGCCGGGCTAAGTCTGTGTCAAAAAGCAGCTTTAGCAAAGCAAGTGCCTAGTGTCAGACTGGCTACCTCAGGGTCTGTGACAACCGTGGGCCAACACCAGTGCTCCCAGTTCACTGTGATAGTTCGAGGAGTCTGTGACAGCTTCGTAACCAGGGGAGTGATCAGCACTACTCTAGACGTACAGAGGTCTCTACAAAACTCCCTTTCCTTCCTGCAAAAGGCAACAGCTATAAAGAGAGAATGGCTGGGCAACACGTTGCACCTGTTCTGTGCCTTGATCCTCCTTTATATGAGAACAGAACTCAAGAAGGCAGCGTCACCAAGACATTGGAAGCCACCTTGGGGCGAGATCAATCTGCGCGAAGAAACACCAGGTGAGTTTCCAGGGTGGATTGGACTGACCTGCGTGGGAAGGAGAATCCTGCTTGGTGCCACAGGTCATTAGGGGTCGGGGTGTTGAAAGTGGATATTTTTGTATTCTAAGTGTTTTTTTTCATGGTGCTTGCCCTAAAAATACTTCGCATGAACTTGAATGTTGTGTATCTAGATATCCTTGTTTTAACTCTGCAAGATTCATAATGGATAGCATTGAAGTTGACACTCTAATAGCATTATTTTTTCATAAATCATACAGGGGAGCTTATACTTCCAATTTTTCTTAACCTACTAACATGTTCCGACTGTCTTTGACCTAGGAGCTTTCCGGTGGCCCTTTTCAGCAGGAATCAGAATGTGTATTTGGATTGTACAGGTTGTGAGTGGGTAATGTTCCTGTCCGTGTGCACTAGGAAGGCAGGGGTATAAAGTGAGGGTGTGGGGAGGGAGGGCAGGGAGCACAATCACTGTTCATTGTGGCTCCACGTGGGTCAGATCTGCCCATGGGGGAGATTCCTTCCTGTTCAGTTGGGAAAGGTTAGCCCTTGGAGCTCGTTTGAGGGCATGATACATTAAGGATGTCTAAACTAATGACGTCTTTTGTCCTAAACTTTACCTTCTTCTCAGGGAGGTTCTGAACTGCCTGCCCTTCCTTCTGCGATCTGAAATCCAGGTCTGACCTTGGGAGACCTGTGCGAGCCCTGTGGCAGTCCTCACCCCATCCCCAGACTAAAATACAAAGAGAAAACCGCCAAATTCAAAACGGCTACAGAAAGCCAATATTATGTCAACTTCACTCACTGTTAAGTACAGAAGCCATAGAATGTCTGTGGCTTTTGGAAACAATTCACAGGTGAGACTTTCTAACTTGCCAAGAATTTCCAAATGCATACAGTGATCACCAAGAGATGGTAACCGATTATAAGTAAGGAGTTAGGTAAATCCAGAGATTTTCAGAGGCACAATAATTTCATTAAAGAATTCTATTTCCTATTTACGTGTGGTTGTATTATAAATGTTTGATCTGCTTTGAAGTAGGACCTCTAGATGCAGGGGCATTTGAGGGTCTCCAGGGGCCTTGAGAGAGCCCTGGTTCCAGGGACTGCCAAGGAATTTTTCTCATCCTGGTGATGAGATGTATGTCTCTGAGAAGGCCTGAGCCACAGAAGACCTCTTAGTAAATTCTGGAAACACTAATACTGTTCACCTTACATTTTATTTGCCTTTTTGTAACAGTGAGTCTGGGATTGGAAGATTATGAAATACTTTTCAAAAACTTGATGTTACCTTAGCCTGCAATATTCTTGATATCAAAACCACCAATATGCTTGATTGGACATTAACATAAAAGTACAAAACAAAGCAGGAAAACTCTAGGTTGGTTCTCACATTGAAAAGAATATTTCTACTCCTATGAAATGACTGGGAGCCCAAATAACCACTGATCTAATTAATGTGGGGAAAAAAGCAGCAGAAGCATCAACTTTGTCACCAGGTTCATGGATCTGGTAGAAAAGACTGTAAAACCCCATATCTGCAGGTCTCGAAGATTTCAGAAAGAGAGAATACTGGCAAACAGTGATCGGGTGTGGGGTCTCGATGGGCAGATAAAATCAAGGGTGTTCCAGGTTGAGGGAACGGAACATGCGAAGGCAGGAAGTTCCATGTGCTTGAAGAGTAAAGGGCAGGGGTCCCCTTAGAGCCTAACTGCTTGGGGGCCTATGATTCCCATGGGGGAGAGGTCAGTGGCCCCCCGAGCAGGAGAGAGATGTGTCCTGAGATACATTCTTAAAATAAACCTAAGGCGTACAGACCACACACAGGGCTCTGCATTTGGGACCCGAGTGCTGTGATAGTCCCTGCTCCAAAGTGTCCACTGTCATCTAGGAGGTGGGGAGCAGAGCCTGAGCAAAAGCAGCCAGATCCTGGTAAGTTCTAAACAACAACAACAACAAAAAGTCTAGAAAGTGTTGCTGGAGTACTTGGGCTAAGCAGGTACACTCGGAGGCATGTTTGGGCTGCATGGCGGGAGCAGGAAATGTGGCCAGTTCATGTGGTAGGAAAAAGAAAAACAAACAACAAAAAACACTAAAGAAAGCATCCTGGGAACACATCCTGGGGTGCACAATGGTTCTTAAGCTTCCTCCTTGAAGGTTTCCACATTTAAAGGGTTGGGGAGTCTGCCTATAAAGAAGCATTCCAAGCATCCCTTAACTTACGTGTTCTGTATTATCTACTTTCTTTCCCCCTTTTTTTCCATTGTAATGCGTTAATTATGAATTTATTAGTTGCCTACTTTTGCCTGAAACCTATTAGACCCCTAACCGTCTGCACCGCACGCTCTGATGACCCGCTGCTCTAGAGGATTCTCTCAGTTCTGCCAGAAATGCAAATTCTGCTCTGTTTTCGGCACTGCTGGTGTTGCCTGGAAATCACATACCGATGCATGAGGCTGGGACACAGAGGAAGTGACTGCTGAGTGATTTTAGAGCGTCAGCCTCTCTTTTGATCTCGATTCCTTACTGTGCTTGAAATGCATGTCTGGGGTCAGTGTGGCTTTGGAAGCTCAGAGATTCACAAAACCCATCTGCAAGGGAGGGATGCTCAGGGACTGCCCAGCCTGAGGAGCTCTGGGTCCTGCTCCAACTGAGCAAGGGAAACAAGGTAAATGCTTTCATAAAAATCCATTCTGTAAGAACAAATCTGTCTCCCACTGGCCAGAACACTGAGAAGACATCGACACTAGGAAACTGAAACCAGCTACTTTTCCTTGTTCAAAAGTATGTTTGCCAATAAAAACTGTTTAGAGATATAATTCTCATACGACCCAATTCACGCATTTAAAGTGCACAATTCAGGGGCGCCTGGGTGGCGCAGTCAGTTAAGCGTCCGACTTCAGCCAGGTCACAATCTTGCGGTCCGTGAGTTCGAGCCCCGCGTCAGGCTCTGGGCTGATGGCTCGGAGCCTGGAGCCTGTTTCCGATTCTGTGTCTCCCTCTCTCTCTGCCCCTCCCCCATTCATGCTCTGTCTCTCTCTGTCCCAAAAATAAAATAAAAACGTTGAAAAAAAAATTAAAAAAAAAATAAAGTGCACAATTCAGTAGCTTCTAGTATATTCACAGCTTCACCACAATCCGTTTTAGAACAAGCTCAGCATGCTTCCAGAAACCCCATACCCCTTCCCGGCTCACTCCCATTTCCCCCAACCTACCCACCTAACAGACCACTATCCACTTTCCATATGCAGAGTTTTGCCTTTTTTGGGTATTTCATATAAATGGAATCATGCCATATGTGGTTTTTGTGACTGGTTTCTTTCATTTAGCGTAATGATTTCCAGGTTGAGATGTATCAGTCACCTCAGTGTAAAAACCAAAGTTTACAACTCTCGAAGAAAACATAGAATATTTTTCTTTCAACTTTGGGGTAAGCATACATTTCTTAATCAAGATACACAATCAAAGATACACACAAGCAAAAAAGTGATAAATCATACTTTATCAAAACGTAAAACCTCTGTGTCTCAAAATACATCATTATGAAAATAAATAGGCGATCCACAGAGCGGGAGAAAATGTTCCCAGTTTATATAGAATGCTGTGTACTCAGAATATAGAAAGCACCACCGCGCGTTAATAAAAAGACAGCACAATTGAAAATGGGTAGGAGATCTGGATAGAAGCTTTCCCCAGGAAGAAGTGTGACCAGCACAGGAGTGAGTGCCTTACATCATTGATCATCAAGGAAATGCAGGCATCACTGATAATGAAGCACTCCTACCTTCTGACTATCGTGGCTGATACCAGGAAGACCAGAGCACCCGTTGTAGGCATCGTTGGTGGGTCTGTAAAATATCATCACCACTCTGGAAAACAGTTTATCCATTTCTGGTTAAGTGAAACATACACTCAACATATGAGCTACGAACAGCATTCTTTGGTACTTACCCAAAAGCAATGAGAGCATGATTCTTCATAACGGTTTGGTCCATAATAGACAAAAAAATGGAAACAACCCAAATGGCCATCCACAGGAGAACGGATGAATAACAGTCTATTTTCAAACAGTGGGACACTGCTGGGAAGCAAAAAGGAACACGCTCCTGATTTATGCCAAGCACTTTGTCAATGCAATGCACTGGTTTACGAAATGCAATTTATGCATCTAGTAGAACAAAAGACACAACCCCCAAGAGGACACTCTATAAGATTCCACTAACATGAAATTCAAGAAGAGAAAAAAACAACTCCATGTGACTAGATATCAGAGCACTGCTTGCCTTCATTGGGGGTGTGTGTTGAATGGAAGGGGCCATTGACTTGGGCGATGGAAGTGTTCTTTGTCTTGACCAGGAGCTGGATTATAGTTCACAGAACGGCACACTGAAGACCTGTCCCTTTCTTTGTGTGTAAATTACGCTTAAGTAATTTCATGGGGAAAAAAACCCAAATATCTCCAAAAACAAAGTGAGTGAAACCCAAATATTCTCACTGAGATCCTTCTTGCTTCTGTCCCAGCACTTGTGGGCAGATTCCCCCCAACCTCAGGATATCACTCCCCACCAAAAAAAAAAACCCAAAAAGAAATGGAAGAAGAAGGAGGAGGAGGAGAAGGAGAGAAAGAGGAAGACTTGGAGATCTTCATGACCTTTGTTGGCAGGATGGGGGTTTGGGGTTGCGGAAAGAAGAATTTAAATCGAGGAAAGAAGGAGCAGCATATGGAGACATGGCACATGCCCTTTCTACCGCAGAGGGTCCTGCCTCCAGTCCCTGAACCATGGGGGCCATGAGAGACCAGCTTCACTTTGATTCTCTTCGTTTTCTGTGGGACCTGTTCTGTGGTCTGGAGTAGCCAGAGTCACAGGGTGGTCACCTCTAGTTTCAAGCATCCTTATTCATTGCCACCTTTTGCTGCACAAATGTTTCCGTTACCTGGGCGCCTTGACAGGTAAAGGTCGGACGACACTCCTTCACTGCATTCTCAGCCTCAAGCATGGTCTTCCCTCGTAGCCTTGTTCATGTTCTAAGTGGAACACCCAACACTCCGTGGGGTTCCGTGTGGCCCGCTGTGGCCCAGCAGGGGACCGGTAACCCGAGGCAGATTTGCAGGGTCCTTCTGTGCTGACTGCCACACCCTACCAATCCTAATTCATCCCCGAGCAGCTGTGCAGGACCTTGACGGCTCGAGACGGGGCTCAGAGCTCCAAAGGCTTGAGACGGGGCTCAGGCCAGGGTTTCCCTGGGGCATGATGGCAAATGCTGTTGATTGTCTCATTGTAAATACACAGATGATTTTATGAAGGGGGGAGAAAAAGGTAGCCCAAAGATGTTCTGCACAAATCTGAAAATACTGTATCACAAAATTCATGATAAGCTTTGCCTGATTACACAGCTTATGGAGACCTCAAGTCACCTTCAACTGGGGCTATCGCTTTGAATGAGTTAGAGACACTTCATTTGGGAGCAAGTAATAAAGTCCTGAAAAGTCCATTTCTTTGGGGATGAAAGAAATGGAGAAAGAGCCCACTAACCTTTTCTTTTAACTGCTTATGGCCATACTCAAGGAGAGCTATTGTCTCTACAAATAAACGTTCTCCAATCTCAAGGGACTGAAGCCAAAAACAAAAAACCCACCCCCAAAGGCCCCTTCACGACCCGCAACGACTTTCCAATATTGCCAATGACTGGTTTGGGTGATTTCGAAAAATCCAAATCCTGCAGCTTTTAAATGCCTTTTGTTTTTTTTTATTTAAAAAAAATTTTTTTACATCTATTTATTTTTGAGAGACAGAGAGAGCACAAGTTGGGGAGGGGCAGAGAGAGAGGGAGACACAGAATCCGAAGGGTCCAGGCTCCGAGCTGTCAGCACAGAGCCCGACGTGGGGCTCGAACTCACAGACCGTGAGATCATGACCTGAGCCAAAGTCGGACGCTTAACCGACTGAGCCACCCAGGCGCCCCTACTCATGCTTTTTAGAAGCCTACTTCTTTTTTGCAAAGCAAGTTCTGGTTCAAAAGGGAAGTGAGAGAGATAGGGGCCTTCACCACCACCCTTGCCTTTCTGTTGTAGACAGAGTCACTTACCCTGCACTCACATGGGAGCTCCCGAGCTCTCCTGCGTCCTGAGCCACCGTGCGGTAACACGGACGCCGTAGGTGACGGGCTGGGAAGGAGCTTCGGGCACACGTGTCGCATGGATCTCCTCTGCTCACACGCACGGTCCGTTGTCCTATCTGACTTCACGTACAAACTCAAGTTCAAGTCGTGAAGAATTTCGAGACGGTGATGGCAGAGCATTAAAGCACCACTGGGGCCCTTGTGAGCCTGGGGCTCTGTGCACCTGCCCAGGTCACACGCCTGTGGAGCTGGATCCGTCTGCAGGGGCTCGGGGAAAGGAAGGTTGTTGAGTTCTCACAAGAGTGGTGGCTTCTGAGACAGTGAATGAGAATGAAGTAGGTACAAGGGAGGTTATTTGGGGGAACTGAGTGTGTGAGAACCTAGCGGGACGAAAGACAAATCCAGTGGTCTGGTGTGAATCTTCCGCAGGGTCAGAAAAACAGGACTGTGAATCCAGATGTGGTCACGGAAGTGGTGCAGAACGTTGGACGCGTGACCTCATCTCCCCGATCTGTTTCTCCATCTGTACGGTGGAGAGAATGATACCTTACCTTGTAGCGCACGGTTGACAATTACATAGGACAAGTAGGTTGATGTTTTTTAGGGGTTCCTGGATGGCTCAGTGAGTTAAGTGTCCAGCTACTGATATCGGCTCAGGTTATGATCTCACGGTTGGTGAGTTCGAGCCCCACGTCGGGCTCTGTGTGGACAGCTCGGAGCCTGGAGCCTGCTTCACATTCTGTGTCTCCCTCTCTCTCTGCCCCTCCCTCACTCACATTCGGTCTGTCTGCTGTCTCTCTCTCTATCAAAAATAAACATTTAAAAAAATTTAAAAAAAAGAAGGTTGATACTTTTTCATATGTGTTATCTTCCTCCGGGATGCAATGCCATGCTGGTGGTTGGACTCAACACATCACTGTTAAATATCCAGTTAAGTCCATCCTGTCCCAGAAGGCACATGCTGGAGGCCCACCCCATGGATGCTGTCCTCCTGGTGGGACCCTGGGGGCTAGATCTGGCGTCCAAACACCCTTCGCTGCCACGCAGCACGCTATCTCAACCGGCCACACGTTCGTGGATATTTTGAGCTTTACATGAACATTGGAAGGGAGAAGAAAATTCAGAAAACATACATTCATCATCATAAAAGCTGCCAGTCACTGACTTAACTGAATGCTCCCTGGCAAGTTAGATTCTGGTTGGCTTCCCATCTTGGAGTTGAGAAATTGAGGCTTAGGCACTAAAAGCACCCGACAGTTTTGCGTCCACGCAGCCTAACTCCTAACCCCCACACGGACTGTGTCATGCTCCAGTTGTGTGAAAACTCACCTACTGCAAAGTGAATCAGAGACAGAGGGGACACGGCACTGTGTGCCATAGCAGTCCTGTGTGGAGATGTGACTGCGCAGAGGGAGCTTCTTTAAGGCCACTGGGAAGAGACACGAAGCTGAGTTGTCAGGAGCCTCCACCGATCGGACGCCAAGGAGAAATGAAAATAAAACTGCGTGAAAGTCCGAGTGATATCTACCAGAGGACGTGGCCCATTCTGGCAATTTCCCCAACAGACTGCTTTGGAGAACACCTGTTTACCTCGAGTGAGGCCCACATGTGTGTGTTCTGTCCTGGTTTTAACCTACTAAAAATGGATGTCCTGTCATCGCTTCCCCTGACTGTGCCCCCCTCCCCTTGTCACGTTGCCGGGCATGTCCTCTGGGCCACCCGCAGGTGGCCAGTGACGTCCTGATGGTAAAACGTGAGACGCCAAATATACCAGAAGCAAGAGAAGATATGAGCGTGCCCCACCCCCCAAAAAACCATTCGCTTTAACAAACTGACAATTCCATTTTCCTTGGAAAAGATGGAAGCCTGCAATAAATTACCCAGTAATTTCTGAAATAGAAAACATGGTCATTACCCCAGAATATCTGGGTACAAACATTTGTAGGAAATTTGCGTTCTCATTAAATCTCCATATGGCGTGTTTGGCCTCGAAACGGAGTGAATCACGACGCGAATTTCACTGCCTCTAAATGTGATGCCACAGGACTAGATGTTCGATTTCATCTGTGATTGATGATGTCACGTGTGGATTTTACTGGGACGCAGACTTCGCCTGCCTTGGGGCGATTCACTCTCTATGTAGGGAAGATGTACTACAGTGGGCACATCTTGGCCGTGGTCACGACCTGTTTTTAGCGTCCGTGCCTTCATCAACGCACCTGCGCGCTCACACACGTATGTGAGGTTTACGTCGGTCTTGCCTCCACGTACAGAATCGAACTGCCAGCAGCTTCGTGGTCACGACAGCTCCTTGTGGCCCCTCCGGTCATGAGCTTGGTGGAGAGGGTTGTCCCTACACATCTCTGCTTCTGCCTCAGTGGTTCCCATGCTGTCTTCCATCGAGGAATGACGAGGCTGATGACCATGTACAATGATGATGGTGATGAGGAGGAGGAGGAGGAAGACCGTGGTGGACTGCTGGTGGCTGCAAAGGTGGGGTGCAGTGTTGGCTCCCTTCCATCAGGCAGCACACACATCCCACTCTGTTGCCTTTCCGCTTGGTCATGGGAGCCGCTCGAACAAAGGCATGGCAGTGACCCATGAGGAGTCAGGGTGGCCTTCCGTTTACACACCAGGGAAACAGCAGCCCCCAGACCATCCTCTCCTACGGGAATGTGAGGGACCTGGGGAGCTGAGCCAGGCACAGGAGAGCCAGCCAAGACGCCGGGGACCCATTGCCACACGTGACGTGAGCAAGAACGTCATGTGGCCACCGGCCACTGAGATCTGGCTCCGTTGCTGCTGGACAACCAGCTGACCGGTAGGGCTGATAATACCCACGGAGGCCCTGCCACGGGCCAGGTCCCACGCTAAACACCAGGCAAGGATTCTGTGTTCAATCCTCATGAAAGCTCATGGGAGCAGAAGCTGTTATTGTCTCTGTTTTAAAAACATGGAAACTGAGGTAGAGAGAGGTCATGGAGTTGGTCCAGGGTCACCAGCTAGCATGTGAGATCACCAGGCAGGATGGAGTAGGTGGGTAGAAGCATCAGCCTTCCCAGTGGAACATGTTTTTCTTCATCAGTCTTGGGGTGTGGGTGGGGTAGGGGGTTCCCTCCATGTTGCCAAAGAGGAAACAGGTTCAGAGGATGTTGGGTCTCCATCTTTACCTGTAACCACAGGGCTGCCCGCCTCCTCCTTTGCCCCCCCCCACCGTCTGTTGTCAGTGGAACAGGAATGACCCCATTAAAACCTAAACCGGATCGTGTCTGCCCCCCAACCCTCCATGGCTCCCACCTCTCAGAGTAAAAACCAGAGTTCTCACCATGACCCACAAGGACTTCCATGCTCTGGTCTCCTCCCCAGTCTGCCCTCACTTGCTGCCTCTCACTGGCTGCTCCAGGCACACCAACCACCCCCCAAGTGGCCCTCAAACACCAGAATCTTTCCTGCCTCAGGGCCTTTGCACCTGTCCCCTCTACCTGCAATAGTCTATCTGCAGGCAACTGCATGGCTCCCTTCTTCCCTCCCGGAGGTAACGCACGGCTCCCCACCTCATCTTTTGGAGGGAGTACGGGCCTCCCCCCACCTCCGGGAGGCCACGGCCCTCATTCCTTGTACCCCCAGTTCACCCCAGTTCACGCCTCTTTCCTGGTCTACGTTCCTCCAGAGTGCTCAGCGTCCCCTCACTCACCGTTCCGTGTCCAGCTTTGTTTATTCTCAGTCTTCCCCTTCTGGAGTCTCAGCCTCTTGGTCACTGTTGTGTCCCCAGCACCTGGGCAGCACCTGGCCCACAAAAGGGCTCAGTCCTGTTTGTCGAGTGGGTGGACAGAGGCGAGGGCCAGCACGCCGCCCTCTCCCCTGCAGGCTCAGTGCTCTCTCTTGTGAATGGGGGTGGCCAGTGGTCCATGCACGGCAAACACCTACCAGTAGACCGTGGCCCCGTTCTCAACACCTGCTTGGGCGCGAGGCAAGGACACACATACCGTCTGTCACTCCTCGTGTCAGACGCGGGCCATTCGCAAAAGATGCCAGCAATCCTGACGACCCGCTGCAAACTGGGTTCATCACACCCACTTACAGACGAGGAAATGGAAGTTGGCCGGGGTCAAGTCTCTGGTGTGAGGCCACACAGCGGTGGGGCTGGCGCGGAGGACGAGCTGAGCCATAAAACTGGAGATCAGGACCTGATCACAGAGAGCGAGCCCCCCCCCCCCCCCGGCCGCCCTGCTCCCTGTTATCACCGTGACAAGACCCGTTCACGGAGTCACTTCCTGTCGGCCTCGGAGGTGGGACTGGAAGCAGGGAGGGGCTTCAGACAGGCTTCACGTGGCCGCGTGTATTTGTATACTTTAGCCCTTAATGGCCAACACCTGAAAAATCCGGTTTTGCATTTAAAAAATCGAATTCCCTTGCTTCTCTTGAACACAGGTGAACGGGATCCCAGCTCGCCAGGATCTGATCTGGGTAGAGAAGGGGAAGCCAGACCACCAGCTGGCATGAGCTCCGGGTTTGTGTGGTGGGCATTTATTTGTGCTTTCTTCCTTCCAACGAATACTTAACTGAGCACCTACTGTGTGACAGTCACTGTTCCAATCCCACTGGGGACGCGATGGTAAGCAGAACTTACATTTCCGAGGCGGGAGACAGGTAACAGGCAAATACATAAATGAGAGTGGGTCGGGTGGGCTAAAGAGCCATGTGAGGGGCACCTGGGTGGCTCAGTCCGTTGAGTGTCGGCCTCTGGATTTCAGCTCAGGCCATGATCTCAGGGTCGTGGGATCGAACCCCATGTCAGGCTCCATGCTGAGCGTGGAGCCTGCTTAAGATTCTCTCTCTCTCTCTCTCTCTCTCTCTCTCTCTCTCTCCCTCTCTCTCCCTCCCTCCCCTGCTCATGCTCTCTCTCTCTCTCTCTCTCAAAAATAAATAAATAAAAAAAGAGCTACATAAAAACAGTGAAGCAGGGCAGGGGCACAGCCGGGGCCTGGTGGCCGAGACAGGAGTTGAAAAGGGGACAATCAGCAAAGTTCCATCAACAGACTGACATCTGAACGTGAACCAGATGGAAGTGACTGGGTGGGCCACACGACAGGTGGCAGATGGGAGTGCACCGGAGACAGGAACAGCGGCCACAAAGGCCCCGAGTCGGGGGCATGTGTGATGTGCTGAAGGTACAGTAAGAAGTCAAGGGGGGGACGGGGCCAGGTCACGAGGTCAGGGACGCTGAGGGACGGGCTCCTGATGGTGCTGGAAGCTCGGGTGACATTAGCAGCCATGCCGTCCCCGCGCACCATGGATTCCCCTCCTTCCTGTGGCCCACGGTGTCTCTTCTGCTCCAGCCCGTTGGACCCCGAGGGTTAAGAATAACCTGGAAATATCAGGGAAACCGAACCAACAGCTGCTGTAGTATCCGTGTGATGGGTGTGAGCACAAACACTGTTGCTAATGAAAGTGCACAATCAAAACGACTTGAAAGGCCCACGCGGCTACTCCAGCCTGAGGACTTTGCAGTCAGGTAACGATCTCCAGCGTTCCTGCTGTGACTG
Organism: Prionailurus viverrinus; assembly: GCF_022837055.1. Lineage (NCBI taxonomy): Eukaryota > Metazoa > Chordata > Mammalia > Carnivora > Felidae > Prionailurus > Prionailurus viverrinus. The sequence goes on along the minus strand of NC_062572.1, from coordinate 4,907,164 downwards.
GTGTTGAGCTTTGGGGAATTCTGAAGCGACTTTCATCCTACTGACCGACTCGGCGGCGGCGAAGTCGTAAAGCCACACGGGGATCAAGACTGCAGCACACGTGCTGGGGGTGGCAGTCCCACCTCGTCTGGCCGCCCTCCCGTTCCCCGCGCTTGGGCAGAGACACAGGATATCATGGCCTTCCCGGTACCTGGGTGTCCAGAGTCAGAAGCCAAGCCAACCGCCGTTGCTGCCACAGAGGAACCACAGCAGTGGATTCTTCACACCTGCAAATACACGTTCTGAGTGATGCTTTAGATCTGTAATTATATGATGCGGCAGGATAATGGAACTGTGTTTTAAATATCGTGCCCTATTGAAAGGACGGTTCAAGGTTTGGGTGGATCGGGGATCGGCACATTGTTTCATTCTGTTGGGTAAATACTGATCAGGCTGCAAAGACACCCTGTCATTACCTGGGGCTTGGGGTGGGGCGGGGTGGGGGTGGGGGACGAGGCTTCCTTTGCCACCTGTAGTTTTAGCCCCTGGTCCCCTTGAGGCCAACTGGGGGGAATCCCTACCAAAGCCGGTGTCCCCCGCCTCCAGGCAGCTTGTCAGAGAAGCTGCCAACAACTGCTCAGCTCAGGGTTCAAGGCTTAACTCTAGACCTGGAGAACTGGACTAACAGGCAGATCTAATCACTAACAAATAACGGAATGAGGTTCAGGCTGATGAGCTGCGCAGAGCCATTACTTGGCTTAACGGAAAGTGCAGATTTCTTATCATGAGCAGGATGTGCTCACGGAGCTGAGCGTGGTTCTCACTTGTGTGCGCATGTGCGCTCCGGTGTTCTGTGGGCCGCCTGCAGGATCTCATTGAATTTCCCACCTGTCTGACCTGGGCGCGCTCACCCCCATTTTAGGGGTGGAGGGGGCTGAGGTTCAGAGAGCGCTCTCTGTCCATGGTGGCACAGTGAAGGAAAGAGCTGAGATTCAAATTCAGGGATACCTCCCGACAGGACTGCCCGAGGGGTCTTGCAAAGAGGGCGGGACATTGGCAACAATTCCCTCCAACCCCTCGCCCTCACCCCCGCCCCCGCCCAGAGCAAAAGGTGGCTTCAGGATTTGTAAGGGGGGGGGGGGGGCTCTATTCCCGGTGCACAGGGAAAACCTGCCTCTAGCTCCGTCCAGCGGCCCCAGCCCCGCAGGGCCGAGCTCTGCGTGTCCCAACCGCCCCTACCGGCCCCCTGGAGGCGAGCGGTCTGCGCCCTAGTCTCCGGAATGGGCGCTGGGCGCGGTGGGCCCAGGCGCGCCCTCTAGCGCCAGCGGTTGGGAAAGCACCGCGCGGAACGGACTCCCGCAGGTGGGGCACATCTGGGGGCACATCTGGGGGCGCACCTGGGGCGGAGCACCCCGACGGAGCCACCACCCACCCTCACAGCGCGGCCTTCCCCTTCTGTGTCCTCACCTCTTGCCCTCTCTTTCCTGCTCTGCCCTTCCCTGCCACCTCTAATCCATTTAAAAAAATTTTAATGTTTATTTTTGAGAGAGAGAAACAGAGCACGAGTGGGGGAGGGGCAGAGAGAGAGAGAGAGAGAGACAGAGAGAGCAAGAGAGGGAGAGGGAGACACAGAATCTGAAACAGGCTCCAGGCTCTGAGCTGTCAGCACAGAGTCCCAGGTGGGGCTTGACCTCAGGAACTACAAGATCATGACCTGAGCTGAAGTCAGACGCTCAACCCACAGAGCCACCCAGCGCGTCTCTAATCTATTTAAATCAATGGCCCCGTTCCCCCCTCAAGACGCACAAGTGTGCAGCATTCAGCTCAAAATATCAAAATTCAGCGAGCGATCGCTGGCCCTCTTCGCAGGTTGCCCACAAGACGCCTGGCCGTACTGGGGCCTCAGCTGGGCTTTGCCTATTTAGAGAGAGGGCCAGGCCACTTAAATTCACACACCCCCCCCCCCATTTCTCTCCTTAATAAAATTAATAAATAAATACAGTCAACACGGGATCTCCAAATATGTGACGTATCTTCAACGCTCCCATTTGAGTAAGCAAATGCTCCTGAGTTGTAAAAGGTATTATACATCATGCACAGAACGCAGGATTCGGGGACATCATTCCCAGGGCGATACAGGAGATGCGGACCTTCTCGGTGGATGAAGGTCTGTTTGGCCGCGTCTTATCAGCGTGACCCTGTCACTGGACGTGTGGCCGTCTCGGGACATGACATTAAAAGGCCGGAGCTGATTCTGGTTAGGAGCGCAGGGCTTGAGCCCAAATCTTTGTTCCCCTTGCTCCCACTGAGATCCCCAGAGGGAAGAGTCTGGCTTCTGGGTCCTGTGTCCAGCGTGTGTGTGTGTGTGCGCGCGCGCGCGCCGGCGCGCGCGCATGAGTGCATGTGTGCGCATGCGTGGGTGCGTGGGCGTGCGGGCACGTGTGGGCGTGGGCGTGTGCGTGTGTGCGCCTGAAGGGCAGGCAAGGAGTGCTGTGTGTCCCCGCACTGGGATGCCTCCCAGGGTTTCCGCCAACAGCAGTGGCTCCTGAGTGGCACCGGCGATGCGGGGCTGCACCCACCCTGCAGGAACGATTTCTGACTCCGGGTCTGGGGCTGGGGGGCGGGGGAGGAGCACAGAGAGGCAGGGACCAGCGCTGGGGGCATGAGGTCTGGGGCCCGGCGCCTCTGGGTCAGGAGTGACCGCTGGGCTATCCCGATTCTGCGCGAAGAATACAGAGGAAAGGAGGGAGTCGCAGGAAGCAGGAAGGAGGCACAGTGGGGGCTTCCCACGTGGGCCCACATGTTTGCAAGATTGGAAGATTCTTCTGATGGCGGCACACGGCCCAATGATGCTTGGACAGGTCAAAGGCAGGAGTCCCTGCTGCTCACGGTGCCAGGCAGGGGCCCTGGGGGACCGTCCCAAGACAGGTAGCAGCAAGCTGGGGCTGCAGGGGACAGCTTGGGCACAGCCAGCGGGGAGGCTTAGGGAGGCTTTGTGGGCTCCCTGTGGACTGGCAGTGCGAACAGTTTCGGGGGCTCCGGGGCGGGGGGCCTGGGGAAGAGACCCTCCTATGACCGAGGCCTCAAGACTAGGTCAAGACAGCATCAGAACAAAACCCAAACCAAAAACAACACCAAAAAACCAAAACTCAAGCAAACAAACCGTATTATGCCGTCCGGTACTTGGGAGGACCAAGGGCTTTCTCATCGGGTGGGAAAGCTTCTGGAACCTTCCAGAGCAGTTCCCCCGGGGTGTCTGTGTCCTGAGCCGGTGGACGGATCACCTCCTCTGCTCCCCAGTGGAGAAAGGCGAGGCGCAAAGTTGGAAGGTCTGGCTGGAAGACGTGAAGGGGAGCCAGGCCGGCCGCGGACCTGTGTCCTTTCTCCCACGTCCGTGGCCGGTGGCGTGGTTGGCGAAGCCGCCGTTCCCGTGAGCGCTCCTGCCGTTGTTACTGCCCTAACGTAATTACTGTGGGAAGCAGCTGTTGTCGAACACAGCACTGTGGGCAAAGCCATGCCTGATTGGTGTCTATTAATTCTGTTCATAAATCATGGATTAAAGTGGCTGCCGCCCAGAGGAACACGGCTCGACTCGGGGACGGTGACATGGCCGTTGCAGCTTCCACGTAGGGAGGGACAGTGCTGGAACTTCCACCTCCCGGTCGGCCGCTCCTTCACGGGGTTCAGACCTGCTCCGTGTTCTCTGAGGCTCCTGCCCAACCCCGCTTCCTCCCCCTTCATCTGTCCCGACCTTCTCCCCCCTAGGCTCTCGCTCCCCTACCTCCTGAAGGACCCAGTGGACACAGCGGGCTCTGTACAAACCGGGGCGCTGAGGCTCCGAGTCAGGAACGCGCCAGGCCTGGCCTCGGGGCTCTGGCTGGGGGAGGGGTCTCCGTGGGTCTGTGGCCGAGGGTGGCCACGAGCCATCGGGCCCGGACGAGGAAGGGGAGAATCAGCCACGGCCTTGGTGCGTGTTCTCTAAGCTCCTCGGCCCGGGGGCTCCTGTTGTGTTGGTGCTTCCGGTTGGAGAAAGAAACTAAGACAGACGGAGAGACAGAGGGCTGCCCCGTCGCGGGCACCTTTCAGCCCCTCCCCGTGTCTCGTAGCTCTTGGAGGGTCTCCCTGTCACCCCCACTCATGTTCCCTGAAGGGTCAGCTGCATCAGCTTCTTCGAGCAGTTTCTTCCTGTGTGTATCCAGGGCAGCCCAGGCAGGTCCCCGCAAGACGTTGTGGCACTTTGGGCAGAGACGACCCCCGTGTCCCTGGTCCGCCCCCATGAGCGGGGCCGAGTTTCTCTGCCAGCCCAGGGCAGCCTGACGCCTGACAGGTCTGGTGAGTGAAAGCGGCTCCCGGGGGCCCTTAGCGGGGAGACACCTGGGAAGCCCGTGGCCATCGTGGGCTTTAGTGACCGTATCCGTCCACCGCTCGGGCCACGAAACCTTGTTCGGCAGCAGGTGCGCGGCCGGTACGTCCCGAGGGGTGGATGCTTCTTCACCTGACATCTGGGCTGGGAATATTTGTTCCTCCCCTTGCCCTTGAGACACGCAGCCCTGGCTCGAGAAAAAACGCACTCCTTCTCACGCACTTCCAATTCTACCAGCGGCACTTTCGGCTCGTGGGATCGAATGCTGTGTAAATTGTTCACCCCACTGCACCGTTCGGGAACATTCTTCCCCAATGAGGCATTCAGTGACGAGCACAATAGCGATCCCAGTGTTTGCCTCCAGCTACGGTGTCTGTCGGTAAGTAACCGGAATGATAATAATGAGCACTTTATTCAGCAGGGCTCGGGGTCAGCTCTGACCCTGTAGATGTGCTGTGCGTCACGGCCGGCTGACGGGCCTCTCTGAGTTTGGCATCATCAGCCGCGAAACGTGGGGCTTAGTCCCAATCAGGGGCTACGAACCCAGCCATTCATGAGCGGAGCATACTGCTTTCGAAGCGTGCATACGTTTCCCCCTTTCTTAGGGACGTTTCAAGCTCATTCAATAACTTTGAAGGGGCAGGAGGAGACAAAGGAAACTTGCGTTTTGACCACACGCAAAGAGCTGCACCTTTGATGTATCGGACACCTGGGAGGCGACAGGGGAAGACGTGCGGTGGACAGCATCACAGTTACAGAATTGTCCCCGGGGTTCCCTCCCGGGTCCCACCTGCCCTGTGTCTCTCCCGGGGAGGCTGTGGCACGGCTGAGCTGGGCTCTGTCCCCTCCGTGGGCCTCGCAGGGTCAGGGTCATGAGCACGGGAGGAGGAGCCGATGGAGGCTGGGGATGTTGGCTTGTGGTGCAAGGTGCTTCGTGCTGCTCACGGTGCTTCACCCGCTTCGCTCCATTTGGTCTTGCCAGACGCTCAGGGCGGGCAGGACAGGTGCCATCGGCTGTGTTTTGTAGGTGGGGTCTGGGTGGGACCCCCTCCTCCGCCCCCCAGGAGCCCTGCTGCTCCTTCAGGACTCACAGTGCAGACCGATCGCTGCCCTGGATGCAGGAGAGCGAGGCTGCACGGCTGTGTCGCTGAGGGCAGCGGGTGACTCCGCGCCACCCCGGTGCCATCCACGAAGTGCTTTGGCCAGAGGGAGGGCTGGGGCTGTTCTCACGGATGCAAATCAGAGGAAACCTCAAGCTGCCTGGAGTGGAGACGCTTTCCCCCCCCACTCCCCGGTCAGCTCTGCCTGAAAGCGGGTGCCAACCCCACCAATCCCACCCCCACGAGGAGGCGGGGGAAGACGCACTGGGGTCGGCGGGGGAGGGGGGGGGCGCGGGGGTGCTTCGCGCGGTCCCGAAACCGCAGGCTCGAACCACTGTCCGGCTCAGATAAGCGCTCATCCATCAGCACGGCTGGTTGCGGCGCGGTTAGCGCGACCTCCGGAGCCCGAGGAGGAAGGGCTCCGAGCGCTCCTTCCGGGGGGTGGGCTCCGCCGGGCCTGGGGGCGGCTCCGGATGGATCGGCGCCTCGTCGGACTGATAATGTGCACGCGCTTCCCGGAGCCCAGCCACGAGGCTGCCTCCTGCCGGACGCCTGGCGCGGGGCTGGCTGGCTGCTCATCGCTCGCGGGGAAGAAGTGAGTTATTTTTGACTCCCCGCGGCGGCCGGAGGGAACGCACCATCCGAGGCCCCGTGGAGGCAACTCTCGGCCGCCCGGCTGCCAGATGGTCGGGCGGCGTTTTCCAGCCCTTTTCTTTCATAGCGGCCGCTGCGGTAAAGGCGTCTGAAATCCAGCCCACCGAAGCGCCCCACATCGTACCCTCCCGGCCTGTCCTGCAGCGGCTGTTTAACGAAATCGCGACTCCGATCGGGGCGGTGAAGGAAGGGGCGTGGCAGTCTGGGGGGGGCGTCCGCACCCCCCCCCCCCGTGGCTGCAGGGGGAGACTCGGCTCGGGCGGGGGGCTCCCACTCGGGAAACGCCTGCGCTTTATGTCAGCCTGGTCCTGAGACGGGATGGAGATTTCTCAACTGGAAAGCAATTATTTGTATTCACAGTTGGCTAACGGGGCTTGGAGCTTTTGGTGGGGGTCACTTACCAGGTTGACAGGACGTTCCATTGAGTATTTTCCTGATGAATTTCTGGCTGACGGGGGTACAGGACTCTTGCACCTCTTACGTGGGATGGGGAGAAGTCAGCCAGCTTCCTAGACGCCTGTAATTAAATTCCACACACCATGCTCTGACTGTATCGGCTGCCTTTTTTTTTTTTTATTGCAACTACCCACCCCATAAATCTAGGCGAGAGCCTTGCATCAGAGGTGTCCATCGACTTTTGTGAGTGTGTTATGGGAACACACATGGACACCTGCACAGACTCACAGAGGCAGGGAAAGCATTTGGAAATTGCCCTGGAAAAGACAGGGCAATTGTGTGCCCCTTAATTTCATTTTAAGTGACAGGAGCAACGCTGTTCATTTTGTATCGTTGGGACCTTGAAGGATATGCCCAATCCCAGAAAACATTCTCCCTATGTTTATCATGGCTCTTGGAATTTCACGAATAGAATCTCAGTTTCTTTGCCTTCCGAGTCCGTGGCGCATTAGTGCCAAGAACAGAATGTTCACCTGGAAGAGGCTAAACAAGAGAGGTTATTATGTCATACACCAAGAAGTCTAAAGTTGGCTGATTTGGGGGTTGGCTTGGGAGTTCTCCCACGTTTCCAAGGAACCCAGACTCTCTCTGTTCTCCTGTGCTGTCCCCATCATATCTATGGTTCTTAGTCTTGTCCCCTCCTGGTCACAAGATGGCTATCAGAGCTCCTACCATCACATCTTCATCCACACACACACAAAAGCAGGAAAAAGGCAAGTTTTGTGTGTGTGTATTTGTGGGGCAGTGGGGGTAGTGGTGGGAAGCTCCAACAGAGGTGAACCTTCCCGTGTGTCTCTTTTTATTTATTAAGAAGGAAACTTCAGGGGAGCTTGGGTGGCTCAGTTGGTTAAGCGTCTGGCTCTTGATTTCAGCTCAGGTCATGATCTCACGGTTCATGGGTTCAAGCCCTGCATCGGGCTCTGCCCTAATGGAGCCTGCTTGGGATTCTCTCTCTCTCTCCCTCTGTCTCTGTCACTCCCTCTAAATACATACATACATACATAGCTTTTTAAAAAAGAAAAAAGAAAGAAACTTTATAGAAACCCCATCTTGGGTCACAGGTCATCTACAAAGAGCCTGACGAAGTGAATCGGTATCCAGCCTCTATGACGGGATGGGGCCGTCAGCAACAAGGGAGGAGGAGGGGGCCATTGGTAGGCACTCGAAGTCACTGTTGTCCCAGAAAAGGCCTTTGAATCCCAGATTCTCCAGGGGGAGGCCGCTGACCGAGCTGTTACCGACCATCGCCTCCTCTGGGCATTGATTTATCCCCTCCCTTTCCTTCTGGGAACACCTGCAGGTCTGGTGGGTGGGAAAAGGGGCTTGGGGGGCAGCAGATCGCCGGGGGGTGTGGGGAAGCTCTCAGGCAGAAGGACAAGGCCGGGCAGAGCGGGGCCGGCGGCCTGCGGCCTGAATTCAGCATGTGCACCTGCCGTGTTCAACATGTGCACAAGACATTTGCAGATTCTTTCATTTTAAAAATTCAAGAGGTGTCATATAAAAATCTCCAATTTGGGTCTCCCATGAGAAAAACAGAAGACCAAGGACCCCGGGCCCGCGTTCGGGGAGCAGCGCTGGGAAGGGGTGTCCGGCCAGGCCCAGGTTCCTGGGGCCACGGCCCCGGACTCTCCCGCCGCTCACGCCTCTGCTGGGTGCTGGGTGGGTCGGGTCAGGAAAGGGCTGCTGTTTTGTGGAGGGCGGAGGGGGGGCGCAGCCCAGGTACACGCGCTGCCTGCAGCCGACCCTCCTGTCCGTAGACCACAGAGTAATCGCGGTGTGGCTCACAGAACCGCCGAGGGAGACGTCTGTGCCTGGCCCCGAGCTTCCCTGCAGCGCTGATCCTGTGACCCTGCGAGGTGGGCACTGTGGTCACCCCTGCGGTGTAGACGAGAAGACAGGAGTGGAAAGCTGAGTCACCTCCCAAGGTCACCCGCCACGCAGGAGGGCCTGGTGCTGGGGTGTCCTGGGGTTCTCTGTGCGTGGACTCCCTCCCGATTAGTAGGTAGTCTGACGGCACCCCACTCACCAGGAGAAATGGAGAGCAATTCATCCCTCATCAAAGGGCCTCCTGAGGAGGGCCGGGTGGGGACAGCCAGGCCCGAGCCAGGAGGGCAGGGTGGGGTGGCCTTTCTCATGGCTCGAGGTGGGCCTGGGGAAAGTTCCCACGTGGGCCTGGGTGTGCGAGGTTTGAATTTCCAGTGGCATCGAGGGAGGCAGGACCAACCGGTTTTCTCAGGGATTGTCCAGATGGGAGGCTGGCCCACCACTGCCACGTCCTGGCTGAGAATCCAAACCCGGGCCGGGGTCACAAGCCCAGGATGCCGGGGAGGATGCGATGCCCCGTGGCGCCCCTCAGGATGGTGAAGGGGCATCGATGGCTCTGGGGAGGGGGTGCTGCTGTGTGAGGGAGTAGAGCCCTGTCGTGCCCTCCTGCAGGGGCCATCCACCCGTGCGGGCTCTGACAAGTTCCAGCCTCCCGGGGTGATGAGCCCTGAGCCGACCGGGCAGAGGTCTCAGCTCAGAGCTCAGGACATGACAGGGGCTCGCTGATGGTGGCCTGAGGACCGGCTACGTTTCTCATAAGACACAAAGTGGAAAATGCCCTTTCTGTAATTTTCCATCAGGATAGCTAATCTTTCAGCAGAGAATTCCACAAAGCCCGCCAGTTCAGATGCTCTTAACTTGAGAGGCACCTGCGTGTCTCGGTTGATTGAGCGTCTGACTTGGGCTCAGGTCATGATCTCATGGTTTGTGGGTTGGAGCCCCGTGTTGGGCTCTGTACTGACAGCTCGTAGCCTGGAGTCTTCTTTGGATTCTGTGTCTCCCTCTCTCTCTGCCCCTCCCCTGCGTGCTCTCTCTCTCTCTCTCTCACAAAAGTAAATAAATAAACATTAAAAACCAGATGCTCTTAACTTGAAAGTCGCAATAACTGGGATGCGGCCGGTGGAAAGCTCATTAGGAAATATTTGATGAGCCAAGAAAAGCACCAAGTTAACAATATCAATATGACTGACTAAGCATGGTTATTGCAAATGCTGGAAGGAAAAACGAGAGCTACATACAGCCCGGGGCCCAGGCTCTGCTTGTCCCGACGAGGTCAGGACAACCCAGCATCACTCACGTAAAATGCCCAATGCCTGATGTTTGTCGGCATCATTGAAACTGTCTTCCGCAGTGAAGAAATGGGCAGAAAACATGAATAGACACTTCTCTAAAGAAGACATCCAGATGGCCAACAGGCACATGAAAAGATGCTCAACGTCGCTCCTCATCAGGGAAATACAAATCAAAACCACGCTCAGATATCACCTCACGCCAGAGTGGCCAAAATGAACAAGTCAGGACACTATAGGTGCTGGCGAGGATGTGGAGAAACGGGAACCCTCTTGCACTGTTGGTGGGAATGCAAATTGGTGCAGCCACTCTGGAAAACAGTGTGGAAGTTCCTCAGAAAATTAAAAATAGACCTACCTTATGACCCAGCAATAGCACTGCTAGGAATTTAACCCAAGGGATACAGGAGTACTGACGCATAGGGGCACTTGTACCCTAATGTGTATAGCAGCACTCTCAACAATAGCCAAATTATGGAAAGAGCCTAAATGTCCATCAACTGATGAATGGATAAGTGGTTTATATACACAATGGAGTACTACGTGGCAATGAGAAAGAATGAAATATGGCCCTTTGTAGCAACGTGGATGGAACTGGAGAGTGTGATGCTAAGTGAAATAAGCCATACAGAGAAAGACAGATACCATATGTTTTCACTCTTATGTGGATCCTGAGAAACTTAACAGGAACCCATGGGGGAGGGGAAGGAAAAAAAAAGAGGTTAGAGTGGGAGAGAGCCAAAGCATAAGAGACTCTTAAAAACTGAGAACAAACTGAGGGTTGATGGGGGGTGGGAGGGAGGGGAGGGGAGGTGATGGGCATTGAAGAGGGCATCTTTTGGGATGAGCACTGGGTGTTGTATGGAAACCAATTTGACAATAAATTTCATATATTAAAAAAAAAGAAACTGTCTTCCGTGTGAATTTGACAGAACAACACTGTGTTTCTTGGTCACGTGTCTAATCTCTCACACTTTTTTACAAGTGAAGGCTCAGCGTTCCCTCCGAAAGTCAGGATTGAAGAGGCTTTGGTGTATCTCTCCTCCGAGTGCTCAACAGAGTTTGCTTTGGAAAAGAGAAAACAAATACAATGAAACCTTCGATTGTGATTAACTTGTTCTGCATGTTGTCTGCAAGACGAGCAAACATCTGTAATAAATTTTAACTGATTAAATGAGTGATGTCTTGTGATACGGGGAGTACATGACGCCGAATGTCACATGATCACAACTAAACCAATGGTTCTTCTCTCTCTCTCTCTCTTCCTCTCTCTCTGTACGATTGTGGGTGATCATCTCCCATGCTTGGATGCTTGGTCTCAGGCCACAGTGGCAGCAATCAGTGAATTTTCAGAACATTGGAAGGTACCCACAACTGGCGCTGCTGTGTTTTCTGTCACTTCCAAGCACCTCTGGACAGTCCTTTGCTTTTCTTTCCAAGACTGAGCTTAGGAATGCTTTGCTTCATTCCAGGTCAGGCTGCCTGCGGATATAGACCCGTTCCTCTGCCACCTTATTGCCAGTTACATTAAATACAGTATATGACAAGAGATTATTAATACTGACATATTCCGACATCCATGCAAGTGTGCAGAAAAAGTTCCACTGAACCAACAGATAGCAGTGATTCCGTTAGTGATCGTGAAAGTTGTCCTACACAATAACTCTCCTCTCGGGGCGCCTGGGTGGCTCAGTCGGTTAAGCGGCTGACTTCGGCTCAGGTCATGATCTCGTGGTCCGTGAGTTCGAGCCCCGCGTCGGGCTCTGTGCTGACAGCTCAGAGCCTGGAGCCTGTTTCGGATTCTGTGTCTCCCTCTCCCTGACCCTCCCCCGTTCATGCTCTGTCTCTCTCTGTCTCAAAAATAAATCAACGTTAAAAAAAAATTAAAAAAAAAAAACTCTCTTCTCTCTTGCCTCCCTCACACCAGCCATGAAGATTTTCAAAGGTAAATGCAGGTTAATTTGTTTATTTTTCTTTATACCTTCTATTTTCTTTATTATTTTGTGTTATATTACAGTGTTATAATCATTTTTATATGAATATTTTTGGGTTATGGAACGAATCATCTGAGTTTCCATTATTTCTTATGGGGAAATTTGCTTTGATATACAAGTGCTTTGGATTACAAGCATGTTTCCAGAGGGAATTATGCTCACAAACCAAAGTTTTTACTGTATTTCCCAAATTGAGGTGGGAGCTTGCTTTCACTAGTTAGCACTTGGCACATTCCGCTTTCGTGGGATCTGTCAGCTTTTCTGGAAGAATCCATCTTTACTCTCTTGCTTAAACACTCAGATCTAAGGTTAAGAAAACCATAGGGAGAGGTTGCCCAGGCTGTGGGGCAGGGGCTGTGAAGTTGCCCTGTCTGGATGGGCAAGGTGATCGCTCTGCTGTGCTCGGTGCCCTGTGCAAGCTCGTTTCCTCTCAGTGTGTCACTGCATGTGTCCAGGACCCCTTCTCAGGATTCGACAAGATCTGCTAAGTCATCATGAAAACCTCTTTTTTTCTTAAAAAATCTTAACTTTTTTGGGGTGCCTGGGTGGTTCAGTCAGTTAAACATACAACTCTTGATCTTGGCTCAGGTTACAATCTCATGGTTTGTGAGTTCAAGCCCTACATCAGGTTCTGTGCTGACAGTGTAGAGCCTGCTTGGGATTCTCTCTCCCTCTCTTTCTATCCCTCCCACCCTCTCTCTTTTTCTGTCTCTCAAGAATAAAGAAATAAATAGGGGTGCCTGGGTGGTTCAGTCAGTTAAGCGTCCAACTTCGGCTCAGGTCATGATCTCCTAGTTCGTGGATTCAAGCCCTGCGTCGGGCTCTGTGCTGACAGCTCAGGGCCTGGAGCCTGCTTCGGATTCTTTGTCTCCCTCTCTCTCTGCCCCTCCCCTGCTCCTGTTCTGTCTCTCTCTCTCTCAAAAATAAATAAACATTAAAAAAAAAAGACTTTGGGGCACCTGGGTGACTCAGTCCATTAAGCATCCGACTTTGGCTCAGGTCATGATATTGCGGTTCATGAGTTTGAGCCCCATGTCAGGCTCTGTGCTGACAGCTCAGAGCCTGGAGCCTGCTTCAGATTCTGTGTCTCCCTCTTTTTCTTTGCTCCTCCCCTGCTCACACGTTCTCTCTCTCTCTCTTTCTCTCAAAAATAAATAAATACTAAAAATAAATAAATAAACAAACTTCTAAAAAGTCTTAACTTTTTCTTAAATAAATGTATCCCAACAGGGAACCTTGAATCACCGCCATCAGTGGAAAACCTGTATTGTTTGCCACAAATAGCAAACAACCAAAAGTGTCATAAACACAGAGGAGGTTTATTAAATTCTAGCTGGCTCTTAGACCCTGAGCTTGAGGCCTGGTTTCTCTTTGATAAAAGGAAGATTTTTCAAGGAAGCTATCAGCAGGAAAGTAAAGATATTTTTTTTTAGTGTAATCAGAGAACTTGGAAGAGAATCAAAAATAAAAATCTTTATTGAATACATGTCTTCATCAAAAGTGAGGAGACAAAAGCTTGATTCAGAAGCCCAGCTATTTCCAGAGAACTGGGGAGCTCGTATTTCCTTGTGAATGTCGAGAGGCTTCCTCTTTGTGAAAGAGACCAGAAAGTGTGGCCCCGAGAAAATCACCAGCGTGAATCGCTCACCCAGATTAGTTTGTGGCACCTGCAGGCAGTTGAGGGGGAGACCCTGGCCCCACATTTGGCCCGACAATGCATTCCATCCCAGAGAGAACCGGGGGTCTTAGCCACTTCCCCTCGTGCAGGCGTGGAGCATGGACGGAGAGGTGGCCACAAGGTCAGATCAAGGTCAGTGGTCCCCGTTCTTCCTGCTCTTCTGAGCTTGGATGAACGAACAAAAGGCTGTTTGGGGGATACCACTGTCTTTGAATAAAATGTTGGAAGCTCATTTGACCCCCTGAGCAAATTGGAAGAGGCAGCTGTGGTGCCCTCTGTCTAAACTCAGCAGAGTCTCCCAAGTGGAAACTTGCGAAATTGCATTATTTGTCTGAAGTCTTTATTCCATACGATCTATTAATGAACATAAACGGGAAAATAAAATTAAAGTCATGTGAAAGATTAAAGCTGCCTTGTACTAATGAGAGACATCTGTTTATTCCTGTTTGGTAAATGTGCATTCACCCACTAGACAGGATTTTTTTTTTTTAAGTTAGACATAAAGGTTTTAAAAAAAACAGAAGTAAAACAAATCAAAGATAGTTGCTGGTACTCTGGGAAAACGGACAGACTTAAGGCCAAGTTGAGTTAGAAAAGCTGTGTTTAGAGGAAGGATCTGGAGACTTACTTCACAGTTTCTGATGCACATGTTTGAATGTCATCATCAAATACTCAGGATCGTGCTCACCCCGACCATCCTTCATGTGTCTATTTGACAGGAATTAGTTGGATGTCTCCTACGAGCTGGATGATGCGCTTGCTGAGGACAAATTAGTGACTCAGCCACATGTGGGCCCTGCCCTCAGGGGGACTGTGATGTGTCAGATGAGGCAGGCATGGATGGATAACCCTTAGTGGCTAACAGTCACCTAGCCTTTTCCGGGAAATGGGTACTTTCCTAAGGGCTTTTCCAATGTATTTACTTTTAAATTAAAAAAAAAATTTTTTTAACATTTATATATTATTTGAGAGACAGAGCGTGAACAGGTGAGGGGCAGAGAGAGAGGGAGACACAGAATCTGAAGCAGGCTCCAGGCTCTGAGCTGTCAGCACAGAGCCCAACGTGAACTCACAAACCATGAGGTCATGACCTGAGCCGAAGTCAGATACTTAACTGACTGAGCCCCATCCAATGTATTTACTTTTAAAAATCCTTTGATAATTCTAAGAGGTAGCGGTTCTTATTATATTTGTCCCCATAACACAGATGAGCAAAATGAGGCACAGAGAGGTTAGGAAACCAGCCCGAGGTCACACAGTGTCTGGAAGCAGAAAGTGCCATGAATCATCAAGCAGGACAAGGCAGTAGCATGTGAGTGACAAGGAGGACCCTATTTCAAATAGGTGGCCTGGGATGGCCTCTCCAAGGTGTTGCTATCTGAGCAGAGTCTGTACCAGGAATCAGCAAATTACATCCCAGGGGACTTGGATCACTGCCTGTTTTTGTATAATCTTCCGACCAAGGATGTTTCTTTATTGTTAAATTGTTGGAAAAAAATTTACCCTGAGGTAGGCGAGGCAGAGGAGGTGGAAGATTGGGCTCCACTCTGCAGGTAGAGTTCACAGCACTCGTAGACGGTGTGGGTGTGAAAGAAAGACGACAAGAGGAGGATGGCTCCCCGGTTTATGGATGGTGGTGTCAGTTCCTGAAAGGAGGAGGTTTGGGGAAGAACCTGAGATTCCAGGTTTAGGAAGTCATGGCCTAGAAACTTGTGTCTCTGAATGTTAGAGGGCAGCTTTGATATTAAAATTCTTGGTTTGCAGCAAGGCCAGGAATGTGTATATTAATAATATTTTCTGGAAAATGATGACAATGATGGTGATGATGGCGATGATGATGATGGTGGTGATGGTGATGATGGTGATGGTGATGGTGGTGATGGTGGTGATGGTGGTGATGATGGTAATGATGGTGGTGATGTTGGTGATGGTGATGATGGTGATGGTGGTGATGTTGGTAATGATGGTGATGGTGATGGTGGTGATGTTGGTGATGGTGATGATGGCGATGATGATGATGGTGGTGATGGTGATGATGGTGATTATGTTGGTGGTGATGATGGTGATGGTGGTGATGGTGGTGATGGTGGTGATGGTGATGGTGGTGATGGTGATGATGGGTGATTGTGATGGTGGTGATGGTGGTGATGGTGATGGTGGTGATGGTAATGATGGTGGTGATGTTGGTGATGGTGATGATGGTGATGGTGGTGATGGTGATTGTGATGGTGGTGATGTTGGTGATAGTGATGATGGTGATTGTGATGGTGGTGATGATGGTGGTGATTGTGATGTTGGTGATGGTGGTGATGGTGGTGATGGTGGTGATGGTGATTGTGATGGTGGTGATGATGGTGGTGATTGTGATGTTGGTGATGGTGGTGATGGTGGTGATGGTGATTGTGATGGTGGTGATGATGGTGGTGATTGTGATGTTGGTGATGGTGGTGATGGTGGTGATGGTGGTGATGGTGGTGAGGATGGTGATAGTGGTGATGATGGTGATGGTGGTGATGATGGTGGTGGTGGTGATGATGGTGATAATGATGGTGGTGATAATGGTGATAATGATGGTGGTGATGGTGGTGATGGTGATGTTGGTGATGGTGGTGATGGTGGTGATGGTGATGGTGGTGATGGTGATGGTGATGATGGTGGTGATGACGGTGGTGAATGGTAATGACGATGGTAATGGGGGTGATGATGATGGTAATAGCTAACCCTTATACTGCTCATCCTATGGCTGGCTCTACTCCAAACGCTTTACATATATGAGCTCATTTAATCCTCACGACAAACTCAGGAGGTAGATCCTGTCATTCCCCCCACTTGACAAATAGAGGCATTTGAGTACAGAGTGGACAAGCATGACACTCATGGTCACACGGCCAGCAGGGGCTGCGGCAGGATCTGAACCCAAGGTTGGGGTACAATCATCCATGCTTATTTACCACCCAAAAATAGTTGATCAATGACGGCGGGCTCTGGGTAAAACATTTTGTTCAAAGGAGGCGAAAGGCCATCTTTAACAAGTTTCTGAAAAGGCCACAGCACAGGAAATACAGAAAGAAATGTGCATTCAGGGTTTCAGACGTTCACCCTGAACTACTGACACAGACGTGTAAGTGCCTCTAAGGAG
Organism: Prionailurus viverrinus; assembly: GCF_022837055.1. Classification (NCBI taxonomy): domain Eukaryota; kingdom Metazoa; phylum Chordata; class Mammalia; order Carnivora; family Felidae; genus Prionailurus; species Prionailurus viverrinus. Next base: position 4,890,688 of record NC_062572.1, on the reverse strand, counting down.
AGGGCGGGTGACTAGCAGCGTCATGGGACCTTCCTGGACAGAGGACGGTCCATGTTTGGTCTAAATGTATTTTAGCTAAACAAGATACGCACAGATACAATCTAATGTGAGAAACGAAAACATTTTATTTCCTTGACACCTGTCCCATCCTCCATCCCAGGGCTCAGGTAGTCTCTGCTTCGGGGTGGACCCTCCCTCACCTTGGGTGTTTTCGCACATGTGTGTGGGCCCGTGGGGAGCACGGAGGCTTGCTGTTGCCAGCGTGTTCACAGGACACCTCCGTCTTCAATGCCTGCTGCAGGCTGGGTTGGCGCGGTCGGGAAAGCCACGTGCATTCTCTCTGTGGCTCCTTACCCTTCCCAGCTCGGCCTTGGTGCTGGGCGGCTGTGTCCTTCAGTCGTGCTCCTGGCTTCGGTGCCGGGCGGAGGGCTTGGGCTGGAACACAAGGGTGGAGGCACAGGTGAGCAGACTGTGGGCCTACGGGGCTTCGTTACACCTGCCGGTTCTCCCCACCACCGGAGCCCCCAGGCTGAATAATAGGTAATCATAAGTGAAGTCTATGATAAGCAGAACAATGACCCCCAAGATGTTCACATCCCGATCCCTGGAACCTGTGAATTTGTTACCTTCCGTGACCGAAGGGACTCTGCCGGTGTGATTAAGTCACGAATCTTAAGACGAGAGGTGAGCCCCGGGGCCGTGTCAGCCTGGTGGCCGTATGTCATCTCAAGTGTCTCTATAAAAGAGAGGACAGCAGCCAGAGTCAAGAAGGATGTGATGCCCAAGGCAGAGGCTGGAGGGATGCCGGGACCAAGGAACGCGGCTGGCATCTGGAAGCTGGGACGGAGGAAAACAGATGCTCCCTCAGAGCCTCTGCAAGGTACGCTGGAGCAGGCGAGGCAGGACTCCTCCCTAGAGCCCTCAGGGGGAGCACGGTCTGGCCTCCAGCGCTGTGAGAATGCATGGCCCGGGTGTGCCGCAGTGTATACGGCAGCCCCGGAAAGGAACACGGGCCCTCACTTCCTTCGCAGAGCCCACGGCCCCGGGGAAGAAATGGGCGCACAGAGAAGCATCTTGTCTCGGAAAGCTCGGTCTTTGTGGACGGCTTTCCAGCTGGCCGGCCTAAATCGTGCATTTAGGTGAGGCTGTGACCCCCCAAACCGAGCTGGCCTGGATGTGACAAAGTCTGGTCGATTCCCGGCAGGGGGCCTGCCGCTGAGGCCACGGCCATTGGCGTCTCCTGGGGCCTTGACATGGCCCGCAATTAATTACGGCTCTTTCACCCAGGGCACCTACCCCAGGGGGGAACAAATAAGCCTTTTATGTTCGGACTCTGTTTGCTGGGAGGTTTTCTGCCTTCTCTGCTCTCCGTTGTTGGTTACCTCCTGAGAACCCCGTGTGGGTCTTTGTGTGCAAAATTCTAATTACCGTTCCCAGGATCCGCAGGCCTCTTTTTCTTCTCGAAAGTTTTATTTCTTGGTTATTTTTCATTACAGCACAGAACAAGGCGGCTCTTGGCACGGGCAGAGCATCAATTATCACTTGGGAACATGCCAGAGCCGCTGAGGGGGGGCACCTCGAGCACCGGTTGACTTTTAAGGGCGGAGGGGCTTCCGTGCGGGAGGAGAGCCGAGAAGTCGCGGCCAGGCGGGTGCTTCGGGTTGGGGGTGGAGGAAAAACCTGGGCTTGCTTTCCTCGGATGGTGGCTTTGACAGAGTGCGGAAGAGGCCCCGAGAGAGGGCTCAGCCGTGGCTCCTGCAGGGAGAACGAACGTGGCCCCAGTTACACCTTACAAACAGTGAGGCGGTGAGACTTCTCCTTCTCACTCTGCTCCCTGAGCAAAAGCTTGGCAACCTCCTCCTCTCTGGACCCCCTCCTTCCCCTCTTGCAAAACGAGAGTGTAGATGAGGTTGGAGATCCCCGTGCTGTTCGGAACACTCTTTAGCCGTTCCCCAGCCAGACAGTTTGGAGAAGCCTTGAAGGCAACATCCTTTTTAATTTAATTTTATTTTTTTAGTTCATTTATTTATTTTGAGAGAGAGAGAGAGAGAGAATCCCAAGCAGCCTCCCCGCTGTCAGTGCAGAGCCTGATGTGGGGCTCGATCTCAGGAACCGTGAGATCACGGCCTGAGCCCAAATCAAGAGTCAGATGCTCAACAGACTGAGCCAGCCCGGCGTCCCCACAGCATCTTGTTTTTTAAGTGATTCTCAAGGCGCAACGGGATGTAAAAGCTCTGTGTCCGGCAAACCAGAAGCCCGTTGGAATTGGCTAAATTCTGTCACCTCTGCCATATAATCGTCACCGGAACTGCGTCCGAGGGCAGCCTGAGAAGACCCTGCGGTGTACTTTTATTGAAACGGACGTTCGTGTACGTGCACATCCCTCCAGGTCCCTTCCGTGCCTCCCCCTTTCATTCTGTTCCCCCTCCCACCTCTCTTGTGCTACCAACACCTCTTGCACAGACTGGAACCTTCCAGCTGGCCTCCCCTCACCCCCTCCCGGCCCCTCAGATCCATTCCATGTACTTCGGCCAGTGGGATCCTCTTAAATGCGGATGTCCTCCTCTATCCTCTTCTACCTGCTCCTCCCTGCTGTTCTTGGGGCGGGGGGACCCAACATTCACAATCTTCCCACCAAAGCCAGGCCCCCTCTCGCCCTGCCGCCCCTCCAGCCCTCCACGCCAGCTCCCCTGCTCTCCACGCCCGCCCCACTGCACTGGCCTTTCCTCTCACTTCCTTCCCCTCTGCCCTGAACATTTTCCACCCGCTGCTACCTGGCTGCTTGCGCTTCACCTCCCAGGGGCCCTGGCACACCCCTCGCTCTCTTAGGGAAGGCTGTTCGGATTCTGCGAAACCCCATCCGAGCATCCTGCTTTACCCTGTTAGGTGCCCACGCGGGTTTTCCCCCGAGCTCCCGTGTCGATCACACTGTTGTCTGTGATGACAGGACCCCGAGAGCTGCTTCTGTCCACAGGTCCTCTTATCATCCACCTTCTTGCGAAGACGCGGCTGGTGTTTGTTTGCCCCACAAACCTCCGGGGGTGGGGGTGGGGTCTGGTGTCACCCCTGTTACAATCCCAGCTTCCCCCACGGGGCGGGCGTTGAAGGCATGCGCTGGATGTAGGAGTTAATGACCGTGCCAGGCCCTACACTGATTACTGGAACAGAAAGAAGGGTGGATAAGACATGATCAATAAATAGCCTCCAGATTAATCATTAAAGTGTTTATTGACAGATATGTGTACAAAGCTGGAATGTACCCAAGAGAGGAGTGGAGACCCCAGGGAAGAGGAAACAGGGAAATGTCCCTGGTGGCGGCTTCCTCTGAGCTCAGCCGAGAGGACTGGCCAGTGCCATGGGGACTATATTTATTTATTAGTTTATGTGGGTAGTATCTCTTCTTGATTTTCCTGGTATCAGCTCAGCTTTGTTTTTAAAATTTTTCAATTTATTTTTGAGAGAGAGAGAGAGCGAGAGACAGAGTGTGAGTGGGGGAGGGGCAGAGAAAGAGGGAGACACAGAATCCGAAGCAGGCTCCAGGCTCCGAGCCGTCAGCCCAGAGCCCGACGCGGGGCTCGAACTCACGGACCGCGAGATGACAAACTGAGCCGAAGTCGGACGCTCACTTAACCGACTGAGCCGCCCGGGTGCCTCTCAACTCAGTTTTTATTCTTAGTCTACGTAGTTACAATGAGTCCGACCCAGGGTATCAGATGGCTTGTGTAGGCCTCACATCTGTAGAGTCAGAGCGAGGATAGGACCTGTTTCCCTGGGTGAAATGAATAAATGAGCTATATCTGAGCTATACATGAGCTATATTCTGCAAGAGGCTTAGCAGGGGTCTGGGGCGCCTTACTCCCTACCGGTGTTGGAAGCCGGTGGTCCTAGGGGTGGTAAGTGATAGTGTAGTCGCTAGTAATGTTAAGAGTATCTTTGTACCCCGGGTGCTGAACCCACTGGGGAAACTCTGCTTCAGAAAACCAGGAGGCATCAGAAAAGGGAGGCAGATGGGTACAGACAAGACCCCATCAGAGGCCCACTCTGGCGATCCTCTGGAATGTGCCGGATGGTCGTGAACGGTGCCTGGGGTTGCAGATAACAGAAGCCCCGTGAGCATCGGAGCTGCGGACAGCAGCCACCCGCCACCTTGGCGTGGGTCTCGTCATGGCACGCCTTTTTCTGGGTTCAGGTCCAGCGGCGGACATCCGCTGTGCCGTGCCTCGGTTTCTCCCGTGTGTCTGAGGTGGAGGAAGGCTGGGACGGAGCACATGCCCTCCTGAGCGGGGGCGCCCTGCAGGCTCGCCCCGCGGGGCACAGCCTCCCGAGAACACCTCGATCAACGCGATCCCAGCCCCCGAAAGGGAAGACAGAGTTTCCCCTGGAGTCCGGGATGCTGCTGACGGAATTCTGCCTGGGAGCATCCAAGATGGCGATCTGGAAGACCTCCCCCTCGCTCTAAGATTCTGTAAGTGAAACCATGGTTTGGACAAGAATCTATGGGGGGCGTTGTGCAAGCAGTGTAAGTTTTCAGAGAAGCATGACCTTCATTGAGTCATGGCAAGGCCACGTCTGCTCTGGTTTCATAGTTTCACTGATCAGACCGATCCGATGGTAGGACCAGAACCACTGGGCACCTGTGTGAGGCAGGCGACCTCGGCTGCACGGAACAGGATCCGTCTTGAGTCGGCTTGCGCTGAATGGACGTCCATTAAAAGGAAGGCGACATGTCTCTTGCAAGAGGGGTGCTGCCCTGGGTTTCAGGAACTAGGACCTGGAGGGACCCTGGACCTGTCAGCTGCCCTTTCTCCCTGCTGCCCCTCCCTCCATCAGCCCTCCTGCTCTGCAACGTGGCTTGCTCTGTGGCAGGCGGAAGACGACGTTTGGTAACATCCACATCAGTGTGTCTTAGTTGTGGCCGGGTCAGACTTCACCGCGGATATCCATGCTAAATTTAATGTGTTTATTGGTTGCGCGAAGACTAAACCAGCCACACGCCAGCCTCCAGTTTTGAAGTGTAAAGATGTCCTCTGTGCCCAGGGCCCCCTGGGACCCACACTTCTATTCTAAAAGTCAGCAAAGTTGGGATCAAATTATACCTATTAATGGTTGTAAGTGAATTTTTATCAGAACTAAAGCGATGTTCTTTTACTTTCCGCCAAGTTGAAACTAACACCTTGATTACGGGATCACCTGTTTGATGCTGGGATGTATGATTGACTTGACCACTTCTGACCTACGAAGGAGAGTGGGAGACAGTTTCAATCTGTTCTCCACCTATTTATGCCACAATGTTAGATTCTTCTCCACGAGGAAGTGAAGAGCACAAGGTCTCTTAAAAATAGACTGAGAAGAGGAAGACCTCTGTTTTGTTTTATAACGCGTTCATTTACATAGAATATTTTTTAAAAAGAGCATGGAGGATGTCTTGAAGTTAAAGCGTCTTACGAAGTGTCCCTAAGGGTTTGTTCTATTTTTGTGTGTGTGTGTGAATATTGAAAGGAGCTAGATGCTGGGTGAGAAAAATGGCAACACAGATTGAGGTTTTCGGTGCGTCCATGCATGTGTATGCGTCTGTGCGCACGCTTGCATGCGTGTGTGTGCGTGTGCACGTGTGTGTTTTGGTAGTGGCGAGTCTTGCCCCGGGCTAGGTGCCTATCTCCGCTTTTCACATATCATTCTAGGTAGGAGCTAAGTGCCTTCTGACATGGGGAGGAAAGGGTGAGCAGAAAGTGTATGTGATCACAGATTCGTCACCCCGGAAAAGGACGCACATTTGTGCGAGCTTTTAGGGATGGTCACAAAAGACAGCAATTGGAGTCTGACCATCTACAAAAAGGAGAATGTGATATGGAGGCGTGATGAGAAAGAAAGTGGTGGAAAGGAGGGAGAAAGGAAAGGGAAGAGGAATTCGGGGGGGGGGCGGTTATTGAATGAGATGTTTTAAAGGCAGAGTAAGTTCATTAATGGCGAGAGATCAGCATTGCTGGAGAAGGGTGTTCGGCACAGATTTAAAGACTGGAGAGAAGACGGAGCTGCACAGGTGTTTGATCGCCTGGATCCAGGGAAGACAGGGCAACGTCAACATGTGAGCCACTCGCAAAAGCAGCCTTAAGCCTCGTCCACAGTCCTGGGGTCCTGAGGAGTTCCCAAGCTACGATGGCAGGAGGGTGCCGTGGTGGGGGATGGTTCCTGTTCTATCTGAAAGCTGGACAGACACTCCCTGGTCTCCGCTTCCGTCTGTTATGCGTATGCCAGAGTAGAGAAGCCCTCTGCCCTTTCTCTCCGTCCCTCGTTTTCTCTTGTAGAGCCACCTGACCACACTCCTTCGCATCAAAAAGAGGCAAAACTGCTCCTAGACGAGCCACGGGCAGAAGTGTATCTCTGCAGGTCCCAAATCCAGATAAACGCCTGAACTCCCGGACCCTTATGGAACAGCATCGTACTGTCGATGCTCCAGGGCATAATGTGTCATTACATCTAACTTCATAAACCTGAGACCATTATCTCTCTGGTCCGGGCTTCGCCTAATGGCTGTACAATGATTTTTGTTACTGCGTTGCACTGGGAGAGAGAAACTTTTGAGCAGGTATTATTAAAAGGCTTTTAATGCATGAAAGCCTAACCTGCTCAAATGGGTTGAAAGCACCATCCTTGACGACACGAGGCATCTTTATCGACTCTCCACCATTTGCCGTAATAAAGACTTTGGACCAAAGCTGATGAATCAAAATGTGTTTTTTAAAATCTGTTTCTGCCAATAGCTCCAGACATTCATAACCTCTTTTCTTGCCTGCCCCTCCACTGAGAGCTGGAGGAAGGATGTTTTGTTACCTCCAAAATCCCTCCAGGAGCAGAATTGAGTTCCCTTTTTTTCCCCCTCCACCTGTAAGAATACCTTTAGCCTAATCCCACGGGAATGGTTTTGGGGTTTGTGGGAAACAGGAAATCTCGGTTCTGAGTTCCATTGTGTGTTCAGAAGAAGCGGCTCCGAAGGAAGCTGCGTTTTCACATGGTACATTTTTTTTTTTATCCATTTGTGTCTGGAGAAATGATATCAAACAATTCTATGCCCATTTTTCTTTTCAGGAGAAAATGGGTTGCTCCCACACCCGGCTCGCTGGCTTTACAGGAAAGGGTCCCTCTGCACGTCGTCTGAAATAATGACCTAATAACGAGAAGAGTGACAGCACATGCTTATTGGCCAGCTGGCCTCGTGCCGAGAGTTTGCAAATATTTTCTGATCTTTCCGGTTTGCACACCTGACAGAAAGAGCTAGTCCTGAAAAGATGATGAGCCAGGCCCAGAGCAGAGGGCTGCACCTGCTGTCCAAGCGATGTTAAAGGTTGGTGGGGCTCCTGGGTGGCTCAGTAGGGTAGGCATCCGACTCCGTTAGCATCCAAATCAATCCGACTTGATTTCGGCTCAGGTCATGATCTTACGGTCGTGGGATTGAGCCCTGAGTCCGGCTCAGTGCTGAGTGTAGAGTCTGCTTGGGTTTCTCTCTCCCGCTCTCTCTGCCCCAACCCTGTCCTGTCTTTCTCTCTCTCTCTCTCAAATAAGTAAACCATTTAAGAAGGGTTGGTAATGTTATTATGGTAGAAACTGGCTATTTGGTCTCCAAGCATTGCCCTTGCCTCCTGGACATCTGGCCCAGTGACCTTGTCCAGCAACCACACGTGGAGTCCTGGCTCTTGTCCTTAGGGCCTCCTGTCCAGTCTTCATGCCGTTCCTTCCCTCATCTCCTGGCCACATGAAGAGGGTCAGGTGTTGGCCTGGATGCCCTGGAGGATGGCAGCTCTGAGTTGCAGAAGCAGGGGCCCCTGAGTGACCACATGGAGCCCCCTAAGGATCGGAGTGTAGACACAGTTCTGGTCATTAGCTGTACTCTTCAGCTCAGGCTGCCACGACAGACTGGGTGGCTTAAAGACAGAAATCTAGGGGCACCTGGGTGGCTCAGCCAGTTGAGCATCTGACTTCAGCCCAGATCATGATCTCAGCGGTCATGAGAGTTAGAGAGGTAAAGAGTTCGAGCCCCGGCATCAGTCTCTCTGCTGTCAGCATGGAGCCCGCTTTGGATTCTCTGTCCTCCTCTCTCTCTCTCTCTCTCTCTGCCCCTCCTCTGCTTGTGCTCCCTCTCTCTCTGTCTCAAACATAAACCTTAAAAAAAAACCTCACACATAAAAGAACAGAAGTCTATTCTCTCATGGCTCTGGAGGCGGCAAGTCTAAGTTCAGGACGTAGGACACGCTGTTCCCTCCGGAAGCCTCGTCCTCGGCCTGCAGGTGTTCACCCCATCATAGCCTCTGGTGGCCTTTCCTCTGTGCCTTCTCCTAGTCTTACAAGGACACGAGTCCTACTGTATTAGGACCCACCCCTATGACCTCATTTAACCCTAATCACCTCTTTAAGGGCCTTGTCTTTTTTTTTTTTTAATTTTTTTTCAACGTTTATTTATTTTTGGGACAGAGAGAGACAGAGCATGAACGGGGGAGGGGCAGAGAGAGAGGGAGACACAGAATCGGAAACAGGCTCCAGGCTCTGAGCCATCAGCCCAGAGCCCGACGCGGGGCTCGAACTCACGGACCGCGAGATCGTGACCTGGCTGAAGTCGGACGCTCAACCGACTGCGCCACCCAGGCGCCCCAAGGGCCTTGTCTTTAAATTCAGTCACCTTGGAGGGTAGGTTTCAACGTGTGAATTCTGTGGGACACAATTCACCATAACAGTCAACGTGGCCCCGCCTCGGATAATGACTCTTCTGGGAGGTAATGGAACGTGGTCACACAGGAGAGAAACATGGCACCCGGTGTCCCAGCAGTAGATTATGACGCATCCGTTTGTCCTCGTCTTCCGTCCTAAACACTGAGCTAAATCCTCAGCATTTGAGCCTCTGGTGTATGTGTTTGGCTACAGCTATTATTTAGTGGAAGCCTGGTTGGGCGGGGTGAGCAAAAGCAGATGGGACATGACAAAGTTTTGGGTTGTCAGGCTGGACTCCTGAGAGCCACGGACACCACCCGACAGCTTTACGAATAACTTCAAAGGCAGGCGAGGGTCCGAGGCACAGGTGAGGCGGATGGTGGTCCAGCACCGTGGACCCAGCCCTCCAGGCCCTTTCTCGACTCCTAAGGACACATCGTAAATCAGACTTAAGCACATGAGGTCTCCCAATGGATGCATTTTTGTGAGGGCTTGGGGCCTCCAAAAAGCACATGGCCAAAGGGACTCCGCAGAGTGGGTTTAATGGGGGAGACTCCCACGAGGTGGGAGAAGGCAGGGGTGTCTTTAGTCTGTGGACACTGTCTGAGAAAGCTGGTGGGGACGGAAGGGTCCAGCAGGCAGAGTCAAGCCATGGTGTGCTTCTGGGAAGGGCCTGACCTGGCCATTAGCAAGTCTCCGAGCCAGGGATGCCTGTCACAGGAAGCCCACGCCAGGCAGGAATGGATGGCCGGGCACTGTGTCGTGCTCCTCAGTGACGGGGACCAGTCTGGGGGAGGCACGGCCTCATGGGAAGACCACAGTGAGTAGGGCATCTGCGTGGCCACCAAATACGTGGGCGTGATTGGTCACAAAAGGGTGGTGTTCACTCATGAAACAACTTTATCGTTCAAGAGTTATGAAACTCAGGAGTCCTTTTTCAAGGAGTCAGGTCTCATAAATCTATACATTCCAGATATTTTTACCATATGCTAGACAGACCAGGTTAACGCGCTAACGGATAAGGTTTCTCCTGCTAATGGGGGTCCCCGGGTGGCTCAGTCGGTTAAGTGTCTGACTCTTGGTTTTGGCTCAGGTCATGATCTCATGGTTCGTGAGTTCGAGCCCTGCATGGGGCTCTGTGCTGACAGTGAGAATCCTGTTTGGGATTCTCTCTCTCCCTCTCTCTCTGCCCCTCCCCTGCTTGCTCTCTATTTCTCTCTCTCAAAATAAATAAATAAACATTAAAAAGAAAAACATTTCTCCTGCTAGCAAATACTCTTGTGTTGGCCAGAAGATATCCTGATCAGATTATCAGACAACAAATGCAAACATAAGGTGCCTAGTTAAGGCTTGGTTTCAGGTAAGCACTTTTTATCTACCTACCTATCCATCTATCTTATCCATCCATCTGTCTTATGTATCTGTCTATTTATATCCATTTAGTGTATGTATGTACCATGCATTATTTGGGATATACTTATAGTTTTAAAAATGTTTTTGGGGTGCCTGGCTGGCTCGGTCAGTGACACCTGTGACTCTTGATCTTAGGGTTGTGAGTTCGAGCCCCGCAGTGGGTGTAGAGATTACTTAAAGATACAATCTTTTAAGAAAATGTTGTTTACCTGAAAATCAAATGTACCTGGGCATCTGGTGTTTGTATTTGTTAAATCTGACGATAGGTCTTGTATTTCATGGGACAGTGCTCTCCCCTAACAGCATGTTTATTAGGAGGTGTGAGTGGGTCTTCTTCCTTTTTCCCCAGGGTGTTCCTAGGGGAAGGGAGGGCGTGGATTGTTAGCCTGCTGCTCAACTTTCCTTCCTGATGGATCTGTGAGCTGCTCTCTCTTGCTCCGGTATCTATGCTCCTCCCACCCCATCGCTAACACACATAGACTGGGGAGTCTGCAGTGACAAATTCAGGGAGAATTTTGAGTGGGGGAAGGGTCTTTCTGGGAAGGAATAAAGTGGAGACCCCAGGAGCAGCCGGCCTCATGTTCTCTCATGCTGGGTGTCTGAGATGCCCTTGGGTTCACTTTCCACTATGCCCTTTGAGCAAAACTTTTTGTTCCGTTTTCACTTTCTCCATGTGCCTCCTCTCTCTGCAGTCAGAGCCCTTCACCAGGTGACGCGAACAGAAAATGCACCCTCAGTTTTGCAGGAAGACCGTCCATCACAAGAGCCTGAACCTTTCCGAAAGGCCCGGTGATGCTGGACGTGGACCTGTGCGGGGTAGCGTACTGCGGTCACACGTGGCACAAATCCCTCCTCAGTCCGACTTAGGACTTAGACTTGTCGACTTAGACAACGGACAGAATTGATCGGTGATTCCCGAGGCGACAGCCCACAGCAGGGAAGAGGGGGAGCCTGGGCTTATACCCAAACCATCAGAACCCAGAACCCGGCTCATAACCCGTAGGCCATACCCAGGCCGGATCCTCGGTGCGATGCCCTTGAACGTCCACTGCCCTCCATCGAGATGACCCAATTACAAAGGTAGCTGAACGGTCTCTCCTGGGCCTGGAGCAGAGAAACACTTCGGCTTGCGGTTATAGGAAAAAATATATTTGAGACTCATGCATATTTATATTAAATCACATATAAGAATAAATGTCAGATCAATTTTTCTCTTGTTGGCATAATACACAATAAAATAAATGGCCCATAAAGAAGAAGGAAAAGGTTTCTTTAACAAGAGAAGGCTTAAACATGCAAACATTTTGATAGCCTACAGGGCAGGTAATAAAAAGAGTTTGATGCATTTTCTTGATAGAGGGTTTACAAGGTTTTATAAGAATTTTTGTTAGTGCTTATATTTAATTTTTATTCTATTACCTCCTGTGACCAGACTGTCTGGTCATTCCCACTATTATTAATATTAACACGCTTATAAATATTAGAGAGTGTTGTGGTTAAGAACGAGCACCAGGAACTTTTAAAACTCTTAATGACTGCAAGTTGGAGATAATGGAATTATCCTTTTCATAATTTCTGCGGGGTTTTTATTATTTAAAAAAAGTTTTACAGGTAGAAGCTGAATTTCATATTGAAGGCATATTGCTTCCGTAGGGGATATCTATGTATTATTCAAGGCTGCCCTGTGTCAGTTAAATTAGCGCTAGCTTTGGCAACAGATAACCTCCAAATCTTAGTGGCGTGGCCCAGGAGACGTGTACTTTGGTGAAGTTTGTTGCTAACCCAAGTCAGGTGCGATCGGCTGGGTGCCAGGGGCAAGGCATAGGCAGTTAGTCGGGGGACCCGGGCTCCTTCCATCTGGAGGTTCTGCGGGCCCCTAAGGGTGAGTCTTCTGCTGGCCTTGGCCGCTAGATGGATGAAGAGACCGGTGAAGGGCACGAGGGAGGGTCCACGGGTCATCTCGCTCACCCTGGGGCACACTCTGCCAGAGCTCACCCATGTCCGTCTCCCCCTTCTTCCCGGCACACTGCTCCCCTCCCCTGCCATCCGCTGGGACCCTGAGACTATTCCCTGCACGTGAAGTGAGAGCGGAAATGACAGGTGTCGCCTCCAGGGGATGCAGCATGGACAGACCCCTGGATTTTCCCTTCTCTCCTCCCTTCAGCTGGGCTGCAGAGAAGGACACGGTTTAAGTGGATTGCAGAGGTGGTGGGAGCTTGGGTCTCAGAATGACACGATGGGGGACAAGCCCCCCGCATCATACCTTAGTGGATGGCGTGCTTTCTAGGGTTTACAAGTCCGCAGGTGCAGGGGAACTTTGCCCCAGGTGGGCAATGCCCACCCGTCACTGATTTAGGTACCATTTGGCACTGTGGGTTGCTGTTGCAATGAGGTACTCTGCCCATGGGAAGGTCATCCATTTTGGAGCTTAGGGGCTGAACTGTGCCCCCAAAAGATGGGCAGTCTTCACCCCCAGCGCCTCAGTATGTGACTGTATTAGCCAAATTCTCCAGAGACATGATAATATAATGTAAATATTAATATATTTATCAGTATGTGTTTACATAAATTAGCTTTTGTGACCATGGAGGCCGAGAAGTCCTGTCATCCGCCATCTGCAAGCTGGAGAATCGGGGAGGCCGGGGCAGGTGACGCAGTGAGACCAGAGGCCTGAGAAGCAGGAGCTGGAGGTGTGAGGTCAGGAGAAGAAGGAGGATGTCCCAGGTCAAGCAAAGAGAACAAATTCACCTCTTTGTTACATGCAGGCCCCAACAGGTTGGATGGTGCTCACCCGGGTTGGCAATCAATTCCTCTTCTCAGTGAACTGATTCAAATGCTCCTCTCTTCCAGAGACGCTGACCCGGATGCTCCGGAAGTCATGTCTCATCACCGGAAGTCATGTCTCCTGTTACCTAGGCCTCCCTTAGCCCAGTCAAGGTGACACAAAGTTAACCATCACAGTGACCCCATCTGGCCAGAGGGTCAGTGGGGGAGGTAGCCAGTTAAGTAAGGTCATACGAAAGCAGGGGGAGCCCTGCCCCCTGGTGACCATTTTCCTCATAGAAGACCACCAGCTGAGGGCAGAAACACGGAGGGAGGCGCACGTTGTTATGAGGCCGGGATCCACGTCCCGCCGCCGAGGCCAAAGCACGTCCCAAACTGCTTGGGAGGTTCCAGAAGCTAGAAGGGGGCGAGGAAGGATTCCCCCTACATGTCAGAGGGAGCGTGGCCCTGCCCACACCCGGGATTGAGGACTTCCGGCCTCCAGAACGGTGGTCAAGTACGGTGGCCCGGGGGGAAACCAACACCGTTGTTGGGCGCCGGTGCCCAAGGACGTCTGAAGGCAGAAGAACAATCTCACCCGTTTCCCGTTGGATCCCGTGGGGGGCGGGGGTTCCCTTTGGCGAGCGATCTCATAACAAATTCAGAACCCTAATAGCGGCCAACACTGACAACTCCAAGAATCTCACCTAAAAATCTGAATCTTTGGTATTTCTTGAAAACTCTGGCAAATGGTGAGACCCATCTCAGCCCAGCACAGAAATTACGTGCATTGAAGTAGGGCTGCTGAAAACAGTAAAGTCGTGACCTGGTAACGCATCAGCCCCGCGTGGTGCCCAGAGCTACCCTCCGTGACCCCCATGCTAGCTACGCTGTCCTGCCCACGGCCCATGGATAACGTGGAGGTGGTGGGGAATTTTAGGAATAAGGTCTTTGCAGAGGTAAGGAGTTAAGGTGACGTCTTACTAAAGAAGGCGCACGGCTGTCCTTTGAACCTGGCCTGTCCCTTAGGAGAATAGGATTGCTGCCCAAAGTGTTTCATTCAGTGTATTTCCAGAGTAATCTATAGACAGGTTCTTGAAATTTGAGATTGGCTTTTGCTTTGGGTGTGTGTGTGTGTGTGTGTGTGAAAGTTTATTTATCTGTTTTGAAAGAGACAATGAGAGAGTGAGCTGGGGAGGGGCAGAGAGAGAAGGAGAGAGAGAATCCCAAGGAGGCTCTGTGCCGCCAGAGCAGAGCCCTATGGAGGGCTGAAAATCAGGAACTATGACATTATGACCTGAGCCCAAATCTAGAGTCAGACAATTAAGCCACAGAGCCACCAAAGTGCCCCAGCTTTGTTTGTTTCTGATCCTTAACAGCAAGCTGAATATATTCATACCTGGGGAATGCTGTCTTCAACGACCTTTCCAGATCTGGATTTCTGAGTGTCAGACTCCTCGAAAGCAACGAATACCTCCACGTTTCAGATTTTTAAGCCCCGGTTTTGTCTTAGTGTAGTCCTACACCCTCTGGTCTACTTTTTTGGTGTGTGGCCGGAAGGAAATAATGTTCCAGGACTACAAAGAACCTTCTTCCCAAATAATCACCCTCAACCTTTCAGCAGCTGGTTTTTCCTCTGTGGCTACGGAAGACTTCAAGCTCTAGATCGGGCTGTTTGTTTGATTTTGCTTGGCGTGTTCCTACATGCCGGAACCTGCCCATCTCTCAGGAAAAGTGGCCTCTGGAATCTTCATTCATGGGGCTTTTCTAGGTCTCCTAAGTCCCGTAAAGGCCAGTTTCCAGAGGGAGGTTGGAGCCACGGTCCTGGGCTTCCGGGCTTATCTGGGGAGGGTCACAATCTCTTCCATCTGGGTCCCAAGGGAGGCCGGAGGCATGTAATTTGACTCAGGATTAATTGCTTTCGAACTGGTTTTTCTAGCGTATCAGTTGAGAACAGATTTGTTTACCAAAGTCCACTGGTCTGTGTAACTCACCATCCCACCAAAATGACTTAAATTACGTTCTTTCAGAAGAGTACGATTTTTAAGGGTGGTTATTTAGTTACAAAGCACCCACAGGGGAGACACATAAGCCACATAGAGCATTTTATTTTGTGGGGAATACCATGTGGGATGCAACACCACGATTTTTTGCGGGGGGTGGGGGAGACGTTAAGATCACTTTCCTATTTCTCAGATAAAGCATTCCCCCTCGTGCGTGCCCTCAGTGACCACGACGTTCTAGATGCTGTTTGACAAAGATTAGCCAAACACGGTCCTGAATTTATGAAATCTTACCAGTTTGGCCTCATGCACAAGTAACAGGAAGTCCGAAACCCCCCAAAGTTACATTTGATGTAGCTAAAGTATTCAGGGAGTGGAGGGGGTTCCGGATCCAGCTGGATCCAGGGGCTCATCAGAACACAGTTCCTCTTAACCTCATTTCTTAACCTTCTTCTGTGGGTTCTGTTGTCAGGATCTTTCCTCACGGAGGCAGCAAGGACCGCCTGCAGCCTGGGGGGTGGGGGTGGGATGTCCTGGCATTGAGCTGATGGCTCCTGTCCACAGAACGGACGTAGCATGTCATTGCAAAGCAGCCGGGCAGCTGTGACGTCCGGTCATACTGCTCCGTCTGTGGACGGTGGGCGGCACGGCCTTGCCAATGTGGTTACAGCTGACAGTAGTCCCAGGGAGTGTCTCCGGCTGCTGACAGTGTTTCATAAATGCATCGGGTCACCGTGTCAGGGTTTTGGAATGATGTCATTGGGGAAGTACGAAGTTGGAGCAGCCCACTCACCCAGTGGACGGGGCCTCGCCATGGACAGGTGGACGTCCTCACCGAACACCCCAGCCTGATGACGTCTCCTGGAATGTGGCCAGTTTAGGCTTCTTGCCGTGAACTTTAGCTTCTGTAGAATCGATGCAGTGGAACACCCGTTTCCCGTTGGCCACTAACCTCGTGGGGCTGCAGGAGTGACTCACTGGCCCAGCCCCTTCCTCGACTTGCACAGAAGCATCGTTCACAAAGGATTTGTAGGTTCCAGGGACTCTGCTGAACGTGGGAGGTGGTTGGGGCTGCAGGTGTGGGGGTTACCCTGTGGCCCAGCCCAGTCACACGGAACGTAGAGCCGCCCAGCTCTCAGGGCTGGGCTTTTAATGACCTTGGCTTCCCAGGCACAGGGGCATTTCCAGAGAGCCCCACCCCTGCCCCCCACCGCCCCCTGACTTGACTCCTCGCTCTCCACCGGGTCCACTGCCTGCCGATGTGCAAGGTGGGAAGCAGAGGGAATCCTGGCCGAGGAGGGGTCGGGGGCCTGGCACATAGCCCCTGCTCTGCCCACGGGGCCATGGTCCTGCGCTGGGGCAGAGGAGCAGACCCCTCGGGAACCCACTCGGGGGGCCTGGGGACCGGCTGCCGATGGCCCTCTCCCACCTCTCTCCGCCCTCTGCCCTCTCTGCTCATCTAGTTTTTACAGTTAGTAGATGAATAAGAAATTCCTCTCTTTTTCTCATGAAAAGCAGCTAAAGAATGATTTTTGATCATTTTCCCTTTACACTCAAGAGCTCTGTTTTCACCCAAAAGTCCTACCCGAATCCCGTCTCTAGCACTGGGCTTCCTCCTTAGAGAGCTGCCACCTGACAATAAGATGACTGACCTTTCCGTTTCTTTGTCTTGCTTTCGCTACGCCTGTCTTTTCCTCCTTTTCTGCATTATTTGAGTTGGACTATTATTCTTTTCCTCACTGACTGGTTTGGACATTTTCCATTCTGTGGTATTAAAAAAATTTTTTTTTGGAAATGTTTATTCATTTTTGAGAGAGAGACAGAGAGACAGAGACAGAGCACAAGTGAGGGAGGGGCAGAGAGAGAGGGAGACACAGAATCCGAAGCAGGCTCCAAGCTCCGAGCTGTCAGCACAGAGCCCGACGCGGGGCTTGAACTCACGGACCCAGGTCATCCACACCCTGGCCACCGTGATGCAAATGGTCGTGTTTCCACTGTTAGAAGGAAGGCTATCCTAAACCATTCTTGCCTACTTTAAATCTGGTTGTTTCTTTGGATCGATGCAATTGTGCAACTTTAGAAATCTTTTTTTAAGATTAATTTAAACATTCTTTTTTAATTTAATTATTTTTGAGAGAGAGAGAGAGAGAGAGAGAGTGAGAGAGTGTGAGTGTGAGTGGAGGAGGGGCAGAGAGAGAGAGAGGGAGAGAGAGGATCCCAAGCAGGTTCTTGCCGACAGTGGAGAGCCTGATGTGGGGCTCGACCTCATGAACCATGAGATCATGACCTGAGCCGAAATCAGATGCTTAAAGGACTGAGCCACCCAGGCGCCCCACTTTAGAATTTTTTAAAAACTATTAAGGTGTTGAAGTTTCTCCAAATGTCCCCTGTGCACCACCCCCCCCCCCCCACCGCCCAATCTTTGTCCTTCCGAAAATGTGGAGTGACCATCTCAAAAAGCACTGTCATCCAAGGCTTCTGATTATATGTTTCCACCAGAGGCTTCTGTCTTTTGTCTTTTTCTATCAGATTTCATTTCTGGGAGACTGGAAAGATCAAACCTTGCATTAGAATGTCAGGGCTTTTATTTATTTATCTATTTTGAATAGACTGTCGGGCCTTTTTTTTTTTTTTTAATATATATTCCCAACTCATAAATTCCAGTTTTCAAAACCGGCATGTATTAAAGGAAATGAATACGGTTTTGCGTCAGGCATTGGGGTTATGCATTTACTTCATGGTTTGATTACGCGGGTCTCAGCTCTCATAGGAAAATAAAATCGATGTTGTCAGGAATTATGTGAAATATTTCCCCACTGCGTCGTCTCACTTTCTGATCCAGTCAAGACTTCTAAAGAGGAAGAGGAACATAAAATTAGGTGGCAGTAATAACGTAGACCCTGTCACAGAAAGGAGGAGGGGGGAGGGTGTACTGTTGGGCAGAATGGTCAGATTTACCAGATAAAAAAAGCAAGCCCCCAGTTACATTCAAATTTCAGATCAATAATAATTTTAATAAAAGTCCTGTAGGGGCGCCTGGGTGGCTCATCTGGCTAAGCGTCCGACTTCGGCTCCGGTCATGATCTCACGGTTCGTGGGTTCAAGCCCCACGTCGGGCTCTGTGCTGATAGCTCGGAGCCTGGAACCTGCTTCGGATTCTGTGTCTCCCGCTCTCTCTCTGCCCCTCCCCTGCTCATGCTCTGTCTCTCTCTCTGTCAAAAATAAATAAATAAACATTGCTTTGTATCCAAAGCAAGATGTGGGACATACTTATTCTAAAAATTCACAATGCATGTGAAATTCAAATCGAGTTGGTGTCCCCCTGTCACCCGGCAGCCCTGGCTATGAGGGGGTGACGGCGAGGACGATGTAAGGGAAAGACAAGAATGAGTTGGCATCTTTCACCTCGACAGGGACTCACCAGATGGCTTGAGAGCACAAAATAGCTTTATGAGAAGTGAGAATATGGGAGTATGAAGAAAATATGGGCGGAGAGAATAATAGAATTAATGTCTCAGGGTGATGATCGCATTTTTTAATCACTGCCTAACACTCGCTTCCTTGCGATTGTCTCAGAGATCGTGAGGTTATGCATGCACCCATGGGGCGTCTGCCTCGCCTGTGATACACAGCGGGAGGTGGTGAGGTGCAGAAGGGGGGGGTGGTCACACTCAGGGCTTGATCTCATCCCAGCTGGTGCTGGCCACGTGCCCTAACTTTCTGGACCTCAGTGGTCACACTTGGAAATGGCACCCGGAGCCCTTGCCCTGCCTCCTTTGAAGCGGTGTTGTGGGAATTAGGTGACTCAATGGATGGGTTGAAAGACGACTCATGCCTTTTACACCGTAAGTTCTAGAGGATCGGAGACTAGATCTGTCCTGTTCACTGTATCATCCATAGCTTCTGGCAAGTCCCTCACAGTTCCTAGTAGTCAAACAAGAGTTTGTTGTGGAAATAGATGGACACCAGTATATGCTGTTACATGTACCCAGTCCCACAGAATACAGAAATGCCCAGTGCGCGTGTGTGTGTGTGTGTGCGCGCACGCATGTGTTTGCAAGTTGAGTGACGGGGCCCCCTGTAACCACACAGCAGGCAGGGAGTCTGCGGCTAGGCTATTCAAAGCCTTCCTGATTTCCCCAGATGTCAAGGCCGCACATAATACTGGACCTTAATTTTAGGACCGACTCCAAAGCTGTTCAATGAAAAGAAGTAATTCCATTGAAAGTAACAGGATGGAAACACACTGGAAAGGCACATAAAATAATCATACGGGAAATGTCCGCCTCATTTGCTAGAACATTTCCTCCCGCGTCTCCCCTCTCAGTGGTGAGCTTGTTTCCATAACAAGACTCCAATCAACCATCAGTCAGTGTGCAAACCAAAGGAATGTTAACCCCTTTCTGCTGTTGATAACCACATTGGCATTTCTTGTCTATATGTAAACATATTCCTGCACCTCGATTTGGTCCGGAGCGTGAAAGTTATTGACGTGTGATTAATTACCATTCATCATGAGATGAAACAGAAGCCAACATGATTGAGTCGATTGTTCGAAAGGGCTGAACGTTCCTTTTCTGTTTAGTGAAAAGGTGATAAATTTGAGCCTAATAAAAGCCTGGACACCTGAATTAAGCCTTTATTTTTCAATCTTTCAGAAGTTACAGAATGAGTGTTCTCTGCTCCATACAAGCGGGACACAGAGATCCAGGTGCAGGACCAACAGGGACCATTAATCCCAGCGGGGGCTCCTTCTGCACATTTACCTGAATGCCTGAGCTAGAAAAATACGCATGGTTTTGTTCAATAGGCTTTGTAATGATAGCCCAGAATATGTGCATTTTTTTTCCTTCTCCATACTGGGAGAGTGTTACTGTGCGCTGTTTCTCTTGATTAAAAAAAAAAAAATCCCCATGTGCTCACTTTAAAAAAACGTTCATAGATTTTCTCCCACTACTAAGTAAACTGCTAGTTTGTTGTAAACTAATTTAATCTCTCAGGGTTTTATCTCCTGTTTCTCTGTGCCCATGTCATGTGCAGGGGATTGTTGGGGCTATACCCAAGTTCTGGTATAATCTGCATTTCTCAGATTGTCTTCCAGACCCGTGGGGGGTGCTCTCTGGCTGGGCATCAGATCACATCTCTTCTATTCACAGTAACTTTTAACATGTAGAAGCATGTTCAAGTCACGGTCATTGGTGATGTCGCTAGCTTCCTCCATCCATGTCCAGTTGCTTAACTTTCCCTTTGAATTCAGCTCCTGGCTCTCTGGCATCTGTTACTTCCTTTCCTGATATGACACAAGTTTCATCATCTGGAACCGAGCTATTATGACGGACTCATCACAGAACTTCGCATCTTGATTTTTATCTGCCCCAATTTGTCTTACGTTTGCCAGCAAATTAATTTCCCATCGTATAATAGATCTATCCAGTTCCAGGATCTGTGCACCACCCATCCTGAAACTCCATACCCATTAAACAATTACTCCCCAGGCGTTGTGACCCACATCCCACAGAGATGGAAAGGCGTTACTGTAACCCCTGGGAATGATTCACAATCTACTCTGAATCACAGACATTGGCATAAAAACCCTTTAAATTATTCACTCCTTGGACACAGTGTGCTGGCTCTCAGATGGCACCGTGTGGTCAGCCTAAATTACCTGGCATCTGAGAATTAATACATTTTGGGTCCTTATTATTTGGGTTTTACTTGCCCACAGCCCTTTCACATTTCGTGCATCTCCCTGTGTGCTGGTGAGTGGGGAAGCAGAGGCCACTGGCATCCCCTCTGCAGACCGGAGGTTGAAGGCCCAGGGACTCACGCTTCAGCATCATTAGAATCACCTTGCAGGGCTTCTAAGCCACTGGCCCTTGGTTCCCGAACTGCCTCACGATTGCAGGGGTTCTTTGAAAATTATTGACTTCTGGTTTCCACCCCAGATGACGTGCTTTAATTGATCTGTGGCAAAACCTGTGCATGAGAGAAAGAGAGGAGAAAAATAGGGAAGCATTTTATTTGAAAATCAAACAATTATAACTTTCCAATTCTGCAATAAGCCTGTGCTGCTGGGTTAGATTAGCGTGGGGTGGGAACATACTCAAAATCCCGTATATCTGTTGATTAGACAATTACAATGATGCTTTTTGGTTTAGCCAGACAACGATTCTTTTTTTTCTTAAGATTTTTTAAAAAGTAATCTCTATACTCCACATGGGACTCGAACTTATGACCCCGAGATCAAGAGTCATGCACTCTACTGACTGAGCCAGCTAGGCCCCTCCCCCCCTTCCCGTAACTATTCTCAAAGACATAATATGGAGGGTCTGCTATTATGTTCTCTGGTCCTGAGTTCCCAGTACTCACTAAAGCCCATCTCCATGAATAGCGCTGTGCTAGGACCAGAGATTAAAACAAAACAAGCCCTTCACCCTCAGAAACTTCAGCAAAACTTATCTCTAATAATAATTACTTCTGTTTGAAAATGCTTATTAGTACTGTTTAATAATGACAGCGATTCCTAACCCAGAAGCACACTTGAGGGACAGTAGCACTTCTGGTTACTTTATAGCTTGAATCCTATAAAGTCTTTCCAACAATCCAGTAGACCAGGTACTATCATTTCTTCTGCTTCATGCATGGGGAAATTAGAATTTCCTAAAAGATGACTTTTA
This sequence comes from Prionailurus viverrinus, assembly GCF_022837055.1. Taxonomy (NCBI): domain Eukaryota; kingdom Metazoa; phylum Chordata; class Mammalia; order Carnivora; family Felidae; genus Prionailurus; species Prionailurus viverrinus. The sequence goes on along the minus strand of NC_062572.1, from coordinate 4,869,132 downwards.
CTGGGGGCGCCTGGGTGGCTCCGTTGGTTAAGAGCCCGACTCTTGGTTTTGGCTCAGGTCATGATCTCACGGTTCCTGAGTTTGAGCCCCACGTCAGGCTCTACACTGAGGGCACAGAGCCTGCTTGGGATTCTCTTTCTCCCTCTCTCTCTGCCCCTCCCCTGCTCTCTCTATTTCTCTTTTAAACAAACTTTTTAAAGAAAAGGTGAAAGTATCAGACTCAGGAATGAAACCCAATCCCCTCTGACTCAAAAGCCATGCTGGTCACTACTGAAGACAGAGGGAGTCAGCCGGGGTTCACACGGGATGGCGGTGAAGATGGGATACCAACAGGACTATTTTGCCTGGTCCTTCCCTCAGTTGAAGATCTTTAACATTGTCCAAGAGGAAGGCAGAAACCCTGCAGAAAGGCCCACCGAAGGGTGGGAGGAAGATCCACGATCATTAGACATCTTTAAGCCCCATCCCATCACCCCAATGCAAATCTGCAGTTGCTGTAAATTAACATTCTATAAATGCCATAATTATAAATGACTGATACCATTATATCACAATATTTTTGCACGTGTTGACAGCGTTTATTTGGAAAATGTCAACATTTACAATACTCCACAATTTGTCAACTCGTGTTGATATTTCTCCTTTGGAAATTAGAAAGAATTAGCGGGCTTCCTGTGTCTGAGGATGGGCCTTCATCTTGTAAATTAATTGCTGTAGGTGTGAAAGAGATGGTCAATGAGAAGGGATGTCGGTGGGGGGGGGGGCTCCCATCCAGTGGGGGTGCATATGATGGTGGTCAGTGTTTGTCTCTCCAGTTATCATCTTGTCTTCGTAGTCACACGGAAACACATAAACCCAGGAGAATTAACAAAATGACTCCGAAAGCCCCAAACAACATCATCCTCTCTTGAAGACCTGTCTTCTCCTGTGCTGTGGCCGCGTGGCCCTCCGGTGATTTGAAGAAAGCCACTCTCTCCCAAATTAGAACAAGGGTCAGAGGGAAGGCTTCACACCTGTCCGGCAGCTGTGGTGAGCCCAGAAGCTAGGGGTGAGGTGGTCCGTGACGCAAGGAGGCTGCACTCCCAGCGACAGGTAAGGGCACAACTTCCCAGCTCTTGTGACTAGCTCTGACACACCTGCTGGGCACCTGTTGGTGCATACGGTTCACTCTGGCCTTGGTGGGTGCGACTGGTCCAGCCCCGTGTGTATTCCAGAGAACCTTCAGTGTCTCTTATTGCAAAAATTAATACTACCGTGAGTCCCCCTTTAACAAGAAAGGTCTGTTTGTCAGGGCAATGGTCACCATTTCAAAATAAGTATTTTCTAGAAACATATTGCAAGAGTGTGGATTGAGCCTGGATAAAGAAGAGTCTGTTGAAAAGTTGACTTTTAATGGTATTCTACTTTATATTGTTCAAAAGGATTTTATCTCCTAATTCTGCAGAGTGCATTGTGTAAGATTAGCCAATGACTTCCGAGCATGGAAAGCATCACAAAAGAATAGCGTTAACCGATTTCAAAGTGTTCGGAGGAAAACATTTTCTGTTTGGGACAATAGAGCTTGAAAGCACTTAATAAATATTATCTCCCCCAGCAAAATATCCTAGCAGCCCAGATTCTTTCTTCTAAAGGGGAGCATTGATTTTGGTATCAAATGCTTGCTACATTCTCTGTGGCTTTGCATGAGCAGAAATAGCATCCACGTGCTGGGGAGGCTGAGCCTTGGGCCTTTAAGGATGTGCAGCGCCCCCTAGTGGGAGCACATGTAACAACCTCCACCTGTTCTAAGGACGCCGGGGATGCAGTTGTCCCACACCTGGCTGGAGAGTAACTCCTTCAGTTCCTTACCCCCATCTTCTTCCAAAGTCACACGCAGACGCTCACAGCCTACAGATTCCCAGACACACCTATCGGGAGGCCTGAAATAAACTGAAATTCCTCGCGAAAATGTTTTGGGTGCTTGAGTCACACACTGCCACAATCAAAGAGCCTAAACTCCCATATTTCTGCTGAAATAGGGAGCATCTGCTCCCCTTATGGTTCGCCGTGTTTGCAACACACATTTTTGTTACTTTCCTAGCTCTGCTGTCTTCCCCGCAGTGTAACGTTGCCTTCCCCACGTTAAGAGTGTAGCTAGCGATGCTGAGGCGATACCCTGAAATTAGCCAAATCAAATCTTATCATTAAAAGGAAATCATTTTTTATTCAAACAAACGTGGCACTGGACAGGATTTAATACCTTGTTGTATTTAAATCAATAATAACCGTGAATTATTGATCATTTGCGAGGGGCAAAGCAAAATTAGCTCTTGGGCCTGTTTCCAATGTTTGGGTAAATTTATGACAAATGGGATATTGACTAATAACATTTTAAAAGCCTTTTAAATTTTTCAGCACTTCTGGTTGGAGGGAATTTATTAGACCAAATACTGTAAAATAGAATGAAATAGATTAGTTCTCTTTTTGAAATATGAGTATACACTGTGCTAGGCAGCAGTAAACATAAAACTTCTCCTTCGTGTATGTTTCCACTTTAAATTATGGATGGTGCTTTCAAGCTTCCAGGTCAAGAAGTGCCCCAGACACCCAAGAGTAGAAGATTAGCTCTCAAATAGCTTATAACAAGTAAACAATCCCGATGCTAAATGAAAGTTTACGTCTTAATTCCTTGAATCGTTGTCTTTGCAAAGCTGCATCTTGTGGTTATTTGAGAGTACGTGCACGCACGAAATCCCAGAGTCGAGACCGTTTGAACTTTGTCTCGAAAGCGATGCCAGGAGCTGTTTTCTTTACACGAAATGTCGGTTTGTTTCTGTCCTAGTTGGCGTCTGTTTCTCTATCAATGTTAAAACAGCGTGTTCGGAAACTACCCTTCCTTTCCTTTAACGTCAAGGGCCAAAGACCAAACGTCCGATTCCCCCCACCCCCCTTAATTTGTGGCGTTAGGGGCACTCTCCATTTTATTCACTATTTAAGTCACTTCTTTTCTCTGCAGACAGACATTCATTACTGGAGGAGAAAGAGCTGTGGGCTCATTTTGCGAGGGACAAGCTGGGGAAGACGTATGTTAGCACCACTATCAGAGGTCCTGGGGCTTTCTTTCGACTGACCTCAACTTCTTTTTCTTTTTTTCTTTTTTTTTTTTTTAAATTTTTTTTTCAACGTTTTTTATTTATTTTTGGGACAGAGAGAGACAGAGCATGAACGGGGGAGGGGCAGAGAGAGAGGGAGACACAGAATCGGAAACAGGCTCCAGGCTCTGAGCCATCAGCCCAGAGCCCGACGCGGGGCTCGAACTCACGGACCGCGGGATCGTGACCTGGCTGAAGTCGGACGCTTAACCGACTGCGCCACCCAGGCGCCCCAACTTCTTTTTCTTAAATATGGAGTTGTAGGGGGAAGTTCCGTCAGTGTGAGTCAACAGATGCTAACAGAAACTCCAGAAATGTTGCTGTTCGTTGATTATTTTTTATTTTTTTTTAATTTTAGAGACTGGGGGGGCATAAGAAGAGAGAGAGAATCCTAATCAGGTTCCACTCTCAGTGCTGAGCTGAATGTGGGGCTCGAGCCCTTGACTCTGGGAACATGACCTGAACTGAAATCAAGAGTCATAGGCTCAACCAACCGACTGAGTCACCCAGGCTCTGTTTGTTGCTGCCATTTTTATTAACAACTATTTTTCTTCCCAGAAATCTACATTTTAATGACCATCAAAAGGCCATCAGAAGAAATACAAAGATTTGTTTATGTAGGATTTTGTCTCGTTAGTCACCTTATTATACATACCTAGGCCCACAGCCCGGGGAAGCTGCAAAACTTATCATTCCAGAAACTTCTCTCTTGCTCACGTTTTGGAAAAAAACCAAAGTTTCAGCTCAACTCCCAAAAGACAAAAACATTCACGTTGTCAAGATAGTGGAGAGCAAAAGTGCGCTCAAAGTGGTAGTGATTGTTTTTCTCAGCCTCTTGCCTCCAAAGGAAAAAACAACAACTTTATTTTCTCTTTTGTTAGAGCAAAACAAACAAACAAACAAAAAATGTGTGCCCAAACTGAATCAGAAACAAGCACCTGTGGGTCACAGAATCTCTCTCATGTGTGAATAAAGTTGTCTATCCGTGGAAGGGAGGGCAAAGCCAACCCTCTTCTCTGGGGCAAAGCAAGAACCACAAAATTAGTGGCTCTCTGCTCACACCTGTGTCCCCTGGACCCCGGACAAGATGCCACCAGCCCTCTGGGCCTTAATGTCTCCAGCTGCAAGAGGGACACGATAATGCTTCTGCCTCTGCAGAAGGCATGGTCGGGACGGATGGGAGGAGGGAGGTATTTCATTGGCAATGACATTTGATCCTGAGACCCCTTGCTAGCTGCCTGGGGGTTTGAGGCTCTCTCCTTCACTGTTGAGGTCTAATCTTCTAAATCAGATGTTTGCTAGTGAGAAGCTCCTGGAATCTTACCTTCTTTCTTAGAAATTTTACCTCCTTTTACTCCCAGAATCTATGTCGCTGAGGCTCCATCATATCGAGAATCTCAGATGGCAAGTCGGATTTCCAATACTAACCTCCCCATTGGCTTGCCGTGTGATTTAAATGCACTAATTTCTAACCTTGACAGCTTTCACATGGGATTATTACTGTGTGCTTCATCTAGTATGGAAATAGATAATCAATTTTTGTTTATCTGAGTCACTGGAAACATTATGCATCCATTAAGAAATAAGCATGTAAGGGTATTTTTTAAATGAGAAGCCTCAGTCCTCAGGGATAGTCTCCTCTAATTGTCTATTAAAAAACAAAACGAAACAAAGCAGATGGGAGTCAGAACCCCAGAGAAAGCAACTGCCTGTCTGAGACGCTCACCTTCTACCCGTGGGATCATAACCTCTAAGTACCTGAGACTGTGACCTTATTCAGAAACAGGGGAATTTTATAAGTGTACTTGGTTAAGGTGGGGTCATACTGGAGTATGGCGGGATCCTAATCTGTTATGATCTGCCATCTTACAAGAAGGGAAATGTGAACATAGACCTGCACACAGAAAGAATGTTCCATGCAAAGCTGGAGTTGCACTACCATAAGAAGAGGAGCTATTAGCAATGGGAGAGACATGCCCTGGACATACCCATCCCTGGGGCCTTCAGAGGGAGCACAGCCCGCTGACACCTTGATCTCAGGCTTCTGGCCTCCAGAGCCGTGAGACAAGACAGTCTGTTGTTTTGAGCACCCCCCGCCCCGCCCCCCGTTTATGTGCTTTGTTCTGGCAGCTCCGGGAAACTAGAACACTGGTCTGTTCCAGATAATCTTCACTCTTCCAGTCCTGCCCATCTGATTTCATTTGTCGCCATGGATTTCCTTCTGACACGTCTCTCCAGACGACCAGCTGCCGGTGGCCCACGAGAGAACACGTTTGCCGTAATCCCTGCCGTGCTGGAGGCAGACGAGAGCACGGGCTTGGAGTATAGGAACTCAGACTTGATCTCTGGGTGCTACTGACTACTGTTGTGTGACTCGGGGAAAGCAATTTATCACCTGTAGGCCCCAGTTCCCTCTTCTGTGACATGGAGGAAGTTGCACCTACCTCACAGGATGGTGGTTAGGATGAGATGGAATCATGCAGAGAAGCACTTTAGCAGAGAGCCCGGCACACGAAATGGTCCAAGAGCAGGTAGCAGGTATTATTTTTATTATTTTACTTGAAACAACTCGAGATTTGCAGGATACCTTTTTTTTTTTTCTTACTACTGCTCTATTGCGTTCATGAGGATGCGCGTTTGTTTCCTCTCAAGTAAGACTGGTGTGGTAGCTGGCATTGATCATCGCTGAAGGGTCCCAATCCACCTAAAGTCATGACAGACCCGGGCTTTTCCTGTCGTATCTATCAGCATCCCGGGGGTGTTGCTGTTATCCGTTTGGTCCAGACAGTGTACCAGTGCATCCCAGGACAGCCAGCAGGGAGGGGCTATGGGAAGACAGGAACATTTCCTGGAAGAGGCCCATATTCCATTGGCCAGAACTTGGACACATGACCGCATCAGGCTGCAGCGTAGCCTTGACCCCGAGCAGCCGATGGAAAATGGGTGTTCAACTCAGAGAAGCGGAGGGTGGAACTTGGGACAGCTGGCTGTCTCAATCCCAACCAGACATCAGTGCACAGAAGGTGGTCAACCAAATATGGTTAATGCTTTATGATTTTCTTTACTATTATAATGGTGATTAACATTTGATATTGCCAGAATATCTCTTGTCTTAAACAAAGAGAACAGTTTTCATAGCATTGCTGGGGAAGGAAAATTTTTCTGTAAACTTCAAGGTCATTTTAGCTGGCCTAAGAATTAAATGGACATGAGACAGATAAACAGGAGAAACTAGAATTAATTGCATACATCTGGGAATCCATATAAACTTTAGAGATCCCCAAAACAGGCAATTTGATGTATATATGTCATTCTGGACTAAGGAGAAGGGGGTAGGGGTCTGGGACGTCAAAGGGAAGGAAGGAAATTCATAGGAAGAATGGAAAGAGTACATGATGAGCGAACAAGTGCTTACTGAGCCATCCAGAAACAATGGGACACAGAGAGGACTTTCGATCAAACGGTGCGGGGGAGGAAAACTTTTTCTCAACATTTCAAGATTCCTCTAGCTGGTCTAAGAATGAAATTTACAAGAGATGGATTAACAGAAGAAAAAGCAAAGTTTAATTATGGGTACACAGAGACCCAGTAATGAGATTGCGATCTAAAGAAATGACCAAGGCAGGCAGGCTTTATATCTTTTAGACAAAAAGACAAACAATCAATCTGTGAGGACTTGACAGGATATAGAAAACTTAACTTTGGGAGTTAGGTAAGGAATTTGAAACAGAATGCAGGCTGGAGCTGTAAAGCAGTAAAAGGACAACGTTTGTTTAAACAGCCCTCTTGGCTCTGACTTTCCTGTCTCTGGTGATAAGGTTTCTCTACATCCTGGTTCAGAGTACCTGCCACGTGGGAGTTCTTATTTCCTGCTTTCTGGAAATAAGGGGGGGGGGGTGGTTCAGAGTGTTCTTGCCTCAGCTGTTCCTTAATTAACTTTTAATTCAAAATAATCAGTATACCAAAGTGGCACATTTTGGGGTGGCCTGTCCTTGGCTCCTTCTCCAGCTTCCTCCCTTTCTACCGTAGCTAGTTCATATTGTAATGTGGTTATCTGTGGTGATAGCTCCTTCCTGGGGACAGGTTCTCTAGCTAGTGGTTAGTGGGAAGGGAAAAAAGAGAAACTTCTTGAGTCTTTTGCTTTTTAAGAATAATCGGCCTAAAACAATCCACCTACCAAAGAGACACATTTTGGGGTGGCAAGTTTTGCTCCCTTATACCATCAATTAAAGATTTTGTAGGATCACCACATTTCTAATAAGGTTTGTCACTTTGCATTACAATTTGCTTTATAGCTGTGGGGAGGTTTTTACCCCTGGCTCCTAGATGGTCCTCTCATGGTTTCTATGTTCGGAGATTGGTTGGTGCCGTGAGATACCCTTCCATCATGCAACACAACACAGGAAACTTAAAAAGGAGTAATAGTTCTCTCCATGCAAACCCTTCCCCATACTGCAGGTATCACTATGCTGCATTCTATAATTTTAAAATGATGAGATATAAGGAAGCAGCTGAGTATTACTGAACCCAATTTTTTGGTTTTCCTCCAACACCAGAGTGAAGTTACAAGACAGGAGAAAGCTAAACATGAGGGATGATGCCTAACAGACAGAAGGAGCAGCTGAGAGAATTCTTGAGTCTGACTTCCACGTGACTCTCCTCGATTTGGTTTCTTAAATGATCAGAAAAGCTGCTTTCTGAAAAAAAATGTGTGTCCTGGAAATGAGTCATTGTCCCTATATGATACGTAGTGCCTTTTATTTTTATCATCCATGCAAAATCTGATTTGTATGCTAAATTATTAATAGTTTTCTCTCTATATTTTGGAAAACGCTTTAATTTTAAAGATGAAAAAGCACCATTGAAATGGGAGAAATAAATTACTGAATATGAAAATATCTGTAACTAGGGAACAGAATTGCTTATCTGCCAAAGACATGTGTCAAACATAAGGGAACATATCAAAACAGCTAATTCACCTGTCAGATTAATACTTTTGATAGGCCGCACATTGCTAATGGGGAAAAAGGGAGCGTTTTTAGCTTTGGGTGAGTTTGTGAGTTTAATTCCCCTCCTTCTTTGGAAGCATGATTTTCCTGTGTGTAATTGCATAGCTGACCAATCGCCTCTAGAGATGAGGTAAACCAGCTCATAGCAGCAGAGACGGGAGAGAGGGGCTGCTTCTCTGCTCTCCTCTGACGGCAGATGCGTGAATCGCGGGGACCTGTTATGACAGAGCCAAGAGTAGGAATGTTGGTCTGGGGATATTTGAAAGGAGGGCACCTGGCCAGAGCAGGAAGCCGCACTAAGAGGGGCCGTGCCATTATTCTACCTGGGACAGAGGTGGCCTGCCCTTGGGCCCCATTAGAAACACCCAGTGGAGGGGCGCCTGGGTGGCGCCGTCGGTTGAGCGTCCGACTTCAGCCAGGTCACGATCTCGCGAGATCTCGCGTGATCTCGCGTGAGTTCGAGCCCCGCGTCGGGCTCTGGGCTGACGGCTCGGAGCCTGGAGCCTGTTTCCGATTCTGTGTCTCCCTCTCTCTCTGCCCCTCCCCCGTTCATGCTCTGTCTCTCTCTGTCCCAAAAATAAATAAACGTTAAAAAAAAATTAAAAAAAAAAAAAAAAGAAACACCCAGTGGGGTAAATGGAACTGGGTGCCAAAGGAGGTTGAGTGCAGGTAAGGAGAGCAGAGGGGTCTCTGGGGAATCGTGCAGGCATCCATAAGAAAAGGAGTCAGCTTTTAATACTTTTCAGGTCCAGAGGTCATCAAGCCACCGTATTGCCATGTTTAACCAGGAAGAATATGTTTACTCCGTGTCCCTCCCTGGGGGTAGTAAAAGCCTTAGCTGGCAGCTCGGGGGAGGAGGGACTATATTCAGTGAGGAAAGATACAGATCCAATCTGGGAAAACATTTTATTTGTGTCACATTTCAAGTTTTTATCATATAATTAATATAATTAGTTTCAAATTACACATTGAGCCTGTATCATCTTAAAGATAAGTCAGCGTGTGTAGGACTGTTTAGCGTAAAAATAATGAGCATAACAAGGGAACCCTCCAATCTCAATGCACTGACACAAGAGAATTCTTCCCCTCCTACTCCAGGCCCTTGGAGGCCCTGCCAGGTGATGGAGAGCTGAGGTCCTTCCATTCTATGTATGTTGGTAGGAAAGAGAAAGCATAAAGTAGACACTCCCACTCACTGCGCATCTTGGCCCAGAAGCGACGCCTCCCGGCTGCTCACACCCAGTTGGTGACAAATAAGTTACACATCTAGATGCCAGTGGGCGGCAAATGCCATCCTAGGCCAGACAGCTGCTTCTCTGTGACAACTCAGTCCGTTGGAAGAACCATAACACATTGTTGGCAGAGAGCAACATCTCTACAGCAGAAAGTGTGAGCTACAAACCCATGGGACTTCCTAGTCCTCGGGCAGGAGGCGGAGACAGGCTCATCCCTCTGAGAAAGAAGAAAGGGAAGGGAAGAGACAGAGAACAATGGCTTCTTTTAAGTCCCAATGGCCCAGTGTGGGAGGCGCACATGACACAGGGGTTCCCCAAGGGACACAACAGGTTCCCATGGGGGCCACCTGCGGGGATTGGTGCAAAGATGTGTTGTCTAAGCAGATGACTCTGAGTTGAAGAGGGGCTAGCCAGACATCCAGGCCAACATGGCACCCTTGGAGAAAACCCAGAGGTGGGAGAGAGCATGACACTTTCTAGGGTGGGTGTGGTTCCCGTGGTCCATGCAGGGCAAGGGGGATGGGGCCGAACAGCCAAGCAGGGTGGGGTCCAGTAGCTCCTGAGAGCAGGTGGAGGCCAAGTGATGACTGACCTTGTTACCCCACCAGCCTCTGGGGCTTTAGCCTGAGGGCAGTAATGAGCCACTGCAATGGCGGTGGCATAATTCGATTTGCATTTCGGGAAGACCCCAGGAGCCGTAGGGAGAAGGGCCTGGAGAAGGCAGGATGGAAGGGGCAGGAAGCCCACTCGGGTCACAAGACTCCAGCCCCTCATTTCTGCAACATGCCCCAGCAGAACCTCACCCTCTCTTTACTGGCTGGTTTTCTTCTTCTTTTTTTTTTTTTCAAACGTTTATTTATTTTTGGGACAGAGAGAGACAGAGCATGAATGGGGGACAGGGCAGAGAGAGAGGGAGACACAGAATCAGAAACAGGCTCCAGGCTCTGAGCCGTCAGCCCAGAGCCTGACGCGGGGCTCGAACTCACGGACCGTGAGATCGTGACCTGGCTGAAGTCGGACGCTTAACCGACTGCGCCACCCAGGCGCCCCTACTGGCTGGTTTTCAACACTGGTAACGCTTGAGGTTGTGTAAGCATATCGCTACGTCTCATTCTCAATTCAGAGCTCAGAAACAGGTAACTTGCTGTTCTTACTGATTGGCCATAAATTGTTCTTCATCGTGGGCTTAAGTGGACACCACATCCCTTAAGTCAATTGTTAGCAGGAGCTAAGGTCAAGTTTCATCCAATGAAGAACTCATTGTGGAAAATGGAATTCAGTTACGGATCACTCCTGCTCTCCACACACACAAATTTAGAGAAATACATTTATATGCACACAGGGAAGCTGGAGAGAAGAAATGATAAGCCAGTCATGTAAAAATTTACATATAGAAAGTGAGAAGGGAATTAACTCTGATTTTCTTGTCCCTTAATGTCTTTTTAAAAATGGTTCAGCATGGGGGCGCCTTGGTGGCTCAGTCGGTTGAGCATCCAATTCTTGATTTTGGCTCAGGTCACGATCTTATGTTTCATGATATCGAGCCCTGTGTCGGGCTCTTCATAGACAGGGAGGAACATGCTTGGGATTCTCTCTCCCTCTCTCTCTCTGCCCCTCGCCAGCTTGTTCTCTCTCTCTCTTTCGAAATAAACAAACACTTAAAAATAAAGGTTCAGGGATGCCTGGGGCTCACTTGGTTAAGCATCTAACTTCAACTCAGGTCACGATCTCATGGTTCATGAGTTCGAGCCCCATGTCGGTCTCTGTGCTGACAGCTTGGAGCCTGGAGCCCGCTCGGATTCTGTGGCTCCCTCTCTCCGCCCCTCTGCTGCTCACACTCTGCTTCTCTCTCTCTTAAAAATAAATAAACATTAAAACTTTTTAAAATAAAAATAACAGTTCAGCATGGAAGCAAGAGGGGCCGGCCATCTTCCTTCAGTCCCCGTGAATGCAGGGGCTGCTCACACACAACGGGCCATGGGATGCATGAGATACTTGAGGACCAAAGCAGGATCGCAATTGCACGGATCTGTCACTGAAGCCCAATTCATCTGTAAAGTCACTTGAGATCTTACCTCTAACTGAAATGTCCATACTGAGTGCAAAGGACTGTAAGAGCATCGTGCCGCACCCCCCTTCTCCAGCTGGAAGGCGTGATTCCTGAATGTGCAGGATCAGCTGTTCACGGTTGGTTTTCTTAACTGCGGTCTTTGAGCCTAACGCAACGCTCCCACGTCGGGGGGCAGTGGGAGCACTGGATGTCGGGCTGTGTGGGCACACCACTCCCAACAGATCTGAAGGACAGGTGTTGAGCCCTACCGACTGGAAGAGGCAAAAGGCCCTAGGCCATCCGCCACTGTGTGAGCATCAGATTGGGGCCATTAAATATTGTAATCCACATCATGCGTGTTAGTTTTATCTTGTGTCATTGGAAAAGAGAAGCTTGTTATTGGACGCATGTGTACATATCTATACGTACATGCTGTGTTTTACACATTAGGTACTAAGGGTGAAATTCATTTTCACTTCGGGCATTTATGATACATAAATATTCATAACTGTGACTGCTTGGTAGGTTAAAGACCTCAATCTGGTGGTAAGAAAAATGAAATAACTTTCACATTCTCCTGCAGGAAGGAAGGGTCTGGCCACCAGGTAAGCCACTTAGCAAATATTGAAAACTATGACCCCCGGCAGTCAACCGAGTCAGGGGTCCCTTGAGTGAGCTCTGCTATTTGTAAGCATCATGGGCAGAATCCCGTAAGATTCACTCTGGATGAGCCATATTTCAAAGTGATCCGCTCCCTGAAACCATCCACCAGCCTATGTCCTCATGAGTAAGCAGGGCTGACACCCCATGGGATGTGAGACTGGAAATCCCCAGCCAAGCCCATTTCCTTTATTTTCCTGCCTTTGAGGGCATGGCAGACAGTCATGGCTTAATCAGAAAATGACCATCATTCAATAATTCATGCATTCAGTCAAGAAATCTTTGTTGGGCATTAAATATATTTAAGCCTTATTTCATAATCTCAGACACGAATGTCACTATCCTTGTTCTCAAGAAGCTTTAGTCTACTGGAAAAGATCTGAGTTTGTGGTGGACTGACCTTGAGAAATGACATATGGTCAGATAATAAGAGCGTAGACTTTGATGCCAAATTCTAGCCCAACCCTGCATGGGCTGTGTGATCTTAGGACAGTCACTTAACCTCTCTGGGCATCAATTTCCTTATGTGTAAGAGATGTTCACTCACAATAGCCTACATCCTAGGCTTGTGGTGGAGATTAAATGAGATGATGTATATACAGCAGGGTTGGCCTCATTAAGGAATGCTCCATGATCATTATAATTTCTATTCCTCTAGAGGACGCAGAGGCTCCATCAGTGATTCACGCAGGGGTGGGGGGTAGACGAAACTCTGGAGGAAGATTCATATACGTCTTAGCAATTCACTTCACTATTATGAAATAGTTAAGTAATAAGGCACATTTAGTAAAACCTTGTTTTCATAATACAATCTAGAGAAGGCGGAAGTCTATGTATGCTTGGTGGGAGTATGAAGAATATAGCAATCGTTCTCAGTCTGGAAAAGGGTATAAAAGAGGGAGTCTCTCCACCTCGGCCCAAAGCTGGATGGAGGAATAGAACATCAAAGGCGCTTGAATGTTTTGGTGAAGAAGGCATGGGTTAAATTAAAAACTGGGGCATACCAGCCTACACCCACTTGGATCAAAGAAGTCCTTAGAAATTAAATGAGAAGGGGTGCCTGGGTGGCTCAGTCAGTTGAGTATCTCACTTTGGCTCAGGTCATGATCTCACAGTTCATGGGTTTGAGCTCTGCGTCGGGCTCCGTGCTGACAGCTCGGAGCCTGGAGCTTGCTTCGGATTCTGTGTCTCCCTCTCTCTCTGCCTTTCCCCTACTCATGCTCTGTCTCTCAAAAATGAACAAATGTAAAAAAAAAATAAATAAATAGGGGCGCCTGGGTGGCGCAGTCGGTTAAGCGGCCGACTTCAGCCAGGTCACGATCTCACGGTCCGGGAGTTCGAGCCCCGCGTCGGGCTCTGGGCTGACGGCTCAGAGCCTGGAGCCCGTTTCGGATTCTGTGTCTCCCTCTCTCTCTGCCCCTCCCCCGTTCATGCTCTGTCTCTCTCTGTCCCAAAAATAAATAAACGTTGAAAAAAAAATTAAAAAAAAAATAAATAAAATGAGTGGCCGAGATTTCAGGCATTGGTGCTGAGCAATGGGGCAGGAGTTTAGGGCAGGAGTTATTAAAATGGTTCTATCCAAAGCAGAAGGTCTTTTGCATGGGGGGAAGGCTGATTTGAGAAGTAGGGGACACAGTTAGCAGGATAAATAAAACAGCGGGTGTCTCTATCCCAGCATGCCACACCTCCTCATGGTAGGTGCCCAAGCTTGGGCTGACCGAATCCCAGGATGCATCCTTGGCTTCTGTGCGTGGAGAGGAGCGAAGTTTCTTTATTCAGGCTAAGTCTAAAGAATTGGTTTTTTCCAACCCAAATCGTGTCTATTACTTACAATTGCTGGTGTTTGCCATCTAAAAAAACGGTGGTGCCATCGTGGACCAGGGTGTCCTTGGACAAGATGGCGTACTCTGAAGAGACACCAGGAAAGAGGAGGATCCTGGGATTCCTGGGTCTGGCAGCCCTGTTCCTGATCTTTAAAGTCTTTTCTGTAACTCTTGGAGATGCCAAAGGCCAAAGAGACCCTTGTGAACAGCCTTGTTTCCCATACTGATTTGAATTCATGGGTACGATATCAGTAAGTACAGTTGAATTAAAAAGAAAGAAGGAAAAAAAAGTTTGAAATATGAATCACTCTTATGAACAGAATCTGCCTAATGCCTAAATATTTTGTTTTTTGCTGTTGACTTTGCCTCGATCTGATTAGTGTTCCTCAGCCCTGACTACACGATGGAAATGAATAATCTTGGGAACTTTTAAAACTCATCATGCCTGGGACTCAACCCCAAAGCTTCCGATGTAATTGTGAGACGAGATGAGACCTAATTGATGGTATTCTTAAAAAGCTTCTTTGGTGATTAGACTGGGCAGCCAGAGCTGAAAATCACGGGCTAACTCTGGTGATCTCTGCAAGGAAAATGGACCATTTGCATTGCAATGTGTGTCCAGGCATCTTCAGGACCTGATGGGCTAGGGAGGATTTCTCCCATGCGAAAGTGTGGCAATGACAGAAAACTTGAGGAACACTGTGCTGTGGCCATTTGTTATGAGAACCAACATGTACGTGTCGCCTGGGTTATGACTCGTGGCAGAAGATCCTTCTGAGTTAGGATCTGGGGAGATGTACTTCCAGTGATAAAACAAATATTCTGATGTCAAAGTCATGCCGTGATGCAGGAGAGTGAATGATAGCAATGGGTTAAGTTTAAAGTCCAAACTAAACCAGAAAGTTGGGGGGGAGGGGCATTGATTTTCCCGCACGCTAGACTGGAGTTGTTATAGGTGACTATAGGAAAATAACCAATTCTTATTAATTAAGATTCTCCCTCTCTTAGGTCTCCTCTTATCTCTTGTGGCCAAGATGTGTGGAAAAAAGGAAGCTCACAAAAAATAAATTGTCATGATTTAAAAAAAAATTATGGTGATTTAAAAATATCTATTAGACATGCCCTTCGGTGTTTTTTTAAGGACAGCTTTCTTGAGATAGAATTCACATGTGAATGTACTCGTATGATAAAATGGAACAAAGAAACCTATGATACAGTCATAAGTGGAATTATATGATAGCCTTTCGTGGCTGCCTTCTTTCCCTTAGCATGTTTTCAAGATTCATCACGTTGTAGCCTGAATCAGTATTTCACTCCTCTTTAGGGCAGAATAATATTTCATTGCAAGGATATGCTGTATTTTGTTTCTCATACCTCAGTGGAGGGACATTTCGCTCCCATTCTTGGCCACTGTGAATAATGCTGACATAGACATTTGCAGTCACATTTTTGTGTGGACATGCATTTTCCGTTCCGTTGGGTATACATTTAGGAGTGGAATTTCTGTGTTATATGGTAACCTTCATGCTTAACTTTTTGAAGAAATGCCAAAATGTCTTCCAAGCAGCTGCACAATTTTACATTCCCACTGTAACGTGCAAGGGTTCCAGTGTTTCCACGTTCTTGCCAATACACATTGTTTCCAACTTTGGATTAGAGCCACCCTAGCGCATTTGAAATGGTACCTCATAGTGGTTTTGATACGCATTTCCCTAATGACTAATGACGTTGGGCACAGTTCCATGTGATTATTGGCCATTTTAGTATCTTATCTATTCAAATTCTTGGACCATTTTTAAATTGGGTTGTTTTTGATGGTTGAGTTGTAAGGGTTATTTGGATACAAGTCCCTTGTCAGATGCATGATTTTCAAATATTTTCTCCCGTTATGAAGGATGTCATGTCACATTTTTATGATGGCCTTTGGTGCACCAAAGTTTTAATTCTGATGAAGTCCAATATCTGTTTTTTTTCTGGCACTTGTGCTTTTGATGTCGTATCTCAGAAACCATTGCTTGATCCAAGGTCGTGAAATTTGACTCCTTTGCTTTCTTCTAAGAGCTTTCTAGTTTCAGAACTTACATTTAGGTCTATGATCCATTTTTTGTACATTTCTATGTGTGATGTGAAGAAGGGGACCCAACCTTACGTGCAGGATAGGATGCCGGTCCCGCCATGCCCCATAGTATTTAAAGAGAAATCTGTGGGGCGCTTGTGTGGCTCAGTTGGTTAAGTGTCTGACTCTTGATTTCAGCTCAGGTCATGATTCCAGGGTCGTGGGATCAAGCCTTGTGTTGGGCTCTGTGCTGAGCATGGAGTCTGCTTGAGATTCTCTCTCTCTCCCTCTGCCCCCTCCCCCGGTTGTATGCTCTCTTGCTCTCTCTCAAATGAATGAATGAATGAATGAATGAATAAATAAATAAATAAATAAAATAATAAAGGGAAATGAGCTTTTGTTTTTAATAATTTTTATATATATAATTTATTGTCAAATTGGTGTCCATACAATACCCAGTGATCATCCCAACAGGTGCCCTCCTCGATGCCCATCACCCTCTTTCCCCTCTCCCCCCACCCCATCAACCCTCAGTTTGTTCTCAGTATTTAAGAGTCTCTTATGGTTTTCCTCCTTCCGTCTCTGTAACTTTTTTTTCCCCCTCTCCCCTCCCCCCTGGTCTTCTGTTAAGTTTCTCAGGATCCACATATGAGTGAAAACATATGGTATCTGTCTTTCTCTGTCTGACTTATTTCACCTAGCATAATACCCTCCAGTTCCATCCACATTGCTGCAAATGGCAGGATTTCATTCTTTCTCACTGCCAAGTGGTATTCCATTGTATATACAAACCACATCTTCTTTATCCATTCATCAGTTGATGGACAGTTAGGGTCTTTCCATAATTTGGCTATTGTTGAAAGTGCTGCTAAAAACATTGGGGTACAAATGCCCCTATGCATCAGCACTCCTGTATTCCTTGGGTAAATCCCTAGCAGTGCTATTTCTGGGTCATAGGGTAGTTCTATTTTTAATTTTTTGAGGAACCTCCACACCATTTTCCAGAGCGGCTACACCCGTTTGCATTCCCACCAACAAATTAAAGTCTGTAACAAGAGATGAAGAAGGGCATTATATAATAATTATGGGGTCTACCCATCAGGAAGAGCTAACAATTATAAATGTCTCTGCACCAAATACGGAAGCCCCAAAATATATAAAACAATTCATCACAAATATAAGTAACCTTGTTGATAAGAGTGTGGTAATTGCAGGGGACTTTAATACTCCACTGACAACAATGGATAGATCATCTAGACACAGGATCAATAAAGAAACAAGGGTCCTGAATGATACATTGGATCAGATGGACTTGACAGATATATTTAGAATTCTGCATCCCAAAGCAATGGAATATACTTTCTTTTCGAGTGCACATGGAACATTCTCTAAGATAGATCACATACTGGGTCACAAAACAGTCCTTCATAAGTATAAAAGAATTGAGATCATACCATGCACACTTTCAGACCACAATGCGATGAAGCTGGAAATCAACCACAGGAAAAAGTCTGGAAAACCTCCAAAAGCATGGAGGTTAAAGAACACCCTACTAAAGAATTAATGGGTCAACCAGGCAACGAGAGAAGAAATTAAAAAATATATGGAAACAAATGAAAATGAAAATACAACAACGCAAACGCTTTGGGATGCAGTGAAGGCAGTCCCGAGAGGAAAATACATTGCAATCCAGGCCTATCTCAAGAAACAAGAAAAATCCCAAATACAAAATCTAACAGCACACCTAAAGGAAATAGAAGCAGAACAGCAAAGACACCCCAAACCCAGCAGAGGAAGAGAAATAATAAAGATCAGAGCAGAAATAAAAAAATATAGAATCTAAAAATACTGTAGAGCAGATCAATGAAACCAAGAGTTGTTTTTTTTTTAAATAAACAAAATTGATAAACCTCTACCCAAGCTTCTCAAAAAGAAAAGGGAGATGACCCAAATAGATAAAATCACGAATGAAAATGGAATTATTACAGCCAATCTCTCAGAAATACAAGCAATTATCAGGGATTATCATGAAAAATCATATGCCAACAAACTGGAAAACCTGGAAGAAATGGACAAATTCCTCAGCACCCACAGACTTCCAAAACTCAATCAGGAGGAAATAGAAAGCTTTAACAGACCCATAACCAGCGAAGAAATTGAATCAGTTATCAAAAATCTCCCACCAAATGAAAGTCCAGGACCAGATGGCTTCCCTGGGGAATTCTATCAGACATTTAAAGCAGAGATAATACCTATCCCTCTCAAGCTGTTCCAAAAAATAGAAAGGGAAGGAAAACGTCGGGACTCATTCTATGAAGCCAGCATTACCTTGATTCCCAAACCAGACAGAGACCCAGCAACAAAAGAGAACGACAGGCCAATATCCCTGATGAATATGGATGCAAAAATCCGCAACAAGAATTTTTTAATGTTTATTTATTTTGGAGAAAGGGAGACAGAGACAGAACACGAGCAGGGGAGGGGCAGAGAGAGAGGGAGACACAGAATCCGAAGCGGGCTCCAGGCTCTGAGCTGTCAGCACAGAGCCCTCCACGGGGCTTGAACTCACGAACCGCGAGATCATGACCTGAGCCGAAGTCGGAGGCTTAACCAGCTGAGCTGCCCAGGTGCCCTGAGAAATGAGCTTTTAAATAGGAGGTCCCATGCATTTGAAATTTTGATAATGAATCC
This sequence comes from Prionailurus viverrinus, assembly GCF_022837055.1. Lineage (NCBI taxonomy): Eukaryota > Metazoa > Chordata > Mammalia > Carnivora > Felidae > Prionailurus > Prionailurus viverrinus. Next base: position 4,850,477 of record NC_062572.1, on the reverse strand, counting down.
TTTTTTTTTTTTTAAACACTACAGGATCAAAAAGCCAAAAATGTCTGGCTCGGATTTGGCCAATAGACCACTTACAACCTCTGAGGTGAGCTCTCTCACCCCAGCCTGTGCTTTATTATTTGTAAAATGAAAATAAGAATGCTTGATTTTGCAGAGAAGAAGGGATTTAAAATTCATAATTTAAAGTCACGGCTCTGAGAATTTATGAATGTTCAATAAATGATGATTTGTCCAGTTGTCCCCAATAATGTATTGACTTACTAATTCTCTCCTGATTCCTTCCCCAGATCTGTGTGTCATGGGCAGAAATGTATGACCATGTGACTCAAACTGATATTCCAAACACAAATCGCCATTTGAGTCCTAACTAAATGGCATCTGAAGTTCCAGAAAGGGTAATCTGAAAGTCTGGAGGCCAGTTCACAATTCAGGTCAAGCCTCTGAGTGATTGTCTAAGCCCCCGAGGCTCTTTGAGCACCTGTTTTTTTTTTGTTTTTGTTTTTTTAATTTTTAATGTTTATTTATTACTGAGAGATAGAGAGAGACAGAGCATGAGTGGGTGAGGGGCAGAGAGAGAGGGAGACACAGAATCCCAAGCGGGCTCTGTCAGCACAGAGCCTAACACGGGCTGGAACCCACAGACCAGGAGATCATGACCTGAGCCAAGGTGGGAGGCTGACTGAGCTCCCCAGGTGCCCCGAGCACCTGCTCTGTTTTCAGGGAAGAGCCTCCTCTCAATACGTTTGCTGGAGTTACTCTTTATCTCTGTCTTCTGTCTTCCTTGTCCACCTTTCGTTTGCGGACAGGGAGTACGATTCAAGGATTTTGTTCGCCCATTTCCCTTTCTATACGTCCCACAAGAACTAATCTCCAGGAAGGCAGGTTCCATCCACTTTGCTCATTGCTATGGTCCCACTGTCTATCAGCTAATAGCTGCTCAATAAATACTAGTTGGACGGCTGCGGAAATGAACCAACGCCTGGTTCCCTGCAGAGGGTTCCTTCTGCCCCTTGGCTGGCAGAGGGGTGAAGGCGATAGGCATGAGGCCTCGCCGTCAGCATCCAGGCCCTGTCCAGGGACGCAGCGCTCCGTGTTATCAAAGAGCTCCCTGCCAGATGAGGTCGCTCAGAAAGCCCCTTTCCGGCTCCCTGCACCGGGAGATGCACATCTATTCCTCCCTTGCATCCCGGGTGGGGGGTGGGGGGTGGAGAAGGGCCGAGGGGCGCCCCGGGTCTGCCGCGGAGGCAGGTGTCTGCGGAGAAGACGAGGTCCAGCCCGGGGCCCCTTCACCTCTGGGCGCATCCAGCCTCCTCAGCGTCCGGGCCTCGCTCGTCGCCAACCTTGACGAATTGCTGAGAAAACGCGGGGCTCCCCGGCTCTCGGTGCCCGGCACTGGCAATGGCCACTGGTCCCGCCCGGGACCAGCATGCGTCTTCCGGAACCCGCCCCCAACCGACGTCCCCCCGGATTCGGCCTTCTCCTCCGAGTCTATCAGCGACGCCCAGCGAGTCCGTGTGCCCCGCCGGGGTCTCAGACCTCATCACCCGGGGGCGTCTGAACACGAGATCCCCTTTCTTGGAGGTGGGAAGTGGCTTTGCATCCGATAAACGGCCTCAGTGACTGTGCACAGGGAGGAAGGGGGGTGGGGCACCGCTGAAGGGGGAGGGAAGCTGGGGGGGGGGGAGGGGGCACCCAGGGCCTCAGGGCCACTCTGGGGATTCTTTATATACACATTGTACACATGGAAATGTTTTTCGTTTTGTTTTGATCATTTCTTGACTTGGGCAGCAGGCTGGTTATGCTCAGGGCACAGGGTGACATACGACAGTATTGTGCTGGAAGGTACGGTGAGCAGAGGTTTGGATCCGGGTGGACGGTGGGGACAGTGAACCCTTCTGCACCCTTCACCCCCAGCTAATTCTCCCCCTGCACTTAGAACCCAGCGTTCGTAGAGAGAAGTATATCAAGAATGGGCCGAAGGTACAAGCTGCCAGTCACGAGACGAAGTTCTCCCGGGGAACCGAGAGCAGCATGGTCCCTGCAGGGAACAACACTGTCTCGTGTGTTTGAAAGTTGCCCAGGACGTAGGTCCTGAAAGTCCTCGTGCCAAGGAGGCGTTTCCGCAAGCGTGTTGGCTGACGGATGTTAGCTGCGGTCGTCGAGGTGGTCATTTCACAACACGTGCAGATATCAGACCGTCCTGCCGGGGGCCTGACATTACGATGCTGGTGTCTTCATTTAATAAAGAGGAACGTGGTCGGGGGCCTCGAGGTGGGAGAGTGGCACGGCTGATTTGCTGTGCAACAGAGATGCTCGGGCAGAGACATGAGACACGAGAGGGGGCAGGGAGGCAGTGAGGGGCCCTCGTAACGGTCCAGGCAGGAGCGATGCTGGTGTGGACCCGGCTGGCTCCAAGGACGGGGTACCAGCTGATAGAGAGTCTGCAGGCTGCTGTGGGGTCTGTCCTCGCCGCTGTTTACGGGTCTGGGTGACAGAGGTCGTGGGGCTTTCTCGGCGGAGTCTCCTTGCATCCGGGTGAGGGGAGGGGGAGGAATGGCCCCACCTGCGAGGTCCTTCCACCTCCGGGCCGAGGGGTGGCCCTGCGTCACCCTCACTAACCATTTGGCTTGGAGGAAGTTAATCCCAGATGTATCTGTCCTTCGATTCCCGGCTTAGCAGGGCGGCTGGGCGTGGCTGGGAAGGGGTGCCAGCTCAGGAGAAGCGGAGGGCGAGCCTGTGGAGCAAAACCTCGCCGTCGCCGTGCGTTGATGACTGGGGAATCGTGTTGGTAACAGGCCACCTTGGGGACACCTAAAGGAGACAGCACCCCAAGACCGTCTTTCTTCAAAGCAAAGGTAACCCAAGAAATAGCTGATTGCCACCTGGGGGGCAGGTGCAGTGCCTTAGTCCTCAGATTGGAAAAAGTGGTTATCGGGTAATGCAACATCCGTTATCTAACTCCCTTTCCTGTCGTCACCTTTCAGTTGCAGAGGCCGAATTTTAGCCAATGAGGCAGAAGCAGAACTCTTTGGTAAATGTTTTGTAAAAGCATTTGATTTGCCGATGATCGCTTCCTGTTCTGTCTTCCTCCTTCTTTTTGTCTCGGACACAGCTGTGATGGCTAGGGCTGCAGCAGCCACATTGTGAACATGAGTCCAGGGCCTCAACATAAAAACTCTTGGCCCAGACATCATTGGGCCCTTGAGCCAATGCCAGAGTCATCTGCTCCCAGACACCTTGCTAGATGCCTCTGATGAAAATAGATGTCTAGATGAAAATACAACCTATTTATTATTGAGACTACAGCGGTCAGGTTGTATTACCTGTAACCAAACGTATTTCTCACTGATACACACGTTACATCATTTCATCTTTAAATAGCTCCCCTTGTTCCAGAGGAGAAAATGTTTGCTGCTCACAGTGGTTCAGCAGTAAGCGGTAGGTCCATGATCTGTGCCCAGATAACACTAACCATTTCTATTTCTCTTTGGCTTGTGGTTTCACTGGAAAACGTTATTCTCAGAGAGTACGTTCTCAGTATAGCGTGCTGTGGATTATTTATAAAACCAGTCCGACATAAAATAGAATTACCCATAATCCTACCTCCCAGAGATAACAACTATAATTTTTTTGTGGAGGCCACCGTGTTCTGTTAGATCTTTCCTGTTATTTAAAATCACCTACATGCTCTGAGCTCTCTTTGCCCAGCCTTATCCCCTATTTTTTTTTATAGCACTTTCTAGTATCCCTTATAATGTGCTTACTTACTATCTTTTTTTTTTTTCCTACCAGCATATAACCCTCACAGGGGAGGGATCTTTGCCTTTACCGAGCACATTCGCGTGACCACGTTGATGACTAGAAGCCTCGCGTGCTCCCCCAGCTACACAGAATGTTTCGTAAAAACTGTCCCATTTGCTTTCTCGAAATAATGGGATCCCCGAATAAATGAAATGTAATTAATACACGCATAGATCTTAGAGCCGTGCTGTGTTCAGCACATGGTTACCGCTGAGGGTTAACTATTATTTGTGTATTATTATAAAATCGGTCCCTTCTCTTTCAAGTACGGAAACGAAAATCCGTTGCTCTGTCTCTCTCCTGTCGATGCTGCGTCTCACCAAGCTGCCTCCTCCCATTACAAAATCGAGCTGTAAAACACGCGTGTTAGCAGGTGCAATGGCTTCTGTGTGTGAGCCTACAGAGCAAAGTTGTCTGCACCTACCCCAGCCGAAGCAAGCTTTCAAAGAGACTATTATTCCAGCGTTATTCTTTATAGTATTATATAAAAACCATTTTACGGCAGCTATTAAAACAATCTGTGTAAACATAATTTTTATGGCTGAATGATACTCCAACATATGGCTACACCATCATTTACTTAACTATTACTCTATTGTTGGGTGTTTAGAATGTTTCTTGTTTTTCATTATTATGAGCGGGGTGATGATATTCCTCTTGGAACATAAAAAAGCAAGTCCTCCTTGAGGGGAACCTTGATGACGGCATTAAAAAGACTAAACTCAGCTCTAACCGTTTGCAGTCGAATGATTTGCAATGGCTGAGATTAAAAGTGCCTTTGCAGGGGAGGGGTTCACCCGGGCCCTGGGAACAAAGTCCGGGCTCCCCAAGGCCTGTGCGATCTGAACTGAGATCCGTGGAAAAGATGTGCTGGGCTGAGGGCACGCCGTTGGGTGTGCCCCGGGGCTTTGTCAGGAAGCAGGAGATAACCCACAGCGTTCACGCCTTTACTAATTTAACAAATATTTATTAAGCACCTACTATGCGCCGAGAATTTGTTTTGAGCAGTGGGTCTCAAAGTTTGGTTCCTAGACCAGCAGCATCAGCATCGCCTGGGAACTTGCTGGAGATGCAGATTTTCGGGTGTCTCTTTGGGTGTTTCTGGAAGTGATGAGTGTTTGAGCCAGTAGACTGAGTGTGGATCACCCTCACCGGGGTGGGGGGCATTGTCCAGTCCTTCGAGGGCCAGTATAGAATCAAAAGGCAGAGAAAGGGCCAATTTTCTCTCTGTCTGAGCTGGGATGTCCATCGTCTCCTGTCCTCGGACATGGGTCCTCTGGCTCCCAGGTCTTCGGATTTGGACCGAATTTGAACCTGGTTCTCCGGCTCGGGGACGGCTGATGGTGGGACTTCCCTGTCTCCATGATTGTGTGAGCGTATCCCTCACAATAGATCTCGACGCCTCCACATATCCCAATGGTTCCACTTGAGTTTACACGTCGGGCAGAAGCTGGTTGCAAGTTAAGAGTCCTGTCTTGCAAGCTGACGGCGGAAGTTAGCCGGCCAGAACCGAAACTTCCGTTTTCCATGAAGGGGGACCCCGTGTGTGAGCATACATTTGTATGTGGAGAAAGGAAAAAAAATCCCCTCCATTTGGATATCGAATTTGGTTCGGTACACGGGCCCGGGGCAAAATCTGAAACGTCCTCCATGTCTCCTACGAAACAGCATCTGGGAAACTCTTTGCAGCAGCTGCTGATATAAATAATTCACTGTTAATTGATGGCAGGGGTGCTTCTGAAGCCGGCGTGCCACGCTGAATAATAGGGCGATGGTGTAATGGAAATTGATAACAGGATAAATGATCACATTTATTCCCTTCCTGCCTCTGCAGGTTGTAACGGGAAGAGGCCCAGGCTCCTAGGGCCTCGTCTATGAATCAATCACGGACAGAGGTTCAAGGAAAGAGCTTGGTCTATGACCTTCACGTTCTGAGTAAAGATGTTACGGCTTTCTTTTAGTAATGACTTACTCTCCTTTAGATTCTGGTTTCAATCAGCAATTCTGAAATTATATCTCTTTGGCAGAAAGTGACCCAATTTGAGCCACGGCTAGGCTGCTCAACTGTCTGGTGCTTATTCTGGGGCTGGGAGAGAAGGAAGGCAGAGAGGGGACATGTGTCCAGGTCTAAGCACGGGTAAGGCCTCACGCGCGATCACTTGACTTCATCTCAACAGATCATTTTACTTGGGAGTGTGTGTTTGAGAAAACATTAATTTATAGGCATTTGTTTGATTTTGTTTTTTAGATTTTATTTACTTAGTTTAAGTGATCAGTACACCCAATGTGGGGCTCGAACTCGTGACCCCAAGATCAAGAGTCGCCCACTCTGCCGACCGAGCCACCCAGGCGCCCCAGTATGTAAGCCTTTAAAATGTTACATGACTTGGGGCGCCTGGGTGGCTTGGTCGGTTAAGCGTCTGACTCTCGATTGTTGGCTCGGGTCATGATCTCGCGGTTCCTGGGTCTGAGCCCCGCGTCAGGCTCTGTGCTGAGGGCACAAAGCGTGCTGGGGATTCTCTCTCTCCCTCTCTGTCTGCCCGTCCCCTGCTTTGTCTGTCTTATAAATAAATAAATAACCTTAAAAAGTGAAAAAGTGATATGGGTTTAAAAAAAAAAAACAAGTAATCAAATATTACACGATATTTGTTACCTTCCGTAAATGGTAATAAGATACGGACACCCGCCCCGCCACGAGGGGCTTGCAAGACGATCAGGGTACAAATGGGGTTGGCCCTCCACAGTCACGCTCTGCCAGGTCACTCTACGGTTTTTGCCACGGCCCGTCTCTTCCTCGGGTTAGTGTGTCTGTTTCTTTGCTAACTGCTTGTGGTCATCTCCCTCCCTTTACGGGACGAGCTCCAAAAGAGAGAGAATCAGATGGAAATTGATAACAGGATACATGGCAGTGGCCTTGATTCCAGACTCCTGGCTCCTAGTAGGTCCTCAATAAATACCCGTTCACTGAAAGAAAGAGGTCATGGTTACTATACAAATGAATATTCATCGTGTCTACCGAATGGCTAATATTGCCTTGCGCAAACACTTGTTCTGACGATGTTTTTCTGCAAATGATGCCAGGATAAAGATCCTTGTGAGCATGGTTTTGGTGGCTTGTAAAAATATTAATGAGATACATTAGATTAATCAGCCTGAAAGGCTGAGCCTGCATACATCCTCGTGAGAATGAGGAGCAGGACTGATTTCATAGAAAATGCCAAAGAATCTGCAGAAAGCTGCTGAACGTCCCAGCGAGTTTAATGCGGTCATCGCATGTAAGATCATTATGCAAAGACCAAGCGTCCTTCCTCATTCCGGCAATGGCCGTGGGGAACTGAAATTGGACGATACCCTTTACAACGGCACAGACTCACGAGATCCCTAGGTGTAAACCTGGGAAACAGCAGCCGTTTCTGCAAGCTGAGAGCTCGAAGCACTGACCAACAGAAGAGATGAAACCCTAAAAAAACGGAGGCATATTTCCACATCCCACCTTGCCGTCCGTTCTCCCCGACAGGGTCCGTGGGTTCCGTGCGACACAACTCATACATCAGCAGCATTTTCCTGAGAGGTTGATAAAACGGGTCTAAAATGTATTTTAAAAGGCAAAACCAAAAATTTGGAGAGCCCCCCCCCCCAAATTTTTCTTTAAAGAACAGAGTCAGAGCACCCACACTATCTGATTATACAATTTATTATGAGGCTGTAATTATCGAGACAGCGGTATCTGCAGAAGAATGTGCAGGCCGGTCGATAGAGCAAAATTGACTACAAAGGATGGCCTTTCCACACATCGTTCTGGAACCATTGGACGCGCATCATGTCCCTCAACCCTTACCTTACCCCATATAAAACCGTAAAATGAATCACAGATCTAAATGTAAAGCCTAAAATCATTTCCAAGTCTTTTTAAATGTTTATTTACTTTTGAGAGTGAGAGAGAGAGAGAGGGAGCAGGGGAGGGGCAGAGAGAGGGGGAGACACAGAACCTGAAGCAGGTGCCAGGCTCTGAGCTGTCAGCACAGAGCCCGACGCAGGGCTCGAACTCATGAACCGTGAGATCATGACTGAGCCACCCAGGGACCCCGCCTAAAACCCTTTCTAAGCAACTGGGTAAAGATGACAGGCAGAAACAATATAAATACCTCATTAATTCGTCACCACCACCCAATGGATGGGTGTTATTGTCATCTCCATTTGCGGATTAGAAAGGAGGACAGAGAGGTCGAGTAACTTGCCCAAGGTTGCACAGCCAGGACATGAGAGTCATGTGACAGGACCGAGGCTGGGCCTCTGGCTGAGGTCCCTTGAGAGTCCTGGTGGGCCAGGCTTGGGTACCTTCCTCCGAGGGCCTGTTGGGTTGTCTGCTGGTCCCTGCTCTTTCTCTCTTGAGGTGAGTGTTTGGGGACCAGTGCAGGAGAGCAGTCCTCACGGCCAGCAGTAATGGGAAGCGTTTTGCCAAGGATGCCTCTAGCCCCATGCTCTGTCGGCCGTGACCGCCTTCAAAGACTGGGGACGGCCATCGGAAGACTCTTAGAATCACAGAATGGTGAGGTCAGAAAGGACAAAAAGGTGGGGCTTTCACATCCTTTTTATCCCCCTGGGGTAATCGGGGCACCCCACACGCCTGTCGCCCATCCCCTAGCAGCCCTGCCCACGGAGAGCGGCCCCCGTCCCGCCTGGCGACGAAGGTCAGGGAGGCGATCGCTTGCAGGGAGCCCGGGGAAAGGGGGAGGGGGATATGTTGCGGCTCGGGCCCTGGGGATGGCAGTGGCGATAAAGGAAGTCACGTGGTGCCCTCGGAGCTGTGCGCACACCGCGTGTAGGAGGCTGCAGGTGTAGACCACACTCCGCCAGCCCCCAGCCCCTGTGACTCAGTGTCCGGTGGCCGAGGAGCCCCCTGGCGTGTCCGGGGAGGGGTCCCCTGGTGCAGCCATGGGAGCCACAGAAGGGCATGTGTTTGGGGGGAGGAACGGCAGAGATTTCACCAGGCTGGGGGAGCTCGTGCAGGCTCCCGCGGGGGCTGCTGGACAGCAGAGGGCAGAAGGAGTCTGGGGGGCCAGGACCCCGCTGGCCCCCTGCAGCACCTGCCTCCCGTCTTCCCGCTCTTCTGCATGGGCCCTTCTCAGACAGGCCGTCCCCACGTGGGGACAAGCAGGCCACTGCAGGAAGGACATCCATCCCCGGAGCTAAGAAACTGGGGTGAGGAGATGGCATCTCCTCCAGAATCCCAGTGCCAGTCCCACGTGGGACCCAGCGACCTGGAGGCTTGTCCCTGACGTGGCCACCGTGGCCCGTGCACCCAGCCTCGTGGGCGTCTGGAGCTGGTGCCTCCCTGCGCTCTGGGGCGGTGCTGGCCCACGGAGCCGGACGGATGGGGTCCAGGGAAGGGCCATGTCCCCTGAAGAGACCAGGTGGCCCCCAGAGAAGGGAAGTGGCTTGAAGCATCAGACACTCGTCACATGCGCCACTGGAAGGTGAAATTGGAAAGTAATTTTGGGCCATCGTGTGATCCAAATTGAAACCCGGGGGAACACACATTTTAGAGGGAAGGGACAGGATGTCCCAGGGCCGGGTAAATCGTTCTCTGTGTCGTGTTTTGCTCTACTGTGAAAACAAATAAAATATGGAAGCAATCTAAGAAACAATTTCTTCTCTTTGGGGCAACACTCTAGCCTGGCTCGGAAATGCCATTTTTATCGTCTGCCCACCGTTTGCAACGCTACGAGAACACTTTACCGCAGCGACGTTAAAATGAAATGCAAAATTTTTATTCGTCCCCAGGTTTATAGATGGAAGAAGACGTCGGGGGTGGGGGTAGGTGGTTGAGGGGGGAAACTTGAGCACACAGTTTAAAAGACGAAGAGAGGGGCACCTGGGTGGCGCAGTCGGTTAAGCGTCCGGCTTCAGCCAGGTCACGATCTCGCGGTCCGTGAGTTCGAGCCCCGCGTCGGGCTCTGGGCTGATGGCTCAGAGCCTGGAGCCTGCTTCCGATTCTGTGTCTCCCTCTCTCTCTGCCCCTCGCCCATTCATGCTCTGTCTCTCTCTGTCCCAAAAATAAATAAACGTTGAAAAAAAAATTAAAAAAAAAAAAAAAAAAGACGAAGAGAGCAGTGGGGAGACGGGGTGGGGGGCAAACCCTCTTCTTGGTCCGGGTCCTCGGACCTCCCGTCCTTGCAGGAACCAGGGCCTGGCGTCCGAATCGCAGTGATAAAGCCGCCCCCAGCCTGGGGCCGGGGGCCACTCCTTAGATAATCCAGGGCTGGTCTTGGCCGAGTTCAAGGAACTAATTATGTAATTAAGGGAAAGATAGGAAGGCACTGGTTGGAAATAAACGTGTGGGCTCCCTCTCCACACCTTATCCTCTCTGTTCATGTGGGATCAGAGAACCTTATTCAGCTGTGGCCCCGAAGGGACAAGGACGAAGGAGATAGGGGGCCCCCTGTCTGATGCTGTAGGTCACACAAGCCTGGAGTGACTCTTGCCTCCATAGGAAAAGGGGACGCCGAAAACATGTCACTTTGTCTTTGGACACCACCGTGGTCGCTTAATTCTGATGAAGTGACCAATTAAACAGGAGACAAATTAGCATCTTCGAGTGATCAGAAGAAGTTCAGCTCCCTTCTTCCACCAAGTGTTCATAGGCTTCGCCAACCTTCTAACTTTGGCCAAATTGGAGAGAATTCCCACAATCCAGTGATCCCCCCGGAATGAAAACATTTCCGCCTGTTCTGCCCTGAGAGTCATCGAAATAAGCGCAACGTTTTCTGTTATAACTTATTCTTTTTTAAAACGTGTATTTATTTATTTTTGAGAGAGAGAGAGAGCGCACAAGCCAGGGGAGAGGCAGACACAGGATCTGAGGCAGCCTCCAGGCTCCGAGCTGTCAGCACAGAGCCCGATGTGCGGCTTGAACTCACAAACTGTGAGATCGTGACCCGAGCTGAAGTTGGATGCTTAACCCACCACAGAGCCCCCCAGGTGCCCCTGTCATAATCCATTCTTTATCCTGTGTCTCCTCTTGCTGAATGGTGCCATTTTCAAGATGGTGGAATGGCTCTGTAATCAGATGGTCAACTGCTAACATTTCAGGTTTAATCCAAAGTCCACCCGCCTTAGGTAGAGTGACTTTATTTAGATCGTATGTATTCATTCAATGTGATAACATGAGTATTGGGTAAAAACAGGTCTCAGGACCAGCTTCGCTAAATGTAAATATCCAATATCCCTGGGATGAGACCCTGATCCTCCACTCGTGACAGCTGTATCAGGAGGTGGGGTCGTCATCAACTGTCAATTGTCCCTGCTTTGCGGCCACCACGGGGTCCCGTGGAGACAGAGGAGCCGAGGGCTTTACTCCCTAGGGAAGGGAAGTGAGTTACCACTGCCAGGGGCAGCTGGCTTTGCCGCTGGTCTTCAGGGGATTCCTGAGAACGTTCCCGACTCCGAAGTGAGCCTGAAGAAAATTCACTGCCTTTACAGACTTACCCCCATTAAAACGTGGGGACGGCCTGTCTGAGAAGGGCCCGTGCAGATAGCGAGCCCGGCCACCACCGACCCGCTGGTCAACAACAGCGACGGCAAGTTGGGAGCGACGCGGCTTTGCGGTGAGAACGGACGTCCCGCCACGAGAAGGGACACCGTCCTGGAAGGCGGATCCTGCAGCGGCCGAGTCCCTGTCCCCCTCCGCCGGACCCCTTCTCAGAAGACGCTCGGTCCTCCAGCACTGTCGCAGCTGGGTGGCTGTCCTGGGCTCCGAGAATTCTGCTGCCTTCCCCGGCAGCTCAGCACAGCCGTACCCAGATGCGAGATGCTCACTCTCCTCCATGGAGGTCACGCAGCGTCACTGTGCGTGGAACCAGAAGACAGGAAGAGTGCCAGTCGTGGGGAGCTCTTCTGTGCGAGAAAGCCCGCCTCGCCCCCTGCCTTCTTCAGGAACATCACAGTGTTGACAGAGGACGATGTCCCATCTGTCCACGTGACATCGGCCCCTCAAAAAAAGATCCGACGTGTGTGTGACCCCTGGGCTCATGTTCAGCGTAATGAAAAATACTCTGCCATTTAGCTGGCAAAAATTTTTAGAGGGATAAGGAGGAGAGAGGGAGAGAGAGAGATCTAATACCTATCTAAAAATCATTAGCATTATTTAGAGTAGGACCCAGGGGAGCCCAGCGGCTACTGTTCAGACCGGTTCACAGTTTTGTCTCCCGGGGACCTCCGCGTTATTCTGTGTCCTGAGAAGCACCCTGAACTCTGCCTGTAATTTCATCGCCGCCCCGGGCCTGCCTGGGGCGGCGATGAAATTTGCCGCCTCTGAGCCCCTTGAAGGAGACAGTGATATCGTGTCTTCTGCCCCAGAGCCAGCCCCTCGGTCGCGGGCCCGGCTTCGCTTCGGCGGCAAAACCCAAGCAAACCCGCCCCAGCGTTCTCTCTGCTTGGCTCAAAGGACGGACGGTCTCTGCGTCCTTCAGTCTGGGGAGCAGCGGAGCGTCAATTTCCTCCCTGGAGCCTTGGAAACCAAGATGAGGGTGAGGGACGTGTTGACTTCCCTTTTGCGTTTGTGTCACCCCGAGGAGCATCCCCGTGCTTCCGTGGAAGTGCTGACACAGAGCCCTGAGACGGAAACACAGCGTGTCCTTAATTTGACTGCTTTGGTTAGAACCAAGTAAGGTCCCCGGCTCTCAGCCAGCGACGCACCTGGCGCGTCCAGAAACGCACCCCTCGTTCCGCGACGTGTGATGGTGCCCGCGAGCGTGCCGAAAATGCAGATTCCCAGGGAGCCCTGAGCGCCCTGACCGCATAGACGTGCCCCCCACCCCACCCCCGGGGGAGGGCTGCTAGAGGTCTGGCACAGATTTGTACCAAGGGGGCAAGCTGGGGAGACACGAACCCAAGCACTGCCTCTGTAGATTTCTTTTTCTTTTCCCTCGTGTATGTTTCCTTCAAGGGAGTTCATTTCCCATAGCAAAGCAGAGGGTGCGAGGATAGATGTCTTCGAGGTGCGGACCTTGCAAGAGACTCACTATGAAGCGACGAGGGAGGAATCGGTGGCCCGGGCGGGACGGCCGGGGTTTTGGGCGACAGGCAGCCGTGAGGAACGGACGGGCAGGTCTCTTTCCTCTGATCCACGCGGGACAGACGGCGCCCGGGGAAGCTCTCTGCGGTCGGTCAAGAGTAATCGCTGTGCTGTAAGATGTTTTACCGAGAGCAATGATCGCCGCGGCTTAAAGTCAGAGGGAAGAAAAACCGTCCCGTGATCAACACTCTGGGTGAATTGAGGGCAGCAGTGAGTTGAGACGCAGCCACTCTGGGGGCAGAAGGACACTTGGTGATACCCAGGCGGGCCAGGCCAGGCTTCCCGGACAGCCCTGCGGCTCTGCCCCTGGGCAGGCCCCCGAGACGAATGAGGGCATGTGCCAACAGAAAATGCACACACGGGTGGTCACAGCAGGTTCGTGAAGAACGCAAACCGGGGACAACCCGAGGTAGATGCATCTGATGGAGTGCCACCCAGCCGGCGGCTACAAGGTTACACTATATTCGCTGGATTTACCTTCCCGCCTGAAACAACACCCAGGAGAACAAAATGGATAAAAAGTATAGGGAGCAACATTCTTTCAAGACACTGGTCATTGGGAGCTCTTACAACTGACTCCTGCGACATAAGTTTTCCCCTTCCTTCCTCCCTTCCCCCTCCCTCCGTCCTTCCTTCCTTCCTTCCTTCCTTCCCTCCTTTTCTTTCTTTCTTTCTTTCTTCCTCTCTCTCTCTCTTTCTTCCTGCCTTTCTTTCTTTCTTTCTCTCTCCCTCCCTCTCTCCCTTTCTTCCTCCCTCCCTCCCTCTCTCTCTCTCTTTCTTCCTCCCTCCCTCCCTTTCTTTCTTTCTCTCTGGCACTGCAAGATGCTCCATTATCATCTTGTATGTCTCAGGTCCCAGTCCTAGAATCAGCCTTTCTCCAAAGATCCCTGGCTCTTTTCACTGAAAAATGATATGAAAAACCAAGATCTAGGGGCGCCTGGGCGGCTCAGTCAGTTAAGCATCTAACTTCAGCTCAGGTCATGATCTCGCAGTTCCTGAGTTTCAGTCCCCCCCATGGGGCTCTGAGCTGACAGGTCAGAGCCTGGAACCTGCTTCGGATTCTGTGTCTCCCTTTGCCCCTCCCCTCCCCCACTCATGCTCTGTCTCTCTCTCTCTCTCTCAAAAAAAAAAACCATTAAAAAAATTTTTTTTAAATAAATAAACGTTAACAAAAAACCCCCTGCAGCCTAGATGTTTGGGTTGTGCATTGCTACAGGGTGTTACTCTCTTCAGCTCTTTGAGCTGGCAGGGGAAGGAGACACATGTATGCATACCAACCCGCGATAAACACGTGTGTTGATACATGCGTCTACATGTAGCCGTCTGTTTCTACGTAAAGGTAACATCGATTCGTACTGTCTCCACTTCTGATAGAAGTCTGGTTCCCACCGTCCGCCATCTGTTTACTGAACTGTTCAGTTCTCCATGGGCGCTATTTTAAAAACAACTTTTTGAAGTAAATTTAGACTCACATAAAAATTGCAAACAAAGTGCCGAGAGTTCCTGCATACCCTCCGCCTGGTGATAACACCTTACGTCACCACAGTGCAATTATTAGAACCAAGAAACGAGCATTGCTGCCCTTAACTATCAACTTCCCTACAGACCTTACTTGGGCTTCACCCGGATGCACGTGCACCTTTTTCTTTGCAAGTACTTCTGGGAAACTTTGTCACAGGCAAAGATCGTACGGCCACTGTCACAATCAAGACACAGAAATATTCCATCACCCACGGAGATTCCCTTGTGTCAGCTCTGTGTGGAATCCCCTTTCCAATCCCGAGTCCTGCGCTCCAGTAATGTGGTCATTTGAGCCACACAGCAAGTAACCTTCCTGGATGAGCTCTATTCTCCTCCCCTCACACAACGCTCTTACGCCCCAGCCGGGTTATTTTGTGTATCCATGGGTCATCCCTTTTGATCGCTGAAAGGTATTGCCTTTCACCCTTTGAAGGACATTCGGATCGTTTCTGGCTTGTAGTCATCACAACGAAAGCCTCTACGAACATTTGGGTGCGGGTTTCTGCGTGAACACAAGTTTTCTTTTCCGTAGGATAAATACCCAGGAGTGGGATTGTTGGGGTACAGATTTGCTGAGTGGGACACACGGTGGCGAAGGAACGTGCCCGAGCTCACTCGGTCTGCGGGTAGACCCAAGATTTGGGCTTGAGAAGTCGAACTACAGGGGCACCCGGGTGGTTCGGTCTGTTCAGCATCCGACTCCAGCTGGGGTCATGATCTCACGGTTCATGGGTTCGAGCCCCGCGTCGGGCTCTGTGCTGACGGCTCGGAGCCTGGAACCTGCTTTGGATGCTGTGTCTCCCTCTTTCTGTGCCCCTCCCCTGCTCACACTCTGTCTCTCTGTCTCAAAAATAAATAAATATTAAAGAAAAAAAAAAGGAAGTCTGACTCCAGATCCCCTGTGTCTTAGGCCACCCGATACTGTTCTGTAACGGCCAGAATCACGGTCAACTGAACGCCTACGTTCAACTGAACATTTGTCATTTCCTGACTCTGGGTGACACTCACACTAAACCGTCTCTCATACTCAGAGCACCCCTGTGTGCAGGGGCGGCGGTGGGGGGGGGGGTCCTGCCATGATAAGTTTATCGATAAGTAACTTTATTTGTCGACAAATAACTGAGGTGTCAGGAGGTTAAGGAGTTTGCCTAGCATCAGACCGATGGCCAGTGGCAAAGGGTCAGACCCAGAACCAGGGCAATGGCCTTCTTTAGACTGAAGGGGATCTGGCTTTGTCTTTGGCCATGCAGTGGTCACCACATGCATAAAGACAGCCAATCCTGGTTCCGTGACGAGACCAGGGGCCGTGAAGCTTCTAGAACAGTGCATCCCTCCAGGAAGCAGGCAGGTCAGCTGACTCTTACTGGTGGCATATGGGAACACGGTGGGTCCATGCCAGCCCTGTTGCTCTTTGGCCTTTTGGAGGACAGTTTACTAGCATGCTGACAATTCCATTTCATGTATTTCCATGAGACCTTTGGGCCGTGAAGTGACTCATGAACATCCAGGACTGGGAGCTATTTATTCTGACCAGATGATGGATGTATCTGGAGCCTCCGCGATATGCTTCTGCAGTCCGGACCCCAGAAGTCATCTCTGGCTCTCAGGAGCAATAAAGAAAGGGACAGGAAGGGCATCGGGTGTGTCTGTCCAGGGTCTGCAAGGAGACTGCAGAGCAGGACTCAGATGAGGAGGTTCTCGAGACCCGGGTACGAACACCCCAGCTGTGCTTAGACCGTTGTTGCCGAAGGAAGCCCGAATCCTTTCCGAGCCCTCCTCGGGTCAGACCCGCCCTGGATCTCTGCCCCCAGTGTGACTGCCACGCGAATGTGGATTCCGATTCTCTCTCAGGGGCTATTGACACGTTTATGCTCATCTCTGTGTATGTGTTGAAAGCTCCAGGTTTCCCCAGACTGAACATTTCCTTTTTTTGTTTTTTTTTTTTTTTTTACTCCAATCACAGCAGGTGGGAGCTGGATTTCTAGGCAGGAAGCTTTTCTTCTAGGTACAAATCCTGCTCCTTTGACCCCTCGCCGGGTGTCGGCGTTTAATTGCAATATTGGCGTCCCACAGAGGGGACGACGTTGATCCCCGGGGACGAGGAGGCAAAGGGAAAGGGCCTGTGGATGCCACACCACGGGCCCGTGTTGCTGACGCTAACCGTGGCCTGGGCCCCGCTCCTCACTCAGGAAGAGGCTCCCGAGGCTGCGGTTCAAGGGCTGAGATCCGTCTTCCGACTCAGAGTCGGCCGTGTGCCGGCCGTCACCACTCACGTGGGGAGCAGGTGGCCTGCCCTTCTGGATTCTGAGGCCAGAGCTCCGGTGACCAGCGGCTCTGCCCTCTTGGGCAAGAACGCCCCAACTCAGGCCTCAGCCGGAGGGACACGTTTACGAGAGGAGCCCACGCCCCAGCCACAGGCTTTTCCAGCAACTTCCCCTCCCCACGCCGCCATGTAGTGAAAGCCCATTCCTGCCTCAAAAGCCTCATGGCCTCCTCCTGCATAGAAAGCCTGCCCAGAAACCTCTCGCCCCGCCGCCTCTCTCTCCATTCAGGTCATGGATCTCAATCATGGCACCGAGAAAAAGGCTGACTTTTCCAGAAGGTCTGTTTCCACCTGGAGGTCAACTGCAGGAAAATGCTGTCCCATGGGAGCCCATATGTTCCCCCAAGAGCTCCACACAGAGTTACCTTCCCTTCTTCTTGTAGAGTGTTGTTGGCCGGGCACCTGCGGGGCTCAATCGGTTAAGGGGCCGACTCTTGATGGCTCAGGTCATGATCTCATGGTTCGTGGGTTCGAGCCTCGCATCGGGGTCTGTGCTGACAGCACAGAGCCTGCTTGGGATCCTCTCTCTCTCTCTCTCTCTCTCAAAAAATTAAATATTAAAAAAAACTTTTAAAAAGGATGTTGTTGGGCATTTCTTAAAAGGGGAGGAGGGTACACTGGGGGAGAGTTTGTGTCTGCTTATTGGGTGTTATGTGCTGAACTGACCTAGGAAGGCAAAACAGAGGTATTTGGGTTTTCACCATTTGGACCGAGGCTGGAGTCTCAAAATATCACTCTCGAGCCGACATTGTGTTTTAGGTAAAAGTTCACATGGTGTCCAGTGGGCACCCGGTGCTCGTAAGTGATAATGGTGGTGGGGAATCTACCTTCTCTCGCAGCCCTGGAACACGGCTTCGGGCTCATTTCTCTGGGACCTAGGCTCTCTGCAGCTGGACCTTGGCCCCCTCCCCATCCAGCAGGGCGGCAGTGAGGAGGGGGGTGACAAGGCCCGTCTGGAAGAAGAGCTGACATTACGTGTGCTCTCAAGGTGCCCCACGAACCTTTTAAAGGGCCCCCGTGCATGGTCTTGTGAAATCTTTACGTGGTCCCTGCAAACGGCATCGACGGAGAAGTCCTGGTCTGCGTGTGGATTCTGGCCCCCGGGGCTCATTGCTGAGTCATCAACTCAACTTTTGGGCCTGGCTTTCTCCTCTCGACCTCCCAGGGTCTTCGTGGACACGACACGTCTCTCTGTTGGCCTTCCGTCAGGCGGCCTGCCACTCACAGCAGACACTAGTTCTCTGCCTCTACTGTCTGTTGGAGAATAATTTTTTGAAGTTTATTTGTTTATTTTTGAGAGAGAGAGAGCGAGCACAAGTGGGGGAGGGGCAGAGAGAGAGGCAGAGAGAGAATCCCAAGCAGGCTTTGCACTGCAAGCATACGGCCCAATGTGGGGTTTGAACTCATGAACTGTGAGATCATGCCCTGAGCCGAAGTCAGACACTCAACCTGCTGAGCCACTCAGGCGCCCCGAGTTGGAGAATAATTTATCCACTGCTCCTCTGAGTCTCTGGGCCATGGTGGAAGTCTTTAATATTTCCCCTGGTCTGTCTTTCTAGACACACCGAGCAGCCAGGCCACTCTGGAATCTCGTCCTTCCCTGGAGCGAGGGATAGAGGCGGACCCCACAGCCCTGCCTGAGGTCCGGTGACCCGTAACGTCCCATGCTCCTCAGAGATCGCTGATGTGTGTGTCTGCTTCCCCAGGTTCCAGAACCCCTGATCAGAGGTTTGGTTTCATTTTGTTTTGTTTTCTTGGTGGCGTAAGGAGGGAGGGGTAAAGGGTTTGTTTTGACCCAATACGCATTCTTCCAAATTTCCTTCATTATCTTGTTTACGTCTCCCACGGAGAGTTTAGACTTTTTATTTATTTATTTAAAAACTTTTAATGTCTATTTATTTTTGAGACAGAGACAGAGAGCAAGCTGGGGAGGGGCAGAGAGAGAGAGAGAGACACAGAATCCAAATCGGGCTCCAGGCTCCGAGCTGTCAGCACAGAGCCCGACGCGGGGCTCAAACCCACGAACCGCGAGATCATGACTTGAGCCGAAGTCGGACGCTCAACCGACTGAGCCACCCAGGCGCCCCAAGTTTAGACTTTTTAAGTGCAAAAGGCGGGAGAACACTTTTGTAAGTGTTATGTCCCACTTACCCTGAAGCAACGCACATAGAATGTTCTAGCTCCTTCCTGAGTGTAAGGAGGGGCCACGGGACAAGCTTAACACGTGGGCTCATATTTCAAAAATGCAATTCCACCACATGGGCCATATTTTAAAACATGTGATCACAAGTGGAACGGCGGTGCACACAAGGGGAGCTTGTACGTCAGTCTGACGGGTCTTGTCACCTGTTTGCTCCTTCCGTGTTCTAGCTATTTCGCCACCTTTCGGTGACTCCATAGTCCACAGAAAGTGTGATTATTTGCCCAAATGAGACACCATTTCCATGCCTGTTGCTTCCCTCCCCCCCTTGTGCTGGCCCCTGCCCACACTCACCCGTGTGTCACCGATGCATTGAACTCCCCTGCCATCAGTCACATCTGATCTATCCCACTCTGGGAACACGCGTTGCCCTTGGGTCTCTCCTCATTTTTTGAAAGTAACTTCAATCCATTCCTTACTTCTGGTGCTCTGGAGTCTCAAGGCTCAGTCCCGGACCTCTCCTCCTCCACTCCTTCCCGAGGTGACTGCACTGAGCCCTGTGGCTTCCAGCACCATCCGTACACGAGTGCCTCTCAGACGTGTGTGGACAGCCTGAGTCCCTCTGACTCCAGAGCCTTACACCCAAGCCTGCGTTTAACATCTCTCATGAAATGTGTAAAATGTTTCTCAAGTTGAACACAATCCAAAATTAATCTCCATCCCTGCCATGTGTCCTACTGTTTTCTCGAACTCATTGAATGGTGCCATCATTCACGCCGTTGGCTCCGGCCAAAAATCCTTGGAATTGCCCTCGACTCTCTATCTCTCATAACCCAGGATATCCCCCTATCTCTGCTATGACGTTCTCAACAAGAATGCAGGCACTGTGAAGGCAGAGACTGGGGTTTGTTTACTTCTGAATCCCACATCTAGAAGAGCATTGACCCGTATCAGGAGTGCAAAACGTATTTGATGAGTGCACGAGTCCTTCCCATAGACTATCGCCCTGAGGTTTCTCCTTTGAGAGGAATCAGATCACTTAAAAAAAAAAAAATCCCCGCCTACAAGATTTGAGCATTTGTGTGTTTTAGGACCAACAGTGTTTGACATTTTGAATTTCCATTTTCCCAGTTCTCGGAGGACAAGAAGATTTGGAGGGCTGACGCAGGGTATATTCTGGGAACAGGGGATTCGTGTGAATAACTTATATGTATATCATAACCTTGTCCACGATCACCTACAGACAAGATTGAACTCAGGACGTTCTCTAGAAAAGCCTTTTCAATTGGCATCAAAATCTAGACTCTCTCAAGTTTTCTGTTGTCTCGAGGGACAGCACAGTATGCTCAACCAAAAATACACTGTTCCCTTAAAGCCACTGCCTTCATAAAACACTGTTTAAGAACACAGGTGCCACATCATATTTTTAGCTCTTGGTTTTGGATGAAGGAAGCAACAAGAAATGATTTATGTGCCTGTCAAACCAGGACAAGAGAAAGCATATTCTGCCGGTGCCTCATATATTTCCCTCACATATTTTTAGCTATATGTTTTGTCCGTGGTGCTGGTGATATTCCCTTTGTTTGGTGTCTGCCTTCTCACTCTGCTTTGATTCATATTAATTACCAGGAGACAAAGATGTCACCGGTGTGGGTGAGACAAAGAAACGCACAAGTGAAGGAGGACAGCATTTTCTCTGGTGGGGACTTTCCTTTCTCGTACAATCAGTTCTCAGAATGCAGTCTGTTTGTGACAGACTCGGAGGTGCGCCATGCACGTAAAGTCACTGTGCACTCTCTCGGGTTTTTTGACTCCCTGGCGGTTCAAAGGAGATCTCCAGGACTATTCCTTACTGACCGCTCCCAGTGTTTCCACACCAGGCAGAGTGGATGGCCATCTGGATTCCCGTCTCTCCACACATCTAAATGTTTAATTTGCACTGTGTCTGAGCTTCCAAGAGCCGTAAAAGATTTCAGCACCCGTCGGATAAATCAGACCACGGGTTGATGTTTTTGTTGCCATGGCAATTGATATTGTCGCCATTTCAATAACCTCATCAACCAGTCGGTCACAATGAGGTACCTCCATACAATGTAACAACAAAAACATAACACCTTGGGAGCTCCATTTGGGAACAGTCCGGAAAAAAAATCAAAAGCAGATAGAGGTAAATCATCTCCAGCCTGACATGTGTAACGATTGAGCTGTGAGGGTGGACATTCCCTGAAAAAGATTTTGTGATTGGAAGCGTTATTTCTGGTACATGCTCCAAAACCATGATTGGTTCTTAAGGCCGGTCTATGGCTTTGTGTCCAGAGCAGTTTTGCCCCTCACTTTCAAGTAGCCAAAGGGAAGTACATGTTTGCTAATCATTAGGATAAGTTGGGGGAAGACCTTTTGCACAGGCTTCAGCGATGTGTTTCTAGTCACTGAGCACTGCACAATGAAACATTAGTTTTTGGCATAAATACTGGTATTTAAAGATATGATTACTGTAGACTAAATCTGTGTCCAAAATCCTGCCAGTGGGTTTAATTATTAGCAGTGTTAGTGCTGACCACATGACTACATTGTTTTTATTCCTGTATACGATCTTAAAAAATTTTTAATGTTTATTTATTTTGAGGGAGAGAACATGGTGGGGGGAGGCGCAGAGAAAAGGGGACAGAGGATCCGAAGTGGGCTCTGTGCTGACAGCAGAGAGCCTGATGCAGGGCTCGAGCCCATGAACCATGAGATCATGACCTGATCTGAAGTCAGACGTTCACCTGACTGAGCCACCCAGGTGCCCCTATTCCTGTATATATATATATATATATATATATATATATATATATATTCCTGTGTATATATATATGTATTCCTGTATATATATATATTCCTGTACATATATATATATTCCTGTGTATATATATATATATATTCCTGTATATATATATATTCCTGTGTATATATATATTCCTGTGTGTATATATATATTCCTGTATGTATATATATATTCCTGTATATATATATATATTTCTGTGTATATATATATGTATTCCTGTATATATATATATTCCTGTATATATATATATTCTCCTGTATATATATATATATATATATTCTCCTGTATATATATATATTCCTGTATATATATATTCTCCTGTATATATATATATATATTCCTGTACATATATATATATTCCTGTATATATATATATATTCCTGTATATATATATATATTCCTGTGTATATATATATTCCTGTGTGTATATATATATTCCTGTATATATATATATATATATATATATATTCCTGTGTATATATATATATTCCTGTATATATATATTCCTGTATATATATATATATTCCTGTATATATATATATTCCTGTATATATATATATATATATTCCTGTGTATATATATATATTCCTGTATATATATATATATTCCTGTGTATATATATATATATATTCCTGTATATATATATATTCCTGTGTATATATATATATATTCCTGTATATATATTCCTGTATATGTATATATATATATATATTCCTGTATATATATATATATTCTCCTGTATATATATATATATTCTCCTGTATATATATATATATTCTCCTGTATATATATATATATTCCTGTGTGTGTATATATATTCCTGTGTATATATATATATATATATATATTCCTGTGTGTATATATATATATTCCTGTATATATATATATAAATATTCCTGTATATATTTATAAATATTCCTGTATATATATATATTCCTGTATATATATATTCCTGTATATATATATATATTCCTGTATATATATATATTCCTGTATATATATATATATTCCTGTATATATATATATTCCTGTATATATATATATTCCTGTATATATATATTCCTGTATATGTATATATATATATTCCTGTATATATATATTCCTGTATATATATATATATATTCCTGTATATATATATATTCCTGTATATATATATATATTCCTGTGTGTATATATATATATTCCTGTATATATATATATATATATATTCTTATATATATGTATTCCTGTATATATATATATATTCCTGTATATGTGTATATATATATATTCCTGTATATATATATTCCTGTATATATATATATTCCTGTATATATATATATATTCTCCTGTATATATATATATATATTCCTGTGTATATATATATTCCTGTGTATATATATATTCCTGTATATATATATATATATATTCCTGTATATATATATTCCTGTATATATATATTCCTGTATATATATATATTCCTGTATATGTATATATATATATATATATATTCCTGTATATATATATTCCTGTATATATATATATATTCCTGTATATATATATATATATATATTCCTGTATATATATATATATATATATTCCTGTGTGTATATATATATATATATATATACCCTCAGATGCATTTTGTTAAGAAATCCACATTGATATTTTTCTCTAGTGTGTCAGTTTTACTGGGATGAACGACACAATCTGTTTCTCATTATATCGATTGTACCCTAAGGTTGATGCTTCCCTGGATCAAAGGGGGGTATGCGTAACCAAAGAAAACCTTTTCAGAGGTAGGAGACATGTCAGCTCTGCACCATACCTTGAACATGAACTTCCCCACTTTGCACTTCACCACCCAGGACTGTGTAAGAGGGCTACTGGTATACCATAAGTGTCCTTGTAGCCGAACAGGCCATTGATAGCCTGCATACAAGTATAATATTTTGTTTGCAGAGTCAAAGCCAGAAGATGCTGTTGGAATACTGAGTGAATAGCCTTTACAGGAACGAGTCGGAACTGTTTTCGCTCTCTCAACTTGTCCACACTGTTCAATCTTTCGACTCGACCACACGTGAAGCTCTGCCTTGTATGTATTAGGAGTTAGTTATGTATGTTGCTACTTTTAGATCCAGAGCTCTTGAAAGAACAGCTTATTTCTCTACTCTCGTCTCGTCTCCCCAGTATCTTAGCCCGATTCTTTGTTGTACGCAGCAGGTTCTCAGTCAACATGTTTGCAATCACTTATCGGGACTCCAGGCTTCTTGGGGTTTCAAAGAGTAATGAAGTGGGGCCTGGTTTCTTTTTAAATGGACTCTACCTCGTTATTCGATGTGAAGTGAACATCTTTGCTCCAAGATGCGTTGTGAAGGGACACAATAGGAGAACAATACAACTTGTCATCTTATCTTCAAATCTGAAACAAGTAGGTACGTCCATACTCATCAAGTTGTTTAAATCTCCTGCATGTAAGAGAAGCACACGAAGCATCAGCCCAGTAAATCTTTTCTCCTCTTCATTAAGAACAAACACAAAATAAGCACACGTTTCTCAAAATCTCTGATTAGCTCCTCCCCTTGTGTCCATGATACCACACTCTGGTAACCAGCCGGCCGCCATGCTGGAGTTTAAGCAACGTTATCAGAATTTCTTGTTGGGTCTTTGAAAAACTGACACACCCTGGACAGGTTTGAAGCTTATCTGGTCTTGAACAGCATTTTGTGTTAATCAAGGGTCCCGTTATGGCCCTGCACAGCTAGAGATGCTGGGGACCTGGCGTTGTACATGGTACCACACTATTTTTAATTATCCCACTTGCCCCCTTCCTGGCTGTCTTCAGAGAGTCTGCGGCCTCATGTTTTGCTGAGTAGGTGGTGGGTCTACAGATGCTGGCCTGTTATCTAGGTGACAAGGTCAAAGTGAGCCCCAAGACCAGAGCTGAGGCAATTAGAAGCCTTTTCCTGGGAATCTGAACCTCAGTCTACTGGATGGTTTCGAGGAAAAGTGTGACAAAGCCAGGGTTGAGGTGGCCATGTTGGTGCACTTGTGCAGGGACCAGAGAATGTCCACCTGCACGGAGGGGAGAGAAAAGGACAGAGAGTCAGAGAGAAGCAGAGAAAAGGTCACGAGCCTCCAGAAACAAGGATGGAGAAGGTCCATCTCGTTTATCGTGAATAGTTACCTCCTGAATCCAGGCTCTATCCAGGCTTTTGTGATGTTCATTTGCATCTTAATTTTTAGGGTGTGAGCCACACTGTCGTGGCTTTCCAATAAGCCCCTGGTCGCCACAGCAAGCCACACAGAGTTCCTGGAACACAAAACAGTGTGTAGCCAGGTTGGATCAATTTCTAAGGTAAACCTCTGAGGCATGGCTCCTCGATCCTCAGGGGGCATGAAGGGGACCTGATACCTTTTCATGGATTTTCCGCAGGTACTGGTTACAATTTCTTTTCAGAAAACTGCCCGTGGATAAAAAGTAAAGGACGGCTTACATATTTAAGGGAGTAAGGTTGTTTGGTGTTCAAGCCAGTGATTATTCTTTCCGTTTTTTTTTTTTTTCCTATGAATTTCCTTGGTGAAGATACAATATACTTTGGGGGCAAAATGATCATTATTTTCTGAATAAGAAAAACCATACAAAGTATTTCACTTAAGTAGTCCCACCTGGCCTTAACTAATGATATGATTCTTAAAACATTTTTATTTTTAGAAAGAGAGAGAGAGAGAGAGAGAGAGTGGGGGAGGGGGCAGAGAGAGAGAGAGAGAGAGAGAGAGAGAATCTTAAGCAGACGCCACACTCAGTGCAGAGCCTGATGCAGGGATTGAGCTCACGCCCCTGAGATCAGGACCTGAGCTGAAACAGATTTGGGTGCTCAACCAAATGAGCCACCCAGGCGCCCCTTTGATTTTTAAATAAAAAATTTTGGAAACCAGTTTGAAACTGCCTGAAAGTTTCCATCATTTTAGTGAGAAAACACCACTATTGGTGTTTTTGCCGTTTCAGTTTAGCGATGGCTACACATGAAAAGGTAACTATATACTGCATACATATGTATGTGTATACAATACCAATTAAGAAGTTTCTTTTTGTTGGGCACTATTCAATGTAGCAAACAAACTTAAAAAACTAAGCCCAGAAGAGTTCATTTTTACTAAGTTATAACAGAGAATTAATGAGGAAGCTCATGTTTCTGATCGGCCATTTTCTAGAAGTAGCCAGAGTTGTTTGATAAATTAACCCTCCTAAGAAAGCTTCCACTCAAATGGGCAATCAGCCTCCTCTTCCATGACGGCCCCCTTGGGTGATCACAACTGTCAGATATTGAGGCTGAGATACACTAAGAACAAACGCCATAATAAAAACGTGGGAGCAGCAATTTTCTATCATTAGAACAACCGTTTTATCACAGCGTCTTCAGAAGATGAAATCTGTGCTCGAGGTTTACATAGGATACATTCATTCAACTAGGGATCCAGCCCCCAGAGCGTGTGTGTTTAGATATGCCGGTAGGAGTGACTCCAAGACCTGGGACATTTGCAGGTGGAAAGCCCTGGAGAACTGCCAGGGTTCCTTCTCTGAACGGACCAGGAGGTGGGCGACCTCACCCCAGGGTGGAGGGAGCTTTAAACAGGAGCACGGGCAGTTCCCAGACTCCACGGGAGGGAAAGGCAGCGAGCACTGTGACAGATGCAGAGTGGGTGGGAGCTGGTGGAAAACGTGCTGTTTTCTATTCTCAGTGAAATGGGAAGCAATCCGTCAGTGCGTCGTCCATCACAAAGGTCCCGAGGAGTGGCCCCGGTGCTCTCAAGACCCGCTGTCTGGGAGTCTGTGTTCTGGTCACACATGGGGTGCGGAGAGGGACGTGCTCCCAAGCGGGGGAGCAGGTGCACCGACGGCCTCCGAGGCCGACTCCTTCCCGTGTTTCCCGGTGGGGGGGCTTGCTTAGGCGGTGTCTGAAGTCTGGCGTGTCCGGCGTCGCCCTCTTTCCATTTCAACTCCAAGCCCCTCCTCCTTCCCCTGCAAAAGAAGGGGGAGAGGCAGCCTCTCGGGAGGGGGCACCGTGGATCCGGGCAAAGGGTCTTCAGTACCCACACTGACAGCGTTTTCCTCCTGGTTTTCCATGCCCCTGCCCCTTCCTCACAGCCGGGGGATTGGGCAGGTGGGTAGCATCACTCCCTCACCGGCCATTTCTTCTCCAGGCTCCACCCGACGTGGTGTGCGTCTCCCCCTCCAGACCCAGCGCAAGTCTACACTTCCAAGCCCAGCGGGGTCTACACCACGGGACACAACACAGGTCTACACTGCAGGGACCAGCAGGGGTACGCACCGCAGGCCCAGCGAGGTCTACTCCATCCAACCCATTGGGGGTCTACACTGTGGGTCTACCTACACTGCAGGACCCAGCGAGGTCTGCTCCGTCCAATACAGCGGGGCTACACGTACGGGCCTAGCGCGGGTCTACACTGCCCCAGCCCGCGGGCCGTGGGCGCATTATTCCTCTGCGCCGCCAGGTGGCTCACGCGTCGTCCCTCTGGAGTCATGAACCATCTGCATCCCACCCTGGCGGTGCGGAGACACAAGGAGCACGTACCCGTATCCGTGTGGGTCCCCGGGTGGCCTGCGGTTAAGCGTCGGCGCGGGACTGCCCGCCCTCGCCACGGGTCTCGGGGCGGCCAGGCCCGATCTCCAGCGATGGGGGAGCGGAGTGGGGGGGGGGGGGGGACGGGAGGACCGGTAGGTGCAGAGTGGAGGCCTGGCGGCCCAGGAGGACTGGCGCGCAGGCGCACAGCAGAGGCCTGGCGGCCCAGGAGGCTCCGCGCGCAGGCGCACAGCAGAGGCCTGGCGGCCCAGGAGGACCCACGCGCAGGAGCACAGCAGAGGCCCAGCGGCCCGGGCGCACCGTCGCGCCGGCGCAGAGCGAAGGG
Organism: Prionailurus viverrinus; assembly: GCF_022837055.1. NCBI lineage: Eukaryota > Metazoa > Chordata > Mammalia > Carnivora > Felidae > Prionailurus > Prionailurus viverrinus. The sequence continues at coordinate 4,822,879 of NC_062572.1, read as the reverse complement.
AGGTTGGAGAGCAGAGTGGCAGGTCCTTGACTTTCTGGCAGAGAGTGGGGTGGGTCATGACAAAATTTTAAGAGTCTCTTTGAACGTTCTGTCTGCAGATGTCGGCATTCTGAAACAAAATGTTCCTGAGAAGAAAGACTTCCCTTTCAAAGTGGAATATCACTGCTCACTGTAACAGGGACGCTGCCCAGTTAGTAACTCAGTGGAAAGGCTGCAGAGAGAGTTGGAGATTCTGTCCGCAAACGGGGCAAATTGGCTCTTTCATTCTTTTTTTGCTTTTCAAGTAATTATTGATGAGGCCTCAGGTTGGCCCTTTCTGCCGTGTTATCACCCTTTCGGTAACATTTGACTCCGCGACCCCCCACCCGGGACATTTCCTGGGGTTGGGATGTAGTTGAACCCAGGTCATCTCTCCAGGCAGGGAGCAGAGAAACAGTCTCATTGTTGAACACGAGCCAAACCAGCATGTGATGCGCGTCACAGGCCGTGGGCCAAGAGATCGCAAAGACAGAACCATGCTGCCCTGCTATGTAACCAGGCAGATGCCCCTGTCACACTAAGTTCATCCTAACTCTCTGGCATTGGGTGCCCAGCTGCTTTAGCTAGTTGCCTTTATCCGGAGGAAACGCAAACTTTGGATCTTTATGACAGAGGGTGGTTTTGCCACTTGGAGAGAGGTGCCTGCCTAAGTTAGATCCCTATCATCCCACAGAAACTGGGAGGCGAGGGCGCTCTCTTCTCTGGTGTTCACATTCCACAGAGATGCTTCTTGCTCTCAAGAAACATTTGTGGGGCACCTGGGTGGCTCAGCTGGTTAAGCGTCCGACTCTTGGTTTTGGCTCAGGTCATGATCTCATGCTTTGTGTGTTCAAGTCCCACGTTGGGCTCTGTGCTGGCAGTGATGAGCCTTCCTGGGATTCTCTCTCTCTCCCTGTCTTTCTTAAAATAAATAAACATAAAAAAAAAAGAAACATTTGCAGGAACTACCACTGGTACCCATTCCACAGATGAGAACACAGGGTTAAGTTAGTTGTCTGAGTTTCATGTATGGTAAATGAGAGATCCAGGACTTGTCTCAGGCTCTGTGTTTTTTCTGCTGCATTTCTCCATGCGATAAATCTCCCTGACTTGGGGGAGGCCGTGGCCGCTCTTACAGGAGGCACAGTGAGCCTCACTCAGCCAGGAACAGAATGGGCATTACGGTCCTTTGCCATCCTGGGCACGGCTTTCGGTCCCTCTGCCTCTGACAGCAATTCTCACGATAGTTGGGGGAACCCCTGTGGTGGGATCCCTTGTTGGGAAAGAGGGAGCCCATCATGTTTACCAAGATGATCTGAATCGCTTTGCATTTGTCTTTGTTTTACTGAGGTCCCCATTCCATAGGTGATAAAATTGAGGTCTGGGTGGCCACTGGCTTCAATGTCCGGAGGCATTGAGTGACTTCAGCTCTCTGATAGAAGGAAGGTGGGTAAATTAGTTAAAGCACTGACTTTCCAACAGCAAGATGTGGGTGAGATTCCATGCTTGGCCTCCCCCAAGCTTTATGACCTTAGGCAGTGGCTTAATTTCTGGGAGTCTTCATTTCCTGATCTTCAAAAAGAGGGTGAGAACAATTCCTGCCACAGAGCGCTTCTGTAGAAATTAAATGAGGTCAATGGAGCTGCTGGCCAGAGGGACTCCAGAGCTCATGGGGGGGGGGGTCACTGTGTTCCATCCAGCATTGTTCTTAGTTGCTTTTATTGGGGGAGGATGGGTGGGTTAAGTTTCTGAAATCAGTGTGTATATTCTATTGTGTCTATCTCAGTGCATCCAAATGATTTCTTTAAGGTCCGGTGCTATGGACACATACAAAGGAATATATATAAACTGTAAAAGATTTTTAGTCATGAACTACAAGAATATGAGCTTGGCACTTATTACAGAAATACCGTACATGGCGGCGGGGGGGGGGGGTGCTTCAACAACACACATTGATTTCTCATAGTTCTGGAGTCCTGGAAGTCCAAGATCAAGGTGCCAGCAAATTGGGTATTTGGTGAGGACTGTCCCCCTGGCTTGCGTACTGATGCCTTCTTGTTGTGTCCTCATATGCCTGGGGGTGGAGGGAGAGGGAAAGAGGGAGGGAAGCAGGGATGGAGGGAGAGGGAGAGAGAAGAAACACTATCTGGTGTCTCTTCTTATAAGGGCACTAATCCCACTATTAGGACCCCACCCGCAATGACCTTAGGGATTCAACAACTCAACGGGAGGTGGGGTGGGGCGGAGAGGTACATTCAGTCAACAGTGGGCTTGGGCCCGGAAGGAAAGACAGCATATGTGTGAAAAGTGCTGAAGACTATGACATTTGCAGGAAAGAGTTCGGCCAAGGGTGGGACTACTGTTCCCCAGAGGACACCTTCCATATCTGACTCCTCCCCTCTCTTGGAAGGTGAGCTTGTTACTGGCGACTGATTAGCTCATGATGGAGCGACTGCAGTGGCCACCTGGAACCGGGGTCTCTGGACCTGCCACCCGTGTAGCTGCAATTTGCACGTGTGACCACCCCAACCCTATATTCAGTCGAAGATGCTGATAATAGCCTCCCAAATGCTGATCCACAAAGCCAGCAGCTGTGAAGGTCACAAGAAAAGGCTTGCACGGAGCTTGGGTTGTAGGAAGGGGTCAAGGCCCCCACATTGGGGAATGATGTTCGTGGCTTGGGGACGGTCACCGTAGAGCTTGAAATACTAATTAGAGAGAGCATCTGGCATCTGTGCATTAGAGAGACAAACCTTTGAGCTGCATTTGATGAGGGAAAAAGGAAACGCAACATCAGCTAAACAGAGTCATTGCTCATGAAGTGAATGCAAATGTGATATTATTCTCTTTACTCATCATCTGATGCTTTACTAATCAGTAATAAAGATTCTGATAAACTGGGCTAGCTCTGCTTTAAAATTAAACGGAAAGAAAGATAAATGGGGAATGTGATAATTTTGCCTGTATCTTGAGAAGAAGATAAAGTATTGTGCTTCTGATTTTGATCCCAACCAGAGTGCCGGTACCAAATCCAAAGGGTGGGTGTTGGGGGGGGGGTGTTCCTATAACACTGAGCGATTCTCCAACGCTAGCTGATGTCCTACAATTCAACTCAATGCCGACACTACCTGGAGATCACAGCAGATCCCACAGGTGGAGGGCTTAGTCTTCCAAGACCACCTCCCCGCCCCCCTCAAGTTCAGAGGCCAATTGCATGTACAGGTTGGCACCAGTGCCCCTAGCTAACCAGCTATTTTGATGGGAAGTTGTGATGAACCCCTCCTGGGGTTCAGTTAATTTGTCATAGAACTCAAAGACACATTTTACTTCTTAGATGACTGGTTTCCTATAAAAGGATATAGCTCAGGAATATCCAGGTGGGAGAGTTGCATGGGGCCAGGTATGGGGACAGGAATTTCCATGGCGTCCCCAGGCACACCACTCTCCTGGTACCTCCACATGTTCACCAGTCTGGAAGCCCTCTGAGCCCTGTCCTTTTGTATTTTTTTAAATGTTTTTATTTATTTTTGAAGGAGAGAGAGAGACAGAGCATGAGTGGGGGAGGAGCAGAGAGAGAGGGAGACACAGAATCCGAAGCAGGCTCCAGGCTCCGAGCTGTCGGCACAGAGCCCGACGTGGGGCTCAAACCCACAAACTATGAGATCATGACCTGAGCTGAAGTCGGATGCTCAACTGACTGAGCCACCCAGGAGCCCCATGTCCTTTTGTATTTTTACAGAGGTCTCATCACACAGGCACAATTGATTATATCATTGGCCATTGGTGATCGATTCAACCTCTAGCCCCCTCTCCCCTCCCCAGAAATCAGGGGTTGGGTCTGCCATTTCAACCTCTAATTACCTGGTTGGCTCCCCTGGCAACCAGCCCCCTCCTCTGCTGCTTTACAAAAGTCACCTCATTAACATAAGCCTGGTTGTGGTGGAAGGTGGCTGGTTCTGAGTCACAGACACCCATTCATCCCTACTGGCTCAGAAGCAATTTTAAGAACTGAAGACAAGAGAGCGAATAATACAACAAAAGATGCTCCGTGGCTCTTATCACTCAGGAAGTTCCAAGGGCTTTGGGAGCATGAGCCAGAAGTGGGGACAAGGACCAGATATTTCTTAACAGGGAGCGTTCCCAAAGAGTCCTAACCCGTTGAGATGGCGGACTCAGAGCGCAAGGCCGGGTTCCGCATCGTCACATGTTACCGAGTCAAGCAATTTTGTTCCCTCGGCTTTTTGCTTCATTGATCCTGTCTCTTGGTTTTTTCGTTTTCCACATCCTCATTGATTTCCATTGTGATTCCTGTGCTTTGTGGAGATCTGGCTTTTCATCTGGCCTCGATTCTTTTTTAAGAACTTCCTTTATGTTTTCGGGGAGCACCAGTTGCGTGGCACTGACTTTTCTCATCTTTTGATTGTCTGAAAGTGTCTTTTTTTTTCTTTTATTTTTGGAGGTTATTTTGCTGGGTATAGAATTTCATGTTTGTTTGGCTTCCAAGTACTTAAAAACCACACTTAAAATTTTTGATCTGTGTAGTTTCTGACAAGAAGCGTGCTGTCATATTTTCCTTCATCCATTTTATATGTTACTTATTTTTCCCCCTTGGCTGCCTTTAAGAATTTTCTCTTTATAGTTGGTATTCAGCAGTTTGGTTATGAGAGATCCAGGGTTTTGTTTCTTTGTGTCTTGCTTTGGGTTTCTGAACTTCTTGGATCTGTGGTTTAATTTCTTTCATTATGTACCATTTTTTTTTTAAAGTTTACTTATTTTGAGAGAGAGAGAGAAAGAAAGTGCATGGGGGAGGGGCAGAGACCAAGGAAGAGAGAGAATCCCAAGCACTGTCCATGCTGTCAGCATGTAGCCTGATGTGGGACTCAATCTCAGGAACCATAAGATCATGACCTGAGCCAAAATCAAGAGTCAGACACTGAACCCACAGAGCCACCCAGGTGCCCCCTGTTTAGCAAAGTCTAAGCCATGATCGCTCCAAATACTTCTTCTTCCCTACTCTTGTTCTCTTCTCCTTCTGAGACTCTAGGGCACATACGCAATACTGTGTGATGTGGTTCCACAGCGCTTCTATGCTCTGTTCTGGTTTCCCCTCCGATTTGCTCTTGGCCTACCAAGCTGCCCATCCTATTGATCTGTCTTCCAGCTCACTGAGTCTTCCTGAATCTGTGTTCACTCTACACATGATTTCATCTGATGACTTTTAGACCGATATCACTTTCAGTCACAGCATTTCCATTTGATTCTTTCTTTTTACTTATTTATTCTATTTGTTTATTTATTTTTGAAAGAGAGACAGACAGCGTGTGAGCGGGGGAGAGGCAGAGAGAGAGGGAGACACAGAATCTGAAGCTGACTCCAGGCTCTGAGCTGTCAGCACAGAGCCTGACATGGGGCTTGAACTCAAGAACTATGAGATCATGACCTGAGCTGAAGTCAGATGCTTAACCCACTGAGCCACCCAGGTGCACCACCCTTTGATTCTTTCTTATGATTTATATGTCTTTGATAAAATTCCTGATCGTCTCATGAACTTCATCCATGTTTTCCAGAAAATAATTCAACACTTACTGTTAGATATTAATATTAACAGGTGACACAAGAAAATCCATAAAACTGAATGGAATATTTTAATAGTGCCTTAGCCACAAGGAATTATTTATTTATGTTTATCATCCAGATCCAAGTGGTTTTTTTTTTCTTTCCCATTATGTATACCTTTAAGATCATGCCCAGTTGGGTCTAGAGGGAACAGGAAATAGTACGTAAATCACTAACTGACAAAATGTAATAATAGCTAATAGTTGCTGAGTGCTTTTATCCCCGCCCCTGTGTTAAGTATTTTACATGTTTGATCTCATCCTCCTGTGGCAAACTAGTCATCAAGTATTTCTCTTATTTGTCCTTTATAGATAACAAAACTAGGGCACAGAGTGCTTCAGTAATTTATTCAAGGACAAACTGAAAGTTATTTGCTCATCTCTGATTCAAACCGTGATAGCCTAGTATGAGAAGCCACACCCTTACAGACCACATCAGCTGCCTCTCGAGAGGTATGTCCTTAATACCCAAAGCTCTCTGAGCTCTTGGGACAGTGAATCATCTCGCCACAAGTCCCAAAGAGGGGAAGGTTCCAGACATGAGCCCGAAAGGAGTACCACTGGCCTGCTTGTACTGACTTCCCGGTACCTGACACCCGGCTGTGCTGCCCCCTTCTGCCTTTTCAGTAAGGCCTCCTAACTACTAGCATTGTAAGTGGTTTTATTATTATGCCCAACCTGCAAATCATTCATCATCTGTAAAATGTTGACAAAAAATAGCACCTACGTCACACATCTATGGTGAAGATAGAAGGCGATAGATACTAGGGGTAACATGCCTGACCCACAGGAATAAGTGTTAGATATCACCATTAATTACCGCCCCTGTCTGCAAATAAGCCAGCCGGGTCACTGTGCGACACACAGCTTTCCTGGCTTACACCGCTAATGAGTGCTGGTGGCAGGATCTGATCCTACATGAGTCCCAATTCTCAGGTGCTCTCAGCCACCATGGGGCACTGCCCGGAATCCCCCTTTCCCCTTCCGCTCCCACCAGGAAGGCTCAGATGAGCCCACTCCCCACCTGCCTCTCGCCCTACCCCAAGGAAGACTGAGGGTCCACAGTTACCTGTGTGTATTTTCCTTTCCCTAACTCTTAGTTCCTTTAGGGAAAGGCCTCGCTATCTTATCCCTGTTGTTCCAGAGTTTAGCACAAGGCTTGCCCCGCAGATAGTGATGAGTAGATGTTGTTTGAAACGGGTCGCCATGTACTAATGTCTGGCCCAAGTGGGATGGGGGAGCGCTGGAGGAAATGGGGTATTCACCAAGAACAACGGTTAGAAAAACAACAACAAAAACAACAACAAACAGTGGAAATCAAGGACACGTTGATGTATTGACCTTTTCCGTCTTCGTTTCAGAGAATATCAACTGCAGGGGCACCTGGGTGGCTCAGTTGGTTGAGCATCTGACTCTTGATTTTGGCTCAGGTCATGATCTCACGGTTCGTGGGTTCAAGCCCCGTGTCGGGCTCTGTGCTGAGTCTGCTTGGGATTCTCCCTCTTTCCTTCTTTCTCTGCCCCTCCCCTGCTGGCTCTCTTTCTCTATCAAAATAAAATAAACGTGAAAAAACTTGAATAATATCAATTGCAAAAGCTAATTAAAACTTCTTCCCCTTGACTCATGAAGTGGAATAAAGTCTGGACTATAACATGTAAATAAAATATAACCCTCGGGGCGCCTAGGTGGCTCAGTCGGTTAGGCGTCCAACTTCAGCTCAGGTCATGATCTCATGGTTCACAAGTTCGAGCCCCATGTTGGGCTCTGTGCTGACAGCTTGGAGCCTGGAACCTGCTTCGGATTCTGTGTCTCCCTCTCTCTCTGCCCCTCCCCTGCTCATGCTCTGTCTCTCAAAAATAAATAAATGTTAAAAAAAAATAAAAAATATATATATAACCCTCAAGTCAGATCAGGAACACAATTATTTGCTTAAGACCCATCATTTGTGTTCCATTCTGACTGCTGAGTGAGGAAGCATTTCGAAGCTTCAGAGACAGTAAAACAGGCTGTCTCGGGATTGTCAGAATTCCTAATCTGAGAGGAAGTGTTCTCAGACGTCGACTGTGGATCAGTGGGAAATTCAAGCTCCTTAAGCCGCCATAAAACGAGTTGGTCCCCAAACCCATGATGAGTCCCTTCGAGAGGCATTTCAGTATCTTCTCAAGAAAGCAAGGCGAGAGTTCACGGCCATGCAGGGATCGCTCACAGGTCGGGGGACGCGGAGATAGTGATGAGACACCAGCCAGGACGCACCCCGGGGACGGTGCCCGCCCGCCCACCATCAGAGCTCCCCACACAGACCCCAGTGGTCCGGGGTCTAATCCTGGGAGGGCCCCGAGGAGGACACTCGAATAAAGTCTGCCTTCAAATATGGCAATTATTCCTAAAATGTCTTTGTTGACAGCTGGTGAGACACAAGATAAACACAGGCCTATTTGCAAGTAAGCAGGAATTAGCATAATCAGCAGCTGCAGCATTACCCAGACATAGAACCATAAAGAACGTTCCTTCTGAAACAAAGTTAGAGGAGGCACCCGCATAGAATAATGAGTTGCCTATCGCCTGCCAACGTCCAGCGAACCACGAGCGAAAACGAGCCGTTTGCTACTGGCCTCGAGGATCCTGCAGGGTTACCTTCCCCATTAAAATAGACACTAATCTTACGATAAAAATACAGCACTCTGGCCATTGAGAGTAAGTGCCGATGTCAAACGATTGGTTTTATCCCCTCGTCGTCTGAAACGTAACAGGTGGAGAGTGTCCATTATTTCCTTCATTTTGTCATCCGGGGAGTGATCAAAATGCAACAGCAAATAAGAGAGAGTCTGATAAAAAATAATGGTCTTGTAGTTTATTCCGGGCGAACGCCGGCCAGGGCACCCACTGAGACTGTGTTTTCCAAACCTGGGGAAAGCGAGTCTCTGCGTCCATGCTTAGGAATGGGAAATCACGCTATGTGGCCGTCAGATTTTCTGCACAGCTCAGCTCCCTCCTGGGGCCGGAACGGCTGACCATGAAATTATTTGTACACTTAGGACACACATGAGCTCTCCTCAGTGGAGCTGGCAACGATTCCTGGAAAAATAGTTTTCTATTGCCTCCAAATCTGTGCTAGCAAGTGGCACGTGGAGAGCAGAGAGCGCTGTCATTAATCTCTCTCTCTTCTTCAAAAACACCATTTCCTGATGGATAAGCCAGGGCATACCTCTTGGCTGCAAATTTCTGAGTTTTGAAACCTATTGCTGGGGTTTCGCTTTATTCAGACGAAACCTTTGTGAAATAGACTTTTATTATAGCACGTTCCATTATAACAGAGGAGCTTCTCTGAAAGCCATTCTCTCAGCTTCTTTCTATGAAGACTGTGCCCTGACCCCCCCCGCCCCCCACCCCAGGCATGTCTCACGGACCCCACTGGCTGCCACGGATCTGCGTGTGTGCATTTCTCGAAGCTCAGGGTACGACCTTTCCTGGAGCCCGTGTCCTCAGCGCCTTTGTCCCCAGCGCTGCCGAGGCAGTCTGGCCCCTGCAGGTCTTTTCCCACTTGAACCACGGAAAGTAGGTCAATTTTTAAAAGAAACACAAGTGAGTGGCCCCAATCCCGGGATGTGTAGAGCAGGCCTGGGTGTCGCTCTGGAGTAAGGAAGTGACCCAGCGAGAGGTTTTGTGTTCTCCAGCGGCTTTATTTCCAAATTCTCTGTACTTTTCAGATGCAACAGAATGAGCATCCAATTCAAACGGGTTTAGTCTCTGAAAAAGGGCGAATGTGCACTTACTGGGCCACGCGCAGGCCTAGGGCGTCAGACTTGACTGCGTCTTGAGGCTCAAGTAATTTAAACGGGACCATGGCTTTACCGGAACCTTTGCTTTTTTCTTACTAGGAAAGTAACACATCTTTATATAGAAGGTTTAGGAAGTCCAGGTAAAGTATAAAGGAAGACATAAAACTTATTAGTTATTCCGGTATTCAGTGGACACCGGGGTTAAAATTTCGCTGCAATTCTTTCCGGTCTTTTGTTTGCAAAAATGCATTTTAGGAGTGTGGCAGCGACTGGGCGCCTGGGAGGCTCAGTCAGTTGAGCGTCCAACTTCGGCTCAGGTCGCGATCTCACGGTTGGTGAGTTCGAGCCCTGCGTCGGGTTCTGTGCTGACAGCTCAGAGCCTGGAGCCTGCCTAGGATTCTGTGTGTGTCCCTTTCTGTCCCTCCGCTGCTTGTGTTCTCTCTCTCTGTCTATCTCTTCCCCCTTCCCTGCCCCACACACAAAAAAACACTTAAAAAAAACAACGGAGTGGGGCAGTGAGGATTCCAAGTTGGCTCCATGGCTCCCACCCCTCGGTATGTCTGTCCCCAATAATTTCTGCGTGCGAGTGGCTGGGACCTGCGGATGTTACATCATATGACAAAGGGAGAGGAATTTTGCAGCTGGAATCAAGGTTCCTGATCTGCTGGTTTTGAGTTACTCAAAAGGGAGGCTGTCCTCTGGGGGTCTGGGGGGGGCAGACCTAATCAGAAGAAGGCTGAAGGCTTCACTGTCCTCTGAGCCCTCAGACAGCGGAGAGACTTTCTCCTATGGGACCTTGTAGAGCCAAGCTCCCGTGAGCCCTGCAGCTGCTTCCAGGGAAGGCACACTGCCAGCAGCCACGCGAGATAAGGAGAGGACTCCATGTCCCCGTAGACGCCAGCTCTGGATGGCACGGGGATTGCAGCTTGGGCGACCCTGAACAGAGGCCCCAGCTTGGTGGCACCCGTGTGCCAGACCCACCGGGAGATGACCACTGTGTGCCGTTGTGGTCCTACCACGTTCGTGATGATTTGTCACTCGGCATAAAAATCTAATTCGGGGACACACAAATAAAAGGGATCATTTCCATAACGATGTGCGACATTTTTGTCACTGGGTTTAATGGATGACTCACGTTCCATCGTATGGATGCCCCGTCGGCTGCTTAATCCCAGTGCCACCAATAGAGATTCTTACAGGTTCGAACAAGTGGAGTAAATCTCCGTACTAAGGAATGCTGGACCTCACGGACAACTGTGCGATAGAAGCCGGTCTGAAGGGGGTAGTTACCACATAGATTCAACCAGAGGTTGGTCTTTGTTTCCTGTGTTTCCAGTTTTTCAACACATTTTTGGTGATCTCATGCCGGGATACAGCATTCCAGATCCTCTCTTGTCCTTGAAGAGGAACCGGCATCTTGGAATTGTATGTGGGAAATCCTTTGTATAAATCTTGGCAGCTAATTCCGTCTCTATTGGACGCATGGAGAGGGCCGAGGAGAAACTGTCAGTGTTCCAAATTTGCCTCCTGGGTTTCCAGTTTGCAAGTTAGGCTAGAACCAATTCTGTATTGTTAAACACAGATTGTCCCCAACATTGGATTATTGTAAACACTGTAGAAGTGAACATATTTGAACCCAATCCTTGCTGGCAATCTGCAATCGGTTCCACAGGGTAAACAGCACAATGTGAGAAACTACGTCAATGTTTGTATATTTTGGGGAAGGTTCTTAATGTACATGGCAAGCATGACTCCCAAAAGTCTGTAAAACATCCTCAACGGCCAACACAAATATCTGTTTCTCCATATTTTTGTTTACATATGTGTTTTAAATTACATCAGTAATTTACATATGTGTAAATTACTTTTTTACATATGTGTTTAAATTACACCAGTAATTTACATATGTGTAAATTACTTTTTTACATATGTGTTTAAATCACACCAGCAATTTACATATATGCAAATTACTTTTTTTACATATGTGTTTAAATCACATCAGCAATTTACATATGTGTAAATTACTTTTTTACATATGTGTTTAAGTTACATCAGTAATTTACATATGTGCAAATTACTTTTTTACATATGTGTTTAAATTACACCAGTAATTTACATATGTGTAAATTACTTTTTTACATATGTGTTTAAATCACACCAGCAATTTACATATATGCAAATTACTTTTTACATATGTGTTTAAATCACATCAGCAATTTACATATGTGTAAATTACTTTTTTACATATGTGTTTAAGTCACATCAGTAATTTACATATGTGCAAATTACTTTTTTACATGTGTTTTAAATTACATCAGTAATTTACATATGTGTAAATTACTTTTTTACATATGTGTTTAAATCACATCAGCAATTTACATATATGCAAATTACTTTTTTACATGTGTTTTCAATTACATCAGTATAGTTGCTCTCTTCTCACGCAATTTGTAAATATTTGGTGTCGGTGATATTGAACATCCCTCATCTGTTCATGGCTCATTTGTATTTCTTCCTGATGACTCATTGCTTCGCATTCTTATTTTTTCTTTTTGATATTTAGAGCTCTTTATATATTAGAAAATTCATGAGGAGTTTGGGTCCTATACCATACCAAAGATGGGTTAACATTTTATCTTGGCATAGATTAATATTTGGCCATATGGGCACAATATGTCTTAGAATAATTGTCTCCTAATTGAAATATTCCAAGAGTTGAAACATGAAAATCGTGGTCTCTAGCATGCTGTATGAGCATTGGGCCATCTGTCAGAGAAGAGATTCCCACTCGTGTGCATGCCGGGTCTTGCCATCCGAACAAAGGCGATAAATAACGTTTCAGTGATCAGAAGAAACGAGTCGGGACAGAATGGAAGCAAAGAAAAAAAATAGGAAAAAAAAATAGTTCGTTTTCTCTTCTTGTCTAGGATTTCTCTAGAAAGCAGTAAAGAATGTGAGTCCTGTGCTGATAACGAGAGAAAGCCGGGTCAGCTACAAAATCATAAGCTTCTTGGGCCCATTGGCGAGCTGAGGTTTCGAGAGTACCAAGTAAACCAAATTCAGGAGAAGGACCCATCTTCCAAGGACAGGCAGACCGTTCGTTCACTTTTATCAGATGAGAACAGAAGTACGCTCTCATAAACTCTTGGGGAGAAAAAGAATTTGACGTGCCTCAGTTTACCTTTTAACAAATGTCAAAGCTCATAGAATCCTATACTTTGAATGGATACAGTTTATGTGTTTATTATAGATACGTTCTACCTCATTTGAGTTGATTTTCTTCAAAAGTCAGGTTAGCTTTGGAATGGAAACCGCCCATTCTGAAAACAGACGGTGAACAGAGTCAAATACACAGGTGGATGTTTCTATTAAAGGGGGACTTAGCGCTGGGTTCCGACCCCATCGCCGTCACTTTTTCCAAGTGTGGCCACGAGCTGGGCTCACGCTGGCTCACGCCCTGTGCTAACGTCTTCTGATACCACGCATCTGTGGCCACGCAGACGGCCCCTGCTCACGCGGAGCTTAAATTCCGGTGGAGGGACAGACAGGAAACCAGTAAATAATACAAACATGCTACATCCTATGACACGTGCTGCGAAGAAGATAAAATTGGGCGACTTACGAACTATGACCGGGTGCAACCTTACGTTGCTGCTTCAGGAAGACGTCTCTGAGAGTGAGTTTTGAGCAGAGACCCAAGTGGCAGAGAGAGGCCAGAGGTGAAGCTTCCTGGGCTGGAAAGAGCTGACGTGCTGAGCGAAGGGGGAGAGGTGTGTATACTGGGGAGTAGCAAGCGGGGTCAACAGGGAGAAGACTGGACAGGGAGGATAGGGAGGGACCCAGTCACGGACACGTGCTAAGGAGCCGGTTCGCTCAGTGATACAGCAAAGTGCTGTCTTTCTTGTCCCACCAACCCCCCATCAAGAAGCAGGGACAAAAAGATCCCAGCCCTCAGCGAGAACTCAGAGGTCACCATCATCTTCCCACGTCACCATGGAATTCTTTGGGTGAACTATCACCTCACCCGTTCAGATGGCACCCCCTTTGCACTGAACAGTTCTGCCCAAGCTCTGTGTAGGCGTCAGGTAAGTCACTGTCCCCGGGGGGGATTGCGGAGTCACCGGAGGGACTGTCAAGGGGAGGTTTACTGACAGACAGAGCACATAGCTGTCCGCTGGGAAACGCGAAGCTGCAGGCACAGAAATTGAATACAGACACTGCCTTCCCAAGACAACTCACTGGCACTGAAGGGCGTTCCTCAGACAATTGGTTTTTAATATGACATAATGACTCAGTAATGAAATACGTGATTAATTTGATCAGGGAAGACGGAAGTCTCTTGTGACCAGCGCCAGCCTGGATTCTCCATCCGTTCAGGACTTGGGAAGGCTCGTCACCATGCAGGAGGGGAGGGGACCGTGCAGGTGGTAAATTCTGTACTAGCGAGGATCTCCCAGCTCTGCAGACAAGGCTGCTCAGAAAAGTTCCCAGGAAAACGGCACAGGTAGGACTTGGCCAAGGACCTACGGAAGAAAGCACCCCGGACCGTGTGGAGACCACCTGTCCCTACGGTGTTGGGGTGTTGGCCAGCATCGTGGGGCTGCCTCTCGCTGATGCAAAGGAGATGTTTAAAATTCTGAGGCCCGTGCCATGTTCCAGACGAGGAGAGAAGCACGGAATTTTCCAGGGTCCCCGGGCAGACACTGGTGATGCCCCCTCACAGTCCGTGAAGCAGTGACGTGAATTTAAATCCCAGTCAGGACTCTGGATGCTGTTCTTCGAGGAATCTCACACGAATCTCCAGCCCATCTATTCCCCTGGAGATATTGCCTGCCCAACACATATACCGTGTTTTTCCAGAACCTCATTTGTTCTTTGAGGAATCACAGTCCTGTTATTTTCAAGTTTGTGGTTCCCATAGGCGTCGACCTACCCCATCGTATTAGCCTGGATAATCAGAAAATCATTTTCTCCTGACCACAGTGATTGGTTCAGGGACAAGCAGGTGATTGAGCACAAGTCAGTAACAGCCCGCCACAGATTTTCCTGGAACCTGCAAAACAACATCTCTTCTTATGGATCTGTGTGTGTGTGTGGGGGGGGGGGGGGTCCCTGCAGGGATCTGGTCAATTTGCCACAATGTAAGCCTGGAGCGACTTGGTGACCAAATTTGCTATGCCACGTGGAGATCCTAACTGTACGTCTGTAAGCCCAGCACAGAGAGAAGCACGTCTGAGAGATGAAGAGATTCCTATGCACATAGATTGAACACCTGGATCAAGCTTTACCTGAAGCCAGTGTTCTGAATTTTCACTTACAAGAACCAATGAATTCCCTGTTTATGTAAGCCAACATAGTAGGTTTAAGTCACTTGCACCCCATTTCTTATTCTTTAAGCAGCTAGCGGGCACCTCTCTGTGCCAGGTTCTGTGCTAGAGACGGACCCTGCCTTCTCAGAGCTCATCACCTACCGGAGGAGGACGTGCCCAGCTGTCAGATATATACAGACACCTGTATATACATGTATATTTCCTATTGGCTCTGTTTCTCTGGAGAACCCTGATTCCCATAGGGGTCATCCATATGTCAATAAAAGCCATGAAATTTTGGATGCACATCTATCTATCTACAGGCATATACTACGGATACATACGTGTATATTTATATTATAGATATACACGCGTATATGTTTTCTATCTATAGTTCTGCCTCTCTATTGAAAGGAGGCACTGAGGACCAACCCATACAGCCCTCCTAATAAGGCAGTACAGCATCTCAGGAAGAAAGGACGAGAAGTTTGGGGGGGAAACAGTTGTAGGGTTTTCCCCCTTCTGTCAACAACACATTTCACTCAGATTGCCTCATCTTTACTCTACTTCTCTTTGGAGCGGGTGGTGTTTCACCTCTACTTGAAGCTGTGATTTGTTCAAAGACGCACTTAACCCACACCTGGTCAAGCCAGGCAATCCATCCCCCAAGCCCTGGGGGTCAGGGCTGCAAATTGGTGCAAAATGTATGAATTGCAGGACTCTTGCAGGAATTCTCAGATAAATACCTTATGAAACAACTTCAGGGGCGCCTGGGTGAAGTTGGTTAAGCGTCCGGCTTCAGCTCAGGTCATGATCTCATGGTTTTTGAGTTCGAGCCCCGCAAGGGGGTCTGTGCTGGCAGCTCAAAGCCCAGAGCCTGCTTCCGATTCTTTGTCTCCCTCTCTCTCTGCCCCTCCCCTGCTCACACACACACACACACTCTCTCTCTCTCTCTCAATCTCAAAAATAAATAAACATTAAAAAAAAAAACTTCAGGGACTGAAATGTGGATACATGCAGCCAACGTTACAGAGGGCAGAGCTAAGAGGAACTGAATATTGGTAAATCCCTGAGTTCCAAGCAGCATCGGTTATACTCTTAACCATATTATTTATATCAGATTACATTGAGCCCGTCTTTGCTGAATCTCGTTGGAGTGGGTTTTCTGATACCTACAAATAGAAGAAGACCCACTGGTGTGGAGATTCTGGAAGGAGCCCACATCCTACCGTAATTCGGGGTTTAGGCATGACAAGGGGACAGGCCATCAGACAGATGAGCGCATACAGCTAGGGAGGGTAGCTCGAGGAGAAGCCTGGCCATGGGGTCTGGTCAACATGGAGAGTATTCAAACAGAACGGCAGATAGAGCCTTCTGAACGTGACCGCAGGGAAACCAGCAAGCCTGGGGAGGACGTGCCCCAGAGAAGAACTTCAGGACCACCTAGAACCCTGGATCCTTTTCTATCATCCAGGACACTGCGTTCTTGGATATTTATGCTGATCAGTCCCCACCAAGCATGTTGAACAACAACCAATGAGGGATTCAAGGGACATCCGCTCACTCTGTTGAGTGAATACGAGTAAATATCTAGTCTGACCTTGCACCTGGCCCCATACTTCTGTAAGGTTGACTTAATACAACACACACACACACACACACACACACACACGGACACCACATGGGAAACAAATTTGTTAATAAACCTGAAAGAATACAGCCTCTGGATACAGAGGAAAGAGCCTCTTTTAATTTACTAAAGGAAACAGATGTAAATTTTTAGACAGTCTCCGTTCTGGGCACGCGAATGAGGCTTGTCTTGGTGGGCAGAAGCAAGAGAGAGTTACAATCCATTTCACTCAAGTGGCCATCCAGATTAGCTAGAAATCCTGCTGTTGGCTGCCATCTATGTTGGGAAAGGAAAGAATTAAGTACAGGAATCTGGGGAAAGTGAGAACGATAGACAGCCTCTGTGTATGATTCCCCAGGTTTTAATAGCAATAAAGCAGGACGTGAAAATGGATTCACTAGGACGAGCCTACAAGCCTCCCCTCCACCCCTCTGCCGAACCGCTTTTTCTAGCAAATATGCTTTTTTGTGGTCCTCCCGCATTCTGTACGCTGATTTTTCCGAATGCGGGGTGGTCATGTCACGTAGCTAAGCAAGGACACACGCCCGCCAAAGCAGCCGGTCTGCTCGCGGATAAACAGATTTAGGGTAACCCCCTAAGGAAGGAATATGAAGCCGGAAGGTGCTCAGAACGGTCCTAGTGGTGGATGTTTGGGAACTTAACAATGAAGGAACTTGGGACAGATTCGAAGTCAGGCAGGTGTTTTTGTTTTTGTCTTGTTTCTCCTGCTTCCCTACGTTTGTGCCTCTCATTCTAGAGAAGCATCAGAAAATAGAACTTTTTTTAGGCTTCTAAGGCCAACGCAGATTCTGCATGTTGCCATTATGTCCTGCCTTTGTCATGGTAGTGCTGAGGCAGATTTATTTATTAATGATCCTGTAAATATTTAGGATGGTGGGGCAGCAAAGGGAAGCAGCTGAACCAAATCCGTGAAGAGCTAAGAGTTATCCTAGTGAGATTGAGATCAGTTCTTTTGTCGTCATGGACAAATTAAAGTGAGCTATAAGATAAGACCGTGTACATTACATGTAAATATATATGACACATACGTATCACACATGTAGTACTGTGTGTCTAATATGAAATATGTATCATGTATGGGTGATACACGCTTTACAAAAACAATACAAAAAATAACACTATAGGGACGCCTGGGTGGCTCAGCTGGCTGAGCGACGGGCATCGGCTTGGGTCATGATCTCACAGTTCATGAGATCAAGCCCAGCATTGGGTTCCTCGCTGACGTCGTGGAGCCTGTTTGGGATTCTCCCTCCCTCTCTCTTTCCTCCTCCCCTGCTCGCAGGCGTGCACTTCCCCCCCCCCCCCCCGCCGCTTCCCCTTCCCTCTCTCTTTTTCTCTCACTCTCAAAATAAATAAACTTAAAAAATACCTTAAAAAACCAAAAGTAACACTGTATGTGGCATTACAACATTATATATATACAGTGTTACAATATGTAGTGCTATTTTTATACTATTCTTTGAATTTGCATATATTTTGCACAAAGATAATGTAAAAATAACATAACATGTACCCATACGTACATATTCTATATCCAATATACAGCTGACCCTTGAACAGCACAGGCTTGAACTGTGAAGGTCAACTTATGTGTGAATTTTTTTTTTCAGTAACTATAGTACAATGCTGTAAATGTATTTTCTCTTTCCGATGACTTTCTTTCCTTTTTTTAAAAGTTTATTTATTTATTTTGAGAGAGAGAGCAAGAGGGAGAGCACAGGGGAGGGGCAGAGAGAGCGGGAGAGAGAGAGATTCCCAAACAGGCTTCTCACGGTCAGTGCAGAACCCTGAGATCATGACCTGAGCCGAAATCAAGAGTCAGACACTCAGCCAACTGAGCCACCCTGGAACCCCCCGCCCCCACCTGATTTTTTTTTATTAAAAAAATTTTTCTTTTAATGTTTATTTTTGAAACAGAGAGAGTGCAAGCAGGGGAGGGGCAGAGAGAGGAAGACACAGGATCCGAAGCAGGCTCCAGGCTCTGAGCTGTCAGCACAGAGCCCGACGCGGGGCTCGAACCCACAAACCGTGAGATCACGACCTGAGCTGAAGTCGGACGCTTAACCGACTGGGGCCTCCCAGGCACCCCCCTCCACTGATGATTTTCTTAATAACACGTTTTCTCCGGCTTGCCTCATTACAAGAATGCAGTATGCGATACATAGAACATACACACGCAGTACGTGTTAACGGCTGCTTATGTTGTCGGTGAGCCTTCCTTCTGGTCAACAGGAGGCTATTAGTAAGGTTTGCGGGGAGTCAAGAGTTACACACAGATTCTCGACGGTGCGGGGTGTGGGTGCCCCAGTCCCGCGTCGTCCGAGGGTCATGTGCACATCACACACACACAAGGGCTCCGGAGCTCAGTTTCTGACTCTCCAGATGGCTCCTTCCTGTTCTTTCTGCCCAGCACACCTCCACCTGCTTATTATAACCCTTTCTTTTCCCCCTCTCCCCAGCCACTGGTGCGGAGCCCGGGAGCCATTAGTAACCTGTCTGTCACATTTTTCTGTCCTTAGAAACGCAACCTCATCCAACCTAACGGCTTTGAAGTCCAATGTTCATGTAAATGCAAACGGCTCCCCGAGCACCAACAGTCTGAAAGGAACCTCGGGCCGACTGTAATTACACAGGGCTGGTGTTTTCCACCTGATTCTTCACTCCCGCCTGTCCAGGCCGCACGCCAGAGTACCTCGTTCACCCAGCATTTCTACCTCTTCCTCCCTGGGCCTCTGTATCACAGACGGTTCCCCACATCTCACTGGCTGATTGTTTATTTGAATGTCCAGGGGGCAAGAAAGTCCAAACTAAAGCCAGATAATGTGTGTGTGTGTGTGTGTGTGTGTGTGTGTGTGTAGAGAGAGGGAGAGAGATTTATTATAAGGAATTGGCTCATGAGATGATGGAAGCGAACGGTACCAAGTTCTGTGGGATGAATCAGAAGCAAAGGACCCAGACAAGCTGATGGTGTAGTTCTAGTCTGAGTCCAAAGGCCTGAGAAGCAGGGCTGCTGAAAGTCCAGGTCAAGTCTGAAAGCAGGGAAAAAGCCAGTCTCGCGGGAAACCGGCATGCAGCAGAATTTCCCCTTCTCAGCCTTTTTGTTCTATTCAGGCCTTCAACGGATTGGATGAGGCCCACCCGTAATAGGAAGGGCCATCTACTTTACTCAGTCTGCCAATATAAAGACTGACCCTAACCAAAAACACTCTCACGGACACCCCAAAAATAACGTTTGGCCAAATATCTGGACACCCGGCGGCCGTCTCAAGTTGACGCATAAAATTAACTATCACGATGTCCTAATTCCCAGAACCTATGCTTATGTTACCTTCTCTGGGAAAAAGGGAATTTACCATTCCTGAGAGGTGAGATTATCTGGGTGGACACAGTGGAATTTCAGGAGTCCTTTATTTGAGGGAGGCTGGAGGGGCAGAGTCCGAGAAGGAGGTGTGATCCCAGAAGCAGAGTTCAGAGAGGAGGGAAGGAGCTCGACCCGTGTTGAGCTCTGTGGGGACAGTGCAGAGCCTCTCTCTCCCTCTTTCTCTGCCCCTCCCCTGCCGGTGCTGTCTCTTTCTCTCTAGAAAGTAAGTAAATAAACATTAAAAAACAATAGTGTCTCATCAGCAATATCAGCCCTCCCCTGTTATGATGGTCAATGAAACCCTTCGTGTTGACTGCCTCACCGGCCTCATTGGGGCCCATCTCACAGGCATAAGACCCAGGCCAGGCCCAAGTCCTTCTCCTGGGACTTTACCGTTGCAGCTGGAAAAAAAGCAATGGACCCCTGGTGTCACGGTCTGGGAGGCGAGTGGGGGCCTCTGGACCTCAGGTCCCCACTGGTGAAGGCCCGTCTGCTGTGAGAAAGAGGCCCCCCAAGAGGCCAGCAGGGGTGGCCTTGACCTGCAGAGAGTATGACTCTACATCCTGTAACCACCCCCGGGGTGCTGGCTGAGTGGCTCCCCGCCACCCCGCTTCCCTCCAAGCGCTCAAACCCCATCTCAGACACACAGGCTTGAAACTCTTGGCTTCTTAGCTGTTTCTTCTGGTAGCGTTTCTGTCACTTGCAACCGGAGAAGTCAGTCCTGGGGGGTAGAATGAAGTTCAGCCGGGACCTTGTGAACGTCAGCCGTTTTCAAGGCGACGTGCAGGCCGGTTATGATGACCAGAGATAGAGAGAGACACGGCCCCGTGCTCCCCAGCCGCCATGAGCCACGCGGTCTCCAGAGGGTACTTGTAACCGTTCCTAGACTGTGTCCTTGATGGACCCCCCAAAGCCCACGGCGGAGGGGAGGTGGGGGCAGGCCCTGGTTCGTTCTGCAGGCTGCCGGAATTTCGTAACCGGGTGTGCTCAAAACATACGAAGGAGATTTCCGAGACAAGTGCAGGGAGGTCGCAGCCAATGGCTGGTGTTTGTATACGTTCGACGCATTGGAAGGAAGCTTTCGACACAGGCAGCCGAGGGGAAACACTTCTATCCAAAAGAAAATCCCTCCATGGGGTGAGCTCTCCATTCATTGAAAACCCTCTGTTGAAAGGAGCAGGTGTGAAGGAAGAAAAGAGTGGAACTTCCCTGGGATGGATTAGCACACTCTGCTTCGCAATGTGTTCAGAGGCCCTCCGGCTGCTTGGAAACTGACTGGAAACTGATCACCAGCCCAAGGCTTTTGTCTCACTACTAGGGGGACAAAAGTAAAGCCCGGTGGTCCCGCCTAACTTAAAACAGCCCAACCCTGCTGTTAATCAAAATTCTCAACAGGAACCTGAGCCCTGGTCTTCTGCAGCCGGGAGACCTCGGTAGGAAGGACTTCTTCTCCCTTTCTGTGCCCACCCAGCCCCAACCGTCTAGGCGCTTGGTGGCGGGATCCCCACGGACAGCAAATCTGCCAGGGCCCTGATCAGGGTCCCCAGGGGAGCCGGTGCCAGCAGCTGCCCCAGGACCTAGGGGATAGTGTGACCCAGACGAGATGCTCAGTCAGGTTTGTGGAAAGAGTGAGGTCATGAGGTGACAACCCCTGTCCTCCCTGTCCAATCCCCACCCGCCGCCACGGAGAGATAACTGATCACCAACCTGGTGGGGCCCTCTCCGCCCAGAGGTGCCTTTGTGACATCTTTTGTCACCGTCCCCTAGTTCCCTAAACTGGTTGTCTCCACTGGCACCTCAGTCCCCAGCGTTTGCCTGTGGACCTGACTTCTGACCATTGAATCCCCACCCGGTAGCGTTCTAACCCCTGCGTGAAGAACTTGAAACTTGGGGACACCACGGGCGGTGATGTGAACCTCACCCAAAAAGTGGGCACGTTTCAGGGGGTCTGGCTACCTGCCCAGGTGTGGAGCTGTCCAGGATGCTCAGCGGGGAGAGGCTGTCCTGCTCTGAAGCCCTTGTGAGGACCACCGAGGGGCTCCTGCAGGAGGGCAAGGGGACCAACAGTGAGTGTGTGTGGAGGTGGACAGCGGGCCAGGCAGATGCTGGGTGGGGTCCCTGGAGGGACAGACAGTGGGCCGGGCAGACGCTGGGTGGGGTCCCTGGAGGGACAGCGGGCTGAACAGACGCTGGGTGGGGTCTGGAGGGACAGGGGGCCAGGCAGATGCTGGGTGGGGTCCCTGGAGGGACAGCGGGCGGAGCAGATGCTGGGTGGGGTCCCTGGAGGGACAGCGGGCCAGGCAGATGCTGGGTGGGGTCCCTGGAGGGACAGCGGGCCAGGCAGACGCTGGGTGGGGTCCCTGGCGGGACAGCAGGACCAGAAAGTGCCTGGCTCAGGACCCCATTCTCTCTTGGTTTGTGCACCTCTCGTTAATGCAGCGGCTTGCGGGGACTCTGTCCATTCGGACCCGAGCCTCCTGGTCTGTGCCCCCCGGAGGCAGAAGCCGGGGGCACCTCCACCCTTGTGTTTAAGTGGTCCTGGCATTTCACATCACGATCTGCTGTGAACATTCCCTTATATATCTGTTCTCCTAGCAGTTAAACAGCTCAACTGCTGCAAGGCGGACAATGGATAATTCTGACGGACGGACGATGTTGAACCCCGCAGCTAAACGTGTTCGTGCCCCGGAGCCCTGCACTCACGCACGGGGCGTCCTGAAACTTGCTGGCACGTTTGCACCACCAGGTGGACGTTCTGAGCCACAGGCACAGGTGCCTAATCGCTAAACCGTGTGCTAACTTCACCTCCGGGGATCGTCCCCTGGGAGTATCCGGTATCTGTCAAGTTAGGCAGTTTGGCGGGACGGGGGTCTTGGGTGCGTGACTGCTCGGAGAACTCACAAGACGCTTCCAGAAGCAAAAACAATCTACCGGTGGTGGGGCGCCTGTGCGAAGATGAAGTCAGTGCTCGACCCGGATTTAAGGACAGCGACGGAGACGCGGTTTTTTGTCCCTATTTGGGTGGCTGTGTCTGCTTGGCCTTGTGGCTATTATCCAGACTGTCTCACGCGAAACTGCTGATATGTGACCATCCTGACACACAAAATTACACTGTCGGCAGACTTCTGGGGACGACTTAGTGGCCAAAGTGGTTATTATATATTTTAGGTCACTTTCATACAGTGGCCTCTTTCAGCCTAAATTAGAATCAACAAAAAGTCACAGTAAACTAGGGGACGGCTCTAATAGGGCCCGAATTTCTGGGATTCGCCATGCAGGGATGGAAATGCCTCACGAAAATTTTTTTACTCCCCGATCCATCGTTGCTCTTGTGAGAGTGTAAAATAGGGTGACGTGTTCTTGCTGACAACACAGCCTCTGAGTTGCTTTCACCGTTGAGAGCGGAAATGGGACAGAACCTTCCAGAATCTCCCACCCCCACCCCCCAACTCCCCCGCCCCCGGGGACCATGCACTGGGCGCGTGGGGTGTGTGCCTTATGGACCAGACTTCATTTCGTCCTTCCAGTAATCGGGGAGGTCGCTGTTGACAGATTTTCTCCGCTTGACTAGCGTGGAAACTGAAGCACGGAGTCAGGAGCAGCCTGCTCAGATTGCACAATCAGAAAGCAGCAGAGGAAGAATTCTGCTAAGTCAGATCTAACATCAGGGTCCCCCGCCCTCTGCAGATCGTCTCTCCGGGCAGCACATCGATGCACGTTCACTGTGCAGAGTGGGTGCGTCTTCAGGGCAAGTCGAGGTTTGGTGTCTGTTCTGAATGGTCTCAGAGGCCGGCTGGAGCCAGGACAGACCCAGAACACCGTGATCAACATCACAAAGACAAGATAAACCATAGAGGGCTTTTCTGCACAAAGCAGAATGATTTTGATTTTAGGGGCTGGGGATCTTTAGAAATTAGCGTAACATCAGCTTTGAAAGCCACAAGAATTATTTTAAAAAGGTTTTTTCAAGTTTATTTTTGAGAGAGAGAGAGAGAGAGAGAGAGAGAGCATGAGTGGAGGAGGGACGGAGAGAGAGGGAGACACAGAATCCAAAGCAGATTCCAGGCTCTGAGCTGTCAGCACAGCGCCCGATGCGGGGTTCGAACTCACAACCCACAAGATCATGACCCGAGCCAAAGTTGGAGCTTAACCGACTGAGCCACTCCCTTTTTTAAAAAAAAAATTTTTTAGTGTTTATTTATTTTTGAGAGTGAGAAAGACAGAGTAAGAGTGGGGGAGGGACAGAAAAACCACAAGAATTCTTTTAAAAGGCTGCACTCTTTCTGATCAGAGAAATTAATGCGTATCTCCTAGAGAACATGTATGTTTATGATAATACAGAGCTCTGTAAACTTCTTTTTGTGAACGCACCGCCTTTTGCCATCCGTGTCCCTGTTTCTAATTGCGTAGGCTGTTTAATGACCGAAGGACATTTGTGTGTGTGTGTTCTAGAACACAGCTCGCAGGTAGGCATTGAGACTCAGCCGGCCAGCTGAGATACCCAGCAGCTCACTGGGTGGCATATTTACTTTGAAGTCCTGGCATCTAGTAGGTGCTTAGCAAACATCTCTGAAGGGGACGCGTTCCTCGATATCTGTGCTAGGGGCTGAGGATATGACAGGAAATACAAAAAAAACCGAGTTGCAACTCAGGGGAGCTTGGCCTGTAATGAGGAGGGATAAATACAGTAACCATCACACTGAAATAAAATATTTGCGGGGGGAAATGGTATAAAGAGAAATGAAACGTGGTGGGTGCATCTCAGACTTTACACGGACTCATTAGGGGCCTCTCTCCGGCAGGTGCCATGGCAGACGGCAGACGGGACTGTGTGAAATGAACCAAAAGAGATAATTTCGCCAACGGTCCTCTTGTCTCTGTTAGTACAATAGAGAAGCATACCCCTTAGTGAGCGAGATGCACGTGCCTATAAAGTCGGCACAAAATCCCACACGAATGTATACAACGAAGTGGAAGAAAGCACGAGGAAGACTTCTCTTATGTCCTTAGCAGATAAGTGGATGCTCCCCGGGACTGTCCCCTGAATTCCCGGGAGAGCCACCTGAGCTCATTCTGGAGGTCAGGGCCCTGGAAGGCCAGGGACTTTGTGTTGTGAAATCCAAAGGCCTGGTTCCCGCAGGGGACCTATTATGTTTTATGGAGACACTGTAAGGAGGAGGGGCGGCCCCTTTCTCCTCAAAGAGAACGTCTTCCTTCTTCCTTTTCACAGGCAGATGGACCACTGTGCAGGCTGGGAGGTGGCAGCGTGCTGGGTGTCTGAGGAAGGTCAGGGAGGAGGGATGGGGCGGAGAGAGGGAGAAAGATGGGAGGGAGGGGAAGGGACAGAGGATGGAAGGAAAGGGAGGAGAGGAGGGAGGAGGGGAGGGAGGGAAAGAGGAAGGAAGGAAGGAAGCAAGGAAGGAGAGGAAAGGAGGGAGGGAGAGAGGGAGAGGGGAAGGAGTGAGGGACAGAGGAAGGAAGGAAGGAAAGGGAGGGAAGGTGGGAGGGGGGAGGGAGAGAGGGAGGGAAAAGGAAGCAGACACTGATGTGCTATCACAGTCTTCACTTAAGGTAAAAATTTGCAGAATATTTAATATGATTGGAGGTCATCTCATTAGCTTTGATTGGATTTTGCTTCTTTGTAAAGGCTGCTGCTGCTGCTGATAATAATAATAATAATAACAACAGCTACTACTTCTAGAGCAAAGCAGATACAGCAGATACAGCCGGGCACTCTTACACACACACACACACACACACACACACACACCCCGTACATACATACTGCATGTAACACACGTGTGACCCTCACAGCAGCCCTGAGTTAGCCGTTATTACCACCATCCCGTGAGCAACCGCAGACACAGAGGGTTCAAGTAGCATGCACAACTTACTGTAATTCCTTGTAGCTGCACCGTGTTGAGAGTGGACCAGATTCAGATCCAGATCCCGGGCTCCAGAACCCTGAGGCCGCGCTCCAACCACCACCCGGCCCGGACTCTCTCTTCCCCTGCTCTGTATCCCTTCGTCCTTGGAGACGCACAGGCAATAACATCTCTCCAATAGCCTCTCCCACAGCCTTCCCAAACAGGAATATCTTTCCTGTGTTTAGGGTTCTAGTTACTGCATCTGGAAATTCCCCTTAAATTACTTTGCCCATAGGTACTGATACCCTTAGCTGTGCTCGGTCAGTGACACGTATCTATCCTACAAGAAGGCCCGTTGTATCCATCCATTGAGTTACTCGTGACAACTTCCGCAAAGATGCTCAACAGCCCTTTTGCGTGTTTAACAACTCGGATGAAAAGCATTGAACATACTGGGACAGACGTAGTGAAGACGTTATTAAATCACATCTACGTAAGAAGTAGACTGAGTGTAGGACAGAGAGTTAATAGCTTAGCTCGTCACGGGAAGCCATTTGCTGGTGTAGGAGGCACGTCTGATCTGGGTTCTCCTTTTTGGACGGGTCCTGTTGCGACCGATGGGTCTTGTACCGTCCCCGCTGGGCTGTGAGCTCTACGAGGACAAGGATTGTGTCTCTCTCTTCCTCCCCCTCCAGAGCAGTGTTTGGAATATCACAGCGTCCGCAGCCTCTGTTGAAAGAATAAAAGAATGGATGACTGACTGTAGATCTGGTCAAGGAAGTGGTTTTGAATGCCCCTAAACACATACTGTTAATTACCACCGGTGACCTAGCTCTGGTCCTGGGTACGGGCCACAAATTAGGACCGTTCACGTCAGAAATTAACCTGGACACCCAGGTTCCATCCGCTGGGCTTTGGGATTGCTCACCTCCCCCTTCATTTTGGGTTAAGGGTAGCTTTGGTTCCCACACTGCACCCATGGCGGGCGTCATTCGTCAACCACAGCGTCGTCCCAGAAACCCTGTGAATGCCGCACCCCACGTTCGCACAACCGGCCCACCGTAGTGACAGGGCCCACGACACCCTCTACCAGCCCCCTGAAGAGGCAGACACGGAGCTTGGGGAACACAGTTAGGCAAATCAGTAGAGGAGGGAAGGACGGTGGGACCTTTTCGCTGTGCCCCAGGCCTCACCCGCAAGCCGACCTCCTCACTGCTCCGAACCACTTTGCGTGAGCACACGGGTGCCACAGCGCTGTCTTCACAGACGGTTTCTTTAACGAGAGGGGAGAAGGACGCATCTTCCCTCTTTACCGACTCAAACGAAAACCATCCCGGAAGCCACCGCCCCCCATTAAACGTGAGTATCTCACACACGTGCAATGAGGAAAACATTACACTCCGGCGTGCTAACAGAGGCGATCGAAAATGAAAAACAGGAAGTAAGTTGCTAAACGCAAGTGCCATCTCGAGAATAAACTCACCGGGCGTAAGTGGGGCATCCCAGTTAGATAAGAAACCCCGCCCAGACCAGCATCCCTGGCAAGATCGTGGGTCGCAGAGCCCCACGCAGCCACCCCGCGAACTGGGTCTTGCGACCCCTCTGCCTCTCTACCTCGCAGCTCACCTGGAAAGACAAAGCTTGTCAGGAGCACATCCTCCTGGGGCAAAATCACTCACTGCCTTTTCTCCCACAAAAAATAAAAGGAAACAGCAGGGGTCTCTCTGCAGCCCTGTCTAGGGGGAGCTAACAGGACAGGAGTCAAAGTCTTATCTTTCCTCCTGCTTCGCCCGGACATGTTCCAAACTCTGGCAAAATGCATTTGTTTTGGTGGGTGCTGTTGGGTTCCCCGCACTGTGGTGTGATGGTTAGGGATTGGGGTTGTTATTGGATATGATGCCTCTAATGAGGGAGAAGGCCCGTCCCACCCAGGTCAGAAGACACCCACACACGAACACAGCCAAGGGCTTCGGATGGGGGAAGGAGCCCACGACGCAGATGTCCCCGACATTGCGATGATATGCCACGGTGTTCTCCGTGCAGGCAGAGAAGTTGAGATCTGTTAACTTCCCCTCCCCTGTCCTCCTTAGCATCCCCCATCAGGACTAATGACGATTACTAGTGATGATAATACCTAACCCTGAGCACTGATGACCTGTCAATCCTTGTCTAAAGAGGATCGACCTTGGAGCTAGTGACAGCTGTCATCATGCCTAACATACCAACGATGGGCTCAATAGCTTATCTCAGCTCTTCTAGGTAGAATGCGGCAGAGTCAGGACTCGAACCCAGGACGCCTGGCCCCCAGGTCCGTACTCTAACCGCTGTGCTATACAGAGGCTCTCTGGCATCCTTCCTCCCGCCCACTGTCCTGAGGGAACAGTCTCGCTCTGGCCATCTCCTACGTGCAACCTAAAAGGGCACTTTTCTCTCTCAGCTCCCTCGTTGCTGACTCTAGAAATTTCCCTTTGATTTACTGTCAATATGTTATTAATGTCGTCGATTGCGTGTAGTCTGAAAGAGCCACGCTGCAGCCAGGAGCCGTTCGTTGAAAATCACCGAACGATGCTTATCAGAACTTTTACAATATTTAACGCCCAGGGTACAAATGCATCATAAATTCAACAAGAGTGGCAAGGAGCAAGTTGCATACAAAAATCAGATCAAACGACAGGAGAGAACGGAAATTGGCTCAAGCCATCGAGTTAAAAAATATCCGTATTCCATGTTGCGAGCCGGGAACTCGGGGCGCGGCTTACCACGGACGGTGGGCACCCAGGAAGCGTCCTGTTCTTGCGTTCACACGAATAGACGTTGTGTTGTCTCTGGTGGGAGGTGGAATGAAGGTCTCCAAGCCATCCACCTCCTCGTCCCCAGGACTTGTGAACGTGTGAGCTCACGTGGCAAGAGGGACTTGGCAAGCGGGAGCCGGTTAAGGCCGCTGAGATGGTGAGAGTTGTGCGGGTGACCCGGTGTGACCACAGGTGCTTACACGTGGAAGAGGGAGGAGCCCGGGAGGCAGGTGCCTCCTGAAGCGGGCCAAGGCAAGGAACAGATCTCCCGTAGAGCCTCCAGAGGGAGCGCAGCCCCGTCAACAGCCCTGGGACCCCATTCAGACTTCGGGTTCCCAGAACTGAGATAATACACTTGTTGTGTTAAACCACCATGCTTGGGATAACTTGTTCCATCAGCTAGAGAACAGGTGAATCCCCTTTGAGTGGAAATTCTCCGGGGGCTGGACGGGGCCCCTCTCATCAACTTGTGGAAACTCATCCCCTAGGGCAGTGTGTGAACTCCACCAGGCCTCACACCATACGTGCTGATGGAACGTGCAAATACATAAATAAGCCAATGAGCCCAGATTCTGGCTAACCGTGTCGTAAGCATCTCTAACGATCTATCTCACTGGCTAACAAAAATGGCCTGGCTACGGTCCAGCGTGGGCGGCAATATTCCGACACGCATCTGGGTGCGGGGCTCCATCCACTGGGTCTGGGGACCGGCTGCACCCCCTGCATACCCAAGCAGCAGGCCTTTTGCTAACCCGTGGCAGTATGCACAGAGAGACTGTACAAAGTTTCAGAATCCACGCCGTGCAGAATTGGTAGGGATTGAATAGAAATAGGAATTAACTGACAGAAAGCGTTTGCCAACTCTCTCTGGAGGCACGAGGCACAGCTGGATCTTTGGAGAGTGCCCAGGTGGGAGGAAGGGCTTTCGGCGTTTCTGCTGCGCTGCAGACCTTTACAGGTGCGTTGCTGACAATACAGCTCTCTTTCGCCCCCCGAACAACTGTGCGCGCCCAGAGCGCGACCACATCCCTCCCGTCTACGGGAGCGGCAGTGCCCCTGGCTGACAATTACGGTTTGTTTCTTTACTCTAGAGAGGGAAGCATCTTTGCTGTCTTTCCTAGATTACCACTTTATTAATTCAAATGGAAAACACCCCAGAAAACAAACATTCGCTTTAAATTAAACGTTAAGAATGCCGCACACATCACGGAGCGCCCAACGAGCAAGGCATTAAAATGTAGCGCGCTGATCCAGGCAATCAAAAATGCAAAAGAGGAAATAAATACTCAGGAGCAGCTGTCACGCTGAGAACAAATGCTCAGGCAGCAGAAGCCGAAGGTTGGAGCAAAGTGGAAAACTCGGGACCCAACGGCCGCGAGCACGCGGGAGACAACAGGCCTCCAGGCGAGAGGCGCTAGTTATGCCTAGAAATGAAGAACCAGCTTTTGCCAAATGTGGCTTTTGATAAAAACACACTGGAGGGAAAAGCAGGTGAGGGATGTGTGCTGCTGGGAAGGCGGCACCTTGTGGGCATTCTTTTTTTTTTTTGGCCTAAAACCCAAGGAAGGCGGCGGAAGTCTGGTGCAATCTCGTCTAAGTGCTTTCCACTAAGTGCTCGGCCAAGTCGTTTCTAAGGCGGGGGACCGCTGCTGGGACCCACAGCATCCCACTCGCTGCCACGGCGGTGGGAACGTGGGGCATCGATCCCGAGACGCCGACAAGCATCTGAGCCTTCCCCGGCGGCCCCACCTTGGCTGGGTGATGCTGCCCTGGAGACAGCCTTATTTTCTTTAATGTTTATTTATTTTTGAGAGAGAGAGAGAGAGAGAGAGAGCAGGAGAGGAGCAGAGAGAGCTTCTCTTTGTTTGTGTATCTGATCCTCCCTTTGCCTCAGATGTTCAGCTGACAGTGACCAGAAGGTGAATCACAGACCACGGTCCAGGAGGTCGTGCCAGCGCCCCGTGTCAACGGCCATCGTCGACTGTAGGATAAAACTCAGAGTCATTGTCATGACCTGGCTCTGCCCCGCTTTCCACCCTCTTCATGGCGCATCCTCCGCTTTGGGCCACACCGACCTCCGGTGCTCCTCGGAGGTGGGAATTTTCTCCTTGCTGGGGCCTTTGTGCCCGGCGATCCCCCTTCCCGTGAGCCTTTCCGCAGCAGCCTCTTAAGCCCACCCATTCTCTTCCTTGGGTCTCAGCACAAACATCCAGGTGAGGCACTTGATCAATTCCCTGGAGTCAGGACCACCTTCTGGGAAATCAAGGTCCCGATACAAAGACATGGCAGGCACGTTCCCTGCCTCCTGGCCCGGATTCTTAACCTCCCACGAGCCTTCCCCTGTGTTTTCTTCGAGGAGAATTCCTTAAAAAACCAAAAATAAATAAAATTCCGACTGCCCATGGAGCGCAGTAGACTTCAACAGATTTTTCCTTTAAGAGATAAGAGTACCTCACACATGCTGCCTTTAGGCGTGATAACACTTCCGCATCCCGTCAATGTAAATTATAACTCTTTAATCCCCCCAAGAGCCCTGGGAGACAGAAACTGTTAATATTCTGGTGTTCTGACGACAAATCTAACGCACAAGAGGTTGAAAAACTTCCCAAGGTCACAGAAACAGAGCTAGGATTCGCACCCGGGCGGTCGGGATCCGGACAGCCGTGCCGCGGAAGGAATTGGTGCCTTCGAACAACTCAGTTCAGTGACCAAAGGCACAAAGGCAGTTCTCTCCACTTTGGGGAGAACCGTGTGTCCAAGCTAAGTCAGTCACACCTTGCAGGCTACCCCTGTCCCCAAACCCAAACTTGAAGGAGGAGAGAAGAAAAAGGTTGATTGCACTGGACACAACCGTTTTGGAAAATTGTTCATCAGCATCTGTCAAAAGGGAACAAAGACGTAGCTTGGGGTCCACCGAGCTCTGCCCTCAGGGAATACCCAACAGACAGGGGTGAGGATGCCTGTCCAAGGAGAGGCACAAGAATCGTCACGGCGTCACCAGATGGACGGGTTGGAAACTGGAAACTGCCCCCCAATGCTCATGAAGCATAGAGCGGATGAATGATGGAATAAATCATACAGTAAGTAGTGGAAGCCCCAGAAGTCATGGTCACCCACGTATCACGGAGCAGCATGAGTCAGCGTTGCTATACGGTCGTATTCCTATAATGCGTGAGGACAGGCAATGCCCACCTGAGCTGTTAGAGGCGGCTGCCCTTGGGGAGGGACACAGGGGGCTTCTGGGGTATAGGTGATCCCCTGTCCCCTTGGACAACCATCTATGCACTTTTCCAGGTATGTTACATTCCAATGAAAAGCCTTTTTTTAGAAAATTTTTTTAATGTTTATTTATTTTTGAGAGAGACAGAGAGAGAGAGAGAGAGAGAGAGAACGAGTGGAGGAGGGGCAGAGAGAGAGGGAGACACAGAATCCGAAGCAGGCTCCAGGCTGATGCGTCCGACTTCGGCTCAGGTCATGATCTCACGGTTCGTGAGTTCGAGCCCCGCGACGGGCTCTGTGCTGTCCCTTGGGAGCCCGGAGCCTGCTTCAGATTCTGTGTCTCCCTCTTTCTCTGTCCCTCCCCCACTCATGCTCTGTCTCTCAAAGAATGAACAAACGTTAAAAAAAAATTTTTTTTTAAAAGTCTGCTTAGCACTGAATTACTTTCTTTTTTTGTTTGTTTCCCTTCTTGACAATCCAGCGATGTCTGAAATAATTACGTTGTCTCTGTTTTTCATGTTTTCCCTCGAACACAGTTTGTCCTGTTGTAATAGACCCATTACCACCTTGGAACTATTCGTTGTTTTATTACGATGGACCCAGGAAGGTCGGAGAAGGAAGGACTCTCTTGGGGTGGAAGGTGGGGGAAATTCTCTCCCGCCCGGGAGCCCTCTGGTGCTCAGGTCTTATCTGCAGGACCCCCAGGTCTCCCTCCTTGCAGGAGGGCGAGGCTGGCTTGTAACCAGTGCCCACTTGGGGGCTCCTTCTCGTGGGTGCCGAGCGAGATTTGGGGATCCCGGCCTGTGAATTTCAGCTGGTGCCAGTCTGCATTCAGGGAGGCAGGGGCGAGGGAAACCTCTTCGGGAAAGGTCATGGGGGAGGAGGAGGGGGGACCACTGTTTTCATAAATGCCACCGGGAGAGCAAACTGGAGGCTTCTGAGATGGGGCAACCGTAAGCATTCGTGACAAGCCTTGTGCATTTTGCAAAACTCTCCCGCTAGAAAATTATTCTGGCAGAGAGTGAGGAAAGTGACCGGCCGTGGTATCCAAAAGGATTTATGACAGTGACACGAAATGCTACTTAAATGTTAGCTTAAAATGTCTGATGACGGGGAAGTCCTGAAAGGTAGTCTAGCTGTCGGCTGGGGTACAGCGAAGGCATTAACAAAACCGTGCTGGGAAAACAAACAACCAAGAAGTAC
Organism: Prionailurus viverrinus; assembly: GCF_022837055.1. Classification (NCBI taxonomy): domain Eukaryota; kingdom Metazoa; phylum Chordata; class Mammalia; order Carnivora; family Felidae; genus Prionailurus; species Prionailurus viverrinus. The sequence continues at coordinate 4,790,065 of NC_062572.1, read as the reverse complement.
TTAATGACACGGGAAAATAGCTAATTATAAACAGAATTAAATCGGGTTACAGCGTGACGTGCACAGTATGCTTAAAAAAAACACGTAGCAGGGGCGCCTGGGTGGCTCAGTCGGTTGAGCATCCGACTTCGGCTCAGGTCACGATCTCGCGGTCCGTGAGTTCGAGCCCCGCGTCGGGCTCTGTGCTGACAGCTCAGAGCCTGGAGCCTCTTCGGATTCTGTGTGTGTCTCTCTCTCCCTCTCTCTGTCTCTCTGTCTCTCTCTGCCCCTCCCTGCTTGCACTCTGTCTCTCTCTCTCTCAAAAATAAATAAACATTTTTTAAAAAAATTAAAAAAATAAATAAATAAACAGGTAGCGACTTTAATATGTTTTTGAGTGAAATTGAGAATATGCTTCATACATCATCTGAATCCATACTTTCATCCGAAAATTGCCCTGGAACAAGGTAATGGTTTTAGAAGAAAAGAATGGGAAACTATGTATCATTCCTTAATAGAGCGAGGTGACTGCCTCATTCTTTAAAAAATAATTTCACGATAATTACAGACTCACGGAAAGTTGTAAGGAAACACCCAGGGAGGTACCACACATCCTTCGCCCAAACTGTCCCAAGATCAGCATCTTGCAAACCGCGACAGGGTAGAAAAGTCAGGAAATTAATGACCTTGGTCCGGTCCCTGGAGTGTCTTCATATGTTTCATATGTTATGGTTGAACCGGCCCCCGTGTGTGTGTGTGTGTGTCTGAAATTTTATCACATGCACAGACCATGAAGCTACCACCCTGCGTGAGTACGTACCTGTCCCTTGCTGCAAAGCTCCCAGATGCCACCCTTCCGGGCCCTGCCCTCCCCCCTCCTTCCCAGCTCCTGGCAAGCACTAATCAGTTCTCATCTCTCCAACTGCGTTATTTCACAAACGTCACATAACTGGACTCTTCGGTGGATACCCTTTGGTGACAGGCTCTCCACCTTGGATGAGTCCTTGAGATGCATCCAAGTTGCTGTCTCCATCAGAGGACAGTTCCTTCGGGGGGGTGGGGCTGAGCAGTATTGTTCGGTGTGGCTGTACCACAGCTTGTTAACCATTCGCGGGGCACAGGACCCCTGGGTGCTTTTCAATTCAGGGCGATTATCAATAAAGCTGCTGTAAACGTTAGTGTCTGAGTTTATGCGTGGAAGTCAGTTTGCACGGCTTTGGAATCCACATCCAGGAACACCACTACCCGATCCTACGGCAAGCCCACTTTTGGTCTGCAAAGGAACCCCCAGACCATTTCCCAGAGCGGCTGGACCTATTTCTATTCCTGCCGGTGACGTCCCGGTATCTGGTTTCTCCACGGCCTCACCGTCATTTGGAGTGCGGGGTGCTTTTGTGAATGTGTGTGTTTTCATAAGAAAAACTCAGTCGAAGTGCACCTGACTCTTGATCTCGGGGTCGTGAGTTCGAGCCCCACGATGGGTGAAGAGTTTACTTAAAAAGAAAACAAAAGATTACAACCATCTGCCCATTGATTAAGCGGTGGGTGGTGAGACCACTAAAATTGCAAATAATTTTTCTTATTCCCCCCGCTGAATTTTATCCCTCGAATGTATGTTGCTTTTGTATTCAGAAAACAGACAGTTAGGGTTTTACTCATGTAGGTATTTGGGACGGGGTGGGCCTGGGGCCACAGTCAACGGTGTCAGACAGGTGGTGGAGAACTTCACAGACTGAGAAGGGCATGTTTCTATGAGTTTGTGAGCACCAATCCCATCCCTCCCCAGCTGATCCTTGCAAATAAAAGAAAATCAAATCATAATAATCTTGAGTTTGCTCCCTGTTAATTATATCCGCGTTTTACTGTTGTGGGCAAAGATGCTTTGAATTTAACCAATATTTAAGTCAAACACAGTACAAGTTATCTTGGCATCCCTTGGCGATCATAAACGAGTAAAAATAAGAGATGCTTTGAGAACCACAATTTGTAGTTGGCAGAGAAGAGGAAATCATTAGCTGCTGGCATCTTGGTGACAAGGTTTCTGAAGGAATCTGTTCGTTTTCATTCTGAATTCAGGGATCCATCTGAATTCATTATTCCTTTCAGAGACCAGCTTAACCCCAAAGGGACACATACCGAGACTGTGTTTATTGCTGGTTGTGGTCACCGAAGCTTAATATTTTAATCTAGTTTAATCTGAAACAAAGATTATAAATGGTCCTGCTTGTTATTATGTTTCGCTCTACTCGACGGAAACCATTTTCACTAAATCATTTTTTCTTACTTGTCAGGGTAGAATTAATTAGACACAAGGACAGATTGCATTTGTTCGTAGGGGTTTCCAGAATTCTGGGGAAGTTTGTTGCTGCCGAGGTGGCAGGCTCGAGCTGGTGAAGCATATCACCCCCGCCCCCAGGCTCCCACAGCCTGTGGAGATGGACCCAAACACCACCTGTGGCTTTGGGATTTTCTTCACGTTTTACTGAATCCCTCAAGTTTCCCTCTGCTTATTCTCGAACCTCACGAAGGACTTGTAGGCAAAGCCTCTCAAGCTGGAGGCTCAGGCCAGCAGCCTTTACAAGGCTGCTCAAAATTGGCCAATATGCCGGGGCACCTGGGTGGCTCGATCAACTGAGCATCCGACTTCGGCTCAGGTCGTGATCTCACGGTTCGCGGGTTCGAGCCCCGCGTCGGGCTCTGTGCTGACAGCTTGGAGCCTGGAGCCTGCTTCGGATTCTGTGTCTCCCTCTCTCTTTACCCCAACCCCTACTTGTGCTCTGTCTGTCTGTCTCTCTCTCTCTGTCACTGTCTCTCACCAAAATAAATAAATAAACATTAAAAAATTAAATTAACACGCAAACCCCAAATGTCGACCTCTGTTGGTCAGAAGACAAGGAGAAAAGCCCAACATCCTCGACCTGTTGTTTTTCTCCCCCGAAAATGGAGAAATCTCAGCCACTTTGAGATTTCTCCGTAAAGGGTCACCTCCCCCTGGTGACAGAGGAGAGGCTGTCCTTTCCTTGGGCCCCACCGCCCTCCTGCTTCTGTGTGAGACAGACTGAGGCTTTCACGGGCTTCACATTTAAGGCACAGAACCAGAGGGGAGACAAAATGTGGTCCCGGCAACAGGCACCTGCCTCTCCCCTCCCCTGCTCTCCTGACAGGAGCAGGATGGTTATTCATTCGGACCAATGTGGAGCCCTCAGCCTGTTCACAGAGTCGGCAAGAGGTTCGGAAAGGTTTTCCTGTTGAGTCAGAGGCATGCGGGGCCGCGATGTCCTGGGTCCCTGTAGACCACGCGTCCGGCAAAAAGGGAAGGACTCAAGAGATGCTTGAAGATGCAGCCAAGGTAGCGCTCCTCATGCCCGCGTGTGATTATTAATCAACAGCTCAATCCTGCGGGGCCCCAGACACATGGCCTTGTCCCCTGCGATCCTCCTTATATACGGACGCCCCATCCTGGGGCTGCCCTGGGGATGCTCCCCGTCTCCGAGCCTCTCTACTGTCGTCCCCAGTAGCAAGGGCACAGTCGCAAGCCCCACCCCGCCCCAGTTTTTCCGAGGCTTCGATGAGGTAATGCGTGCAGCGCGTCGGGCGCGCGGGGCCAAAGTCTCTGTGTTGGATGCCACTTGTGCCTTCCTCACAGTTACACCTGTTCCGATCATAATACGCGCGCAGAATTCACTTTTGTCTGGGTGCGTCTCCACTGGCCTCTTGCGTGGCAAGGCGTCAGAAAGTAGGCTACAGGTTGCGAATGCGCTCTGTGAACCGTGGACTTCTGGTCAATGCTAACCCTCCGGGAAGCCTGCAAAGGGGCCGTCGGAGCCCCGGCACCAGGCGAGGTGTGGGGCACGCTAGGAGTGAAGGCCTCGGTCTCCGCCGGCTCTCTTGCTAGACACGTGCCGGGATCTGAGAAGGACCAGAGCAAACGCCTCGGGTTTGCTCGTATTTCGACGCATTTGATTACAAGACCGTTGGACAACGTCAAGAATACGAAATATTACAAGCATGGCTTAAGTCGGAAAGGGCGTTTTTCACTTCCCGCGAGGACCCCCTTCCTGATGAACGAAGTCGCCTAAACCCTGCACAGACCCTGGAGGACTTTGACGTCCTCTGAAGGCTGCGTGAGTCCAGCGTGGGGAAGGAGGCCCACGGCAGGGAAGGCAAATAACTTGCTCACAACCTTGCCAGACGATGTCAGCTCCTCCAGATTATCCATCCCCAGCGGGAAGAGAAGCCAAGTGCGCTGGGGAGCGGTCCGGTCCCTGTCACATCCGTGGCGGCACCCACGTGCCCACAACAGCACCTGCCAAGGCGCATGTTCTTAGTAAATATGTGTTCATTTAATGACTTAAAGGGACAGGCCCCTGCAGCCAACTGTTTTCTCAGCTTCTCTGTGCTGATGTCTCTCGAGCACAGACAGCAAGTCATTTTCTCCTGGGTACCAGCCCAGTCCTTCCCAGTACTGGAAGGGTTAAATTGTAGTGTAGGGTCAGCCCGTAGCTTGAGAGAAAACAGCTTTGTGTTTGGTGACACTGTAGCTTGAGAAATAAGGGCTTTGTTTTGACACTGAAGGTTAAGAGATAACCGCCTTGCTTTACTCTTTCTTGTAAATTAGGCTTCACCAATTAAGGGAACAAAAGTTCAAAGAAAAGGCAGGGTCAAGGAGATCAACCGGTGGTGTCTAGAATAATCACCCCATCCGCCAACTGTTTCCAACTCATCTGGGAACTGTTTCTTTGTTCTGTTCCCCAGTGATGATAAGACGATGGGGTAGGCTATAAAAACTCTGTACCCCGGCTGTTCGGGCCGCACTCTGATCAAAAGTATTGGTCCCCGATCGGTCGGCCTCGCCTCTCGTTGCAATAAACTTTGTGGGGACTGTCACCGGTGCCCGTCGCATTCTGTTTCAGGGGTCGTGTGGATGCAACAGTACGCCTATTTTATTTTATTTATTTTTTTAATGTTTATTTATTTTTGAAGGAGAGAGAGACAGAGTGTGAGTGGGGGGTGGAGGGGCAGAGAGAGAGGGAGACACACAATGGGAAGCAGGCTCCAGGCTCCGAGCTGTCAGCTCAGAGCCCGACGTGGGGCTCGAACCCACGAACCGCGAGATCATGACCTGAGCTGAAGTTGGATGCTCAGCTGACTGAGCCACCCAGGCGCCCCTTAATACACCTGTTTTAAAACAATCGCATGCAGTGGGAGCTGGGAGGGGCGGGGGGGGGGTGTTGGGGAACGCCCGGCTGGCTAAGTTTGTGGAGCATGAGGCCCGCGATGGGTACAGACATTACTTAAACAAATTAAAAGCGAAGAAGTGAAATCATGTCACAGGTTTAGAAAGCTGCAGTGTGTGAAACCAGATCTGAGTGGCATCCTGGGAAGACAGGCTGTTGGGCCCTAAGAAGGATTGCTGTGGAAAATTCCTGAGCAACTGTGTCCCATGAAGACCTCAGTGAAGGAAGTCGTGGGTTTCCCAGTCCTCAAGCGAATCCAGACCATCTCTGCTTTATTGCACGCTGACGATGGTGAATCGCAAGATTCCTTAAAAGATGTTCCCTAAGGGGCGCCTGGGTGGCGCAGTCGGTTAAGCGTCCGACTTCAGCCAGGTCACGATCTCGCGGTCCGGGAGTTCGAGCCCCGCGTCGGGCTCTGGGCTGATGGCTCGGAGCCTGGAGCCTGTTTCCGATTCTGTGTCTCCCTCTCTCTCTGCCCCTCCCCCGTTCATGCTCTGTCTCTCCCTGTCCCAAAAATAAATAAACGTTGAAAAAAAATAAAAAAAAAAGATGTTCTTTAAGGGGTGCCTGGGGTCTCTCTCTCTCTCTCTCTCTGCCCCTCCCCTGCTCGCACACTGTCTCCTTCTCTCTCTCAAAAATAAAGGAGCGTCCGTCTTCGGCTCGGGTCATGATCTCTAGGCTGGTGGTTTCAAGCCCCACGTTGGGCTCTGTGCTGACAGCTCAGAACCTGGAGCCTGCTTCCGATTCTGTGTCTCCCCCTCTCTCTGCCCCTCCCTCGCTCACGCTCTGTCTCTCTCTCAAAAATAAATAAATACACATTAAAAAAATTTTTTAAAATATAAAAAAGACTTGTTAAGATGCTGCTCTTCTTTGAGAACACACAATTTGAATAACAGACGCATGGTCCTGAGTACTTCTGCTTGGATCGTACCTAGTGTCTGAAACCGGCATAAGCCTGCCTCTGAGAATCCAAAGTCCGTGTTCTTTCCCCTCCTTTAAATTCCCTGTTTCAGAGGCCCTCAGTCAGTTGCCAGGTATGAACCATTACTGAAGAATTTTAAGGATTAATTTTAAGGATGTCGGACGCAGCTCTGTATCCATTGCCTTTGTTAATGTTTACTGAGTCTGCTTGGCCATCACAAGGTCCCCATGTTTCGTGTTATGTAATCCATAGAAAACATTGATCTCAGCGCCCGTGTTATGCTCACGGGTGCCTCCCAAACGCAGATTTCCGTTGGCGACTTTAAGGGTTAAGTAAGGAACAAATCGCATTGCTGTTGTCGGTCTGCAGAAAATACCAAGGTGCTAAGAAGTTGGACACGGTGTGTTTTTATAGACTAAAAGGTTCTCCTCACACAGGGAGGCAGAGCGCAGGAGAAATGGCTCCTGGGGACTGCAGTCAGACAGAGTGGGGTCCCTACCCTGCCTCTGCTGCTTGCTGCCTGAGTGACCGTGGACAACATATTTCACTTCTTTAAACTTGGGGCGCCTGGGTGGCTCAGTCAGCTGAGCATCCAACTTCAGCTCAGGTCATGATCTCGTGGTTCGTGGGTTCGAGCCCCGCGTCGGGCTCTGTGCTGACAGCTCGGAGTCTGGATCCCGCTTCGGATTCTGTCTCTCTCTCTCTCTTCTCTCTCTCTCCCCCTCCCCTGCTCGCACACTGTCTCCTTCTCTCTCTCAAAAATAAACGAACATAAAGAAATTTTTTTTGTAAACTCCAATTTGCTGTCAGTAAGTGGGGGGGGATGATAGAATCGACTTCCATGGTTGCTGCCAGGGGTAGATTAGGGAATATACTGCTTTTAAAGCCCTTAGCATTGGTGATGGTCTTATATTTATGTTGACTATTGATCGTGCTAATTCTTCGAGCTATTGCTATCATTGAGCGTAGAACTGCCATACTTTGCTTGCGTTGTGAGGCAGATCTCGCTCGCTTCTAATGGAGGCGTCAGCCCTTAGAACAGCCGGCTTTGCATCCAATCAGGGGTGCAGGCAGATCCCCGTATGGAGAAAACATCCCTGCAGGCTGTTACTTGTTAACAATACGGGTCAGTGGGTGGCATCCATAAGGAGTCAAAACCCACATTTCAGTCTGGGCTGTTGAGTCTTCTTTCTCTCGGAGACACTAAGTTTCAAATAAAGTGGCCTTTAGTAGGAGTGTTTCATTTAAGGCTCTTTGGCTTTAAAACCTCTGCCTCGGGGCGCCTGGGTGGCACAGTCGGTTAAGCGTCCGACTTCAGCCAGGTCACGATCTCGCGGTCCGGGAGTTCGAGCCCCGCGTCAGGCTCTGGGCTGATGGCTCAGAGCCTGGAGCCTGTTTCCGATTCTGTGTCTCCCTCTCTCTCTGCCCCTGCCGCGTTCATGCTCTGTCTCTGTCCCAAAAATAAATAAACGTTAAAAAAAAAAAATTTAAAACCTCTGCCTCAGCAAATGAAGGAAACTCTTCAATGAAGTCTGGCTGAACTTCTGCCGTGAGCCAAAGCAGAGCTGTAAGGACCAAATATTTAGTCTCCCAACTGCAACAGCCAAAAAGCCAGATTAAAAATACCTGACACAACAATCTGTAAGACACCGAAAGTACACCATAAAAGACAGGGAAAAAAGGGACACGTGGGTGAACCCCACAGTGGCTCCAGCTCGCTGCCCTGTTTCTAGACTATGGAGTAGGATGGGGGGCCCACGGAGGGGTGGGGGTGCTGGAAAGCCCGTAGATTGAGGAGACGGAGATGAGAGCTGGGGGACACCAACATAGCCCGAGCCCGGAGGACCCAGGGCCAGACCGAGACAGCACTCCACAGGCGTGCGTAGGGCCCCCCTCGAGGGCTCAGCTCACGTGTGTGTGTGAGATTAATGCACACGCATCACAAAAGAACCGCTAGATGGGAATGAAAGACAGAGGGCCTGGTGCACACTGCACAGGGAATCGTGCCTGTTTCCATGAGCTGGATTAGCAAACCCCGGGATTCACGCGGCACTGGGTAAAGTAGGTACAGAGGTCTTTCCTCAGTAGTGGGGAATAATTAAACTTTAAATGGAGCTCGTGCCTGTTCAGCCTCACAAATCTTAAAAGCAAGACCTGTTTCCAAGTAACTGAACCACATCCCAGAGCGAAGCTCGAGAAGATCTCTAAGAATACAAAAGTGCCCAGCAGCCAACGACGTAAAACTGACAATGTCTGACATCCTTTCAAAAACTATTAGGCAGGCAAAGAACCAGGAACACCTGACAGGTAAGGAGAAGATCAATCAATCAATCAGTCAAACCATCCAAGAATTCACAAGTGATTGCAAGGAGCACATAGAGACATTACAAGTTATTTTTTTTATTTAAAAAAAAATTTTTTTTTCAACGTTTTATTTATTTTTGGGACAGAGAGAGACAGAGCATGAACGGGGGAGGGGCAGAGAGAGAGGGAGACACAGAATCGGAAGCAGGCTCCAGGCTCTGAGCCATCAGCCCAGAGCCCGACGCGGGGCTCGAACTCACGGACCGCAAGATCGTGACCTGGCTGAAGTCGGACGCTTAACCGACTGCGCCACCCAGGCGCCCCGACATTACAAGTTATTATGATCGTGTTCTTTATATTCAAAGAATCAAGCTAAATATTTTTCTCATTTGTGAAAATAAAATTAATTAGGACTGTAGAGTGAATTTTTTAATGTTTATTTATTTATTTTGAGAGAGGGAGAGAGAGAGAGAGAGAGAGCAGTGCAGAGAGGGAGGGAGAGAGAGAATCCCAAGCAGGCTCTGCACGGTCAGCACAGAGCCCGACACGGGGCTCAGACTCACGAACTGTGAGATCATGACCTGAGCCGAGATCAGGAGTCGGACGCTTAACCGACTGAGCCACCCAGATGCCCCCGATTTTTTTCTTTTTTAAAAACACTTTCCAGAAATCCCGGGGAGTCTGTTTTGCTGAGTGTGGCTTTATAGCTGTTTTCACACCGTTACACCGTCTCCTCCCCCTGCCGTCCCAGAAGAAGCTTGTGTTCCCCTCTTCTTGAGTAGTTGGGCATTTCTAAACTTGCAGTTTTCCAAAGGCTTCCCAGATGATGTTGAGCATGGCCCTGCGTTCCAGGCGAATTACCGGAAATGACACTGAAATTTCTTCAAGCTGGTGCATTACCTACATAAAACCCAAAAGGGGAGCTGGGCTAAACGTGAGCCAGAATAGCAAAGGCCTGCAGATTTTAAAACGAGAGACCAGTTTTCAACTTAATTCCGGGAGTCAAAGCCAGGAGCAAAGCATCAGACACCTGCGGTGGCAAACGGAAAGTGTTGCCTTCGATTACTTTCGTTACATCCCAAAGGGATACCCTGATACACCCACATACGAGTCCCAGAGTTTTTTTGCCATTGTGACGATGGGCCCTGTTGCCTAACTTACGGGAATGAAAACAGTAATCGTTGCTGGTTCTCTATTGCTAATATCGTGGCCCAAATTTCGAGACTGCAAATGGGGAGATTCCATCCAGAGGATTTTGTAAAATGCCGAACACGACAAACACAGCAATGGCATATTAAGGCTAATTTCACACAGCCGCAGGATGGGTCTCTGGTGCTTGTTGCTTTGGGCGTATGTTTCTGTACTCAGACGACAGAGCGCTACACCAAGTGGAAGAGCTTGGGGTTCACCTCTACTTGAAAATACTGTGCGATCAGAAACAAATCTCCTTCTTTTTTTTGGTATGCTGTCTTTACCTTTTGAACTTCACGCCCTGGTCTAAGCCCACCTGATTCTCGAATTAAATTGATTCGAGATCATTGGCCTTGAAGTGGAGCCAGGAAGGGAAAAGTGGAAAAATGGCTCCAATCAATTCATTTTAACAAACGAGGAGTCTGCCTCTTTTACTTGGGGAGATTAGCTTCTGCTTCTGGCCGTGATGACGTAGCTATTGTCTGAACAATCTCCCCTTTGAGGACATGTCATGGGAAATAGGAGCAAAGTGAATAAAGTATTCGTGACCCACACATTAAATCACAGAGCGGTACAGGTAGTCGGTTCTTACGTTTGTTTATTTTTGAGAGAGAGAGAATGAGCAGGGGAGGGGCCAAGAGAGAGAGGGAGACACAGAATCCGAAGCAGGATCCAGGCTCTGGGCTGTCAGCACAGCACCCGATGTGGGGCTCGAACGCACGAACGGTGAGATCATGACCTGAGCCCAAGTCGGACGCTCAACCGACCGAGCCACCCAGGTGCCCCGGTAGTTGATTCTTAAGGATATTCCTCTATTAATACATTTTTATATTTTCTATTTGCTGGTAGATTCCCAAAGACAATTCATAGCGCGTTAAAACATACACAACAGGGGCTCCTGGGTGGCTCAGTCGGTTGAGCATCCAACTTCGACTCAGGTCATGATCTCACAGTCCGTGAGTTCGAGCCCCGCGTCGGGCTCTGTGCTGACAGCCCAGAGCCTGGAGCCTGCTTCCGATCCTGTGCCTCCCTCTCTCTCTGCCCTTCCCCCACTCTCACTTTGTCTCACTCTTTCTCTCAAAAATAAATAAATGTAAAAAAATTTAAAAAATAAAAAATAAAACATACACAACAATCTCTCTTTATCTTGGGGGGGGCGGAAACAAGCAAATATGTCAAGAAAGAAAGCAAGAGCTGAGAGATGAAGCTCATCCCTGTTTTTCCAGTAAATTTCAGCCTTCCTCATTCCATCTAAACGCAGTCACACATTTACTAGAGTCTTTATGTCTTCAGGTCCTGCGTTTGGAGTAATCTACATTTAGAACCTACGACGTTCAAGTCCTGTGCCCTGAATACTAAAGACAGCCTGGTGATAACCACCATCATACTTTCCCTGTACTTTTTTTTTTTTACCCCACTACCCAAGCTCTGAATCATCTGGATGTGAAAGCAAAATACAATTTCCTTCTCAGCAAAAGTCACCGCTATGCCAGAGGACCAGAAGTTGGGAACACCATTAGCAAAACATATCATACAGCCCTCATGCTTACAGTAAATATTTTAGCTTGGTAGTTTTCTCCTTGTAATGATAGGAAAAGATAGGCTAAAATAGGCAGAGAGGGAAACGATAGGACCTGAGGTCCCTGGGTGGGGAAAAACACAGATTTTGGAACAATGCGGGGAGTATCTGACCACAGCAACCCCCCTCAGGCGTAAGGTTCCTCTTTTTTTTTTATTTTTATTTTTTTTTATTTTTTAATTAAAAAAAATTTTTTTTTTCAACGTTTATTTATTTTTGGGACAGAGAGAGACAGAGCATGAACGGGGGAGGGGCAGAGAGAGAGGGAGACACAGAATCGGAAACAGGCTCCAGGCTCCGAGCCATCAGCCCAGAGCCCGATGCGGGGCTCGAACCCACGGACCGCGAGATCGTGACCTGGCTGAAGTCGGACGCTTAACCGACTGCGCCACCCAGGCGCCCCGTAAGGTTCCTCTTAAGAATGTAACAGACCCCACCTACTCCCCCTCGGCTTCCCTTCCGGAATTTGACAAAAGACCTGCCTAAAAATAAGTAGAGCATAAAACCTGTGACCCACAAGGAATGATCTGGCTGTAGACCACCCCTCACACAATGGAAATAAATCAATCAGGAGTGGATGACCCAGCCCCTAGAGCTATCCAGCCAATAAGGGTAGAACCTGAGAAGGAACAAGGGGGAAAGCATGGGGGAGGGTTGACCAGAACCTTATAAAACAGTATATTGTATACAGTATATAATAGCATGCAGTATGCAATATAGTATACTGTATCCTATGTACTGTACACTGTATGCTATATACTATATACTGTATACAATATACTGCACACTATATACTGATTACTGTATATTATATACTGTGTAGTATGCAGTATATAATATACAGTATACAGTGTATGGTATAGAGTATATAGTACACAGCATACAGTATATAATATATTGTATACAGTATATAGTGTGCAGTATATAGTCTGCAATATATAGTATACAGTGTATAATACACAGTATATAGTATACAGTATACGTATATAGTATATAGTAACCAGTCACCCCTCACAACCCCAGTGCAGCTCTTTCTGCCCACGGGTCCTGTCCCTTGCTTTAATAAAATCACCTTTTTGCGCCAAAGACATCTCAAGATTTCTTTCTTGGCCATGGGCTCCGAACCCCACCCCTTCAAACCACATCAAATATATCAACTGAAGTCCATTCTTTACTTGATTTCCTTAGTTTTTATCTAATGTCCTTGCCCTCTTCCAGGATCCTGTCCAAGAACACACTGCATTACCTGTAGTGGTCATGTCTCCTTCGTCTGCTTTTGGCCGAGAGACTTTCTCAGAGGTTCCTTGTGCCATGTGTGTGTGTGTGTAAGCTTATTTATTTGTTTTGAGAGTGAGAGAGAGAGAGAGAGAGAGAGAATCCTGCGCAGAGGCCGACTTGGGGCTTGAGCTCACAAGCCGTGAGATCATGACCTGACCTGGAATAGTCGGACGCCCAACCGACTGAGCCCCCCAGGCGCCCCAGACGTTCTTTGGTTTCGATGATCTTCATAGTTAGGAGGAGTACCACTCAGATATTTTATAAAATGCCCTTCAAATTTGGTTTGTCTGAAAACAAAAAACAAAAAACAAAAAACAGATTTGGTTTGTCTGATATTTTTATCATGGTTAGACATGATGTTCTGATTTAAAAAAAAATTGGGGGGGGATAATTTCTTATGTCTTTTAAAAAGAATATGTTGGCCTAGGCAGTTTTGAGAAATAATACACTTGTATCATCGCAAGAAACGAGTCCTTGCTCCCTGGGTGACGCCTCCTGCACTGGTGACCAGGACAAGCCTGTAACAGAATGTCACCCTCAGGATGTTGCCCTCAGTGCGGCCCACAGATTTACTTAGCTTTTCCCAGCTACCTGCACAGCCATTTGTGCATCTGTGTGTGTGTGTTGGGGAGAAAGACCCTCCTCTTCCCTGTGGTCCTTCCAGCTGGACTTGGCATTGAACTGACAGGAGACGGATGAACAGGCCACAATCACATGTGATGGGGGTACCCGCGGGGAGTCCACACGGACCGGAAACTCCGGAGACAACGAGACAACAAGAATCTTCTAGGAGCTAAGGAAAAAGGTGGGTCTGAGGTCAAAAAGGGGGAAATCTCATCGGCCAGGAGATGCGAGAAGGTGTTTGGGAAAACAAGGTCGTTCAATTACTCAGACGCAGACGAGTTCTTGGGTTGAGGGGCCTCCGTTAACACTTGTCGTCTGGGTGCAGGTGCTCCTTTCCGGTGCAAATGTAGGCACTTCTGGGGGGGCAGAGAGCCTTTCCTGCACCTGCTGGGTCTGGGTTACTTTTAACCTGAAGTACTATTTGTGCCGAAGTGGCCCGTTTTGGGGTGTCTCCTCCTGCCCCCTTTCACGTGCATGTGGGTGTGTGTCTATACTGAGTAGTATGTTGTCTTCTCGCCTGTGTGGGAGCTGATACCCTCCCCACAGACCCTGACACCCCCGTGACCACAGCGACCTCTGCGTTATCCTTGTGACCCTAAGCCCATCTCCTCCCTAACTCCTGGCGGATATTGCTTTCCTAACACTTTTGTCAGTTCAAAAACATCATACAGACGGAATCACATAGGATCCGAGTTTTCAGGATTGGATTTTTTCCCACTCAACACAATATCCCGGAGATCCCTCCACGTCGTTGTCTGTATCCATATTGACAAGGGAGTGTGGGGTGAGTTGAGGGCAAAGCGCAGGCTAACAGCCCCCCGCCCCCAGGTGGGACATGTGTGCTGTTCCTCAGACACTCCTGGCTACCCAAGGACAAAGGGAAGGGGGGTAAGTCCCGGCCATGGTGATGTGGGAAACTAAGGGAAATGAGAAATTACATCCCCTTACTGCCTGAAGCCCACTGACAACTCCTGGAAACCGGCAGACTGACCTCCCTCTGGGAGCTCAGAGGTCCTGATGAGGACGCCTTGCTGGGGGCAAAGGAGAATCTTGGCTTAACATCGTCCTGACCCCCCCGGGATCCCCTAAGTCTAGTCTCACAGATAAAAAGTCCTTTGGAAACTTCCTTTATCTCAACGGCCCCAAGACATACGCGGGCAGTCATCCTCCAAGCTCATGGCCCCTGATACACATCGGAAGGGTCTCCTCGTGACTGAGGTTTTACTAAACAACAATCATTGGCATTTGTGTCGCAACAGCTGGCCCCTCAAGGTCCTGGAAACCTTGCTTCCAAAATTCCTTAGAGACTTACTCTACCCCCGACCCCCTCCCAACCTGAGGGTATGTGATCAGTTACCCATCACGACCCCAGTCCTGCCCACGGGTCCTGTCCCCGTGCTTTCATAAAATCACCTTTTTGCACCAAACACGTCTTCGAGAATTCTTTCTTGGCCGTCGGCTCCGGACCACCCCGCCATCACCCCAAAACTTCATCACATATTCTTTTACGTGGCTGTGAAGTGTCCCCTCCTGAACCACTCTCCTGCTGAAGGACCTAATCATTCTTTTTTGCCATGACGAATAAAGTTACGATGAGCACACGTTCACCATTGGCGAGTTTTTTCTGAAGTGAAAAAGCTCCAGATTGAACCAAACTCCTTTTCCCTGATGGGTTGTTTTCTTTCCGATTTCCACATAATGAATAAGTCTGATGAGCATCCCTTTTAGTTAAAAACCATTGTCTCCTTGGGGAGCCTGGGTGGCTCCGTCAGTTAAGGATCCGACTTCAGTTCAGGTCATGATCTCACGGTTCGTGGGTTCGAGCCCCACATCAGTCTCTGTGCTGACAGCTCGGAGCCCGGAGCCTGCTTCGGATTCTGTGTCTCCCTCTCTCTCTGCCCCTCCCCTGCTCATGCTCTCTCTCTCTCTCTCTCTCTCTCTCTCTCAAAAATGAAATAAAAACATCAAGAAAAAACAAAACCCTTGTCTCTTCCAAACCTTACCATTGTAAACGGTTCCCCAAACAGATTAATTCTGGGGGAGATTGGGCCTTCATAGCTGCCTCCATTTACCCCCTCAGAACTGTTAATTATTTTTCCCATTACAGACACAGCTCTGGCCCTCTCGTGTGTCTTCGGGAACGTGAGTGACGAGAACAGTCAGTAGCTGCGTCCTTCCCCGAGACAGCCCCGTGAAGGTATTGTTTATCTCTGCTGGTGAAAATTGGATCAGCGGAGTCGGGGAATTGGAGAGAGAATTGTGAGAGCAACATCTATCCCCACCTTCGAGCGAGCGGCCGGCTGAGGGGTTTGAACTGGATTTGGCACGTTTTCAGGGGAACAGGTACATACATCCGGAAGCTGGAATATCGCATCCTTTGTCTCTGCATTTATTTCCTTCCTTAAATATCTCAGTCTTTTTTTAAATGTTTATTTATTTATTATTATTATTTTATGTTTATTTTTGACAGAGAGTGCCCCAAATATCTCAATCTGCCTTAAAACTATAATGTATTCTCTTTCTCACCCATAACCATCTTCAGGATGAATATGAGCACCTTGAAAAGAAAGCTGGGACTTAACGTATGTGTTAGGTTGCAGCCCTGTCACCAGTTAACACAATTTGGGGAGCCTACGTGGTCACACACGACACGTCTGGCCCCAGACCCTCAACCTGTTGCCTGGAGGTGAGTTGTCCCCACAGCCCTCCGGTCAAGGAAGATGAACCAGGCTTGGGGACAGTTCTACAGATCTGAAACTCGAGGCTGGGTGAGTCGGTGAGTCACCCAGAAAATGTAAAGCCTCCGGGGCACTAAGGTCGGAGTGCAATGACACGAATGCAGAGGACAGGGGCTGGGGGTGTCGTGGCTGACGAGGTGGGCTAGCCATCACCCAGCCTGGAGTAGACGGGACCTGTTTGGGCCGCTGTAACAACATGCCACAGCCCGAATAGCTGATAAACCACAGAAATTTATTGCTCACGGTTCTGGAGGCTGGAAGTCCAAGATCAAAGTGCCAGCACGGTCAGGTGAGAGCCCTCTTGATATGGTCTGGTCTCAGCCCTCTTGATATCCCCTCGCGTGGCCTAAGGGGCGAGGGAGCTCTGTGGGGTCTCCTTCATAAGACCAGTAATCCCATTCATAAAGGGCTCCACCCCATGACCTAATCACTTCCTACCACCTTCACCTTGGGCAATCGGATTTCAGTGCATGGCTTTTGGGAGGACAGTGACATCCGGACCACAGCAGTACCCAACTCTATGTTAGATTCCAGGGCAGGTAATCTTCTCAGATCCACTAGTTACCCTCTGGGGAGCTTGCAATTTGCCTGCGAAGACATTGGCCCAAAGAAGGTGTAGACAGGACCAAGGGTTGGACTGCATGGTATAGACTGGGTGTGCCTTTGTAGTTTGGAGCCAGCTGGGGATTGGACGCAGCATCCATGGTGCTGAGGGGACATCACTGGCGGAAGAATTTAATGGCTATTTATGCTTGAGAGAGAGACAGACAGAGAAAGAGCGTGAGTGGGGGAGGGGCAGAGAGAGAGGGAGTCACAGAATGTGAAGCAGGCTCCAGGCTCCCAGCTGTCAGCACAGAGCCCGGCGTGGGGCTTGAACCCACAAATCGAGAGATCATAACCTGAGCTGGAGTCGGACACGTAACCGACTGAGCCACCCAGGTGCCCCTCAGTTTTCTTCTCTGTAGAACAGGGATGATACTTGCTCCTGGAGCAGCACCCGACACTCAAAGCCAGTGGGATAAATCGCTTAACTTGGTGCCCTAAAAATAATTTCAAACTTCAGAATGGAATGTATTTAAGATGTACTTAGAAGCTAGTGGGTTGTTCTTCCTGAAAAGATATTTAATCATTCTTTAGATGGTTCTTAATAATTTCATTATCCTTTCTTCTACCTCCTCAAAGACACCCACATATACACCTCCCAAGAGCAAAGACCTGGCTGTAAGAAAGAGGCGACAGGAAATTCGAGGAGGCTGTAACTCTTGGGGTACAGACACTGGGCTCACAGGCTGTGTTTGGAATAAGCCCTTCTGCTCCCCAACCTGGGCCCGGAGCCCCTGCTCTTCGTGGAACGCAGCAGGCACCGGGGCCGGGCCGTGGGGCGCAGCAGGAATGGGCTTGGCTTGTTCCAGAAACAGAATCGGACGTGGTGGCCAGGGCCTGTGCGTGGTGACCGCCTGACCAGGTAGGTCCGAAGCACGTGATTTTAAATCTGCTGCAGACAGAGGACACAGTCCTGGAGATGTTTTGGTCTCTTGTCCCTCCTACCTGGATCACTGCAAGATGCGAACGGCTTCTCTTAAACAATTTGTGCCCCGTCAAGGACGCCACATGGGCACGAGGAGCAGACAGGGTCTCTAAGCATCCCCGGGTGTGGACCCTGTGCTGTCGAGAGTGCGTCGCAACAGAGCGGTCATGCGGAGGGCACGGGCCATCCGTGTTTCTGCATCAAAGCTGTCGGTCCAACAGCATCTGGGCTTGCACAGCCTTGCCCTGCAAATTCCACAGGTCCAGATGATCTTGTAGCCCACTTCGGCCCCCGCCCCGGTGGTCGGGACTCTTCCTTTCAATATGGCAGCCGTGAGCTTCTTATTCACTTGGATTGTGCTAAAAGCTGGTTTCACTTCTTCTACTCGGTGCTTTAATTTTGCACCAGGCTTGCAACAAAACTCATCATGTGGCACAAACGAAGCCTTGTTTTGTCTGTGGAACACTTCAGCTTCGATTCTGCCAGAGACCGGGCCCAACCAGAAGCCGCGGCCTTGGGTAGTTTGATGAAGGTGAATCTGATTGGAGGATTTGCCGAGTTTACTGGGAGCAAAATGGAATGGAATGTTGACCCGCTGATCTACAGAAAGAAAGCCCCAAATCGCACATGCTCTAATAGGGATTTAGAAGCAGGCTCACCATTTGAGGAAACTTGAAAGCTTACAAGGTATCCGATGATATAAATTATCGTACATCCTTTTCGGCATGATATGGTATTGTGACCATGTATATGATCGGTTCTTATTCAGGGAAATATTTACAGATTATATGAAAAAAAATCTATCTCTGAAGAGATTTTCAAAGCTTGTGAAGACTCCTGGGCACGGATGGTTTTCAAGGTCAAGGTTTTCCTTCTCTGGAGAGGCTTGCGCTGACCCGACCATGGTGATGTTTGCAAATCAAGTCAATGTTTCCACCCCACGACCACACAGCCCACAGGCGTTATACGTTGCCTCCAAACTTTAGAGATTCTCTTTCAGGTACATGCTCACCTGTACACCCTTCCATCACATTTTTGCTTCCCATAATGCAGTGATACGTCTTTCCAGAGCTGGCTCTAACTTCCATGAGCAACAGAAGCTTCCAAATGGGTCTGGCCGTGGCGAGAGCCCCTTACTGAGAAGTCCATTGAATAGAGTAATTGCACGGACATAATGAGGGCGCCCGGTGCCATGTGAAAATTGTAAATAGCAGGGACAGTGTGATTTGCACTCCGTTATGATACAGTAGCTCATTATGGCTCTGTTTCTAGTCTCTTCATTAACAAGCGTCTCCATTTCTCTGATAGAAACACCTTTTGTGTTAGAGGCAGCGTCTCGCTCAGACTGATGCCCGGGAGTGCGGGCTGATGGGAAGCAGGCATTTGCGGTGCTGAGGGCAGGGCACGAGGCTAAGCGGTGCCCCAGAGTGTGCCTACACCCCAGCCACATAGCAGTGGGTACCATGCTTGGGTGGTAAACCTTTTAACGTGGGCATTTTGTGTGCTTAGATCACAGGGAATTCTGATATTAAAGAAATGATTACAATAGACTCCATCAATAAATTAATGATAACAATACCATTAATAGCAATGATGATAATAATAATGATGATGATGGTAATAACAATACCTGAGGGGGAGGAGGAGGAGGACCATGGAGTCAAGTCCTGTATTCCCTGTGGCCCCATTCAGAGATCAGTTCCCATTTCATTGTGATTACTCAGAACCCTCCACTCTATCACTTACGTGCTATTTTAAATCTCAGATCCCGTGTGATGCTCATCTTTCTGAAGACATCATTTCTGCCCTGAGTTTGCCAGCAGTCACCCCAGCCTCTTCCTGCTGGACCACGAAATAGGAACTTCCTTTCCCCCGGTATTGGGATGAAGAAGCTGTCCACACTGTCTCTCACCCCAAGGGAGTCCCCTTTCCGTGAGGGCTGGTTAAGGACAGCGTGTCACCCTCTGGGGCATCTTCATTAGAGAAATCTCTCCCTGCTCCATGCTGAGCAGTGTGGGACCCCCCACTCTTATGGTTCAGGACGCAGTCAGCCCTCCAGTCTCAGCCGGATGCTTGGCTGGGGGCACGTGTGTCCCTCCTGCCAACAGCCACAAGCCACGGGGCAAGTTTGCATCGTGGGTCTGAAAGAGCTACGTCCTTCTAACGCATCTCTTGTTGCCTTGAGCAAAGTTCAAACCAAGAGGACTCACGCAGAGGGCGCTGGTGTCACTTTGGCTAGCCCAGGGGTCAAGGGTTATTATTGTTTGCAGTGGAAGGCCCTAGTTCATGTCTGAGAACCACTGGTGCTGTGGTGAAGGACTTTGGGGCAGGGCAAACCTCAGTGACAACCGCCTTCCATCGCTGTTCCCGATCGTCGAACTCCAGCGCTGAGTTTCCTTTTTTCTGTCTGCGGAAACCAGATGCTGGCTTGCACCTCGTGGGGCTGCATCCATCCTGCAGGCCAAACCCTCAGCACTGCGTGCACCCCACCCGGGGAGCTCCTGTGCGAATGGAAGCTGTTCCTCTGGTTCCATTGCATCGCCCACCGCCCTCCGACAGCTCAAGAGATGTCCTTTGCTTACCTGGGACTTGTCATTGTCAGCGCGACCACTCTTGGCGGAAAATACTGTTCCGCGTCGAGCTCAGAAATGTAAACTTTGGTGTCGACTGCAGCACAAGCCTGACCGACCTGGGGCTCTGTGTGTGTGTGTGTGTGTGTGCACGCGCACGCATGCCAGGCATTGATCTGCACGTGCTCCTTGTAAGGAAAGTGTCTTGTGTGGGCTTGTGAGGGTCTACTCATTTATAATTTAGGTTTTTAAAAAGTTTATTCATTTATTTTGAGATAGAGAGAGAGAGGGTGAGCACATGGCAGGGAGCAGACAGACGGAGAGAGAGAATCCCAAGCAGGCTCCGCACTGTCAATCAGCACAGACCCTGACTCAGGGCTCAATCCCACGAAGCGCGAGACCATGACCTGAGCAGAAATCAGGAGTCGGATGCTTAACTGACTGAGCCACCCAGGCACCCCATCCATCTGGAATTTTTTTTTAAACATGCCAGGTATCATAGAACTTCATCAGTAAATACTTTACATCCCTGAAGAGAAGCACTAATTTTATTAGTAGCTTCATCATTCGCTCTAGTAAAATTAATAACAATTTCTTAGTATCTCCTGCTACCCAATCAGTCCTCACGTTCCCTGACTGGTTTACCAATGGCTGTTTGCCCGTTGGTATGTGTGAGTCGGGTTTCCAAGGGGGCCTGCACACTGCATTAGTATATCTGCTTAAGTCTCTTTTAATTTTTAACAGTCTCCCGTCCTTTACTCTCTTTTTCATGCGATGTATTTGTTGAAGACACCACATCATTTATCCGGTAGGGTTATTCAGAAGTCTAGATTTGGCCGAGCACACCTTTGCGATGTCATTTTCATGGTCTCCCTTTGCCTGGATTTCCCAAAAGCTCATAGTTAACGGTAGAGGTTTGAACGCGTTTGGTTCATCTTCTGGAAGGATTCGTTCATGGCTGCAGATACTGTCTCTTATCTGGAGGCACCAGTTTGCTGGTGTTTTCCGCGACCGATATTCCGAAAGGGTAGTGCAGAGAGATGTTCTTTTGATTCCAAATGTAGAGCTCAGGATTCTGTTCAGTTTTTGGAAGCACTAATTCGTAAGTGATATTTTTATTGTGTCGCTTTTTTATTGGGTATGCGTGTAAGTGTCTGGGGTCTGTTTCCAGGGATATGTATTATTTTTATCGGGTAAAAAAAGTAAATAGCAGAATGGGTTGGGACCGTGGGAATCTACTTATTAACGTCTCCTGGAAGTGTTAAATTAATCTGGTGACCTCTAGGATAGAGAGGCTTTCATTGTGTAGATTTCTCAGTCAAAACGGAGGGGGACATTATGTTAGGAAATTCTTGGAAGAAAAAGAGACACTGGGGAACCCCAAATCCCTAACCTCCTTCAAAATACTCCCTTTAAAGTCACATTCCAGACAACTACCTCCTTTCTGTGGGTTCCTGTGACATATGTAATCTGTATAGAAAATAATCTACAAATAAATGCAATTTGTAGGCCCAGTGCTATTTAATCCAGGTCTCCTCAGGATTTTTTGTGGAACTTGGAAACACTATTCAAAACACCATATGGCACAGGGGTGTCTGGGTGGCTCATTCGGTTAACCTTCTGTCTCTTGGTTTCAGCTCAGGTCACAATCTCATGGTTTCGTGGGTTTGAGCGGTGCATCAGGCTCTGCGCTGACAATGCGGAGCCTGCTTGGGATTCTCCCTCTCCTCCTCTCTCTCTGCCCATCCCCCACTCACACTGTCTCTCTCTCAAAATAAAGAAATAAACCTAAAAAAATTAAAAAGCAATTGCACGGTGCAAAAAATATGCCAACATAGCTGGGACAGGGAGGGCTGGCTGTGAATCCAAAGGAAGCCAGCCCACGCCCCTTCTGTAGTGAAGAACTGCTCCTGGGAGGTGGCTGGCCAGGCAGGTCTATACTCGTCACACCCTTTGTGTTTGGGGGGGGCACCCCAGGACTTGTTCTCACAATGGAATGGGGGCCAGTGACGCGTGCCGCTTCTTAGCCTCAGCTTTAAGACAGCCTTTGCCCTCTCCTTCATCTCTTCTCCCCAGTTGGTGGCCAGAGGCAGGTGACAGTGAAGCGCAAAGTGACCGTGGAGCCACAAGATGGAAGGAGTCTGGGGTGTGATTCATCATTTGGAGGAAAGCCTCTGCCAGCCCGTGTGCTTGCCGTGGACAGTTTGATGAACAAGAAATAAACTCCTCCGTGTACGATGCTGGATTTGGAGGTATATTTATTATAGCAGTCCAGCATTTCTGTAATACTACTAAAATACTGGGGGAGAGTCCCTTGAAGCACCCCACAGTGTACAGGTTAGTTATAACCTAATATAAGTTCACATGCACCTCTCTTGCTATGGCCAACTTGCCTCCCATGGGGTTTTTAATGTGCATATTTTCACCAATAAGGTTACTCCAAACCTGGATATTACAAAGTTATTATTATTATTATTATTATTATTTTGCCAATCTTGCTAAATGTATTTTTTTTATTTGAGAGAGAGAGAGAGAGAGAAAGAGAGAGAGAGAGGAGGAGGAGTCCAGGGAAGAGAAAGAGAGAATCTTTTTTTTTTCTTTTTTTTTTTTTTTTAATTTTTTTTTCAACGTTTATTTATTTTTGGGACAGAGAGAGACAGAGCATGAACGGGGGAGGGGCAGAGAGAGAGGGAGACACAGAGTCGGAAACAGGCTCCAGGCTCTGAGCCATCAGCCCAGAGCCCGACGCGGGGCTCGAACTCACAGACCGTGAGATCGTGACCTGGCTGAAGTCAGACGCTTAACCGACTGTGCCACCCAGGCGCTCCGAGAAAGAGAGAATCTTAAGCAGGCTCTGCATGGAGCCCAAGCTGGGGCTCGATCCCACAACCCTGGGATCATGACCTGAGTCCAAAGCAAGAGTCAGACGCTGACCTGACTGAGTCACCCAGGTGCCCCTCGCTAAATGTATTTGTTAACAACAACAACAACAACAACAATAACAAAGGTACCCTGATGACTTCTGAGTTTGAGAAGGATTTATGTATCTTTAAAGACTTTTAATTGCTTCCTTATGTTCAAATGCCCTCACCATTTTGGTGGGAGACAGTACTGTTATTTCTAAAATATAGCAGTTCTTTAGTTAATCTGAATATTAATCATCTCTCTCTTCAATATAGTATAAAAAAATTTTTAAATATTTTATTTTTAAGTAATCTCTACACCCGATATGGGGCTTGGACCCACAATCCCCAGATCAAGAGTCACATGCTCCACTGACTAAGCCAACCAGGTGCCCCTAAATATATTCCAGATACAGTTCCTAATCTATCATCATTATTTTCATTTGCTCTATTGACTCATGTTAATGTTTAAATATCCAGATGCACAAGAATTATCAGCGATAACTTTTAGGTTTTACTTTGTAAGAATTTTCTTCCTCACATCTAATACATATTATCTTACATAATCTTAAAAATATCTCGCTGTCACATTGTGCTTAGCTATTTCATCAAGGTTTTATCTTATTTTCTAGAGTTATGAAGTCTGGAACATTGTGAAGGTTTTATGTACTTGTTATATTATTATTGCTACACTTACTCTCATGTTCTCAACCAGTGATGAATAATTTGAAAATCTTAATATGTCCAGTCAGTAGTATTTTTATTTTATTTTTTTAAGTATTTATTTATTTATTTATTTATTTTTAGTAATCTCTACACCCACCATGGGGCTTGAACTCACGACCCCAAGATCAAGAGTTGCATGTTCTTCTGACTGAGCTGATCAGGCCCCCTTCGCCCCCGGCCCCCCAGGGTGGAATAATGTTAAAAAATACTTCTAATTTTATGGGAAAAAACCCAAAAAACATTAATCTGAATTTGACTACTAATAAGACTGATTCTAGCATAAGTTGTTCAATATATATTTTTTTCTTCCTTTACGGAATCTCTGTGTGAGTCCTTTGCCCACATACTAATGACCATTCAACAAATAAAAAGATACATTTTATTTTTAAAGATTTTGTAAGAAGAATGTTTACAGGACCATGGACTTCTGGGGGCAGTCCACATACCAGTGATTCTCACTACAGAGTAGTTCGATAGTATATTCTCTATCAGAAGGAGCCTTTTCTGAAATGAAATACTCTTGACAATGAAACTGTTGAAAAAAATTCTAGCATAATTTACAGATAACAAAGAACCATAAGATCTCAGTCATGTTCACCGAGTTAGGGGCTTATGCCAAAATTCCTTTGCCAAAAAGATTACACAAAATGTAAAGGAAACACAAATAACGTAGGAGATAAACTGTAGAAGCAATTGATGCAATAAACGTCTCAAAATCATGAAATGCCCAAGGCTGGAGTTTATTACACGAGTTCATGATTGATTTCATCTCTGTGAGGTGCCAAATCCTCCAAAATTTCATTTCAAGGCTCAAATATTTGCCCAGCCACCTGGGACAGAGAGTTTATGGGAAAGTTTGCAGAAAATACAGAGTTCAAAGTTCTTAAAACTCACGGTCTTTCTCCACCTTTGCTTTTCACAGCCTTCTTTGGCCTCTGCTACTGTGCAAGGATGAGGTGATGTGGGGTGGTTCTACTGGCCCCTGTTTCTCAAGAAGCAAAGGACTCATGCTGGGAACAGTCCCGCAGGAGGGGCGGTCAGGTAACTGCCCCACAGTGTGGCTGCTCAAGGGTCCAGGAGCCAACACCTTACTCCCCTTGGTAAGATCAGGGGCTTTGTCCTCTCGGCTGGAGGCTTGTAAGAACCCAGACTGTTACATCTCAAGTGGGGATTCCTTTCCTGGGGAAGGAAGGACAGGGCGGTGGAAGGGGCAAGCTGGCTGCTCCAACGCCGTGGGTTAAATGGTCACAAATACGTGCTGAATCCCTGATCTTGCCCTGGTGTACGGGTGGATTCCCAGGAAAACAAGGTGTGCCCACCTACAAATCCAGGAGACGTGCACGAGTTCCAAGGTCAGTGAGGAGGACGATACGACGCACAGCAAGCGAGGGGGGCACAGACGCCTTCGGGAAGCTGGCTCTGTGAGCATTTCATTATGGTGAAATGGCAGAGGAAGGATGCTGAGGCCATCCCCTGGGCGTCTCAACTCCGAGGTTGCCAACTGCAAGGTGGAGGTGAGAACCCATCCAGGAAGGCCCCTGATTCTTCATCTTGCACAAGATCAAGGAGGTTGCAGCAAATTAAAGAGCGGGCTCCAGAGACGCCACCGAGGGATGACGGTCTTCACACACGGGGTGCTTCCAAGCACAGATGATCCTGGCGGAGTGGAGGTATGTTTTGGAGATTGAGAAGGATCTACGGGAGAGTGGGGGTGGTTCACGTGATAATGAGTATTTTACGTTATTTCTCCTTTGTGTAAATTTACCATTGGAGCAGCCCGTTTTGATTTTGATTTTGTCATTTTCTACTTTTGATTTCCTTCTGTTTAACATTCCTTTTACTTATTTTTTTTATTTTCTTAATGTTTATTTACTTATTTATTTTTGAGAGACAGAGCACAAGTCGGGAAGAGGCAGAGAGAGAGAGAGAGAGACAGAATCGGGAGCAGGCTCTGAGCTGTCAGCACACAGCCCGACCCAAGACTCAAACCCACGAACCTTGAGATCATGACCTAACCAGAAGTTGGACGCTTAACTGACTGAGCCACCCAGGGGCCCCTGCTTTTACTTACTTAAAAAAAAAAAAGTTAAGTAATTTCTACGCCCAACATGGGGCTCAATCTCATAACCCTGAGATTAAGAGTCGCATGCTCTACTGAGTCAGCCAAGAACCCCAACATTACTTTTGATAAGGTCTTTCCATTTTGATATATACAGCTTATCAGTTAACACTAAGATATATGGACATTTTCAGGGTGTATTATGAATTTTTAGGGGATACAAGAGATCATTTGAATCATCATCCAGACTGAAGGGTTAAGTCTTCTCCAAACATGGGAATGCCTTTTCTTTTCTTTTCTTTTCTTTTTTTTTAAGTTTATTTATTTTTGAGGTGGGGAGGGACAGAAAGAGAGAGAGAGAGAGAGAGAGAGAGAGAGAGAATTTGAAGTGGGCTCCGTGCTGTGAGCACAGAACCCAGTGTGAGTCTCGGACCCATGAACTGTGAGATCATGACCTGAGCTGAAGTCAGACACTTAACTGAATGAGCCACACAGACACCTCTTTTTTTTCTTTTCTCTTAAGAAATAAAACAAACAAGTGAATCTGATAACAGGGTTTCTTTTTAGACGTGATTGGAACTTGAATTAAGAGACTGGACCAGCTAATCCATATAATAGAAATCTTTAATCAACAGAGAATTAATTACTATCGAAGGGCTTTTATTTTTTAACTCATTTTTATTATTTTAATATCTTTTAAAATGTATTTATCAAAAGATAGACTAACACAGTCACGGAACACAAACACGTCGACACCTTTTGGGGCTGCAATTAGCAATGTGAATCAAAAGTCTTAAAAAATGTATTCGCTTTTGGCTTCCACAATTTCCAAGAATGTATCCAAAGGATATAGCGTCAGCGACGTGGCCGTTTGCCCAGCAAATGGTAGCGTCCTGCCGGAGACCAGCTCCAGCAACCAGGGGTTCGCGAAAGAAGAACGGCGTCGGTGAAAATAAAACAAAACTAAAATAAAAAAACTGGAAGATAAAAAACTAAAATAAAAATGGGCACAGACAACCGCAGTGTGTTGAACTGGCCAATTTATTGTAGCAAACGTGACATTGTATTTGCTAGTGGTTTCCTTGTAGCATACGTCAACTATGTTTTTCTAACATTACCTAATTTTGAAAATGTTCCAGGGTATAAACGACCTTTAAGAAATAACATGGTGGTTTTCCCCTAACTTTCCCGCCTACCCTTTGGTTATAGATTAATTTCTTGCATTATTCCATTATGCATCTGCGTTTATCTATAATCCAGAAAGCATTTGCTTTGCTGTTCTCGTGAAAGGCCCTCCATTTCTCAACACCTCAAGTGGAACAGTTACAGGGACATGACCTCCTAACCCCATGAGGCCAGAAGAACAATGTGTCTGCCTCGGTCCGAGGTGCCAGGAAGGGGCTGAAAAGGCCTTCGAAACCCATGCCTCGTACATTCTGAGAGAGACAATGCACCTGGGAACCAATGAACCATTCTGTAGCTTAACCGACTAGGTTCAGTCATCATCTGGAATGCCTCCGGGGGGCCAGGTGGGCCTAGGGGTTGAAGTCACCTGTGCCCAGAGATACACTCCTTAGTTGCCAGAGTGGGGCTTTCGAATCCATATGTCTCTCCTCTACAGGCCCTCTTTGCTGGCAAAGGGATGAGGCTATCCTTCCTGTAAATAGAGGAGTCTCCATGGGGGATGGCAAGGGCTAAACGTAAGGCCGCACAATTTCTTGCGGAACCTTATTTTCTTCCCTAAGGGTTCTTTTCCCAGCGGCCCTGCCGAGGGCAATTCGCCAACAGACAATACCCCAGGTAGTTTTAAGGCCGAATTACCTAAAAGCAGGAGTACAAGAAGCTTCCCTGTCAGAGGGCTGCCTTGCAGTCACCAATCCGTCCACAGCCCGGGCTTTGCCACTCAGGCTGGGTAGCTCAGCTTCCAGCAGCGTCCCTCTGGTGCCCACACCCCCTGGACCAGTGACTCTTCTCCATTGCCATCCATGTGACCAGCTCAGCTCAAGGAGAGAGCTCAGGGTTTCAGATCTAAGGCAGTCAGCATATTCCGTTCTCCTGGCCACCTGGACTGGTTTACGATGGGCGAGGGCTCAGTCTGGTGCTGTATCAGGCATGCTCGAAATTGTGCACAGGACAAAACAGATTCTTTTTGCAGGGAGTAGATGTAAGTAAGCCTAGACTTTTTTCATGCCACCTTGTGGAGAAGGCCCTGCTTTGAAAGTCGAGCCAACTCAGAGAACATGAAGACTGAACACATAGATTTATCATGGAGAGCCCCTCCCGCTCTCAAATGGGGACACTGGCTCCACGAGGACAAGAACTGCTCACCTCTGTATCACCCATCACCCACAATAGTGCTTGGCATATGATGGACGAAGAGGCTGGGTCAGAGAAGTTCTCAATGACAGTACTTGAGGACCTGGATACAATGTGTTTACTTCTAGAATTTCCCTGGGTTTTGACATTTTGAGTGGATTTTTCTTTTCTTAAGACAATGTAAGCTAGGTTTACCCCAACTATGCAACAAATACACAAGAGATGAGCCAAGATTCTGTTGGATGAAGCTCACATAGGATTTCTTCTGACACCTGTGTCTTTCAGCCTTCATTAGCTGGTGAGGACAAGTAGGGCCCAAGCTATGGAGACGCACTCTTAAACACCATACACTTAAAGAAGTACAGTCTTTTCTAGAGTGGCCTGCCTCACTCATTTCCCAGACTCCCTAATAGGGAATATAAGAGTACTTGAAATTTCTCTGAGGTTCCATGGGTTTGTGGGTCCCAGGGCCATCGTGTCTCTGTGGAGAGTAGATCAGTAGCTCCCAGTTGCCATGTTGCACGGTCTTAGACTTCCCTGTTTCTTCTACTTCTTCATGACCCACTAACGTGAGTGTGTGTGTACCCAAGTCAATGTGGTGACCTCTAGGAGTCTCGGCATGGATCCAGGCCAAAAATACTCATCATAGTTAAATAATTGAAGATTAGATTCAGGATAACATCCAATCATTAGTGTAAAATAATTGATAAGCTTACCTGTATCTCCAGCAAGGTGTTATGCAGTGACCAAAAATTACTTTAATTCACTAATTTACTCATTTGATGACTATTTTTGGAGCAAGATCTATGTGTCCTCACCTTGGTTAGGCCCTGGAAGACGACAGTGGGGAAGGTGTGTGTCCTCGTCAATCTGCAGCAGGCAAGGTGGTCATGAATCAGGCAAACGGAGAGATGAAATGATCACTGAGAGCCCCCCCGGATAGGACTGTCGTGAACGATCAGGGACTGTGAAAGGGAATAAGAAGGAAGAGCCATTTTTCATACGGTGCTCCGTGAGGGTCCCATCACAATAGATACCTATTGTGCTTAGTCTGAGACCTAAAGAATGAGCAAATCTAGCCAAGAACAGAGAGCGAAAAGGGTGTTGCAGGCTGTGGTGCTGTGATTTATGATAAGAAATGTATCTTCGGTCTTCATGTTTCTGGCTTAGAGCTTCTAAAACCTTTAGAGTTTCCTAAGTGATGACCGATATAAAGGTGTCTTTTGTTATATATTAATGAGGGCTCTGGGACCATGCCCAAGGAGGGAAGAGGGACTGCCCTGGTTGCCACCAACCTTGAATAGAGGGCTGGAACTTGCAGCTCCCCCCTCTGACCTCTGGGGAGGAGAGAGGGCCTGGAGGTTCAACTCATCTCCAGTGGCCAATGATTTCGTCAATCATACGTGTGTAGTGAGGTCTCCATAAAACAAAACAAAAGGAAGGGGTAGGGCGAACTTCCAGGTGTGTGGACACATGAGATAAAGAAACACTATGGGGGCGCCTGGGTGGCTCAGTCAGTTAAGTGTCCAACTTCTGCTCAGGTTCATGATCTCGTGGTTCGTGAGTTCGAGCCCCGCGTCGGGCTGTGTGCTGACAGCTCAGAGCCTGGAGCCTGCTTCAGATTCTGTGTCTCCCTCTCTCTCTGTCCCTGCCCCATTCACTCTCTCTCTCTCTCTCTCTCTCAAAACTAAAAACAAACATTAAAAAAATGCTATGAATGTTTATTGCTGTAGAAACATGTCCTAAATGCTATCTATAGATTCAGTTCATTCATATTCACCAGAACCCTATGAACGAGTCCCTATTACTGTGCCCATTTACAGATGGGGACACGGAGACACCTAGAGATTAAGAAACATGCCCAGTCCAGCAATTCCACCTCTAAGAACATGCCTGATTGAAGCAAAAACACGCTCACGCAAGATTTCTAGACGTATGTTCATAGTTGCATTATCCATAACCGCCCGGAGTGGAGACAATCGAAAAGTCTGTCAGCTGATGAATGGATGACTAAAATGTGAAAAACTGAACCCTGGAATATCATTGGGCCATACAATCAATGAAGTTCTGATGTATGCTACAGCACGGATGAACCTTGAAAACATCATGCGAAGCGTCAGAAGCCGGACACAAATAGACTAATATTGTCTAATTCCAGTTATACGGAAGCTCCAGAATAACCAAATCTATAGGGATGGAAGGAATATTTATTTATTTATTAGTCGTTGTGGGGGCTGGGGGACAGGGGGGGAGTGACTGCTCCTGGGTTCGGGTTTCCAAGAGGAGTGATGAAAACCATCTGTAGTTAGTGGTGATTTTTATCTCAATAAAGCTGCACTAAGAAAGGAAATAAACGTGCCCCTAATCACAGGCAGACAGTCTTTGGATCTGGAGCAGCCAATGGGATTGCAGAGTGTGTGTTCCCAGCCACCACGCTATCCACGACTCATTCCTTACGGTCCTTGAAAAGAGGTATGATTTTTACTCTATGGGGAGAAAATAGGCACCTGCTTTGAACACTAAAATCATGGTAACCCATAGATGTTTTCAAAATTAAGCCAGTGCAGCTGTTTGGAGACCCACGGAGGATAGCGTCTGTGCTGCCCTCACTTAACACGAGCCCCAGGGAGCTGATTTTATAGTTTCTCAAGGGAACAGGTGCTTTAAACTCTAATTAGAACCCGCATTCTAGGGATGGATTGAAAATGATGCGTATTTCAAAACGCGTATATGTGCGTGAAGTCCTGTGCCCACATCTATCACGTGCTTAATGACTGATGGTCCTGGAGGCCCATCCCACGTGTTTGGGACACAATGTTCAAATATATCTGACAAAGCAGGAGAGTCATATCTGCACGAATAAAGGCGACTGGGTCGGAGGAACCTGAAATTGTCATCATGTCTGATGTGGGGCAGATGAACTCTCCATACCTTTAGTTTCATCATCGGTGAAGCTGGCGTATTTGGATACGCAACGCTTTATGGTGTAATGTGATCATTTACTGTTTGTCTTGGGTCTGTGCAGGCAGCCCGGGCTCAGCTGCCCGGATGGTCAGGCGTGTCTCATGCGCTGCTCCTCGATGGTGGCCAAGGCTGCTGCCGTCTGAGACGGTGACGGGGCTGGGCGTCCACCGTGGCTCAGGGACTCGGCAGTTGATGGGGACCCATGCACCCACACACGTCTCATTCCCTACTTCTGAATGTATATGCTATTTGATTTGGCGCCTCAGTTTCCTCATTGACCACATGAGTGACAAAAGTATCCAACGCGGTGACCCATGTGTGTCGGTCACAGAGCCGTGCCTGGACACGGTAGGCACTTAATAAAGTTGGCTCCTATCATTTCGGGGAAAATGGCAAGGAGCTAATATACATAAAGTGCCTCTTGCTGGGTCTTGCACTTGGAGGCTACGTAAAAATTGTCGTCAAGGAATGGAGGCTATTGTGTTGCGAGACGCGGCCACACGTGGCTTTGTGAACATCAGCTGTCGGCCCCAACGTCCCTGCTCCTTCGCTTTCATAAAGAAAGGTTAATAGAGAAGGCTCACCTAGCCACAAAGCCACTATGGTCTGGCATTTTACCAAAGATGAAGAAGTAATTTTATTAGTGTTCCCAAATTCACCTATTGAAGATGGAATAAAACGGAAGGCAAACTTATCTCCATGTGCTTTCCCTCGTCCTTGAGAGATGTCTTTTGAAAGCTTCAGGTGTTCTCTCTTCTTGAAACATTTAAATGTGTCCCCTTTATATCAGTGATAGTTGAATTAATGGAGGTGTTCGGGGCAGGCAGGGGACAGGCAGAATGGCACGAGTCCTGGCCTCCTCCAACGGGTGTCACTCTGTAGAAACCTAGCGTCATTTGTTGAATGTCGAGCAGATTAATATGTCAGACCTGGGAACGTTTGCCTGGTAGCATTGTAGCATTTAGATAATTGAATGCGGTAATAGCACCGCGCCTTGCTTAAAGTTAAATATCGGGATTTACATCATTCTTTGCCATGGGACTATTTTTCAACAGTTAAAAAATCCTCACAATAAGACAAGGTCTTGTCTGGACCTTGTACATAGAATTCTCGAAGCAGGTCAGCTCCTGGCAACAGATGTATTTAGCTAGATTAATATGCACATTACCAAGCAAAGGCGAGTAGTTATTTAATGGAGCATGAAATGACTTCAATCTGGAACGTTCACTGTGGATGGGAAGTCTGACCCGCCTGCTCCTGTCAGTGCTCAGTCCTGCAACCTGACCTGGGAGGAGTCCCGGGAGCTAGCTGGGACCCGACAGGAGGGAAGACCCCACCCCACCATGACACATCACTCGCTCTTTGACTTTTCCCTGGTAATGTGATTATGGATGTAATGAAATGAAATTATTTATACAATACCCCCCCCCCCCCCCCGCCTTTTTTGGGGAAAGTCACATTACTGAATATACCATTAGCTGGAGAGGTAAAGTCAGTGACAGGAGCAGGTAGGGGACAGTCAGTACTGAACGGAAGGGTGGGATCCCCACTAAAGAGTACAGTTAACATTCACCTCCAGTCAGCTGTCTCCATGTAAGAATATGGACCCAAAGTTGATTAATCTTCCTTATTTTATTTTATTTTATTTTATTTTATTTTAAAGTAAGCTCTATAAATAAATAAAGTAAGTAATAAGTTCTATACCCAACGTGGGGCTTGAACTCACAACCCTGAGTTGTGAGTACCCTGAGATCAAGAGTAACATGCCAGCCAGGTGCCCCTTTCTCATATTTTAAAAGGAAGAAGGAGATGTTCAAATACAAGTGCAATCTTACACTTGAATGCTGACGATTCATTTAATTAAAGAGTACACACTGTGGCAGGCAAACAGATGTGACCCCGTACCGCTACGTCACAGAAGGCAAATGTCCGGTTGACCATTTGTCTCCAAGGTTGACCCTGGGTCAAAAGGGAAAAGACCCCTCCTTTTTATTCTCACTTCACCTCCACTCGCCTGCCGTCTGACACATCAGAGGGACTCAATCTGTATTTATTCAATGAATTCATTTGGAGAATCGAAAACCACCACACAAACAGTCGGCATATTGGGACAAGGAATGCTATTCATTCTGGCCAAAACAGACGAGCAATGCCATTAATTTCCAGCCACAGATTGCTTATAGTTACTAAGTTCCTGTGAGTTTGTTTTCGATTTCTTATTATGCAAGAGCATGGGCCAAGTACGTATAGTTTGTGGGTGGCATATCATTACGGGAAGGGGAACTCAGCTCTCAAATGCCATGCAAGTGGAGAGAACACCATTACAGAGCTCATTGTCAATCTTTGCAATTTCAAGGTTAGACAGAGGGGTCACTGGCTTGTTTTGGTTTCCATTAACTAAGACATTTACCAAGAAGCTTTCTAAAAAAAAAAGCTTTAAGTTATGCCCCCAGGCTGAGTGCAGCATGAATTAAAATCTGCATAAAAACAATGTTGAACTAACAAGAATATCATTAATATTATTAGTCCTCTAACCCTCTGTAAATGTCAGTGCCTGAGCTCCATTAGACATCACTTATCCTTCGGAAAATGAGGTCACCGGAGGCCTGAGCGACACACAGCCAAGCCCAGGAAACGGGATGCGTGAGTCCATCAGTGACCAGCTCTCTGGGGTTCTGCCAAAGCCGATGGGGGACCTCTGCTGTGTTCCCTGCCCATCACCGCCCCTTCTCCCACCGCCCCCCACAAGCCCCTCCGCAGACGTGGCTTAGCAGGACCGCTGTCGCCAGCCCTGTCTGTGCGACCGTCCCCATGTCCCCACCAACAGAGACGGGGGCGGGGCTCCAGCCGGGTCACGAAGCGCCGTCTGTAACACCTGGCAACACGAGAGTGAGTTTTCTACATCTGACCCCACGTGGTGGCATCAGCCCACTGCTGTGGTCTCAGGCTTCCACTCCTGCATTTTATGCCTGGGTCTGATCTTCGAGACATGTCAGTGGAAGGCAGAGCTGGTGCTGACCACTTGGATACATGCAGCCACAGAAATGGCTTCTCCTACCTTCCTCCCTCCCTCTCCCCCACCTCTTCCTGCCCGCCTCCTTCCGGGAGATCCAGCTCCCGGTTTCTGGCTGCATGTTGCGTGGCCTTGGCCCGGTGCCCTGAGTCTCCATTTCCCCATCGAATAGCGGGGACCATCACATCCACCTTGCACTGTGGCTGGAAGTTGAAACGGAATGGGCAGGACGACCACACATCATCGCTCAAGAGCTATTTGCTGACCGCCTACAGAACCAGACAGAGGGAAACTGCACCTTGTTTCTTGTTTTTGTTTTTCCTAACTCCAGTCGCTTGAGGAAAACACCTTCAGGATTTGGGGGCGGGGGGTCAGTGCCCCATCAGTTGCTGGGGAGGTAACTCGACAAGAGAAGAAGGCATGGCGTCCTGACGGTTTTGCTCATCGCTGGGAAGGGCCGGTGCGCGGGGCTCCTGCATAGGCAGGTCCTAAGCTCCTTGCGGGGATGAAGGGGGGGACACGCCTCCAGGAGATGGTACCTGGAGGTGGGCGTGGCCAACAGACAGGGCTCCACCCCTCAAGCCCCTTTGGGGGCAGAGACCAGAAAGGAAGAGGAGGGGTGCCACATCTTTGTGGCCTTTTTTTCCCCTAACACTGGCTACTTGGGGGCAGGCCTGGTGGCGGGGAGCACCCCATCTTTGCTGATGCTCGGCGCGCCAGTTCTCAAACCTCCCTCTCCCGGGTTCCGGGGGACGGCCCTTGCAGGGAAGCAGGTGAGTTCTTTCTCGGTGCAGCTTCTGCCGAGTGCAGGGCAGGGCCTTTGACCGGGGTCTGCCCCCCCCCCCCCCCGACTCCTGTTGGTAGCGGTGGGTGGGCACTGGGGACCCGCGCCCTGCCTCGCCTGCGCTCTGTCGGTGCTCGACGGGGCACACGGGCAGGGCAGGGTCCCCAGCTGCTCAGGGGCTGCAGGAAGTGCGGTTAGGGAAGGCTGTGGCCTCCTCCCTCAGTCCTCAGGAGCCTCCGATTAGATTCCTAAACTTTAGGGTGTCTGTCCATGTTACTGCTTTGCTGGCAAAGCTCATTTGTCTACAAGTGACTGTCAGAGGTGGTCCCACAGGACGCGTTCCCCACACTGTTGAGCTGCGCGGATTCCTTCCACGGTGAGAGCTGAGTAGAAAGGGGAAACACTGACATTGGCTCCTTGTTTCTTTTCCCATCTTCTGAAATCCAGTGGGGGGAGGGGGTGGTGGGAACCAGGTACCTGCCAGGACCTCCCTCTCTCCAACGTCTTCTGGAAGATGGATAGGAAAGCCACTGACTGATAGGGTATCTTCCTCGCTCCCCGGGGGAAATGTTCGACTTCATCTCAGAAATGTTGATGTCTGCTTAGCAAAAAGGCCACGGGCCACTTGAAAATGTTTGACAAAAGGCTTATCTCTGCTCCCAAGCAGCAGGAAGCAGTTTACATGGTAACCTGACGTTCTCAGCGGGTGGGGGACCTTTGTGGCGACGCCCCACAGAGCACAAAGACTCCTTGGTAATCTTGGATACAGGTGCTCAGAGGCGGATCTTTGCACAAGCTGTGCCCGGGAGCAAGGCCCTCTTGTCCCCAGAGCAATCGCAGTGGAAACAAGTAGCCTCCAGAAGGCATCCCTGTGGGAAAGGAAGGAGAGAGCTAGAAGGAAATGACCACGGCCTCTGGGCAAGTGGTCCAGAAGCGGGAGCTGTGAAAGGAACCACGTCTGCAGTCTGATGACTGGCATCTGTGTCCTCCTCCCCTACGTGCTCCGTCTAGACCCAGTTTTTCTGTCCATGAAAGGGACGAGGTCAGGATCAATTGCAAGGAAGGACGTGAACCATTTGGGCAAATTGCACCGGGGTAAGGCTATTGATCCCTAGCCTCGACTTTTGCTGGTTTTTCTGGGTAGACATTTACATTTCGAGCCTCCTGACATTTCGGTGCAAAGCCTGCTCTCTTCGTGGACCGGATCACGTCCGTTTAACCCTTTAGATGCCCCACTGACTTTCTGACTTTTAATATTTCAGCCATTAGGGATGAGGCCAAACCCCAAATAAACCAACACGAGGACTTGTTAGTGATTTCAGTGCTCTGGTGGGAAACAAGCATGAAATAAATGGTTTGTTCACACGTGGGTCCCTTGGCGTTTACAGTCTTAACACCCCCCTAAAAAGGCAGCTGCATTCTACGCAGCTCACGCTGAAAATAGGCAATATTGTCCGCGTCCAGGGACCAAAGCAGAGGGACGGCTAGTATTTTGGACGTTTTTATCTTTTCTGAAAGGAGCTTAGACTCCTATTTCGCAATTAACATTTCCTGACATGGCCAAAATAAGGTGGTTGCACAGGTACAGTTCAGAGATGACAAAGGGTTAAGATACTTGTGGATCCGTTCATTCGAAATCAATATCCCTACCCAAAAGGCAATTCTCAGGAGGAGAGATAGAAATCATTAATAAGCACATGAAAAAAACATCTATCATTGACAGAGGGATCGATGGAAATAAACGAATAATGAAAAGCTTTTACTTGTGCTCACGGCAGGTTAGGTAATTCTGGAATATTTCTTTTTAAAATTTTTTTTTCAACGTTTTTTTTTTTTTAATTTATTTTTGGGACAGAGAGAGACAGAGCATGAACGGGGGAGGGGCAGAGAGAGAGGGAGACACAGAATCGGAAGCAGGCTCCAGGCTCCGAGCCGTCAGCCCAGAGCCCGACGCGGGGCTCGAACTCCCGGACCGCGAGATCGTGACCTGGCTGATGTCGGACGCTTAGCCGACTGCGCCACCCAGGCGCCCCAATTCTGGAATATTTCTAAGGTAACTGACCCTCCCCTTGAGGACAACCAGAGACAATGAATGCACATCGCAGTTAATGGGTTTATTAGTAAAAACTCCCAGGCCAGAATCCAGAGTTTTACCGAGACCCAGACCCAAGGTTCTGAGACCTCTCTTTTCTGGAGGCCAGTTCTCGAGGGATCGGCTGAAATCCTGGAGTCTGAGAGGCTCGTTTTAGCAGTGGAACAAGCAAAGCCCAGTCCTTGGCTCTCACCCCTCTGATGTGACCATTGTGAAGGCATTTGTAATAAATTTGTAATAAATGCCCCCTTAAGCCTTTGCAGCACTTCTGAAGAAAGACAATGGAGACAGAAAGTCTTCAATTGACTGTGGTCATTACTCGCCTAGATAAGGTTCTTTACCCTGGAAGATCCAGGGCTGTCTCTGCCAGACCCTGGGAACCTTCTCGCTTCCTGGAGCCACTGGGGGGAAGAGTTGACTGTCATGGCGCCGTGTGGCCCTCTGTGGATGCTGGAAACTTGACACCCATGCTTTTCTGCTCTGGCTTGCCGTTCTGGAAGCATTTCAAGGACTGGTTTTAGGAGCTTCCCTATCCTGAAATGCCTGTCTCTGGATTTATTTTCTTTCGATTTGTCCTAAAACTCAGAAAGGGAGGGAGATCTTTCAAAGACTACTTGATTTTTTTTTTTTTTTTTTTTTTTTTACCCTATTCTCCCTGGGTAATTGTGTCTGATAACTTAGGGCTCTGTGCAGAAGCCCGGCCCGTGGATTCCGTGGCAACACTTGACGTGCGCCAGGAAGATGAACAGGATTGTGTTCTTGGTCATTTCACTCCATGTGAGGGTGAGCTTGGTCAGCTGGGACGGTGTCTTTACTTGAGCCCGAGTTCGTTCACAGTCGAACGTGGCTGGAGCGGGTGAGTCCCAGAGCTGTCACTCAAGCCAAATTAGAAAGGAAGGGAGGGAGGCACTGAGGAGAAAACCAGGATACGGGCTTGGGCTTTTGAGGCCATTACATGATCCCGAGTTCATTCAAGTTAAATAGCATCTGTGTGCCTTGTATTCCATTATGTTATTTGTAAAATGTGTCCAGAGACACCTGTAAACCATGGCCAGCAGGGAGGGGGTAAGGGCCATAAATAAGCCCAGCCCCTCTCTGCTCTTCTCCCCGCTGCCTTGGCCACACCCTTTTAGAAGTTACAGGGAGGCGAGTTCCGGGGGTGCGGTCCAGAGAGGTCAGCCTCCTGAGCGCAGAGCAGGGGCGGGAGGGAAGGGTGCGCAGTGGGTCTGGAGGGGAGGCCAACCCGAAAGGGAAAAGAGAAAATATTGCCAATATAGCGACGTCTCTCTTTGCTAAGCGTTGCTCAACGAACGACCGTAGCTCCTATAATCACGCCCATCTTAAATCTGTGACAACTTCCGGTCATTCGTCTAGAATCAGAAACGATAACAATACTGTCAGGATGAACTGGAGAAAAACGGGAAGAGTAGCCAGCATTTCTGCAATGCTTCATGATTTCCAAATTGTCGTCATATATTAAATCACTACCGAACCTCCTAATGAGACTGTTCCAGTCAGCTGTTTAGAAACATTTATAAATGAGCCAATTGAAGCATGGAGAATTTATTTGGCCGGGGTTAAGACTCATGTAATTTTAAAATATTGAGGTGAAATTAGCATAATGTAAATCAACCACCGAATATGAATAATTCCGTCACGCCAAACACGTTCACAACAATGGGCAACCATCCCTTCTGTTGGGCTCCAAAACGTCTTCATCACCGCCCCCCCCCCAAGGAAACTGTAAACCATTCGCGTTTTCCATTCTTCCCCAGCCCCTGGGACCCACCAGTCTGCTTCCTGTCCCTGTGGATTTGCCTGTTCGGGACATTTCATACAAATGGAATCACAATGTGTGGCCTTTTGCGTCTGGCTTCTTTGACTGAGCATCATGTTTCCAAGGGTCCCTCATGCTGCGGCAGGTGTCGGAGCCCCGTGCCTTTTTGTGGCTGAATCGGGTTCCACTGGGTGGGTGGACCCCACTTCGTTTATCCCTCCACCCATAGAAGGACATTTGGGTCTTTTCTCCCTTTCGGGTCTCGTGAGTAGTGTTACCATGACTCATGTGCAATTTTAACCTATGTCCTTTTCGAACCTTCATGGACATGTGGGTGACAGCAAGGCATCGGAGCACAGGATCTAGAATTCACCCTCTCTTCTTTCCATAAAGCGATATGCTCGGAGGGCCCGAGAGAGGCCCCGTCCTCGTCCCCAAGGACACAGCAGTGAAGGAAACAAGTCTCGTGTCTCGTGGGGCCGTCTAGCAAGGGAGGCGACTAGGACTCAGAGACAGGCCGCCAGGCGGTGGGAGGCGCGCAGAAGGCCAGGAAGGGAGTTGGGAATGACCCTGCATTACGACGGTGGCCCTCTCCTGCTGAGGCTCTCATCCTGAAGCCGGTGCTCTGACCCGGGATTTCAGCAGAGCCCAGGGAGGTGACGGGGGAGCATTTCCGGGGAGGAACGCTTTGGGCAAAATCAAACCTCGATTCCAATCCCGGCTCTCCCCAACGGCACGTGCGTTACCTTGAGCCAGGGATAGCGTCTTTGAGGCTCAGTGCCCTCGTTTGTCTAACGGCATACAATCGTCGCCGTCTCACGCGGCGGTCCCCCTCGTGCGTCGAGGACGCTGCAAGGTGTCCGCGTTCTGCTTTTCTCGCGGAGACGCGGGGGGCCCTCCGCGGTGCCGTGTCAGTCTGGCAAATGCTTGCAGAGCAAAATCACGGGGTGGCTTTTGCTGCTGTGTGCCTCCCTGCTCTTCAGGGCCGTGGCCCCTCCAGTCCTGGCCTTTTTCGGCAGCTGGGAACACAATTTTTGCCTCTCCGTCCACGCGGCATTGCTCCAGGCCCTGCTGGATCCCTAAGGTCCTTCGTTCCAAAATACTCCGGAAACACGTGCCGCCCACACCCCAAGCCAGCTTGGCAGATGTGTCTCCGAGTGGGGCTGCCTGAAGCACACGCACCGTCTCCAGTGTCAGGTGACCTGCCACAGCCTCGGCGTCCCCCGTCTGTCATCGTCGCGCTTCGAGCATTTGCCACGCGCTCGCAACGGTTTTTGTTAAAAGGCGACGCCTGTTCCTTTCACCTTTGAACCTCTGTGGCAGAATCTGCCTTCAACTGGGAAGCTGGGAAGCCCAGGTGACAAAAAGCAGCCTTGTCCGCTCAGAGGGATGTTTATCCAGCAGGCGGCAGGGAATTCTCCACTGCCTGGCCCACGTGATGAAAACTCGGGTGACCAACTTGGGAGTGTTCATCCCACAAAGAATTGAGGGGTGGGGGGGGAAAGAAGAAAGCAGGAAAGGAACTCGCCCAGTTAATCCCTGTTATCTGCTGTTAGGTCGTTCCCAGTAATCAACGCGCTTCTGTCCACTCGTGAATTAGGATTTCTTCATCCAGATCTGCCTCTCCTGGTGCTGCTAGTGTATCTGCTTAGGGTGTTGTCAGAGCCGTGACGGCCATTGCGAATTAAACACTTCCCAGGTGCCCAAGACGGTGATGTCCGCAAGACAAGGGTTGCATTTGTCTAAGGCTGTTGTGAGATCAGTTGAAATTCCTTTTAAAATGTTTCATTTTGTGGGGGGCACCTGAGGGACTCAGTCGGTTGGGCATCCGACTTCGGCTCAGGTCATGATCTCCTGGTTCATGAGTTCGAGCCCCGAGGCGGGCTCTGTGCTGACGGCTCGGAGCCTGGAGCCTGCTTCGGATTCTGCGTCTCCCTCTCTCTCTGCCCCTCCCCCGCTCACACTCTGTCCCTCTCCCTCTCTCTCTCTGCTCCTCCCCTGCTCATGCTCTTTCTCTCTCTCTCTCAAAATAAATAAATAAACTTTAAAAAGTAAAAAAATAAAACATTAATTTTTAATTTAGGAAACAGAAACATCACCCTCCAGGTTCCACTGTGAGAGGAGGTCTTTGCAAAATTAAAAAAAAAATTTAATGTTTATTTATTTTTGAGAAAGAGAGAGAGAGAGACAGCCACAGACGGAGTGGTTACTTAAACAACAGAAACAAATTGTTCGCAGTAATGGCGGGGGAGTCCAGGATTAAAGCACCAGCCTGATCACATTCTCCTGAGGGCCCCCTTCTGGTTCACGGCCAGTACGTTCTCACTGTGTCCTCACCTGGTGGGAAGGGGTGCTCTCTAGAACCTCTTTTACAAGAACACGCATTTAATTCCTGACTTGGGCACTTCCCGAAGGTTCTACCTCCTCAGACCACCACCTTTTGAAGTTAGGATTCCAACATACGGATTTGGGAAGTGGGGGGAGGGCAAACATTTAGTCCACAGTAAACTGCAAACTCTGGGTATTTTTTTTTTTTGTACCAGATTGCATTTTTTTTTTACAAGATTGTATTTTTCTTTTTTTTACAAGATTGCATTTTTCATCTGTCCTGGTAGGATAGTAATCTTTTTTGAAAAAGTTGGGTAATAAATACAGTTTCCAGTGTGCTTGAAGGTTTGCTGGCCAAGAATTACTTGACTGAGGGACCTATTGAGGTCAAGGGCCTTTAATAATCACACAGCCACTGAGAACAAACTGAGGGTTGATGGGGGGGTGGCAGGGAGGGGAGGGTGGGTGATGGGTAGTGAGGAGGGCACCTTTTGGGATGAGCACTGGGTGTTGTATGGAAACCAAGTTGACAATAAAT
Source organism: Prionailurus viverrinus (assembly GCF_022837055.1). Taxonomy (NCBI): domain Eukaryota; kingdom Metazoa; phylum Chordata; class Mammalia; order Carnivora; family Felidae; genus Prionailurus; species Prionailurus viverrinus. The sequence continues at coordinate 4,748,615 of NC_062572.1, read as the reverse complement.
TCCATATAAAAACATAAAAAAAAATAAACATTAAAAATAACCACACAGCCAATGCTATTTTCTGCTGAAGGGTTGACGAGGAGGGTCAACTCGAATGTCCTCCGAACCTTCTCTCTGTGCCCTGCCTCTCCCAATCTGCTCTTCCTTGTGACAATTAATGCTGTCACTAAGAGAATAGAAGACAGCCAGGATCCAGAGGGACCTAACCAAAGTGGGCGGTTCAGGGACAATAGTTTTGTTTTTGTTTTTGTTGATTCTAGGTGTTCAGAAACAAAACTCATGTGGACTGTGCCTTTGTGGGTTTAAGTGGGTAAAGAAACCTCCTTTTTGGAGATTCAACACCGAACATCTGATCATCATAGATGTCAGACAGAGTACATTTGAATACAAAATCAACATGAATGCTGAAAAAGTACCAGAAGGACTGTCAGCCCCGGGGGAGTGACCTGGGCTGGTGAGAAGAAGAGTTTTGAACCGGCCATATTGGATTCTAGGGCCACTCAATTTCTCCCCCGAAACCCCAGGCCCCAGGAGCAATATGGCAACCTTGACGGATACCCAGGAGCCGAAGGGGAGGGCCTATTTGCATGCACTTTAACTTTGCCTGATATTTTAGAAAAAATAAATAAAGGGAGACGACCACAAATGTTTGCCTGGATTTATGCCTCCTTTCCTGGCAAACCTTCACAGAAATGGCCTGTTTTATGGTTTTGAGTTTTTGAGCTATAAGAGTTGGCTTCCAGGCAAGTGGGAGGGGCTTGGAGACTCGGCACGAGCGATAGTGTATTTTTATGAATACTGTTTGAGTCTGAGATGAAGTGACTTTGTCTCATTCATCCCTTATCCAAATCACCACTGAGCTTTGACACGACTTGCTCTCTACGTTCCAACATGTCCCCAGGTTAGAACAGTAAAATCTGTTTCTGTTGGATTCAAGAAGCAGAATATGACAGAATCAGTAATGTAATTTGTCTGCACCGTCACCTGTAGGATGTCTAGTGTCCTCTCCTGAGCTGCACCCACGTGCTCCATCCCAGAGGGACAGGATGTTGGGTGGAGAGAGGACTGGCCGTGGCAGAAATAGGGACACGTTGTATGCTTTCCCTGGACACCTGAGCTTGCTTAGGTAGATTGAAGACCTCTGTCCCTTATCTGCTCAGGAAAGCTCAAAACTGTAGAAAGACTCTGAGTTGTAGATACGGTAAAGTTAAGCTCACCGTGGTGCCTCGGGGCCTTAGTAGCCAATGTCTTTTCCAGTTTTGAAGCCAGACACCAAGAAAGCCTTGGTTTCTTCTTGGTCCCTCTGGGCCCTACCTGCCTACGGACCTTACAGCTGCTTGGTTCAGAGACGTCTGGGTTGGCGATCAGAGTGGAGGCATCCAAGTTACCATCTTCCCAGAAAACCGTAGTCTGTTGTTAATGATGGTGAGGCTAGCACAGGGGGTGTGGCAACACTTTGGGGTCTAGCTCTGGTTCCTGATAGGAGGGCTCGCTTAGCAGGGGCAGGTCACGGCCAGCAGCAAGGTTTGTGGGCCTCCCAGCTGGCAGGTCCCAGGTTCCATCAATACCTCCAGACCAGGTATGTGAACTCAGAGCACTGGGGCGTGTGCTGGTCCCAGGGGCAGGATCACTGGGTTATATGACTCAGGGGCCACTAGTCACATTGTGTTTTCTGGCACTTTTGAGGATGAGGGGCCACTCTGCAGACTGGAGACCTCCGGGGCAAGGATCCAGCCTGGTAGTTTTCCTGACAGAATTCACGTCACTGGACTGGTGTCTTGTATCCATTTTCTCTCTGAGCTGAATTCTCTTCATCTTCCTTTTCGATACAACCTATGCAGTCAAGGACTATGCAATCAAGGACTCTCGACCTCAAGAACCCTGAGTATCTGTAGTCTTCTTCTTAAAGCAAATCTGAAATAACTCCGTCACAGTTAATAATGAACTCACCTATCAAAGCACATGCAGTCTTATTATTTGTATTTACTCCTTTTGAAATGCATTTCTCAAATTTTCCATGCTCCTAGAACATGCCTTGCACATAGTAGGGATGAAGTAAATGTCCCTGGTTTGATGAAGAAGCACCAATTTTCCAAATTGTCCATGGGGAAGAAATGACCAGCAATGTGACTTTTTCTGTATGTCTAAGTTTTCAAAGGCCAACCAGTGCCTGGCGCAGAGTAGATCGGAGGACATATCGGTTAACTTAATTTTGTGGAATGATCTCCACACTCCTCCAGAAGCAGAGAGGATTGCGTTGAAATGGTCCCAGCTTCAGCTTGAAAGTGCTTTCCCATTTATTCGTTTGGTTGTTTCTTTAAAGTTTATTTATTTTGGAAGAGAGAGAGAGAGTGGAGGAGGGGCAGAGAGAGAGAGAGAGAGAGAGAGAGAATCCCAAGCAGTCTCCATGTTGTCAGCAGAGAGCCCGACTCTGGGCTTGAACCCACGAACCATGAGATCATGACCCGAGTTGAAATCAAGAGTCAAATGCCTACCCGACTGAGCCACCCAGGTACCCCAGTGCTTTTGCATTAAAACAAAACAAAACAAAACACTGAGAAATGAGGTATCAGCCTATACATTTCCAAAATTCTAGGAAATAGGTACGAGCAAAGGATAGCTTTGTAACTTTTGAGGTGAACCCCTACAACATAGTCCCCCAAACATTTTCAAATTTAAACAAACGACCTAATAGACTACATCTAAACAGCCATTCCTCGTGTTTATAGTGGAAGGTGTGAGCTGTCCTCCCATACATACCCTATGACCTCTGTCCTCTTTTCTCAGTGACCAATCTGCCCAGGTATTCCTTCCTGGAAGGAAGCAGCTTTGAGCTGCTCTGAATTGTTTCAGATGACTGGTCTGTGAGCCGTGCCTTTGGCCTCGTGGCCCCAGCGGCTGAGTGTTTCCAGCAATCCTCCTGACTCAAGGCCGTGGGGACCAGCTCCTGCTACCCAAGACATGGGCTGCACGTCTGAGCCCAGAGGCACGGAAGAATGAGCTTGCATAATTGATCATAAGGCACAGTGTGCAAAGCCTCCCAGCAAATTAAGGGCGTTATCAGTCCAAGACGGATGAATGTCTTTCTTTTCTCCACTAATGTCTCAGCTCTGTGAGGAATTTAAACGTCGGCTCTGAAAAACAAACGTAGGAGGGGAACCTTTGGAGAAAATGAGTATAAACCTTTCTCCAGGGAAAGGCTAAAAGCCACGATCCAGTAATGATGTGTGGATGTGGTTCTCATTAAGCTAATGTGAGTTATATATGCAAATAGAGTCTATGAATACACAAGTTACCTGTGTATCGGGTTAAGAGATCAGAATCATTTTAATGGTTCACGTTATGTCTCGTAATCCAAAATAGACTCATGAAGTCCATTCGGCAACCTAACGAAGAGAAAAATCAAGTTCTCCTTAAAGATACATTGATTTTCTACAGGCGGCAATGAAGCCAGTCTTTCTTTTCTTTCAGGTACTCCTAGGATCTGCCAGTTCCAAATGTTAACGTGTTCTGAGAAAAAGAAAAAAGGCATTCTATTTCATAATGGAGGGGCTGAACAAAAGGGCAGAGTCTTTTCAGTGGATGGAAATCATGTTCAATGCTCATGAGAAGCATTTTCATCAAGGCGATGGATTTTTATTGTATTTGAAGTAAGTGACGTGCTTTTTCTTTACCAGGTAATAAGGTTCTTAGTTTTGTACGTATTTATGGGTGACGGTAAAAAAAAAAAAAAAAGGAAGATGAAGAAGACGAAGAAGAAATCAACTCTTCAATCATAAACTTTACAAGGGCAGACATTAGATCTGTCTACCCATAGCCCAGCACCAAACCTGGCACATAGTAGCTTCAACACATTTTGTGGTTTTACACCAAAGGTTGACAATCTCTTTCTGCCAAGGGCCAGCTAGAAACTATTTGAGTCTTTGAGGGCCATTCCCCCCCCCCCCGCAACCCCCCCTTTGCAAATCTTCATCTTTGCCATTGCCGTTATGAAAGCAGCCACACAATAGTAAATGAAAGGCATGGCTGAGTTTCAATAAAACTTTATTTAAAAAAAAAGTCAGCAAGTTGGATTTTGGTGGAGGGCCAAGGTTTTCTGTCCCCTGTTTTACACCACAAAGTTCAGGGTATTTGTTAACTAGTACAATACGAAACGACTATAGCGAACAGGTCATTGGGATGTTACAGAACTATTATTTTTCAAAGAACATACCTGCTATTAGGTTGTAAACTTCAAAAGGGCAGGTAGCATCTCCGTTTTATGAACCGATGTCTACCATGCCCTAACGGAATGCCAGGCACCCGCTGCTCAGATACCTGGATTGTTCTTGCACACATCGATGTAATTTGTATTCCAAATCTCAAGGCTGAAGAATTCCTAAGTCGCATTCACAAGTGGTGACATTAAGCCACAATAGGATCCAGAGAAGACAAGATAAGTGAGTGGTGTGGGTGTATTAGAGAATGCTAACAAAATGCGGGGTGAGCAGGGGAACTCACATTCCCCAAAAGAGCAGCAGACCCGGTCCCCAAACACTTGTTTCCATGTCAGGGTGAGGGCTTGATGATGCCAGAAACCTTGTGCTGGATGCATTGGGCACGTTTGGGAACCATCCAACCCATGGGTCAAGAATTTTTGAATTCTGTCCCTAAGCACCAGCAAGCAATAAGAGTTATCAGGAAAAAGAAGGGCAGGATGTGAGTGGGAGTTAAATCAAATAGAAAAATAGTTAGGATCTTATTTTCAATTTATCTTTTTTTTTTTCCTGAGAATTCAATCTAACAGCTGAAATGAGGGCCAGATTGAAGCTTAGAGAAAAGATATTATGAAGGATCAGATGTTCTCCATTCCTCTAAAAAAAACTTCTACCAATGCAATTTTTTCTCTGATTCCCCCCCATTTTGTTTAAAGATTTTCCTTCTGATTTCTGTCGCCTCTGTCCTCCCATAGATAGGAAGCCAGAAACCCTGAGTTTAATTCTGGGCTCTGTCATTTACCAGCTATGTTGTATCAGACATGTATCTTAGGTTCTTTCCCATAAATGAGGATGATATCGATATTTATATGTTGGAATAATTTCAAATATAATAATAATATTATTCCAACTCAAATTGTCTTCAGTGAAAAGGGTCTTTCTCTTATTCAACTGCAGGAAGTCCAGGCTACAATAAGCCACAGAGTTGACTGATTCAGAAGCTCCGTGGTGCCATCAAGGATCCAGATTCTTTCCCTTTCTCATGGTCTGGATGCCACCCTGGGCATGTCCTTCCTCCTCAGGTAGACAGCGGGACTGTTGTATCCGTCATTGCATCCAGACGTAACGTCCACTGGAACAAGAGAAACCCCTTCTTTCAGATGGTTCTCTACGGCATGAATCAGTTTTTCACAAAGAACTTCCCAGCAGAACTTCCTTCTCCTTGGCAGATGCCGAGCCACACATTGATGGATGAACCAAGCAATGTCAATGGGAACCAACTGCCATTACACCTGTTGGGCCGATCCCTGCAGCTGGAGTAGGGCGAGCTTCCCCGAGGCTCACTCCTCTGTGCAGGAGTTGATATCTGCACAAGACTGGGATTCCACTGGGAGCAAGACAGAGTGATGGCTGCTGGGCTGGCAACCCACAAAGTTGACCACACAGACCCACCTCCCTGCTGCCGCTGTAAAGTGCCCTGCGCACGTGTGCAAAGATTATTTTCATCGGTTTGGGATCCTGTAGACAAAAATCACCTAATTAATCCACTAGACCATCCAGGCCATCGGATCAGTTTGGTCTACGTTCCTGGTTTTATTAAACCGGTTATAGCTTAGCACTTCTAGTTGGAGCTTCAACATAGGGGCATATGATGTTAAAGCTGACGACGATCTTGGAAAATATTTTCTTCTGTGCCTGCCTCACAGAGACCCACAGCTCGAGAGGAGGGAGCAGCTTAGGTGGGAGGACGGTGCTTCTCCAAATGGTCTGAATTCATGAAAGTTATTACACAATCACACGGAGAATTTCCCCCATGCGTACGACTGGGCAGCATTGCAGGAGCTTCCTTTCCTCCTCGGTTTATAGCTTGTCTTTCTGATCGAGATTGAAGTGAGAAAATAAAAGCATCTGTGGCAGAATAATATTTTGAAATGCCAACTGATATTTCTTTCTCTTCGGTGTTTCCTTTCATTTCTTGACACTCCCCACACCTGGGCATTCAGGCTCCGGAAATTTGTTGCTTCAGGGAAGAGATGTTACCATCAGGCACGAGTCTGTACAGACTCAAAACTTTGCGTGCTGATCTCATTTGTAGCCAAGATAAAGTGAGAGGGGCGAGATTTACCTTCCTTCCTGAGACAACTCCACCCCCCGCCGAACTCCCAACACAAAATATTTTTCCAGATATGGAACGCTGGGCAATGGAGAACGGTGATTTCTGTGACACAAGAAATACATGAGGCAAGCTCTACGGTTACCCCAGACAATTGTCTGCAGGGAGGTTCCAGACCGAGGTGCAGAGAGGGAGAACCGGGTGGAGCTTGGAGGTCTTGAGTGATGGGGCCAGGGGGCCGAGGCAGCTAGAACTTGCAGTACAGAGTGTGGGGCGCTTCCCAGAGAGAGAGAGAGCTCTGGATCCGCAGACAGTGGGCTGAGAACACACGGTGCAAACCGACGAGCGTGGGTGTGTGAGGAGGGAGCACTTCCCGACTCACTTTGTGTACTACTCTGATATCGAAATATTACAAGAACGTACGCCCCGTGAAATACATGCAAAAAATTTAGCAAACCGAATCCACTGATATACACAAAGGAAAAATGCATCCTGGTGAAGTGGGGCTATCCCAGGAATGCAAGGTTGGTTTGATATAGGGACATCGATCATTGCAATTCAACAAATTACCAAATTAAAAAAAAAAAAAAGACAATGATCATTTTCACAAATGTACAGAAAGTATTTGACAAAATGGAAATTGCGTTCCTAGTCACAACTCTCTGCAAATGAACTATGTCTTCAACTTGATAAACAGCGGCTGTGACAATCCATATATACTGGATGCTTCTCACCTATGACAACCTGCTCATATCGTAATAAATGATGAAAAAGCGAATAACTTCCGCCTGAGATCAGGGAGCAAGAGGTGAACTGGGGGCCCCACACCCACCCCTGGCTTTCATGATTCACGAGGAGGGCTCATAGGACTCAGCATACAATTGTACTTATGGCTGTGAATCATTACAGCAGAAAGACACACACACACACACACACACACACACACACACACAACCAGCCAAGGGGAAAGACATATAGAATATCTGGAGGAAACCGGGCTCCCGCTTCCAGACTCCTTGCCCAGTAGAATCACACAGGATGCACTGACTCATCTATCAGGGAAGCTCCGTAAAGTTTCAGCACCCAGAGTGTTTACCGGGGGCCAGTCATGGAGGCCCCTCTGCCTGGAAGGTACCAAAATTTCAGACTTCCAGAATGAAAGCAGGTGTTCAGCATAAACCACATGATTTGCACAGTTTAGGCCCAAGGAGTCACCTTCCCCTGGTTGCCGGCCAAAGCCTTCTGAGGAATGCAGTCTCACGTCTACTGTGTCTTTTCACACGGGGCTGGATCTCGGATACTATACTGGACTTTACAGCATCTTAGATCAGGAGAATGTTGGCGAATATCCACACAGCAGCAACCGTCAGACTTAGGTTGTAGCTATACCTGGTCTATGTCTTACCAGCATGACATCGAATTGCTCTCCGAGGCTGTGTCCTGAGAAGGACAAAGAAATTCTCTGAATGCTAAAAGGTTTGTTTTAATCACTCTAAGCTCTGCTGATCCGTAACATCGAGATCACAAGTGTTTGTGGGAGAAAAGGGCCTCTGTCAAGATGTTTGCCGTGGAAAAATGCGCCCGATGGGCTGTGACACAAACAGGGAGGCAGGGAACGCACCGACTCGGGATCTCGATCCTGAAACTTCACAACTATGTAAATGGCCTGCCTTCAATCTACCAGAAAGGGAAAGTCTCCCTCGTCTTGTTGTTGTTGTTGTTGTTGTTGTTGCTGTTTTTCTTAATAAAATCTTATGACTCTGACAGATGCATTTCTAAACAGCGGTGCCGATGAGGGACCCCACCCCCACTCTTTACACAGAGAGAAACACATCTTCCTTCTTCCGCAAAGGCCCACGTCACCGTCATCTAGGAGGGTCTTGTAGGCACAGGGGTGCAGGGAGATTACGGGGGAACCTTCCAACGAGGGCCCAGGGCAGATGCGCTCAAGAGTGAAACTTTCTCCCGGAGGCTTTTGCACAATGCGGTCCATCGGAAAGAAGAAAGGGAAAGAGAAGGGCTTAATTATAAGTGATTTTCTTAACTAAAGAGAAATGGGATATTGTGCTCTAGCTACCTCCCTCCATTTAAGCTGTAAGATGCCATGAATAAAACCATCGCCCCCACAAGGGCTTTCGCGCATCATAAACCATCACTGCGCATCCCTGGCTGACCCCGTTCCCGGGTGCTTCCTCCCACGGAGGTCGCCAGGGGGCGCTGGTGCAGGCGGGGGGGGGGGGGGGGGTTCCAGAACCTTGCCTTTGCCCACGTGACCGCAGCCTTCAAAGGAGATCTCACAGAAGGGCTCTGCAGAAGCCGTTTCCCCCTCCCTCAGGCTCTTTCTGCCAGGCTGGTGCTTTTTTCATTGTTATTTTTTTCTCCCCAGGACAAACAGGAAAGTAAAATCTAGAGCAAAGACCTTTGTGCGTTCCCTCTCGAGGTGCTTCTGTGTTCCCCACCATCCTCACCCGCTTTTCCATCATTTGCGGACAAAGGAGTTTTCCAGGTACACTGGCTGATAATATGCAAAGAGGCTTTGTAAAAGTACCTGGTGAATTCACTGGGCGAGCCTCGTGCAGAACACCCTTTTAATGAAATGCTTTGCAAGTCGTAGCTGAAGAGATGTGATCAGCATTGCTGTTCAACAAATTGTTACGGATTTACGAAACCGTGATTACATTTATATTAAAAAAAAACTTTGCATGAATAAAAAGGAATAAATATGATCAGGATTTGGAGGGGCAAGGACAGCGGAATAAAAATGTTCCTCTTTTATTAATCGCATACATTTTGCAGGAGATTATTTTTCCCGGTTTGAGCTAACGTCACAGAATTATTGTGCATAATTGTGGCCACAGTTGGCCTGTGACAGTTTAATGGCATTTTGCAAAAACCCTCAGTTTGCAAGCCGCTCGTCTCCGCCAACCTCCCCCAGTTGTTTTCTTAATTGCAAATAAGTTCCGAGGACCGGCGACCCGGGCTAGCAGCCCACGTGCAGCTAAGTGTGACCTGCACTCCCCCGCCCCCGCCCCCGTGTCATAGTCTCCGTCCGATTTCTGCTGAGATGCCACCAGGGGAAGGACAAGACCCACAGTAATGAGCCACGGTTGGTGGCTTTGCTTTTAGCCTTCTGACCCCAGGAGTTTGCTCACTTCGCATCTGCTGAGCTGGTGCGCAGGTTGGCCAGAGGTGCGAAACAGAGCATTGAAAATTGGGGCTCTTAACCGGCAGGAATGTACTGTCTCAGTTCTGGAGGCCAGGCGTCCGGGATCAGGTTGTGGGCATCGTGGGTTCTTGGTGGAGGCTCCGAGGGAGGACCCAGCTGGCCACCCCTGCTGTTCCTTACGTCCGAGAGGCAGCACGGCCTGTCTGCCTTCATCGATCTGCTCGTGCTGTGGTACGTGTGTGTCTCCAGATTTCCCCTTCTTTTTTTTTTTTTCAACATTTATTTATTTTTGGGACAGAGAGAGACAGAGCATGAACGGGGGAGGGGCAGAGAGAGAGGGAGACACAGAATCGGAAACAGGCTCCAGGCTCCGAGCCATCAGCCCAGAGCCCGACGCGGGGCTCGAACTCACGGACCGCGAGATCGTGACCTGGCTGAAGTCGGACGCTTAACCGACTGCGCCACCCAGGCGCCCCCAGATTTCCCCTTCTTAATGCAGCCCCGTCATACTGGGTCGGGGCTCCACCCCAAGACCTCATCTTAAGTAATTACCTCTGCAATCTGCCCATTTCCAAACAGAGTCACATTTTGAGGCAGTGGGGGCTGGGAGTCAACCGTACGAATTTTCAGAGAATGCAGTTCAACCCCTAACAGCCACCGGTGGAAGCTTCGGGTGCACATCTGCCCGGAGACCTGACGGACAGAACCGCACACTTCGGGGACTGAGTTTTCCGGAGGCGGGAAGAGGGGGTGCGAAGCTACGGAGAGAGACAAAGAGAACGTTTCCTGGGACTCGGGCCCAGGATCCAGCCATGCCTGAAGTGATGACTTTTTCTGAATTATTCTGTTAATTCAGCACACGAGCCCTCGCGTTCTCTTTTTGCTAAAGCCAGTTTTGAGATGGGCTTGTCTCTTGTGCACCAAGACCCAGAAGAGTTAACATAGCATAGGATTCTTAGAAAAAAATTGCCTTGGGGTAATGTTAAAGACGCAAAAGTTTTTTTAAAAAAATTTGTAACGTCTAATGTGTTTTTAACGTTTTTTTTTTAATGAGTGACGGAAGGGACAGAGAGAGGGAGACACTGACAGAAACAGACTCTCCAGGCTCTGAGCTGTCAGCACAGAGCCCAACGCGGGGCTCGAACTCACGAACCACGAGATAATGACCTGAGCTGAAGTCGGATGCTTAACCGACTGAGCCACCCAGGCGCCCCCAAAATGCACAAGTTTTTAAAAAGTCCATTGCAGGATAGAGATCGTGTATCAGGCTAGTCTCCTGAGACTTTTTTTAGGCATGCGGGTCCAAACCTAAGATGAATTCCTACCTACCCCCGCGACCCCCGAGTTACCCCTCGTAATTGAGTCACTGTATGTTTGAGTCTGTACAAATTGTCACATATCACAAAGGAGTCCCCGGATCACTTGGTTTTTACAGCACTTCGAGGGGGACCCAGCAGCCTAAGCAATCTCATTTGGCCGCTTACTTGCTTTATAAACATTTATTAAACTACAGACAAGATCACTTCATGCAACTTGAGAGGGAAAAGGTAATATTTTAAAATTGTTACAGCCTTTTAATTAATTTCCTTTAAATGTGTGTGCGAAAGTAAATTAAGCAATTAATGGGTGATAATAAAAATGTGGATATTTCATTCACAGTGAAAAACCACTTCAACAATTCTCATCAGGAAAATAAAGTGTAATCTAATTCGTAACTTTCCAGAATGCTTTCTACGGAATATTTATAGATGTTCCAGGACACAATGTCCATTTTGAACACACGGTAGCCAATGATGGATTACACAAAGGTAAGTCTGTTCCTCAAATAGGCTTTATACTACAGGACAGTTTTGAATTTATAGAAAAATTAACAACGTACCTTCGAGCTTCCACGACCACCCCACTCAGCTTCCACCGTTAGTAACATCGTACATTTGAGTGATACATTTGTTACATTTGACAAACCAATAGCAATGCATGAACTAATGTTTGTAGTTTATTTAGATGTCCTTTTATAAATTTAGTGTCATTTTTCCGTTCCAGGATCCCTTCTAGGATCCTGTATTATTTTTAGTTTTCATGTCTCCTTAAGTTCTTTTTGGCTGTGGTAGTTTTCTCAAATTTTTGATGTTTTCGTGACCTGGGAAATTTTTTTAATCAAAAAAAATTTTAAGTTTATTTATTTATTTTGAGAGGGAGAGAGAGAGAGAGAGAGAGAGAATCCCAAGCAGGCTCCGCACTGTCAGCTCAGAGCCTGACACAGGGCTCGATCTCACACACCATGAGATCATGACCTGAGCTGAGATCAAGGGTCGGATGCTTAACTGACTGAGCCCCCCGGGCGCCTCCATGACCGGGACAATTTTGAGGAGCAGGTTTGATATTTTGCAGGATGCCTCCCTGTTGGGATTTGTCTCATGTTTTTCTCATGCTAACACTGGGTTTTGAGTTCCTGAGAAGGTCCAAGGACCGTGTGCCACGTTCATCACATCATATCAAAGATACATTCTGTCAACGTGACTTATCACTGTTGATGTTGACCTTGATCACCTGGCAGAGGTCCTGACAAATCAGGTTCTTCAATGCAGAGCGACTCGTCCCCACCCCTTTCCATGCTGCCCCCTTTGGGAGGAAGTCACTACGTACAGCCCACACCTATGGAGAGGGGGTCAGGGTCCCCCCAACTCGAGGGTGGGGCATTTGCATAAATCATTTGGAGTTTTTCCACAGGAGCTGAATGCTATTTATATTGCAGGAATTTTCCATCCGTTAACAGGCTAGTGCTTGTTGTGCACCTACACGGGGAAAAGACATTTCCAAATTTAATTTGACCACAGAACATTTTTAGGCAGGCGTCTTGCGGATTAACATGGCCTCCTGTGTACCCTGTGTTTCTCATCACGTCAAATCAAATACATACAAGTCAGCAAGACATACTCCAAGGCAGCGAAAGTTTTTAAGCTAATAAAATGATAATCTAGAACTCATTATATATCTGTATACATATACATCTCTCTCTCTCTCTCTCTCTCTCTCTCTATATATATATATATACATATCCTTTTCTAGAAAATAGTCAACCCCTGAAAAGCAACCATTTTTCTGACTTCTTTTTTTTTTAATTTTTTTTCAACGTTTTTTATTTATTTTTGGGACAGAGAGAAACAGAGCATGAACGGGGGAGGGGCACAGAGAGAGGGAGACACAGCATCGGAAGCAGGCTCCAGGCTCCGAGCCATCAGCCCAGAGCCCGACGCGGGGCTCGAACTCACGGACCGCGAGATCGTGACCTGGCTGAAGTCGGACCCTTAACCGACTGTGCCACCCAGGCGCCCCCATTTTTCTGACTTCTATCACCCTTAATTAACTTTGCATCTCCTTAAACTTCACATAAATGTAATCACAGAGTACATTTAACCCTCTTAATATAATATATATATTATATATATAATATATATAAATATATATTTATATAAATATAAATATATATAAATATCTATGTACTATGTGTATATGTAAATATAGAAATACATGTCATATATATGTGTGTGTATGTGTTATATGTGTATATTCATATATATCTTATATATATGTATATATACATAAATATATACATATACTGTATATACGTCACACACAGTGTACTCTTTTGGGGGGACAGAGAGAGAGAGGGAGGGGGCAGAAGATCTGAAGCAGACTCTGTGCTGTTAGCAGAGCCCGATGTGGGGCTCAAACTCACAAACTGGGAGGTCATGAGCTGAGTCGAAGTCAGACGCTTCACCGCCTGAGCCCCCTTGGAGCCCCATGTGCGGTCTCTTCTGAAGGATAAAAGAAAGAGAAGGTTAGCTCGGGGTGTTATATAGCAGAGCTCCATGCAGGGCACTTTCCGTGTGTTGTATCATTTACTCTCTTAACTCGCTCATAAGAAATGCATTTTGGTAAGGCTACTGAGGCTCAGAGAGGTTTAGGTACACTCCCCAGGGCCACACAGCCCGCGTCATCAGCCAGCGTTCAGCCTGAACCAGCCTTTTCTACGGCTCAGCATGGACCTGTGTTTACAGATAAGACGGGGGTGTTTCTAGCAGCAGGCTGGCAGGGAAAAGGAGCATATTGGGAGCTGCCCTGGGGAGATAACACAGGGCATTCGGTCACAGGAAATGTCTCTCTGAACCTGAGGTGTTTGTACCAGCCAGTGTTGTTTTCAGTGGTATCAGTGCCTACAGATGGTTTTCCCTTCTCGCGTAACAGTAAGTCTAGAGCTGGGAGCTCATGGGTGGAGCAGTCCCAGTGCTGTCCCCAAGAACCCAGCCCCTGCTCTCTTCTTTCCCCGAGTCCTCTGCGTAGAGCTTTCGTCTTCGTGGTCGCAAGATGGCTGCGCCTTCTCCAGCCATCACATACACATTTCTGGCGGGAGAGAGAGAGAGAGAGAGAGATGCTAAAATGCTTCTCCTAGCAACCTGTGTATTCTTTTTTATTTGAGAAGTGCTTCTCTATGCATTTCCATTTAAATCCCAATGGCTTGAATTAGGTCACAGAGCCACCCGCAACCCCAATGGAAGCTGCAACGGTGAATATTTTGCCTTTTGGTTTCTTGAATAGGGGAAGCTGGAGGCAAGGGAGCTGTGTGTGATATTAGGTGTCTGCTGCAGGGAATTACAACCTAAATGGAAAAATCCACGCTCCCAGGACCGTAAGCCGCGAACAGAAACCCCACACTGCAACTGGCGTATATCTGGTGTGGTCTAACACGTACAGATGAATTTGCGTACTGATTCCAACGGGATGCCTCGAGACCGTTTTCATTAGCATTTAAAGGGGGGAGGGTGGGTGATGGGCATGGAGGAGGGCACCTGTTGGGATGAGCACTGGGTGTTGTAAGGAAGCCAGTCTGACAACAAATTCCATATTAAAAATAAATAAATAAATAAATAAATAAATAAGACATATGAGATTATTCCGGGAAGCACGCACCCTTTTCAAACAAGCGGGAGAGGGAATCGATCTGAAGATGGGGGGTGAAAATGGTACTAAGTGGGAGTTTACTACCCGGTGATAAAGAACAGAACAGAAAGCAGGGGCTTCCCTTTGGACCCGGCACTTGTGCTCTGTGCGACCCATAAAGGAGGGGTGCAGGGACGATCACGACAGCTGACACCAACCCATTCCACCGTCTGCCACACAGGGGAAACGTGGGGGTGCGCTCCAGCGTTTAAATGCCCGTCTTCTTCCTGAGAGGGGCTGTCCTTCACCCCAATGTAAGTAGGGGCTTCATTAGGACCAGTGCTGTGTCCTACTCACTGATGGGCAGACGGGCAGAGGGCGACACGCGCCCTTGGTGCTGCATTTGAGAAGAGCCATGACCGCTGGCTTTCTCGTGGGGATCGCGTCCTTGTAGACCGCCGCCTTAGACAAAAGCTAAGATGGGCCGTGCACTGGGCCCCCAGGAGTTGTCAGGCTCGAAAAGTGCCCCGGATGCTGTAATAGTTTGCAAACAAATTCCTTTACTCAGGTTGTCAGTGAATCAAAGTCACCAGGGGTGAAGCCAGAAGCGTGCATGATCCGAATGTCGACATCTCAAGCTTTTCTCGAGGGCTCCTTAGACTCTCCCGCTAAGCAATGGAGTCTTATATAGACATATTTTTATCGTCAAGAAGAGAATAGGAGATTGAAAGGGAAATGCAGCTGTAAACCATGCAAAGTTGAGAGAATGAATGTGCTTCAAGTATAATTGAAATCAGAGTAATTATAACATTTTCCATCTCAATCTTGACTCCTTTTGTTGAAGAGGAATGCTTACTTTTGGAAAGAGAGGGGTGAAAGTCTTGACGTGGAGTTCATCGAAGGCGATGGAAGTCAGAAGAGTGGCTGCTTTGTAGAGATTGGCTATTTTCTGACTCCTGGGTGTTAGAAATGTTACGCGTGCTGATCTGGGTGATGTTTCCACGGGTGCACGGACGGGCTAAGGGGTGGGTCCAGCTGCTCAAAGCCAGCCCTTGTCCTAGTAACCCCAGGCGGTCCAGGCAGCGACCTCGGCCTCCTGCAGCCTCCTTCCAACTCCCAAGTCATGTGGCCAAGTTCAGCGTCGGTGGGGAGGGAGGGGAGCTTGTGCACAGTGTGGCGGGGTGGGGGGGGGGCCGCAAAGCCACAGCACGAGGGATGAGAGCATACAGTGTCAGTACGGGGAGTGCAGGGAGCCTTAGGGACCCAATCCGCCCCAGTGAGATTTTCTCTCCGACTCTGCGTGTCCTCTGTGCACGCAGCATCGTCGCTGACCGTGGCTCACACTGGAACGTCAATATGGGTCAGGCACAGCGCAAAGCACTTATCCCTAAATCCTCACCACCACCCTGGCGGTGAGGCACAACGTAGCCGCCGCGGGTACTTGACGCATCCCAGCTTCAGAGATGTTAAGCAAATTCCCAGGGTTGCACAGAGCTGGCCGATGAAGGAGCTGGAAATCGGACCCAACAGTCTGATTCCAGAGCCCATCTCTGTCTCCCTCTCCTAAACTCTTCTTACCGAAGGCTACGCTTGTGTGTCTTCCTCCCTGCTCATCTTGACAAGCCTTTTATCGAGTATGTTCTCCTAACAAGCCGTTCTAGGTGACGGAGGCAACGGGGAGCACGGCATACAAGAGCTCATGCTCCAATATGGAGCGCACTGGGAGACGAGCAAGCCCAGAAATAGATAGCTTAACTTTAATGAAAGACGTGATGTTCCAACAAGAAAGTGGGCGGGTGGAACTGAGTGTCTCTAGGGGATCGGCAGCGAGTGAAGGATCCGCGAGTTCATGCAGACAGGGAGTCAGGGAGGGTCCTTATGAGGAGGTGAGATTTTGCGTGAAGACCGAATGCTGAGAAAGGTCCAGCTATGTAAAATCTGGGGGAAAGGCTGATGTAGGAAGAAGCAAGCAAAAACAGATCGCAGATCTGAGGACCAAGAAGAGGTTGAGCGGTTAGAAACTCTCTCACTTCTCACGGCCTCAATCTCTCCACCCATAAAATAGGAATGAAACTCTGTTTATTTACCTTGGCAAGTGAAACTGTAACCCTGCGTCTCAAAGCTCATAAGGCATTTTGAAACGATATAGAAACGTTAAGCGAGTCTGATGACACACACGAAAACGTAACCCGTGACAAAATTGCAATGACATTTGGCAGTGGGTTTTCCCGCAAACTCAGCACGCAGGTGTCACTCCAGGGTGGCTCCCGTCTGCCGTGACACCTGTTAGTCATCAGGTCGTGATCTGTGTCTTGAAGAGCTCAAGCCCACGTGCACTAATTTCCTACGGCTCATGTCAAAGACAGCACAAATTCAGTGGCCAAAACCATATGCCAGGCATTAGTATGGATTACGTGCTCCGCCTCATTTTGAGACGCAGAAAGAGACGACAAGGTCACATGACTTGGGTCCCACGTTCGAGTCCCAGGGCTTCAGCGGGTCTTGAGCGAAATGCCCTCCACCTCGGCGAGGAAGAGAGAAACCCCTTAGCCATTTCGCCTGTGAAATCTGAGCACCTGCCGGGAACGGGGCCTCAATTCAGCCCGGTGGGGGAGCTGTCTGACGGCTTTAGCTACACGTTCTTGTGCCCTGGAGTTTACGTTTGTGAGAGAAAGTGTGTTCAGCACGCCGGTCGCCGAAGTACAACGATGAATGATGTATTGGAACAGATCTCAAACCGTTATTTTCTGTTATTAAGAGCTTGTGTTGTATCCACGTTGACAAAGCCTTCGTTCGCGTGAAGCCCGAAGCCTGAATTTCCTGTGAGCGTGCGTGGTTTCTTCCTCTCTTGACCTTTTTTTTCACATCCACATCCACCTTTCCCCACGTTTCTGGTCTTCTTCTATCCATCGTTTGGTAAGCTCTGCGTCTCACTGCATTTCCACTGCGGGAGGTGATACGACCCTTGGGGTTTCGGCAGTTCGTGAAAAATGACCATATGTACAAAGACCCCTCCGACCATTAATTCCGCTCACTCGTTCGTGTAGAGACCTTTCCAACGTTGGGTGGCAGTGTCTTCTCCAGCACAGAATCGCTGTCACCTTTTAGCGTGATGCCTGCCTGCGTCTGACTTTTTTTAAGTTTATGTATTTGTTTTGAGGGGGGAAGAAAGAGAGAGAAAGAGAATCCCAAGCAGGCTCTACACTGCCGGTGCAGAGCCCAACACAGGGCCGGAACTCACCAACCTCGAGATCCTGACCTGAGCTGAAATCCAGAGTCAGACGCTTAACCCACTGAGCCACCCAGGCGCCCCACCGTCTGACTTTTATACTAGGCTATGACTGGATACGTCCCCTCTCCGCGGACCAGCACAATACCTTACTTATTCCTGGCAACACTGACCACCCTCCCTGCTAGAGGAAAAAAAAAAATAGTTGTGCCACAGGAATCTTGGAGTTACGAAGCTCGGCTGTTTGCGTATTTATGGATTCGTAAACTCTGGTCAGCTTAGAAGGGGGTCTGGGAGAATTTCCAAGCATGGGAAGCTGCTTCTAGCGTGCACAAATACAGATGTTTAAAGGTAATCTTTACTTTGTTCATACCCTGTGGAGCATATATCCTCTTTAATCCTGTCTGTGAAGTGGGAACAGTAATGTACCTGGGGAAGCTACAAAGGTTATGTAAATGGGAAGAAATACAGAACTCAGGAGGGCACTGTGCACACACACACACACACACACACACACACGTCTAGCTGTCATGGTAATAGGAGCAGTGCCTCCCCATACAGTTAAGGCCACACGTAAAGTGAAATAGCCCAGGGCCCGGCACACGACAGCAATCAGATATTAGGACTCCTTGCTAATGCCGTCACCAAGATCAGTCCACGTCTAAGCACACGCCTGTCAAGGCGACTTCAACCTTGGCGGAATCAATCTCAAGCTGTCACAGAGCTCTAAGTGAGGACGTGGTCGGGGCGGCAAAGCACCGGGCCGGAAACGGCTCCTTTCCTCCAGGAAACACTCTGGACCTCCAGCCATTCTGTAAGGTGACGAAGAACATGGTGTTTTTATAGCCAGGGATCCACTCTGCAATGTTATGAAGTGCGTATTAGCAGCCGTGACTAGCTTCATGGTCAGGGATTTGCTCCGTGGAGAGTTAAGATCTCGTCGACGCGGCCTGGAGGTGAGTGGCAGGTGACAGAGGACCGGCCTCCAGTCTTGGTCAAGGGGTCAGTCCCCTTTCACGTTGCCTGCTGCCACCCGGGCCCTGGGTGGGCTGCAGGTGCAAGCAATTTGCTGGGAGCGATCGCAGGACAGTTTTAACTCAACGAAGGTGGCCGGGGCCAGACCAGGGCCAAGCGACCAAGTCTCCAGGGCGCCGAGCGTAAGGAGTCCCTTGCTCTCCAGCTGTGTAGACACAGCGTATGAGTGTGGATGCTTTCTTACATGTTGAGTCCCGGGTGCCTGGCCTGCGTCACCCTCGTCCTGGCCCCGGAAGGTGGTTCGTATGTGAAAACAGTTCAGGAAAGTACGTGTGATGTCATTCTGCGTGTTTCTTCGACTAAATATCCTTAACTTGTGCCCTCTTTTCTTTTTCTTTTTTAAAAGTCTGTCTGTAATGAGTTATCTGAGCTAATTTGTTGCCCTCCAGCCTGAGTTGGGACCTGAAAGGTCTCTGGGTAGGTACTGATGGTCACACCTGACCTGCACCGGGTCTCACGCTGAGAAAGAGGCAGAAAAATCGCAATGTTTATTTATTTTGAGGGAGAGACAGAGCGCGAGCAGGGGAGGGGCAGAGAGAGAGGGAGACACAGAATCCGAAGCAGGCTCCAGGCTCTGAGCTGGTAGCACAGAGCCTAACACGGAGCTCGAACTTGGGAGCCGTGAGATCGTGACCTTGAGCCGAAGTTGGACACTTAAAAAACGACTGAGCCGCCCAGGCGCCCCCGCAAGGAGCTTTTTAAACTCTACCTGAGCTATTTCCAGTCGGTTGAGGGTCCGGCTCTTGACTTCGCCTCAGGTGGTGATCTCACAGTCTGTGAGTTCAAGCTCATATCCAGCTCTGCGCTGACAATGCGGAGCCTGCTTGGGATTCTCTCTCTTCCTCTCTCTCTTCCTCTCTCTCTCTCTCTCCCTTTCGCTCTGCCCCTCCCCGGCTCACTCTCCTTCCGCCTCCAAATAAATAAATTAAAAACGAAATACCGATGAGCTATTTTGACCGCAGTTAGCTCCCCATGCTCTTGCCTTGAGTGACCTCAGTTCCGGTCCTGCACTTCTGCGCGTTCACCTGCCCCGCCGCTGCCTCTGCTGCCCCCGGTGACGCCCACTGCATGCTGCTCCCGGCATCAGGACAAGGACCACTCCAGCTCCCCGACATCCCCGAGCAGGAGGAAAGCCTGTGATCCACTTTGCAGGTGGCAAAGCTGAGGCCCAGCGAGGTGTGGGCGCATCCTTAAGGCCCCGTCGCAGGTGGCCCTCCTAGAGCTCAGGCAGGATTGGGGGGGCCGTGGCGGAGTTCCTAGTGGGCCTGCCGTTCACAGGCGCCCTGGTAATGCTCTGCGGGTGCTGAGTCTGGTCGCTCCAAGGCCAAGCAGAGGAGCGTTAACACAGGGGCAACGTGGCTCCCCTTGTGGGGCACCCACCCTGGGCGCATAACGGAATGGCCAGGGGATAGTTCGTGTGCCCTGTGAATACTAGTTTTGTTAAGATGACTGACCCAGGGCATGGGGAGGGCTCACAAACGCTGTTCAGTCCCCTGGCCTCTCCGCTGATTTTTTTTTAATGTTTACTTATTTTTGAGGGGTGGGGGGAAAGCATGTGCAAACAGGGAAGGGGCAGAGAGAGAGGGGGACAGAGGATCCCAAGCAGCTCTGTCAGCGGAGTCCTACGTGGGGCTTGAACTCACGGACCATGAGATAGATCGTGACCGGACGCTTAACCCACTGAGCCACCCAAACGCCTCCTCTCCCATGGTTAAAGGCTGTGTTTAAGCGGGGTTTGCTGACCCCACGGCCAGCTCCTGGGTCCCGCACATACCCGCTGCCTTGAGAATGATGACAGTCTTGTCTCTGATTTCCCTCTCCCTCTCCCCTGACCACAAAGTTTGGTGAACCCCGTCCCCTGGCCATGTCTTGGTTTCCTTATCACCATGTCTGTGCCCTAAGGTTATTCCAGCTCCGGTATTTGCCCTCTGGCTTATTCGAAGAGCCCCAGAGGGGGGTTCCTTCCAGAAAGTCCCCCACCAGAGCTGGCAGGAGCTCTCCGTCCGGGCCAACCCTGCACCTGACTGTGCTCCGACCCTGTGTGAGGGTGTTTGCATGCCTCCCGTCATCCGTAGGCTAAAATCCAGGCTTGTTCACGTGGAGCTCCGTATCTACCCCCGCGAGCTCTCCAGATTCCATTAGTCTAAGACTGTTTTCTCTCCCGGATTCTGGACACTCATGCCCACCTGCCCACATCCTGTTGCGGCCCCAGCTGAGAAGACATCACCCCCGGACGTCTGGTCACCTTCCCAGCCCCTGGGTATTTATGTTCCTTTGCCGCGTGCTCCCAGATCGTGCTGGTGAAGTGTGGCACAGTTTACAGGGCTCGGCTTCTGCTTTGTCCTCCCCTCCGTGAAGGCAGGGGCCACCTCTGCAAGCCAGCACCCAAGGTGCCTGACGTGTGGTTTGTGGCCCCGTAACACCAGCTGGAAGCTTGGGGAAAGGATGGTTCCAGAGCCCATACTTTTTCCTGTTTGCCGCATTGCATCTCTGCCCGATGCAATGAATATATCCTTTTTTAAAATTGTTAAAGCATTTTCAGGTTGGATCCTAAAATATGAGTTTCCCAGATCCAGCCTACTGGTATTAATTTAACTAATTAGTTGAGTTTGTTCAGGGGCGCCTGCGTGGCTCAGTCAGTTGAGCGTCCGACTTCCGCTCAGGTCGTGATCTAGTGGTTCGTGGGTTCGAGCCCTGGGTTGGGCTCTGTCCTGACAGCTCAGAGCCTGGAACCTGCTTCAGATTCTGTGTCTCCCTCTCTCTCTGCCCCTCCCCTGCTTCCGCTCTCTCTCTCTCTGTCTCACAAAAATAAATAAATGTTAAAAAAACTTAAGAAAAAAAAGATGAGCTTTTCAAGACCTCATTTGGGATTTTTGCTGGAGAGTTATATAACTTTTCTCTTTACCAAGTCTGGAAAAATCACAAAGTAAAAATAATGTGTTTTTTTTCCTATCAGGTTATCAAATATAAATTTATCTAGAATAATATCCTCAAGGAGGAATATGCTGAGACAAAGTAGATTATATTTATTAACTCCCTTTAAAATCAAACTCCTATAAATACAAAGTCAGGAAGATTCTGTATCAAAGAATGGAACATGAATATCCCTAAGTAAAGGGAAGATTTCATGTTTTCTTAAAAAAATGTCTCAGTGTAAAGATTTTTGTAAAAAAATAAAATGTTTCTGGCTAGTTTATCCTATTTATAAAATGCTTTCTGAAATATTAAATGGAACAAGGACCCAAGGTCCTCAGCAAATAAAAAGGTCCTATAATTATCTTAAGAAATGCAGAAAATGGGCTCCTGGGTGGCTCAGTCGGTTAAGCATCCAACTTCAGCTCAGGTCATGACCTCACGGTTTGTGAGTTCGAGCCCCGTGACGGGCTCTGTGCCGACAGCCCGGAGCCTGGAGCCTGCCTCGGATTCCGTGTCTTCCCTCTCTCTCTGCCTCTCCCCACCTCGCGTTCTTTCTCTGTCTCTCAAAAACAAATAAACATTAAAAAAAAATTTTAAGTCAGTTTCATGTGAATTGGGGAGCTATATGCAAAGGTGAGACTCAGGATTTCTGTAAGAAAACATGCTGTTTGTAGCAAGGTCTCTTAAGCCAATCACAAAAACAACAGACACAGTCAAACATTGAAAACTGGGAACTTCTATTCATCAAAAAACCACATCAAGGGCATGGAAAGACAAACCACAGAATGAGAGAAAATATTAGCGCATACAAAATCAACAAAAGGCTCGTGTCCAGGATATATAAGAATTCTACATTTCAATAAGCAAATGACATCCACACCTATTAGAAACATGGCTCGAAAGACACTTTTTATTTTAAAGTTTATTTTACTTATTTTGGAAGGGGCGCATGTACACACGTGAGCAGGGCAGGGCCGGAGAATCCCAAACAGGCTACATGCCTACAGCGTAGAAGCCGATGTGGGGCTCGAACTCACAAACCACGAGATCGTGACCTGAGCTGAAATCAAGAGTCAGACGCTTAACCGGCTGAGTCCCCCAGGGGCCCCTTGAAAAGACACTTTCAAATATCAGAGCGCGAGGGGTTGATATCCCACAACCAACAAATGTACCAAAATACACTCGACCTCATTTACCATAGAAGCGCAAATGAAGACCACCATGGGATTACTTTCAGACGTCAGGCCAGGACGTTTGAAAGCCTGGCGATGTCTCGCGTTGGTGAGGATTTGGGGTTGGCGGAACTCTCACACCCTTCTGCTGGGAATGGAAACCAATCCGACTGGCCACCATGAAAAGGGATCTGGTATCATGTCCCAAAACGAAACCTACTCCGCCCTCTGATGCAGCAATTTACACGTGTGCCAGAATACACGTAGGACGTCACTAGCGGCATCACGAAGATGGCCCCAGGTCAGACACAACCCAAATGCTCAGCATAATGGGTACACATCAGTGTTTTGGTATATTCGTACCCGAAGTGCCATAGATAAAATGTACCGACTATAAGTACACCGGGTGTTAAAGCGTGAATGAACGTACCACCGATTCGCAGCACTGAGAGGTGGCTCTCACCGAGTGAGTTCGGAGTGAAAGATGCCAGGCATCCACACTGTGATGATTCCACCTGCTTCAAGGTCACAGCGCGGAGCTGCGTGGGGGCGTTAGGATATGGGACCTGGAGAGGGCAAGGGTGGGTAGCGATCAGGAAGGGGGCAACCACAGGGGTGTCTGGGGACCCGGGGACATCCCTGATGTTTTATTTGCTGACCCAGCTGGAGACCGACTGTATGTGGGTTTGCTTTGGAATCATTCAGCAGGCTGCCCACTTCCGATTTGTGTCCTTTCTGAAGTTCTGCTTTCGTTCAGTAGGAAAAAGCTTTCAAGAACGGCGCGTAGGTATCAGTCACACAAGAGTGAAGTAAAAACTCTTGGACAAACTTGGGTAGGGCTCTGTACCTTGCCATAAACAGTGACGAATTTGCATTTGTTCCCGGGAATAACACCACTGCGAGTATGATTTTCTCTGAACGCACGCGAGGGAAAGGAGTCTCAAATCAAATCTTGGATGTCACGAGCCGCATTCTCTCTGGAGCTCCAGAGGCGAGCATTCCCTTGTCTGTGGGATTGCATTGTGTTTCTCCAGGACCCCGTAACAACGGATGAGAGGAACTTGAATGTTTCGATATTTTGCTGCGGGCAGAGGGAATGTGTAATGATGCAGAATTATCCGTTCGTTCATTTTCCCTGATGAGATTCAGATGCGCAAAGATGAGGTTGTTACAGACCAAACAGACGGGCGGGCATCACACTGCGCTGTTGACCCTGAAAACTGCAGGGATGGTGGGTGACAATGATTAATTGGATATGCTTTTAAGAACTGGATGGGTCTCTTACTATAAGATTAGTGAGAGCTATGGGAGTCTCCAGAGTGAACTCTGACTCACGTCACTTATTCTGCGTCGATAAATGTATTCCATTACCCTGGAGCAAAAAACAGGCAGGCCCTCTCTTTTGTAGGAAAATATTATCTTGTTTTATTTGGAGGGTGGGGGAGAGAGAACACTTAGTTAGATAGGGGGCTGACGGGCGTTAGAATAAAATAGGGGTCTGATCGCCTGAGATTTCTCTTTGGAAGGGACTTCACCATCCATGCATCAGAAGGCGGGTCACCTGCTTCGGACCGCGGTTGACCGCGGGTAACCGAAACCACGGATGAGGGGGACGCTCCTAGCAGGTTGCCTCAGAGAGACCCACACCCGGCTGTCAGAATCCACTTCTGCTAAGGGTGAACGGTGCCGTGAATAGCACACGTGGTAGGTGCGAATAATTTCCATTATAAACATTCTTTTCTCTTTCCACAAACTATGGCAATCACAATAAAAATGATTAGCTGTGGTAAGAAAGAAAAGGTAGCAATCGGGAAGCTGAGGGAGGGCATTTATGTTTGACTTCATCAAATTGTGCGCCTTTTTATCTTCTATGTTAATGCGTTGTACTTAGAAGCTTTGCATATTCTAATTTATTTCCCCAGACTGCAAACAAATTTCCTTGTGCTGAACCGGCTTCCTAAGGCCCAGTGGATAATCCTGTGCCTTGGTTTCATCCTCAGTGCGTTTAGCGTGGACGGGGTCTGAAAGAACGGAAGTTCTGACCTTCGGGCCCTGAGCCTCTGTGTCCACCTCCCCGTGGACGCTCCCCGTGGACACTCGCCACCCAGGCGACTCCCTGGGTTTCGTTCCCGAGTGATGAGCAGAGCAGCATTGCTGGAGATCCAGCCTTGTTTGCTCAAAACCCCCGAGGCCGGGCAGAGCTGTAGCACCTCCTACGTACCGTGGTCTCTAGAACATTCTCGCTGTGGCATGACAGCACCCTCACGAATGCGGGCACCAACGTGGGCTCCGGAAGGGGGTGGGTTGCTTGCTTTTCAAGTGCCTGCCACGTGTGGTTTGGATTTTGGTTCTCAAAAGTCACTAAGCCCGCACTCTTGCTGGGGAAGCGACTGGACAAAGTTTTCCACTACAGTGAGGGAGTTAGGCGAGGAAGAGAAATACTCGGGGAAGGGCGAGCTCTGGCACGGGACAGGGTGAGAAGATCCCCAAGGTGATGGGCGAGGGGGACCCTGGGGTGGCTGTGCCTGGCGACAGCCAAGGGCAGGTCGGCAGATGTTGGGGACTGTTTCCGGAAGACAGTGGTTGGGCCTGACGTGGCCGGTCTCCTGCTCTGTGAAATGGGAACACTTGACCTCCCAGGCTCTAATGAGGAGTGACCATGTCGCAGGTAACTGCCGACCTTGCCCTGCCCGCGTCCCCTGGGGAAGAATCCCGTTTCGTGGGTAACATCTCCAGCTTCCAGTTTCCTGCTCATCCGGAAGCAGGAACGTGGGAAATTACTTTTCCACCAGCCACGTGAGTTAATGACACAATTTGTAAATTGTTTGATTCTAGTAACGGCATCAGATACAGAAGAAACAACTGTAGCTCATACCCATATTCTTCAATAAGGCAATTCCAACGGCCCGTAATGGGTTGAAATGCTAACATTTGGGCAACACACAGTACTGGAAACGGAGCATTAAAAAGGCTCTCTCTTTCTCTCTGTATTAAAAGGCCATGGCAGAAACATATATTATCCCGTCTCAAAAGAATCTCAGAAAATGTCTTTCCTGTAGCGTCAGATGATTTAAAATCGATCTCCTATAGCTTGCCCTACTTTTATATTTTTAGCCACAGACAAAATAGTGGCTCTCTCAATTGTCTGGCGAATCGCTTTGAGGACCAAGGTTCAGTCACATCGCTGTTCTCGGGGTTTACTCCTGGTGATCTCTTCCCTTTGTGAGCCCATTACGGAGCAAAGAAATGCCGCGCCACTTTGATTTAAACTGTGACTTCAAGCTGCACGCCTTGACTGTTCAAGCCACCAAACGCAGTCCGTAAGCAGATACCGCGCCGTGGCGGACAGACCGCACACGGGTGGCTCTGTGTGAGCGCCTCATAGCTCTCATCTCATGGGCATGATTTTAATTTTTGGCAAAATTTCCCTGAACGTCTCCAGGTAAGTCCTTGCCTGGCCAAGGGATCAGAGCTTCACGAAGACAAAGTCCCCGTCCTGGACCTTCTCGCGTTCCAGAAAGAGGACACACAGCATGTGTAGAGACCGCCTGCATCCAAGGCCGACACAGGTGAGGAAACGCAGGAGGCGAAGGCCTAAGGCCACAGGTTCTCAGGGGTGGGAGTTCCCCAGGATGTGGGAATGACCCGGGCGTTTGGGGAGGTAAATTTTATTTTTTATTTTTATTTTTTAAGTTATTTTTTACAATGTATTTTGAGAGAGAGGGAGAGAGCACAAGCTCGCACGAGTGGGCGAGGGGCAGAGAGAGAGGGAATCCCAACTGTCAGCACGAAGCCCAAAGCACAAAAAAAAAAGCTGACGCGAGGCTCGAACCCAGGAACTGTGAGATTGCGACCCGAGCCAAAACCAAGAGTCGGACGCTTAACCAACTGAGCCTCCCAGGCGCCCCAAATTTTACTTTTTATTTTTTTATGGTTAAAATCAGCTTTATTTTTTTAAATGTTTATTTATGTATTTCAAGAGACAGAGAGAGACAGAGTGGGGGAGAGAGACAAAGAGAGAGGGAGAGAGAGAATCCCCAGCAGGCTCCTCGCGGTCAGCACAGAGTCAAACTCGGGACTGGATGGCACAACCCTGGGTTCATGACCTGAGCCGAGATCAAGAGTCGGATGCTCAACTGACTGAGCCCCCCAGGCTCTGGGAAGGTCAATTTTAAGTTGGGTCTTGCAGGATGCTTGTGTCAAGAGGGAAGGAAAGTCAGTCCTGGGAACAGATACACAATGAACAAAAACACTGCCTTGGAGAGAGGATACACGTTCTGAGTATTTAAAGCCAGGAAGTGAGGAAGTGTTCGAATAAAAAGTGCCCTTCAGAACCGGGGAGGAAGGCTTTTCTGAGCTGAGCTTAGCAGCCCCCCACCCCCACCAAAAAAAAAACTGAATTCAGGCAGACATTTCAGTCTCAATGCTCGTTTGCTTGGGATTCAGGAAATAATTGGCGAAGTCTTTCTGATACTTATCGGTTTGTGTTCAAGTGTAAGCGAGCAGCCTGCAAGTGTTTATGGCAAATTATAAACAGTGAAGAAAGTATTGGAAATGGGATGTGAGGTAGGGGTCTAGCGACTTGTGTTTCGGTGACTGACGTCCGTTCACAAAATAGCACAACCTATTTTACGAGGACGCGTGTGAGTTTTTCTCGTCACATAGAAGAAGTATGTGAGTCCGGTGCCTATGAGGTCAGGTGCCTACAAGGTCAACGGAATAAGAGTGGAATCAGAGAATGAAGGGGAAACAAGAAATAATAGAAAAAGAAACGGGTTTTCCATGAATCTGGTTCTAATGTCACACGAATCCAGTGCGGCAGCCTGAGGACGACATTCTTATGTGGTAAAAAGTCCCTTTGTGTTTAAAGAAGATTCCACAAAGCGATGGGTGTGAACACATAGCTGATCAAGTGAGCCCTATGTACCGTGTCTTGCAGGTTTCTAAAGTGGGCCCTGAAACCCACAGGTCCCCTAGGGCTCCGTCTCCTTGGAGATGGGGTAGACAGTACGGCCACACCAGGAGTCTCAAATCCAAAAGCCCACAGGAGCCAGGGCAGGTCAACCACCTGAGGGAGACTGTCAGCTACCCTGAGTGGCCCAAGCCCCACCTACAGAGGGTGGGGTCTGCTTGATTTCAGCTTATGTCATGATCTCACAGTTGGTGAGTTCGAGCCCTGCTTCCTCTGCCCCTTATATGTGGTGTCTCACATATCACCCATTTCCAACGGGGGCACATAGATATTATCAAAATATCACTCGAAGGCGCCCCAATCCTAAGGGGACCAGACATGGTTTTCCATGGAAAAGCTTTTTTAAAAGGTTTTTATTGCAAATTTAAATATATAGACTTTTTGAGATACACATAAAATAGATGCACATTTTTATAATGTAGTTAGGTCAGCATATGTCTGCAGAGCATTGATTTACACGTTCACATGCCATGAATTTAATGAACATTCTTCATGAGCACCTTTGACAGCACTGTCCTCATCGGCACCTCAGACGCCTTGAGCTCAGAGTTTTTGAAAGGTTTCGCTTTTGAGTCTCAGCCATCTGATTTGTTTTTTCCTTTTCTTTTCTTTTTCTTTTCTTTTCTTTTTTTTTTTTGAGTGGGCTTCACTCCCAGCGTGGAGCCCAAAGCAGGGCTCAAGCTCACGGCCCTGAGATCCGGCAGAGGGGCGGCTGAGTGGCTCAGCTGGTTAAGCGTCTGACTCTTGACCTCAGCTCAGGTCATGATCTCACGGTTCGTGGGTTCGAGTCCTGCGTCAGGGCTCCGCGATGACAGTGCAGAGCCTGCTTGGGATTCTCTTTTTCCCCCTCTCTCTGCCCCTCCTGTGCGCGCTCTCTCTCTCAAGATAAATAAATAAACTTAAAAAAAAAAAAGACCTGAGCAGAGATCGAGTTGGACCCTTAACCTCCCAAGCCCATCGTGTCTACGTCACTTGAGACACAGCAGCTGTGATGCTGTTCCCGAGGACAGGGTCACAGCCACGGCGCCCACTAACATCCCACGAGGGCAGTGGTCACTGATTCCTTGTGCCTGCGGGGGTATGTCCCCAGTGCAGCCAATCACGGGACAGTGTCTTCATGGGATATTGAAATTGTACATTCAGAGCAAATCCTTAAGGCTTGAGATTGTGAGGTTGAACCTCCGGGGATAATAACAAAGTGTGTATCTAATGACTCCAATCTCTCTCTCTCTCTCTCTCTCTCTCTCTCTCTCTCTCACCACCTACGTTCACCTCCTACGTTCACCTCCTACGTTTCCAAACCAAGCTTGATTTGGGATTAAGCGTCTTCCCCAGACCAGACTTCATTGTTCAAAATAATGTCATTGTGACGGTACCTCGTAGCACTGGGAGCTTTCCTCAGGGATCATGACCAGGGAACGCACATTCTCACACTGGATACCAACCCACTTGCTTGGCGTTGTGTCACAAAAGAAAACTGGGGGCTCAGCAAACTCTCCCTCCCCCTTTGTGGCTAGCATGATGGGACTGAGTCCCGTAGTTCTCTGGGTCTTTGAGTGTCTCGAACAGGACTTGGGGGGGGGGAGAGTAAAGCTTAGAACATCGGGATTGCTGGCAGATTCGCTTCCAGTGCCAGGAAAAGGCCACTGGCTCGTGGGCGCCATATGGCCTCGAACACAAGCCACTAAGGCATTTGCACAAGCGCACGCCTGATCCCCTGTGACAAGTGCTGTGGCGCCAGAAGGCACACAGGTTCTTTCCATTTAGGAACAGGTCTGAAGCCCACCTACCCACTGAAGTTTCCCCTGAAAGGCATGGCTGCCCAAAGCATCCGTTCCACTTTCTGGAGTCCGCAAGGAGGACGCTGCATCTCATCGGAATTCTGTCCGCTCATTTCTTTCTTTCCTCCTCGGACCACCTGGCGATCCGGAATTTGTCCCACCGGGGGTGTGAATGGTGTGCCTACTGCTTAGAGATAAGATGGCAGGTACAGAAATTCCTGTTGATAAACTTCGATGAAAGGTTTATGCCGAAATCATTAGGTGAAATGAGGCAAAAGCCACGGTGAGTTCATTCTCCTCTCTTCCTATATCCCAAATCACCCATCACATTAAAGTGAACGCTGCCAGTTTCTAAAAAAGATACCTAGCAATTGTATGACTCTCGCGTTGACTCTGGATCCTTCTGAGTCTATTCCTGTATATTGTGGAGCTGTGAAATCCTCGCTTCCTGCCAAAGCCCCTCTCAGAATCTCTCCATCCAGATGGTTCTCTTGTGTTCCTGCAGTGGGGGAGCGTTAAATAAAGAAATCCCACACAGACACGGTGGGAAAGGGTCCCAGAGTTCAAGGATAATGAGGAAGCCCATCTTCCTTATGCAAAGACAAAAGTGACATCTCCTTAAAATTGTTAATTCATCCTGAAGGGAGAAACAATGACCTCCCGTGGTCATCATATTGAATGTCCATAGAGAGGAAAATGGTCTTCACCCACATGAACTCTGTGGGTCAGAGCCAGAAGCTGCCTTTGCCAGAAAAGGCTTCTTCAAGGGCACGGCTCTGCTAGATCAAAGCCACATCCTCCAGACACTAGAGCGGGGAGTTTCGTGGGTGGCACCAGTTAGAACCAGGCGGGGATGCTTCTATTTTTAACGACTCTCTCGCGTCGTGTAATATAAGCAGATCCGCAGGTGGAAACTGGGTGAAGCAGGGATGTGGCACCTGCAACGATTTTCCAAGTTCTCATTGGCTCCAACCTGTGTCTGCGGCTGGCAGTGGTTCTCCTGGTATTGACCCTGGCGGCCATTCGCACCTTCGGCTCCCACACCACAGGACAACTTCGTCTTCGCTCTCTGCCCGAGGGCGTTCAGACCCTGAGAACTTCTGTTCGTTTGCTGGCCACGGATACTGCCTAACCCTTAAGACAAAGCCTGATTGATCAAATGCAAAGTTTCAGAAGCGCCTCCTTAGACAATGGGAAATACTCCTGCCCGGAAACATTTTCCCACAGCATTAGCGGGCTGTTCCGGTTACGGGGGCTTCATACTGTTGTGTCCACAGAGTCAACCTCCCCTTTACAAGAATCCTGCCTTCTGTGATTAGGGAGTAATTCAAGGGGGGGGCATAAGGGGAGTGTTCCTTCATTTTTCCCCAAGTGCTAGAAGTCAAGCGTTCGTAAGTTTCAGGATGACGTCAGTTTCAGGATGGTTGGCTGGCGGGGAAGGAGGAAGAACAGGAAACCCAAAGAAACTTCCGACTGGCTTCAAGGAAGCTTTCTTCGCAGTATGGGGCGGGCGCTAGTCTGTATGTGTCAAATCGGAAGATAATGAACCGGCAGCTGCAAAGAAATCCCCGAGGTGACGCCCAAGTGGCAGCCGGGGTACTCGAAAAAGACAGTGGGAACCCCCTTGAGCTCAGAAGCATCAGCTAACCCATCGGTTCAGCCCGTACCAAATAAAGAGGCTTCATCTGCGGCCTGGAGGCACAGACAGGCTTCCCGGAATTGATGAAGCCTCAGGACAGAGACAGGCACGTGGGTGGATGGATCTGTGTTTAGAATTTAGAGCTGGTGTTGGCTTCAGGCAAGGTAGCTCCCATCCCCGTTCATCTTTCCCCGAGAATCAAGGCTCACACTCGGGTGCGTGTGGTTTCTCTCCTTGTTGACTAATCAACAGCATCCATTCGGCACTGACTGTGCGCAATCGGCCGGTGGGAGGGTGGTGATGGCAGAAGGTTGTCCCTGGGGACACCCCAATGAAGACAGCGGATCCAGGTCTCACGGCGATTATCAACTGGCAGAGTGAGACTTACCTATCTACCCAGCCATCCATTCGTTTCATACGACAGGCACAGGTTGAGAATTCGCTCTGTGCACTGGGACCGTGGGACAGCACTCAGTACTTAGGCAGTGACAGACTGGGGGACGTTGCGACGAGGGGTAGCGCGCCCAAAGGACTTGGGGGCTGAGCCAGGAAAAATATTCGACCACCAGGTGGCACTAGCACACAATGGGCTTGTTCGGGCGACCAGGACAGGTTTGCAAGCAAAAGCCCCCCACTGCATGGGGCCATCCAGACGCTAAGATACGAGGGCCACCACCCAGGAGGGGCGGAGAACGAGGAAGCTCTGCAGAGGGGACCGAGCGTGCAGGTGACAGTGGCTCAGCAGCACGGGGGGAGTCTTCCTCGGGGAGCTCCAAAGGCCAGCGGCTGCCTGAAGTCTGTGCGGCTACGGGGTTTGTCTTATCTGCCGCAGGCAGATGTCGGTGCGGTTTTGCAGGGTGTGCAAAGCAGGCAAGCTGCAAACAGCTGAAAAGGCGCTTATCGGGGGCTAGGTTTAAAACAATTGGCGGTATGACACTTTGAGTCGGTGCCAGCAGGTTTTTGAACTGGGGCGTCCCAGTCTGCCTTGAAGAAACACACACAGTCTACGGACCCATCTACAGGGACCCTCTTGAGGCTCCCATTTCCATAGTGGGAAGTCATTTACATACGGCCTTCCTGGAGCGCTGGAGGGGTGAGGGATGCGGAGACAGCCACCCATGCAGCCCTTGTGAGCACTTGCTCTGTCTCTAGCCTCGTTCTCAGGGGAGGGGTGCAGGCAAAGGTGAGGTAGGAACTCCTGCTCCGTTGTAGAAAAAGCACAGGTTTTGGGGGGGCAAGTGTGTGTGGTTAGATGCCCCTTAAGCCCCCAGCTGAACCTCGAAGGCTCTACCCCACTGAGGGTGAAGCAGGGGAGACGAGGAGTTTCATGCTGAGATTGTTAATTCACACTTGAACGCCATCACCTCTTCCCATCCCCCACCCCCACCTCTCCCGGTGACCACGGAGGGACCTTCTTGGAGATGCAGGAATTAGAAAGCCCACGAGGGGGCAGACTTGAACGACCTCCTTGCTGCTGGATCAGGGTCCAGCACTTTTTCTTGGGGTTCTGAACACCCCACCCAAACTTGCGTGATTAGCTTTTATTCATTTTTACCTTTTGGAAAGAAATCCTTTTTTTAAAAAAAAAAGTTTTTAACGTTTATTTATTTTGGAGAGAGAGAGAAAGAGCGTGGGAGCAGGGGAGGGGCAGAGAGAGAGGGAGACACGGAATCCCAGGCAGGCTCCAGGCTCCGAGCTGTCAGCCCAGAGCCCGACGCGGGGCTCGAACTCACTAGCCGGGAGATCATGACCTGAGCTGAAGTCGGTCGCTCAACCAGCTGAGCCCCCCGGGTACCCTGTAAATAAACCCTTCTTTGATCAATCCTTATTTGAGTGTCTTATCTGTTTCTTGCTGAAACCCCGACTCATGCACGCGTCATATCATGGCCCGACTCATCAAATTATGTCCACTTCCACTTTAGCGTCGTGATACGAATCTAACTTTTTAAGTACATATAGATACGCTTTCTTTCTGTGATCGTATGCAAATATATATGACAGACATCGGCCGGAGAACAGAAGCACGAGGTAGTGTATGTTAAGAGATTTCTCCCAAGGAATGTGCATATACAATTATGGGGGTGACTGCACAAATCTCAAATCCGGGGGGCAGGCCATAGGAAGGGCAGACTGGAACGGTCAGGCCTGGCGGGACGCTCCTGTCCCACAGGCGGGGAAGCTTCAGCTCTGCTTTTTTTAGGGTCTTCCAGCCGATTAGGTCGGTCCCACCCAGCTGATCTCTCAGAATCTCTTGTATTTAAAATCAACTGATTGTGGAGAGTCGTCTTGTCTACAAAATACCTTCAGAACACCCCGCCTGGATTAGCATTTGGTTGAAAAGCTGGGGAGTGCAGCTTAAATGCTTGCAACCCCACCCCGCTGTGGGATTCAGAGAGAATGCCACAATCTCTCACACAGCCGTGTGAGAGATCTCTCTCTCTCTTCACAGAGATCTCTCTTCACAGCTGTGGCTGTGAATAGAAACAGTGATTGGGTGCAACTAGTTAGGGGAAGAAGAACTATCTAAGGACTCCTAGTCAGTGGTTTTGGATACAGAACGAGAACCGAATCCTCAGGACCCCCAGCCCGTTGTGCCTCTAACACACCAATACACTGTGTGTGGTTAATTCTGGCCTTAAGGAGGCTGGCTAGACAAAAGTCAGTGTCGTCGACCAAGGGGGCGGGAAATTCTACCAACAGGGTATTGAAAATATTTGTGGCGTTTCTGTGCTTTTCCAAGTTGAACGAAATCTAACTTGGGGGTTCCTTCCAAACTTCTTCCCTGGATGAATATTTGTCTTGTTCTCCAAGGACACTGAAGAAGACCCAGATACACTAGAAAATCAGCTCAAAGTCATATTGCAAGGAAAATGGGGGCACGTATTAGAACTCAGGGAGGAGACAAGGAAGGCAGCCGAGAACCTTGGACGGAACAAGGAAGAGAACTCGTGCACCCAGCCTATGGCACTCAATGCTAATTGGCTGTGTGCTACAGCAGAGCTTTCTAGAACAAGGAAATTGTGAATCCCCCCCCCCCCATTGACACTGTAAGTACAGCATCTCCCAAGTCTTGTCTACAAAATGCTTTCTACCGTGAGCTTGTGTCAAGGTAATAACTTAATGATTGATAGCCTGGGTCTATCTGCAGGGTTATTTTCTTGTTTCACAGTATGTTTTTGTTTTTGTTTTTTAACTGGTTGCATTAGCACCTAAAGCTTTGGAAACTTTCACATAAAAATCCAGATTTTTGGAGTCTCTTGAAGCCAGAGGCCAGAAGAAATATTCCTACACAGAAGCAACCAGCCGGGGCTGGAAAGGTCTGGAGTCCTTATTCCAATTTCTGGCCTGACGTCTCTATGCATGCGAACTTGAGAACCCAGGACTTGGAGAACGTATAAAATGGCCTGCTGCTCGTCCTTCGATCCCTCAGATTGTGGAAGCTCTTGAAATGCTCAGCCCTGGCTAATGATCCACAGTATCATCCGCCCTGGAGCCTGATGGGGCTTCCCTGGGATGTGCGGATTCGAAGCTTCCTTGTCGGTAACACCCGACCAGATCACTGCCTCTTTTAGATAACTTCCGTCTCCAATTTTTATCCCTTTCCTTAATAACTACCTCCCTTTTGTTCTTCTTGGGTGAGCATAATACAATTTCTCCGAACATGTGTAAAGTTAATTTATCTTTGGCACCTTGTATTTCAAACCAGACCCCAAAACGCCACTAATCTCTAATTTATGACAAACCAGTGGTGCGTGAATTTCATTAAATCACATGTGACTAAAAGACAGACTTTGTTTTTATCCCAAGATATATTTGCTGAAGCCCGCTTAATATCACATTTGTTCGGTGAGTTGAACAAAACGTGCTGCTCTACTTGGTACTAGGACTATTAAGTATACATATTCAGCTTTTGCAACCTGCCACTTCCTCCGAATTCTGGGCTGAGAAAAAGTTGCCTCTGTCAAAAAGGAATATTTAGATCAGGTCAATTCGCCTCTGAAAAACAGATGGTTTAAAACTTCTCCTATGCTATTAAGCAATTGCACACAATTTACATAATGGGATAGTTCTGTTCACACAACCAAGTGAATAATTATAATGGGAATTATAATTACGACCAGGAAATGTGAGGTGTCTTATCAAGAAACATTCACTTCCTCAAAGGTATAGTTCATTTCCTGAACAAGTCGCCCTGCTTCTAAAGGACTAATTTAGCGTGATGAACCGCAGCAGGGTGAGGCGTCTAAGTATTTGAATTTAGTGTATTTTACTATTGCCGCGCAGGAGGGGAGAATGGGAAGTGGGGACAGGCTTCTAGCCAATCACTCGGACAACAGATGAGTTTCTCCCCTGATGCGGCAGGAACCTGCTTGCTCTGGGGACGGGAGCTCCTGGCGGTTTGTTCCCTGTAATCGGCAGAACAGGAATGTGGCCTAAAGTTGACCAACAGGGCAAGTCGGATGGTTCTGAGGTCGAAGTAATATACTTGGGAGACTCCATTTCTGACACAAAATTCGGGAAGTGGGAGCCGTCACCTTGCCGTGTGTGAAATTTCGGTTCATGTGCTCAGTGTCGGGGTTACCAGACAAACAACGTAATTTGGGATGTATTTAGGTTAAAGGTACAGGCACAGGATAAGATACAGGATGGGACACACTTATGCTAAAAATTATTTGTCGGGGCGCCTGGGTGGCTCAACATCTGACTTCGGCTCAGGTCATGATCTCGCGGTTCGTGAGATCAAGCCCCGCGTCGGGCGCTGTGCTGACCGCTCGGAGCCTGGAGCCTGGAGCCTCCTTCGGATTCCGTGTCTCCCTCTCTCTCTGCCCCTCCCCTGCTCACGCTCTGTCTCTCTCTGTCTCTCAAAAATGAATAAGCGTTGAAAGAAAAATTTTTTTAACTAAAAAAAAATATTTGTTGCTTATCTGAAATTCAAATTGAACTGCTCCCGTATTTTTGTTTACTAAATCCTACAACGCTGTGGATGTTAGCAGTTCATCCCCTCCCCGTGTCCCAGCCTGTTCAGGGACGACTTCATTTTAGTAGAAACAAGAAACAGCAAATCCACATCCCACAGATGCCGGTGGCAAACTGGCTGCCGTTGGCTGAGGTTTCGCCTTGCGTGAGGAATAATGAAAAGTGGCTCTGGAAGCAATTTGAAGCCTCCCCTGCCCTGACGTGTGCGGACGGAAGAGGGCAGATGCTAAACTTTTCTGGGTGGACGACTTGGTGCGAGAGTAGCGGTTGAGAAGTCATAGCTCAACATCGGATCTTGTGTGATGACAGGTGTGTGTAGGCGTGCCCGTGCGTGTGTTTCCATGTATGTGGGAGAATGTGCATGCGTGTGTGCGCGTGTGCGGGTAGGGTGTGTGGCACAGGGCTTTTGAGGGAGGGTCTAAGGCCAGCCGGCCCCGGGGTGACGTCTCGGTTCGTCCTCCCCATCTGGATGACCCACAGCAGCCACTTCTGATGTTTGGGCCCACGTGGCCTCATGTGCCCAAGCGACGTAATATAGAAGCTATGTCACGGAGTAATCGGAAGGAGGTACGTAGTAAGTTATTACATCTACACTAGGGAAAGTGGCTAGAGCAGTGCCCATGACACGATGCATGAAGGTAACCGTTGGGCATTTTTCCTGCGAGTGCTGTTCACATCGGTGATGTTAGGCCCCGGGGAGGGTTTCTCCTCCTGGAAACCAGTTAGCCTCTGCTGTTTTGGTTTCTCCGTGCACACGCCGGGGACCGCACAGGCACCCACCTCCTGGGGGCGCTCAGAGGATTAAGCGCTCAATTCACACGGCCTGGGGGGTAGTGGCTGAGAATGGGGACTGGAGCCAGCTAGCCAAGGCATGACATCCCCATGACCAGTGGCTGTCCCTGCGACCTCAGGCACCCCCCTCAACCTCTCAGAGCTTCTGAGTTTTCATCTTCGATATGGAGACAGAGTGTCCATTTCATGGGGTCTCTGGGAGGGCGGTACCTAATGCCAAGAACTGCTCACAGTAAGCGCCATGGAAATGCCCGGATGCAAGATATTGGGGGAGGGGCTTGAAAGCCCTCTTTTCCCTCCTTCCTTCCCTGGGTCACGGCCCCTCCACTCCCCTTTGGCCTCGCCGACTTTTGAGCCCTTTGTGCCTGGGACCGATGCAAACACGCCACAATTAATTTATTTTTCCCGTTTAATTTCACAATGGACCTGTGAGGTTGGTTCTTTCTTTAGCTGGGTTTTCCAGAGGCAGAACTGAGGGTAAGTCCTTTGCCCAAGGGCACCCAGTTTGTGGGGATGGGGCCTGAGAGGAGCCCATGTGGTCCACCTAGAGCCCAAGGTTTTCCTCGAAGCCAGGCTGCTGGGCTGGACGGGGGGGCTCCAGGAGTCTCTGCCTCCTCGTTCTGATGATCTGGACAGAACAGGGGTGGGAGAGACTGCAGTCCCTTCCCCTGGATGCACCCCCCCCCCCCCCCCCCCCCCCGGCTTCCTTGTTTCCCGGGTCCTTTTGGGAACGCTGGTAAAGGCTGGCTGTCCCGAGTGACGGGTCCTCCCTGTCCGTGTGTGCTCGTACCTTGAGGGTGATTTTCCTGCCGAGAAAATCCCATCTGTGGTCACTTGGTTTTCAACGAATAATCAAAATAGTGAAGTAACATTCCCCAACCCAAGATTTTCCTTAAGCCTTTCCAGTTCAACGCGCAGATCCTCATATCCCACGTACAAAACTAACCCATTTTAACATTTATGTTAAAGCGTTCTTTAAAAGACCAGGTAATTAAATTTCTTTGCGTATTCGTAAATGTAACCTATCTGCTTTCTTTTCAAGCAACTCAAATGTCATTTTATAAGCAAAACTAACTTGTATATTTATACATGCACCCTATATTTAATAAGTGAACAAATTGTCTTTAACATTCCAATGAAGTTACCTCTCCTGGGTGAGATGTGGTTCCTTGGAGGTTGGGGATCTTCAGCTGGGGCAGGGAATCTGAGAAGCAGGTACACTGGCTGATTTTTCTTAACCACCTGGACTGCCTTGTCAGGCTTATTTAAGTGACTTCATGTCGGCGAATAGAGAGGCGCCTGCTTCCGCATGGGGGATCCCCAAGCCCAAGGCCCTGTGCCATTGATTAGATCAACGCACAAGTTCTTCCTTCCCCCAGGGCTGCTGCTGTTCCAGACATTTCCATGAACACACACTGGGATCCACACGCTTCTCTGTCTGCCTCTTTAGTCTTCGTGGCTAAGATCATTCCAAGGACACTCACCTCCCGGGCTTCCTTCCGTCTTCAACCTTCAATCAACCAAATCTGCTTTGGCCTCTCACCCTGTGCATCAAGGGAACATTTTCAGTCCTGTTTGGCCATTGTGGATAATTTTCTGCTGAAACCCTGCCTCTGTTAATCCAGACGCTCCAGATTATATATAAAAATAAAAATATAGAGGTGTGTATATGTGCAGAAACATGTACATCTATGACTTAAACATCTTTTAAGCTCTTGGACGTGCAGTACGACATTCGTTAAATTTCTTTAGAGAAACGGAATGGCATTTTTAAGCGACTTTTCTCTTCTAATCACTTAATAGACTCTAATAGCAAATACATAAAAATTACAATGACTGTAAAATTTATTACTGTACTTACATTTCAGCATGTTCTAACACACCGTATAATTGATGTAATTAATTTAGTCACACGCATATGCAGCCATATGATTAGCAGAGTAAATGAAATTCATACACGCACATACGTAAATGCGTACACAAATACCGTGTACTTATTTAAATTAAAATATCCTATATTTTTCCTTTTGAATCAATTTTTTGTTCTCTGAATATAATTAACTCATTGCCTTTCACAAAGTCAGTGTATTTCAAGTAGCCCCAAACCATTACCATGAGTACTCTGGTTTTTAAATGCTCAA
Source organism: Prionailurus viverrinus (assembly GCF_022837055.1). NCBI lineage: Eukaryota > Metazoa > Chordata > Mammalia > Carnivora > Felidae > Prionailurus > Prionailurus viverrinus. The sequence goes on along the minus strand of NC_062572.1, from coordinate 4,709,545 downwards.
GATTCTCATAACTGGGCCAGTGAAAGCCTTTAATTAATGTTCTCTTCCCCTTTAGAATCCCCGTTAAGATTTAAAAAATATTCTGGCTTTCTGATGAGATTGACAAGCTGCAGAACCCTCTTGACTTTGTTTTTGTCCCCAGGCTTAGAATCAGCCACTCCCCATGAGTGCTGGCCTCCTTGACTGAGCGGACGTGGGAAGCCAGAGTCCGCGGTCCACGGGCATTGGTGGTTGGCAGACAGGCTGCTTTGAGACAATGACTGAGGTTAAATGTTGACCTTGATAATTTAAACTTAGCAGAGTAGCTCTCTTCTGTGCTCCATGGGAGCATGACCACCTCCTTCCATTATTTATGTGAGGCTGCTCCCAGGGTTTTGCTCGGTTTGGGTTGGTTGGTTTGTTGGTTATTTTTGGCCTCAGTCAGATGCCCTTCTCAATGCATACACTCTCTCTTGGTATCTCATTCATTTCATGTTAAAAAAATTTTTTTAAACTTTTTTAACATTTATTTATTTTTGAGAGACAGAGAGACAGCGTGAGCAGGAAAGGGGCAGAGAAAAAAGGAGACACAGAATCCGAAGGCTCCAGGCTCCGAGCTGTCAGCACAGAGCCCGACGTGGGGCTCGAACTCACAAGCTGTGAGATCACGACCTGAGCCGAAGTCAGACGCATAACCGACTAAGCCACCCAGGTGCCCCTAAAAAAATTTTTTTTTAATGTTTTTATTTTTATTTTTGAGACAGAGAGAGACAGAGCATGAGCAGGGGAGGGGCAGAGAGAGGGGGAGACACAGAATCTGAAGCAGGCTCCAGGCCCTGAGCTGTCAGCACAGAGCCCGACGCGGGGCTGGAACTCATGGAGTGTGAGATCATGACCTGAGCTGAAGTCGGATGCTCAACCGACTGAGCCACCCAGGCGCCCCCATTCTTATGTTTTTTTTTTAAACCTCTGACGCTATGATAATAAATGCCAAATATGTACCCTTAGACTAAAGCTTTCCTCTTCAGGAGCACATCACCAACTATATAGTAGACCCAGAATTTTAAAATAAGGCTTTCAGCGAGTGGAGATGTTTTGCTTCATGTAAGCAAAAAATCAACAGTAATGATCTCTTGATCATTCCGACTTGTGTTTCCAAAAAAGGAAATTCAACAGGAAGGAAGACTCATAAAGAGCTACATTCAGCTGGGCTTTAAAGAGTTACTGATTTCATGGATGCTTAAACGGAACAACAGAGGAAAGGAGAGGGAAACAATAAAGGGAAGAGGAGAGAATGGAATGAGGGAGGAGAGTGAGGGACTTTTTCCAGGGAAAACAGCCTGCTGTGTCTCCATTTTCATGCCCTTTGCAAAGAGCAAGTGGATGCTGGCTTTGGAGGTTTTGGTGGCAGGAAGCCAACGAATGATCAAGATTTGAATCTCATGCTGGAAGTGCTCCTGGGTAATTATACCTAAACTCTATAATTTTCAGCCTTCTCTCCTGTAAAGTGATGATGCCAGCATCTGTGAATGTAGAAAACAAATATGAATGAGCCTAACGAAATATCTGACTCTTAGTCCTAAATCCACCTTGATCCAAAGAGCAAACGAGTAAGTGCATCGGTGACATACACCCAGGAAGCGGGTGTTTCCAGTTCACCGGAAGGTCTGTCGCCCCCTGGGATGTCCCTCTGCCATAAGCAGCTGTTTGACAGATGAACGAGGGGCGCCTGGGTGACTCAGTCGGTGAAGCATCCAACTTCAGCCCAGGTCATGATCTCACAGTTCTTGAGTTTGGTTCGTGAGTTCGATTCGTGAGTTCGAGCCCTGAGTTGGGATTGCCGCTCTCAGCGCAGAGCCACTTGGGATGGTCTGTCCCCTTCTCTCTCTGCCCCTCCCCAAGCAGCACTCTCCCTCTCAAAAATAAATAAACATTAAAAAAAGAAAGGTTCTGGGGCGCCCGGGTGGCTCACTCGGTTGAGCGTCCGACTTCGGCTCAGGTCACGATCTCGCGGTTTGTGGGTTCGAGCTCCGCGTCGGGCTCTGTGCTGACCGCTCGGAGCCTGGAGCCTGCTTTGGATTCCGTGTCTCCCTCTGTCTCTGCCCCTCCCGTGTTCATGCTCTGTCTCTGTCTCAAAAATAAATAAACATTAAAAAAATTTTTAAAAAAAGAAAGAAAGGTTAACAATAAGGTGCGATGAAATATGACTTGCATTTTCGGTCGTCGGTATTACTTACGATTACCTCAAAATAGCGTCTTTTAACCTGAGTGTACTTTAGCCCCTTAGATATTAGCAATGCAAAATTATTCCTCTTATGTGTGCCGACGAGGCTAAATGTTATTAAATGGTCTTAAAAATCGGTATTTACCCACAAAATTAAACAATTTTAATTTTCCTTCACAGCCACATAAATTATAACTGATTGAAATTAGAATCAGAACATTCCCATGATTAGCCCCTTTGAGCGTTCCTCCCGCTACCCTCCAGCCTCCTAAAGGGTATGATTTAAGGAGAAATCAGAAAAGTTGCTTTTCCCAGTTGGAGGTGAATACATGGTACTCACCATCTTGGAAGTCTATGCTACTAAGCTTTGACACTGGCCAAGGAGGGATGTAGATAAATAGGGTGGCCAAAGATATTTGCTCTCAATGTATCCCAGAAAGACTTGCTTAGGAAGTTTTGTCTCGGGGCGCCTGGGTGACTCCGTTGGTAGAGCATCCAACTCCTGATTTCAGTCCAGGTCATGATCCCATGATCCCAGGGTTGTGGGATGAAACCCTGAGTCAGGCTTCATGCTGAGCATGGAAGCTGATTAAGGTTCTCTGTCTCCCTCTCCCTCTGCCCCTCTCCTCTGCTCTCTCTCTCTCTCTCTCTCTCTCTCTCCCTTAATCAATCAATCAAAGTTTTGTCTCAAGCATGTTCTACTGGAGAGTCGTCAACACCATCCTATGAGTAAAGTCTAAGCCTGTCTTGCCCCTGGTCGTTTTGTAGAGGTCCCAAAGCACGTGGCATTGTGATGGTGGCAGAGGTGAATGCCGTATTTAAATTTCAATTGGTAACCAGTATCAATCCTCTTGGCCATCTCTGGGCAGAGAACGTTGGTACCTCCTTAATGAAGGTAGTGGAAGGTCACCTCTTTCTGAATGAGAAAAAATTTGCCCTCACTTGGGTCTTTGTATTTTCAGAAGAGGGGCTTTCCACATACTCTTTCTCTTGACTTGGGCCACAGGGAAGAGAGATGGGAGCTGGGCTTGGGACACTCCAGTCTGCCTTTGCGTTTCCGGGTGATTCTGCAACCGATCTGTGGACATCTAGCAATTCACTGTGAAGCCTGCAGCGATGGCCTGTCTCCTCCAGCAGCTCAGACGGGGGCTGATGATGGACACAGTGAAATGGTGGGACAGACACATGTGGACACAGTTTCTGCATAATACACATGGGGAGTCAATATCAAAACAAAATTAATAAATAAAAGCTTGGGAAATCTATTTTCCCTCTTTGAAACCGTAATGGAAAATACGATGAGACTGAAGGAGGAAGCACCAAACAAGATAAGGTTTTATTTTTATTGTTTTCTCCTCTTTGGAAAGCTTTCTCTCCGTGTAATATTAAAACTCAGACTTAGTAGTATTAAATTCAGTCATTTAAGTATGAATCTTATTACCTAGAATGTTGAAAAAGGGGAAAGCCCCACAAAAAAAAAAAAAACAACATCTCCGTATAAAGAGCACAGGATTTGGAGTCTGGCCATTTCCAGGGCTGACTTATGGTTTCTTTTGTACAAGTTAATCAATCTCTCCGAACTTCTTTTTTCCTCACACATTTAATAAAGATAATTCCTCACCAGGGCCTTTGTAGATCGAATAAGATATACGCATGAAGCATCTATCACGGAGTTAGCACTTAGTAATAAATTTCAGTGAACATTACCATTATTGGAATTTTTAAAAATGATAATATTGGAGGCATATGGTTGGTGGTTCAGGAGCTGTGGCTGTTGGTTCTGGCTTGGCAACATATCGATTGTCATCTGGAGGCAACACTGGTGACAAGTGCCGTTTCCTGTTGTCCCAGGGGTGACTCAGTCCTTTGATGGGTTAAATTCCCGGATAAACACAGATGAAACCAGAATTGATCTGCTGTCATATAGCTCCAAAATTAAATGCGTGAAAGGGAAGCTCTGGGTATTCGTGCGACATGTCTAAACTTGCCTTGTCCTGCCCCAAGCATCTGTCCATAGCCTGTGATCTCAAAAGCTGGACTAGACTGACTTTAGTGGAAACAAAAAAATGCCTTCTCTTTTGACTGGTAAACACAGGGCCTTGGGCGCAGTTGATGTGCAACGCGGAGTTGCCGAATGAATCAATGAATGACTTCAACGTCATTAATACTAGCGCTAGCTGGTATTTTTATCGAACACAGTATATGTTTCGATACTGAGTGAAGAAAGTCCCAAGAGTTTTTGGAGAGTGTAACAAATCGGGTCTCGCTTGGGCTGTATATGGTGGCTGCTGAGACTCAGGACCCAGTACTAAATAGTAAGGAAGAGACGAAGCATTCCCACATACACCACGTCCTTTAGAGATTCTCAGTTGAGTTCAAAGAGTCAGAAGAGTTCAAAGGCCAGTGACAAGGGATTCGGCATGCACCTCAGAAGCAAAGATCGCAATCCGCGTGGCACGTTTGCGTATACAGGAAACTCCGCCACGAGTAAAAACAAGTGTTTCCATATACAGCCTTAAAATGTGTAAGTTGCTGAGCTCAGTTATAATGGCAATATGGACCTGCCGTAGAGAAGCTTCCGGGAGCTGGTGGGGAGGGACGCACCGCTGTTCTCTGAGTTGGGGTGGATTCATAATCACGTACCACCAGGCAGGAATCGATGCACCCAAATAAAACAAAAAAGAGCAAATGCTCAACCGTGTACACACGAGAATGATCAGACCCAAGAAGCGACACTACCCTGGCATTATCTGTGGCTACTGAGTAAATCTATAGACCAAATTGGCAGGGCAGCCCACAGGGGCACTGTCATCCATCAACGCGGAAAGTGTGAGAAGATGCCTAATGGGGCCGCAGCCCTTAGGTCTGTGTCCTAGGTGAGACCCCCGCTGGGGTGGACTGAAACAACCTGGAGGTACCTGCTGGTGGGACCGATCAGCGGGTGGCCAAGGGTTGCTTCTTTACCAAAGTCTGTGGTCATGAATCTAAACACCTCCAGGGGCCAAGGATGAGCACGGCTGGACCAGAGGGGAGTCTGACACACTCCTGAACGCCAGCACGCTATTCACGAGAAGCCCCTCTTGCACCTGCCTTGCATGGTGGACCTCCTCCACCCAGGCAGGCTCAGTCTTCTCCTTGGGTCTTGGGTCTACTATGAGCTATGGGGTGACCTCTTGAGATGCCTGCGGTTCCATCATTAGTGATCTGTTCCGATGAAATATCGGTTTTTCTAGTCTTCTCTCTAGCCTTCAGCATTATGAAGGTACTATTTTTTTTTCTACCTTGTAGAATCTTCTGAACACTCATCACTTTCAGTTTCCTGCGGGAGAGTGGAAGGAAGGAGAGCACCTAGGAGTCAACACGCTGCAGGCTGGCTTGACATCCAGGGTATCATAGCTTGACTGGAATTCACTGTTACAGGCTCTAGATCCCTGAGGGGCTTCGCTCTCTCAGGTCCTTCAAAGCCTGTTTCTTTATTCACTGGAATTCCTCCTCTCTCTGGGCACCGGCGTTGTAACTGTCTCTTCCTATCCGCCATCAACAGGGATGCTAGATTTACACAGAGGACATGAGAAAACACAAATACAAAGCCGTAAAGCAATGGCTGAAATACGTAGGGTTGATATGATCTCAAAAGGAAGAGTGCGCTCCTGATTCCAGGAGATCTTACACGGGCAGCTGTGCTCTGATCCTAGGCTTTCTGATGTCAACTACCAACTACCCCAGAAATACCACCACACACGCTCGTGAAGCAAAGCTGAGTTTTTATTATAATTACAGTAGCAAGGGGAACACCACCTTGACAACAATGTCTTTTATTTTTTCTTTTTTTTAAATGTTTATTTATTTTTGAAGGAGAGAGAGAGAGAGAGTGTGTGAATGGGGTGCAGGGAGAGAGAGAGACACAGAATCCGAAGCAGGTTCCAAGCTCCGAGCTGTCAGTACAGAGCCCGACGCGGGGCTCAAACGCATGAACTATGAGATCATGACCTGAGTGGAAGTCAGACAATTAACCAACCGAGCCACCCAGGCGCCCCAAGCATTCGGGATGTCTTGCTAGGGTCAAGGCAAGACAGAATGTGTGTTAGGTTACGAGGTCTCTTGTGCAACCAGTCGCCCGAGGCCTCGGAGGAACAGCGGGCTCGGAGGGTTTATTGACCAATTTTGAGGGTGCCCCATTTTCACATCTGTACCACCTCTGGAACCACACAGCGTACAAAACGTGGCCTCTTGAATCACTCCGTGGTATCCTGGATGCTCTTTCTCGTCATTTAACCAGGAATAAAGCCTGTTTCGCCTCATCCGATGGATGTGTCATCAGGTTCTCCATGTGTTATCCTTCCCACCCCCTAGAAGAACTGTTTTTGCCCTCAGATCAGAAGACTACGGAGGGAAATGCTTAGTCTCAGAAACTTCAGACAACTCGACAGAAGACTTCGCTCACAGAACATCCAAAACCTGAGCACAAAGCAGAGGCATCCCTCACGGGGATGACTCATCAGGAACATCTCTGCCAAAAGTGGCTTTGGCTGATGAAACGATCAGAAGTTGCTATTTCTGCCCTGCAGTTCCCTATTTCTCCTTCCCCCACACTCCTGTGAAAGAGGCACGGTTCCCTGCAGGATCTCCTTGAGCAGAGTGACTGACTGCTCTCTCTCATTTCTCTTGCCGAACGTTCTCGGCTTGGTCGGATGCATGGCTCTCCTCTGCCAGAGAATTCACAGAGCCTTACACAAGCAACGGGAAGGCTTCTGCAGATCCCGGAAGATCCCCTGATCAAAATTAGCAAGCAAACACTCAGCATAGCAAGTGTTGGATTCGCTCCTGGTGACTCAGCCTCTGAACAAGTGGGCCTCTAGCATGCACCCTTGTGTCGATTGTTGAAAGCTGAGCCAACAGAATCAGAATCAAAGGTTTTGGGTCATGCCCCTTAGGGGCATAGCCCATCATAGAAGAGCCCCAGTGAGAATCAGGAGAGCAGGGTCATCTTTGGGGCTGCAGACGCAATGGGTGTTGAGTCAGGGGCTCACACCGCTGCCTGCCCATCAGTGAATCTCCCCTCTGCCTTGTCAATAAAATCCTGGAGTTGGTTGAGGTGCGACCCATTCACAGTCTCTGGGTTCTGATTGGCCACAGATAATTGGGGCCACCCGGGTCCCATTCAGCGGACATTTATTTTCTTGGCCTCTGTTGCAGCCAGGGGTTACTGGGGAAGTTCTCAGATGAAAGCCACTTTGTTATCCACTTCCTTCCTGCATGGGAACACACACACGTGTGACGGTTGGGGCTTCTTCAGCCATATTATCCCCAGGATGTGACAGTCAAGAGGATGCATCCCAGAGATATCATGGAGAGCAGGAACGTGGCCCCAGAATCACAAAACCCCAAGTTCTCTGTGGAGAAAACAATTCACGTCCTTCTCGCTAGAAGCCACTGCTGGCCGGGCGTTTACCCTACTAGAGCTGAAGCGTGATGCGTAACACAAATAATATTTACACTTTCATTTTGCTTTTTAACCATGCCAGTAAGAGTCAACAGCCAGCCAAAAGAGAAAAGAAGAGAAAGGAAACCACCATCTTGTCATGTGTAAGTATTCCTGACTTTCCATTCTATTTGTCTACAATTCACATTGTACGGATCCCCCGCTCCATGACAAGCGGGCAATACACATAGTCTTTGGTCTGTCCTATCTCCCTTTCCCCAATTCTCCAACTACAATTAGAAGGGGGAAAAAAATCAACGTAACTCAACGGCATAGTATTTGAAATCATCTTATAAGAATGTCATCCTGCCCGGTGCTAATATTCCGGCAGTTTCCAGCATGGAGGGGGCGCCCAGTACCTGTTTGCAGATTAGATCATTGGCACATTGGAATGCCAGTCTTTCTCGGGAGTGAGGCTGGGGTCTGCTTATTTGTACCTATAGAAAGTCATTTGTTTGCTTATCTCTCGAGTTTCTAGCACAGTCTCTTTGGAAGGTTGGCATTCTGGAAAGACCACAGTTTAATAGCCAGATAATCCAGTCACAATGACAGGCGACCTTCAGAAAGACGAAAATCGCCTGGCACTGGGATTTAGCTCTGAAAAGCTGTTTAGAGGCTGCTGGCCACACAAAGAAAGCAACGTCTGTGCTGATAAGGGCTTGGGGGGTGGCGGGGAGAGCTTTCCAGTCAGTGCTGCTGATAATTAAGTGGCCTTGTCAGAAAGTTGAGATATACGTAGATGCAATTGGGGATATTTGATTTTAAAAGGGTATAAACACATAAAAGGGAAGAAAAACGATTTTAAAGAGTTGCCTTTAAGACTCTTTTGGTGTCAGTCAAACTTAAAATACGTTGCTGCCCAAAGACACTCAATCCCTGATTCTGAGGCTCCTTATAAAAACGTGGCCGGGCTTGGCAAAAGCTTACAATGTGCTTTTGTTTGCTTTTTTAACACTTAAATGTGTGCGTCGTCGAATTTTTAGTATGCGGATCTGCGTTCTGTAAGGATGGGGCTGCTCCTGTAGCAAACGCGGCCACAGGACAGTTAAGGCAATTAGAACAGGAAGAACGTTCCATCAAAGCAGACCACGCTGGCGCAGAAATTGCTTTGTCCCGAAACCCCACGACAGCAGCGACACAGAAGGTAGTTACCAACATGCTGCCTTCCGAAAAACCAACGATCCTTATAAAGTCGGCCATTAGCTGATTGATTTATTGCAACGAAGGAGACCTCGTCAACAGGCTTTATCGCTGTACCTCCCGATTAAGAAACAGAAGACAATAATTCAGCATCATTCCGGATAATTTGCTCGAATCCGGTAGCTCCCGTGGTAGTTTACAGTTAACTCTACTTAGGTTTGGGGGAAAGCATCTTAGTGCAGTGGGGCATCACAGCATTGTCACCCTGCACTGGCGGGCGGGGGATGGGGGGTGGGGTGCGGTGAGACTCAGAAGCCAGAGGGCCTGTGTTCAAATCCTGGCTCTGTCACTTAGGGGGCACCTGGGTGGCTCAGTGAGTTGAGCGTCGAGTTCGATTTGAGCTCAGGTCGTGATTCCAGCGTCATGAGATCGAGCCCTGCGTCCAGTTACGTGCTGGTGTGGAGCCTGCTTGAGATTCTCCCTCTCTTTCTCTCTCTAAAATAAAATAGAAACAGAATACGAAGAACTTAGAATAATGCCCAGCACATGGCACATGCTACCCCGTGCTGGCTTTCATTATGCCCTAAGGACCAGCCTGGTATAAATCAAGTGCCCCCCAGAAAGGATACAGTGCTTCCGTTTTCCACTAGCGCCCTTCCTCCACGAGGCCACCAACAAAGGGCTGACTCTGCTGGACAGGAAAATGAGACCAAAAGGGGGAGACGGGAGAAGATCATTGAAAAATGGTAGTGTCTCAGGAAGCTATTTTAGCCACAAAATAATGTGATGAAATTCCAAGGGAATGTTCATCCTCTGTGCTCGCCTTACTGTGACTTCAATGAACTTTTATGTGAAAAGTTACGTATGTGGCTTTTTTTTTCCCGTATAAGAAAGGAAGTAAGCAAATTTTCGACTACTTGGGTGTCCAGAGGTTACGGGCCACTCTGAGGGCTTTCTCTCTTGCTCTTTCTTTTTTCCTTCTTTCCCTGCTCTTCCCTTGTCCCTCCCTTTCTTTGTTCTTCCTTTAGTCCCTTCTTTTCATCCTCCCTCCCTCCCTCCCTCCCTCCCTCCCTTCTTCCCTCCTTCCTTCCTCCCTCCCTCCCTCCTCCCTCCCTCTTCCTTCTTTCCTTCCTTCCTTCCTTCCTTCCCTCCCTCCCTCGCTCCCTCCCTCTCTCCTTCCTTCTTTCCATCCTTTCTTCCCTCCCTCCCTCCTCCCTTCCTCCCTCCACTCCTCCCTTCCTTCCCTCCTTCCTTCCTTCTTTCCTCCCTCCCTCCCACTATCATTATCTGATATTCATCAAGAACCAGCAGTCCTGTTTGGAATGTACAAAAATAGATTCCTCCAAGTGGCTTTTTCCCCCTAAGGGATGATAGATTGCTTTTCTCCCCTCAGTACAAGCCAGAAATTGAAACAGATGAAGCGTGGCTTCCACAGTGGCAGGCAAGGCAGTGTGGCCTGTGGAGAGTCTGAGCCCGGACATATTTGGCAAGCAGGGAGGGGAGAAGTGATCCCTGTCCACACTGGGGGTGGGGCTGGGGGAGTCCGCTCTCTCCAGGGCTGCGAAAGATGCGGGCACCTTCTCCCAACAGCATCCTCACTGCGCCATATGCCTTTTTATGGATTTTGCACATTCTTCCCAAGATAGCGACAGTGTGACTGCTCAGAGGTAAATAAATCAATTCAGTGGATTTAGGACATTTATTATCAATACTTGTGGCACATTCATAGTTATTCGAGGACACGTGTGGCGTGGAGAAAACATCGAAGTGGCCCATGTGGATGTTCCCAGCTGAGGACGAGCAAGGCCACCCTCAGCCTTTGGCTTCAACTCTCGGACTGTCAATACCGTGCTCTTTCCACGATCTGCTTAGTGCCAAGTTTTCGTTCTGGTTTATTTATTTTTTTGTTTTTTGCCTTTTTAGGCCGTTGGGGGTGTCTTGTCCAGCTAGTGTTGACGTGTTGCCTAGTGACCCTGCACACAAGAAAGCGGCCAGGCGCCTCCCAGAGAAGGTTCTCTAGAAAAACTCCCTCAAGCGCTAGCTCTAACGTTGGCCCTGAGTTCCACATTCGTGAATCAGCAATATACGTTAAATAACGCGTCTTTAGTCATAAAGGAACGTTTAAAAAAGGTCGTTTTGATCAGCTGATAAAACTCAATAAGAGACACCCAGAAATCTCTATCTGTATTTCCCCTAGAAAAAAATCGCTAAGTATTTGCTAATTCAGCGCTGGTCACGACTGTCTAGAACGTAACTACCGTGGACCTTGAGCGTTGCCTTCGACTTGGGGAAACAGCAGTCTGGATTACTTTTCTTTCTCCATCCTTGTGTAACTTTTTTTGATGCCAAGAAACAGAATGTCATTTCAGGCTTCACGTTTGCCCCCACCTTCTATGGCGGACCCATCTTTTTCAAATACACTGACTTTTATTTCAGAGCTGGCTTAATTGAAACGATAACGATGAAGTTAGGAAAGGAAATGGTATTTCCAGGTCTGTGCATGTGGTAACCTGCCTCGTTCTCGGCTGCTTGTGGTATTTATTGTTCTTGGTCGGTTGGCGTGTTTACGGTGCTGAGTCAAATCTTATAGCTGTTTTACTGGGCTAATTTTTCGCACTGCGTTTGGTCAGCCCTTTCCAGACACCCAACGAGTTAACTCTGAATCACTTGCTGCTGTGGATTTCATCCCCCCCTCCCCACCCCCCAACCATCTAGAAAACCTCTAGTGCTCTGCGCTCTCCAGCAGCCTGGAAACAGGGGTCAAGGAGGAGAGAAAAAGGTACCATAAAAAAGATCCCCTAAACCTTTCCTCGGATAACTATTAGGTGATGAGGATCCTCCCTTTTCCCTGTAATATTTCTAAGTGTTGTTGACAGCTGTAAGGAACGGCCATGAAACGGATGGGGTCAATGTTGGATTGTGTACCAGATCTCCACCACAATTGGTTAACATGGTTGAATTAATATTCTTCACTGTCTTGACAGCAGTCCTCGGCGCAATCTCACTGCAGTGTGGCTCAGATGGGGTATGATTTCATTTTCAGCTAGGGCAACAGCAAAAGGGCTGTGGTATGTAGTTCCAAAACTCACCTCTCGCCTGGAAGGCTGGTGACCACGTCTCCCTCAACGACCCCGACCCAACTGCCGTGGGCGCCTGTTTGCATCGTAACAGTGGCTTTGCACAAAAGCAGGTCGGGCTCTGTCCTGTGAACATCTCACGTTCCATCCTCTCGGTCTTCCAGTCCTTCGGGAGGAGAATTGTAAGCAGGAAGCATTACCTCTCTGTGTCCGGCTATGTGAAAGCTGAAACAGAAGTATTCTAAACCTATGGGGACCGAGCACCCGGTGTGCTTGAGACCGTGGTGTTTCCCCGGGACATGGGGCCGTCGGTGCCAACCCTGGGAGGTCCCAGACAAACACAGGAGTTAGATCCTGGATGCAGCGAGATTATTTGCAAATCAGGTGTGCCCTGCCTTCCTTTGGGTGTTTCCCTAACAGAAGCCATCAAAGGAGCTCCAGACCATGGAGAGAAGGCCAAAGAGGAACACTGAACGGGGAGCCCTTGTGTCTGTGAACTCACTCGGAGCGATGTGTCAAAGAAGTCCTCAGCCTCAGCCATGGTTTATCGCCCCGGACACAGCAGCCGAGGGCAGCAAGGGACGTTGGATGGCCACTGCCCATCCAGTGTTGAAGTCCCCCCACTGTAGAGGCTTCGAACAGAATTGGAAGAAATAAGAAATGCAAAAAAAAAGGGGGGGGGTTGCATTTTAATCTATGTTCTTGGTTTTTTGGTTTTGTTTTTTCCGATTAAATTTATTGGGCATTTATACACACAAAAGAAGGCAAGGAAGACATCGGGGCTCCCAACTGGGGGCTGCCCTCACTGGTCTCAAGGACTGTCCAGGTGCCAGCCACCCCCCCCACCCCCCGCCAGGAAAGGAAGGTCTGCACCAGAATTTCTGGCTGACGAGTTATTAATTCAAGACTCGACACCTGCGAAGCCTGTTCTCATTAGTGGCCACATCTGAACAGACCCAGACCGGCACACTCTTATGATTATGCTTGCTCACATACACGGGTTTTAAATAATAGATGGTCTTGAAAGTCTCCCAGGTAGTTTTATTTTGTATCATATATTTTATCCAAACGTCTTTGAATTATTTAGTTAGAATTTAAAAAGGCAGTAATCACGCCATTTACCTCGTCTGATGTCGCTAAGCAAGGTTTTGAAGGAGGGTCAGGAAATTAAGACACTACGACTATTACTAATAATGTTGGTAATAGGAGTTCCGTTGGGTTGAAGACGATGGGGGCGGGGGGGACTTCTTCCTGCCCCCAAATCTTGAGACCGTGAGATTCGACAGCCCCGAATGGGAGCACGAAAGTGGCATGAATGGAGAGATCCTCACTGTCAGTGAATCTCAGCATACAGGGTAGATTTTTGTTTTACATGAGCTCCATTGCCTTGACCTCCATGGGTCAGTAGTTGAGGCTTTAAGGATCATGGTTCATAGAAACTGCTGTCCGCTTTTATCTGTTGATTGAATTTCTTGTAAGTCTAACTGAAATAAAGCAAAACCTTCTGTCCACCAGCCCTGACAAGTGGAAGCTTCTCACCCTGTTGATGCCCAGGGTACACGTCACAGATTCTTATCGAATTGCACAGGGGTGGGGTCTGGGCATGGGGGAATTTTTCAAGTTCCTCAGATAGTTCTAACATATGCCCTGGGCTGAAAACCACTTCCAAAGAGAAAGACCCTGGGTGCTGACATGACTCGGTCAAGAAAATGACTGTGCCTTCTTTTCTAGCAGAAGGTTGATCCCCAGAGGGTGGGACGTGTGATTTTATTCCTTTCTCAAGGTAAAAAGTTCACACTGTGGGCTTCTCTTCCTAGAGATCTACATTTTCCTGGTCTCAGAGAAGAGATAAGGAAGTTTGACTTTCTGGGGTGCCTGGGTGGCTCAGTCAGTTGAGCGTCCGACTTCAGTTCAGGTCATGATCTCCCGGTTTGTGAGTTCGAGCCCTGCCTCGGGCTCTGTGCTGACAGCTTGGAGCCTGGAGCCTGTTTCCGATTCTGTGTCTCCCTCTCTCTCTGCCCCTCTCCCACTTGTACTCTGTCTGTCTCTCTCTCTCAAAAACAAATAAACGTTAAAAAAATTTAAAAAAAGAAAGTTTGACTTTCAAAAGTCTGGGTGTTTGGTGATGAGTATTTTCAACTGGATTTTCCTGGTTGAAGGGTGTAGCCCAGTTAATGGGTTTCTAAAGTAAGTCACCCAATGTGGAGCAGAATGCAGGAGCTGTGGTTAGGTTGACCAGTTGTCCTGATTTACCCAGAACTGGAGGGTTGCTGGAAAGTGGGACTTTCTGATGTTCTATGCTAAAATAGGAGTGTCCAAGGCAAACTGGGATGATTGGTCATCCCATCTTGTCACTCAAGGATAGCGCTCAAAAGGGCCAGAACGTCAAGTGGAGGCAGTTGGGAAACCTTCCCAGGCAGGGCGAGCATCACGTCTCCAGCCCCAGTGTGGCTCAAAGGTGGGGAGCTGACGTCTCTGAGTGGGTCGTATGGACATAGGTCGGGGGATCCCCAAGAGTGGCAGCCACGAGGGATGGAGGCCCAGAGGATTTCCTCAATTCTGGGTTGATCAAGCTCCAGGAATCTAGACAGTTCCATGACAGAAGGGGAAAGAGTCCCTTGAAAATGACCAGGATTGATTCCTGCCAAACCAGACAGATGGAGCAGAGCCCAGCCCGGACTCGAGCCCTCTGAAGACTCTGCTCTAATTTCCTACATATTTAAAAAATGTTTTTTAATGTTTATTTATTTTTGAGAGAAAGAGAGACAGAGTGTGAGCAGGGGAGGGGCAGAGAGAGAGGGAGACACAGAATCCGAAGCAGGCTCCAGGCTCTGAGCCGTCAGCACAGAGCCCGACGTGGGGCTAGAGCCCGACGCGGGGCTCGAGCTCACGAACAGTGAGATCGTGACCTGAGCCAAAGTCAGACATTTAACGAACTGAGCCACTCAGATGCCCTTTTCCATATATTTTTTTTAATTTAAAATGTAAAATTTTTATTTGAGAGAGGGAGCATGCACGTGTGCGTGAGCTGGGGAGAGGGGCAGAGAGGAAGAGAGAGAGAGAGAGGGAAAGAGAATTTAAGCAGGTTCCACACTCAACATGGAGCCCAACGTGGGGCTGCATCCCACGACCCTGGGATCACGACCTGAGCTGAAATGGAGAGTTGGACACTCAACTGAATGAACTGCCCCCAGGAGTTCTAATTTCCCATTTTTTAATCCTACCAAGACCATCTAGATGCTGTCCTGGCTGCAAAACACTTAACTGCACTTGTCGACACATTTTTCTGTCAGTCCCGTCGCGTTGACATTGATAAACAAGGAAATCTTTCTCTGCTCCAAAGTCTTTAAAGGCTTGAGAGCACATAATGCCAGTCCACAGAGAGGTTTTAAAAGAACACAAGGACAGTTGTCCTAAAGGAAGGAGGAGGAACAGGAACACTCCTGGCATCTGGGATGTTTGGATTTTAATGACCGTGAGGGTGGAAATCAATGACCACAAGTGTAACCAGTAAAACCCAGTGAGATGGGAAATGATCGCCATTAACGTTCTCTTCATTTGGCTGGAAGTTGGGGAGAAAAAAAGAGTCCCATTGGACTCAACTGTTTCTTGGAAGACCTCGTGTCACTTTTGCAACTTCAAAAGAAGTTACAAAAATTAACCTTCGTTTTGAAATAACATGACAAGGACATCTGTAAAGGCGAATTTACTGGGAATTATATATAAGAACGTGGAAATCATTTCTTCTTGTAGTCAGGACCCGAGTTATTTTCTATTTATATGCAAATGTCAGATTCGTGAGCTTATTTTATTTTTTACAATGCTGAAATGGTATTTATTTCCTAAAATTTACATGAGTGGAGTCCTGATACGATAGCAGAGCCACTCGGATAGCAGATTTAGGAAATGTGTTCCTGACTCCAAATGCGCAGAGAGTCAACATCGCTCATTTTAATTTTCCGATATGATAAATTATTCTATTTATCACAAGAGCATAATGATTTATTGATTTTTAAAATCGGCACTGAATTTTGAAAAGAAGTACTCACCTCTTAGAAGCAAAGCCGATGGCCAGAAACACCGGCTTTCTCTTTAATTACCTGCAACTCTCTCTCTGTATAATGACTTCTGGGTGGGGGGAGGGAGCCCTTTCTTCGTTGCTTTGTGTTTCCCTGGCGATCTGTGTATCTGAGTGCTTCCATTTTAACTGTATCTTAAGTCCTTTCTGGGAGAGCAACTTATAATTAAAATGATTGCTAATTGTGTGCTTTTAATTAGCTGATGCCTAATGAGAAGTGACAAAACAATTTGGTCCCTGCAGGGAGCTGAGTGACCAGAGAATAATTGCTACTTAGGGACAGTGTTCTTTGTGTGTAGCCTTCCTTCTGCGGACGAGAGCTCCAACGATTATAGCGTATTTAGAGCATGGTGTAGTATAAATAGGAGCGAAAACTAGGCAGTCAGACTTACCCTGCCTTTTCTCATAGTCTTTGATGTGCACACAAGGCCAGGAAAATCAGGAGGGGTCTGAGACGCCTGCTTAGGACCAGCCCAAATTCAGCCTGGCCAGGCAACAGCTTCGAGAGGTTCTGCAGAACCAGAGCCCCCGAGGCCGCCTGGTGATGACGTCAACAACCCCAGCCTCAAAGGAAAGGTGACACTGGGAGGCGATGATCGGACCCTGTTGTTTTCTGGACTGTTACTAGCAGGGCAAAGCACTTGCTTTATTCCCCTTCTCTTTCCCAGGCAGCCCCAGTCCTCATCAGCCAGGCTCCTTCCTACAAGATGAGAGATGAGAAGACAATCCACTTGCAATGAATGAACGTTATCAAGACAGGCGTGCCTACCGACTTGCCTGCGACTGTCATGTCTGTGTGTGCAAGGGATTCACTATAGCACCTGTGTCAACTTAGTCTGATCAATGCGGGGACTCACCTTTGACACACAAAAGCAGAAGGAGATCCCAGCTAGAGATAACAGTGCCCCTGACGTCACCAGAGTATGATCACTCCCAAGGCCGCCATCTTGGAACTTGCGTACAGACGCTTTTGTGAAGAAGCAACCCATAACACGCTTTCAGGCATGTTGTTATTTTACCCCCACACCCCCTTGGGAAGGTATCGTAGGTCAGTGGTTACCAACGTCAGAATTACCTGGAAGGGTTGTTTGTGCAAACAGACAGCTCGGCCCCCACCCCCGGAGTTTCTGACCGGGTGGGTCTGGGACCTGAGAATTTTTACTTCCAACAAGATGCTGCAAGTCAAGAGACCACTCTGAAAACAGCTGCCTGGGTTATGAAGGATGTGGCTGGAAACAGAATAATTCCATCTGGAAGATACGGGAAGTTAACGTGGGGCTTGGAAACAAAAGAGGCATTGCCGAAGAATGGAGTGAAGCCTACATAAGGAGGGAGGACACTAAGGAACATTTAATTATGGCAATCATGCTCACTCTTTTGACGGTGACTTGAAAAATAGATAAGCAGAATTAGAAACACATCAGCCTAGACGGGACAGTCGAATGATCTCAGGATCCTGGTGCCATGACTCAAGGGGCCCTGTAAACGTGGTCAAGGCTCTTTGGAGGTTTAAGCCATAGTTCTTTCTCTGTAAAATGGCATAACAATACCACTCACGTTGCGGAGGCATCATGGAGAGTGAGTGGAACACTGCTTAGCTCAGGTAAGCAGGTAATACTGGGAATTAGGAAGCCTTTCTAATATCAGTAAGGGAAAACTGCTATCGATTAGAGGAACTCTATTCTGGAACAGAAAGAAAAGTAGTGTCCGTGTAGGCTTTTACTCAGTTGTAAAATATGCTATTTATTTACTTATGATTTATTAACAATTATTTATTAATCAAATAATCATGCTAATGAGTGAATAAATATAAAAAGAGAGGTGTTTTCTGAAGGCAAAAGAAAGAACTGAGGTGGCTTGTGCAGTTATAACATGGGGAGAATGGCGCACACCAAGGGTTATAAAGTGGTATTTCATGACCCGGGAGTTAGGAGAGAAATCAGGAGAGTAGAAAAATAAATGACCACCCCACTATCCAAGGCTCCCGTAAGAGTGGGCTCCAACCTTCCTTTTGCCCCCGCCCATATGCTTCTCACTCACCTGGATTAAAAAAAGTTTGCTCGTGGGGCGCCTGGGTGGCTCAGTTGGTGGAGCGTCCGACTTCAGCTCAGGTCATGATCTTGCGGTTCGTGGGTTTGAGCCCGGCGTCGGGCTCTGTGCTGACAGCTCAGAGCCTGGAGCATACTTGGGATTCTGTGTCTCCCTCTCTCTCCGCCCCTCCCCTGCTCACGGTCTGTCTCTCTCTGTCTCTCAATAATAAATAAGCGTTAAAAAAAAAAAAAAGTTTGCTCATCTGGTCTCAAGCTCCCTGAATATCCTGATCTCAGCACCTTATTTTGTTCCACATCTTTCTAACTCGAACAATCTTTACTGTGCCTCAATTTGCTCATCTGTAACGTGCAGATAATAATACCTTCCCAAATAGAGTATTTGAACAGCCCTGGTTTTGCAGTAAGCGTGATATGAATGCTTCCTGCTGCTATTGTTATTATTATTACCTTCTATGTGATTCTTAAATTTTTTTTTCAACGTTTATTTATTTTTGGGACAGAGAGAGACAGAGCATGAACGGGGGAGGGGCAGAGAGAGAGGGAGACACAGAATCGGAAACAGGCTCCAGGCTCTGAGCCATCAGCCCAGAGCCTGACGCGGGGCTCGAACTCACGGACCACGAGATCGTGACCTGGCTGAAGTCGGACGCTTAACTGACTGCGCCACCCAGGCGCCCCGGTCTATGTGATTCTTCAAATGCCACTTCCTCGTGAGCTTTCCACAGTGGTCCCAGCTGAGTAGCCATCTCCTCTGTGGTCTGAAGGGATCACTGACCAGAAGGACAATGGGCTGGATTGAAACAGAGGAAGTGTATTGTCACATGGAATGAACCTATAAAACGTGCTGAGTTATCATCTTTGTAAAAGTGTAACTGAATAGAGGGCATTTCCAGTTTTGTTTTAAACTGAGGAGTGTTACATCAGGGGGCACAGAAAACACACGTGCCCCACAGGAAGACGTGGGGAGGGGTCCGCAGAAGAAAACAGAGGGCTGGCATTGGTACACATTCTCAACCCCAGAGCCAAGAGTCTGGGCTGAGACACAGCACGAAGCATCACGTGCATGGGGTTGTCCTGGCGACAGGCGTCTCCTGTTCTCACAGGGATGATGCTAGAAGGAGAAAGGAATACACAGAAGAAATGACAGTAATCAGAGACCACAGCGGTATGTGGTCTGTGAGCTCCTTTTCAGGGATAATTTGAAAGGGAGTTCAAATTCGTTTTCAGAGATGATGAGAAGTAAAGGTTCTGCGGAACAATGAAAATGCTTCGTGGCATCTCAGCACTGCCACCCGCTCCCCAGATCTCTGGACCACTGAGGGTGAGCCTTGCCGCTCCCCCGATCTTGCCTACACATCTGTAGAAGTAGGTACCTTTGGCTCTGAGTAATGACATTTGCGGAGGGCGTTTGAATTATGAAACCCAACCCTTTCTTGATGGGCACTACATAGCATAATGGAAAAGTTTTTTAATTATTCCATCGATTGCCTAGTTATTTAATTCTTTGGCTTCCTAATGGAGCCAGTGTAGAATTTTATTGCCTGCACTTCTGTATTAGATAATAAAAGGAGAGCAGCCTTTAATGACCACATTAGATTAAGTTAAAACAGATTGATTTCTCCATATCTATTAGCTGTTGTTAATGAAAGACAGAATGTCTGCACTCAACAGGTGACCACCTTTCCACAGCTGAGCTCCAGAAGCTCAGCATAAACTTGTATGGATTAGATCGGTGGTCAATAAACTGGTCTATAAGCTGGTCACTAAAAGGGCCAATCTGGTCTGCTACCTAGTTTTGTATCACCCAGAAACCGAGAATGATTTTTACGTTATTAAATGGTTGAAAGTAAGTCAAAAGAACGTATCGTGACATTTGAGGGTAATGTGACATTGACATTCTAGTGTTGTCCCTTCCCATGTGGAACCTGTAGTCAACTGGGCAGTCCAGGGTTGCAAAATTGAGATCAGTAAACACAAGACCATTGGGCAATCAAGGGTTTAATCAGGTCTTTATAATGAGCAAGAAAAGTGTAAAACTCATGACTGAGCCACTAAGCGTTCAGAAAATTAAAGAACTGTTAGATGGTTAAATGCTGTGGTCTCCTGAAGGAGCCATGATCTTTCCCTTCCCTACACGTGGACTTGGGCCCTAACTTCTCTGCCTGGACCATTTCTGCTCATTACAGGCATCACTTACCTAAGAATTTCCCCCTGACCAACACAACCTGTGTTAAGACCCCCTTTTTCTTCAGGCTGTGCAGCCATTTCTGTATGAGACACATATCGCTTCATTGGAACTGATTATTTGCTGTATTTGTCTGTGGTTGACTCTGTTCTTTCAGGGAGAGAGCAAATTCCCTTCATTTCTTCATTTCTGGGGCTCAGCACCATAAGCTTGGGACATGATAGATGATTAAATATTGTTGATAAGTGAACACGAGAAGGGGTCGCACATGGAAAGGTTTTCAGGGACTAAGCCTATCATGTACTGAGCAGTCTGGGCATGAGAGACAGGGTGTTGGGGCTGTTGAGTGGGAACCCCACTGAAAGGGGCAAGAGGTCTTCTGTTCCAGGTGATTGCTGCCATGGGGACAGGTGGGGGCCAGTAGGGTCAGACTTTCCAATTTTTCAAGGGAAACAGTAAATTTTCTTTGTATGTCAACAACTATTTCAAAAATTCCACAAACAAACCAACAAACAAACACAAAATTAGACACAGATCAGGCCAACAATTCAAAGAAACTTTTCTGTGAGGTGTTTCTGGCCAATGAGAAGCCATATTGCTGTCTCTGCCTTCAAGGGTGGTTAAGCTCCTGATAACTAGAGAAGCAAGTGGCATTTGGAATGGCCGAAGGGCTCTGTTTACTGTTGGTCCCCCAACTTCCTTCTTGATAATGATGGCAGATAGCAAAAGCTGGCTGTCTCAACACCCATTCTGAACCACCTTCATACCTGGTTTATTTTTTTTTTTTGTAGAAGATTGGAGAGAGAACCTCCCCACACTTTGCTGCAGCCTGGCGTGACCATGTGAGCCAAAGCTGGCCACCGAAACGCAGAATGGGAGTGTGCTGGGATTCCTGAGAGGCCATTGGCTTTCCTGATCTAGACATTCTTCCTCTTGATTCCCTCCTTCTTCCTGCTTGGGGCATGCCAGCTTTGAAATATACTTGGACAACGAGGAAAAAGCCTGGGTCCCTACTCGTTTACTATAAGCCGTACGAGCTCCAGATGGCCTGGTTCTGGACTTCTTGTTGGAGAAGAAAAATGTGCCACTGCTGGCTTAAGTCAAGGTTATTTGGGTGCTGTAGGCAAATAATTTCTAACTGATCCATTGGAGTTTCCTGTATCTCTTCAAAATCGGAACCCCGTGATGCCCAAGGATCATTTTGTCAATGCCAGGCTTTTGTCAAGGAAAAAACAAAAACAGAACAATCTAATTTTTTTCATTTCAAAAGGAAATATTCTTTCTCCCAATACCTTCCCATCCCTCTTCAGCACTCCTGTTTTGTGCAGACCCACCTGCCTAAAAGCTCATCTCTGGAATTGTCCCAATGGTAGGCTCTCATGTTACATGAGTCTCTTGGTATAGAGCTCCTAAGGGACAGTATACCTGGGAAATCAGTCCATCTTGGAACTGGTGATAACATACAGGATGGAATTGGGAAGGTTGATCACTAACCATCCTATTGTGGTCACTTCCTCCAGAAGAGCACAGAGAGAGGAGATACACCGTACCAGCATAGCATCTTGAGAAAAACTTCCCCTGACTCTTTTGGACTGAAGTTGTTGCCTCTAAACACACCTAACCTCTCTGTTCATGCCTCTGTGAAACAAGGAGTATAATTTATCACATAAGAGTGTAATTAACTGCACATAAGGCTGCCTTACTAAGGAGCTCTTTGAGGTTAGGCTCATCCCACTATTTCCCAGAGAAAGCAAGTGACAAAGGCACTTGGATGGGGACTGTTGGAATGATAAATGGATATATGAATGGATGGGTGGATGGATGGATGGATGGATGGGGGAGTGGATGGATGGACAGATGGATAGATGATTGGGTGGGTGGATGGATGGATGGATAGATAAATGGATAAATGGATGGATGGATGGATGGATGGATGGATGGATGGGGGAGTGGATGGATGGACAGATGGATAGATGGTTGGGTGGGTGGATGGATGGATGGATAGATAAATGTATAAATGGATAAATGGATGGATGGATGGATGGAAGGATGGATGGATGGATGGATGGATGGATGGATAGATGGATGGATGGATGGATGGGGGAATGGATGGATGGACAGATGGATAGATGGTTAGGTGGGTGGATGGATGGATGGATAGATAAATGGATAAATGGATGGATAGATGGATGGATGGATGGATGGATGGATGGATGGATGGGGGAGTGGATGGATGGACAGATGGATAGATGGTTGGGTGGGTGGATGGATGGATGGATAGATAAATGGATAAATGGATGGATAGATGGATGGATGGATGGATGGATGGATGGATGGATGGATAGATGGATTGTTGGATAAATGGATGGGTGGATGGATACATAGAAGGATAAAAAATGAAAAAAGAATAAATTAAATGAAAACTCATAGTGGGTGTTAAAATATTTTTTGAAGTTAAATTTGAGCCATGAATACGTTGACATTTAGCAAAAGGCAGGGGACCTCGTAACTTAAGTAACAACACTGTAGCAGGAGCTCAAATGGATGAGTCTTAAATGTCAAATGAACGATTTAAACCACTCTGGTCACTGTTCTAAGTCCAATGACGCTTTTTCAGTGGTCACTCCCTGGTCTGGTTCCAGACAACTGAGCAACACTTGTGAGGATGTCACATACAAAATACCCAGCTGGCCGACCGGAGTGAAGTGCCCGAAATACTTCTAAAATAAAGGAAATGCTAATGGCCCCTTTGACGGGTGGCAACTGAGTTGTGTCATTTATCTTCCTGAGCTAATGGAAGGGGGATCTCACATTGAGCCATCTTCTTGACTACGCTTGACCTCATCCATCTGCAGAGATATTAAGGTTCTGGGATGCTGAATTTCTAAAGGCCAAGATGTGCATTTGGCTTAATGGTGTGACACCAACCAAGGAAAACAAGGCCATAAAGATAAAGAGAGACACTGCTCCCCTAATTCATGTCCTGAGGGTCAGGAATTAACGGACTAGGAAAGAAGAGGGAGAAATTAGGATGATACGGACGGACCCTAGCTTGGTCTTCCCTCTCTTAGCAAAACTGGTTTGTGGTGGGTAACAAACTACACAAGTGCCCCTGAGTCTGTGTGGAGGGGACCCTCGCTCCACTGAATAACAATGATAATAGTAATAAACACAAAAATGGCATTTTCACATGCCGATACCACCACAGGGGTTGTTCTCCACTCGTTAGCTCGTTTGATCCCCACAATGGCCCAATTTGGTAGAAAATACTATGATCATCCCCATCTTACAGATGGAAGAACTGAAATCTAGACAAGCTAAGCAACTCGCTCAAAGTCATCCAACCAGTAGGCACTTGGACCCACCTCACTAGACAACCTGCTGAGGACGGTCCTCTCCTGGGACCAGAGAGGGACCTCGACCCACAGGGGCAGCACTGAGCTGTCAATATAATTGTCCTCGCCATCCCTCTACTCTCTACGTCCAAACAGAAAGTTCACATAGGTTCTGGGTAAACACAATCATTTATTTGTATTGATTCATTTCACTTTCCTCAGAAGTGCTGTTAAAGTGACAGCCATTTTATAAAATCACCTTATAAAACAAATGGGAAGCGGCACCAACCCGCAAGGACAAAGCAAAGGAAGTTGACAGATATCAGACTTGGAAGTGAAAAAACAGACGGATACCTCTTCTTTGCTCCAGTGGCTGAAGGTCATATGTGAATGACCAGAACATGACATTAAAGTCCTCAACGCATCCACTAAGTGGATTTCAGGAAATTAAAATGCATAATGAGAGAGAAAGGATCATTTTTCTAAGGACTCCAGTAACCCAAACGTTACCTTTCACCTTTTCTGTTGTTCCGTATGAACAGCTCTTAGCCGTGGTCAGAGAGGATGAAGTTACAAGAAGGAAACACGCACACACACACACGCACACGCACACACGCACACACATGGATTGCACTGGTTCTAGAAGCCTTGGGAACCATGCTGTTCATACACAGACAGCCCAAAGCGTATAATGACATAAAGACATCTCTGCCACGATCTGCCACGAATGCTGATTGTTCAGCGAGACCCGTCTCATTAAGCATGCTGTGTTTCATTTGGATGTGCCTCTTGACTTGTTTCCTGGCAAAGAAAATTACCAGGGACTGGGCAGGAGAATATTAGTGTTAATAGAAAAGTTTATTCCATTGCCATCTGCTGACTTCAAAAAAGGAAGCTGGCGAATGACGACTACTTCCCTCGGTCAGGTGGAGAGGCATGAGCACAGTGGGTCATGGAGGGAACTTCAGATGCAGGCCAGCTGGACACATGCTTGCTTGTTTCTTGTTAAAACTCCTTCCAAGCCAAGCGGCCATATTTTCAGCAGAAGGTAGGCTGGCGTGGTCGATATCTGCTCTCTTTGCCTCCCCATCATCAATTTCTCTTCCTCTGCGGCACTCCTCTCCCAGGATATCCCCAACAGGAGAGGTGGGGACAGCAGTGAGGAAGGGAACGCATGTCCCATCCAAAGGAGACAGCTGCTACTCAGTAGGCATGAGATCCCAGTGGTGCACGGCTCTGATTTTCCAAAGGAGAGATCCTGAGACGGAAGCCAAATCGTAGGAAGACAGAGCCAAGAGTTAATGAGAAAGAGAGATGCCAGTCTTCGAGTCCCTTGATCAAGCAGTGCCTAAACCAATACTCAGAAGTTTGCAGTCATATGGGCTGTTTAATGTCTTCATTATTTTTTTTTATTAAGTTGATTTGAGTTGGCAGTAGCAACAGAAAGGGGATCAAAGTCAACAAAGTCAACTCTGGTATCAAAAGGGTTGGGCAAGTTGAAGAACCAGACCAGACATCACTAGACCCACACCAACCGGGGACCAGGAGTCCTTATGAAAAGGGTGGCATTGGGCCTGGATGCGACATAATCATAGAAAGAGGAGAGGCATCCATGGAGAATGGATCGTAAGAGCTAAGGCGGGCGGGGGGGGGGGGGTCAGAAACACTGCCGAGTAGGATGTCCACACATTTCGTTTTGCCCCAGACAGTCTTGACCCGTGCCCGCTGTCCTAAGATGGGGTCACACTCTCGGTGCTGTCCTGGATTGGCTGTAATTATATGGTCGCCCTTTGTTTAGCGAACTCAAAGAACCCAGGTTTCTGATACCCTAACTCCCAGATGCCCCATATATCCGATTCAGCCTTCTCCACATAGCCACCAGTGCTGTGACCGTCCGCCCCATCCAGGGAAGCAACATGGAGTCAGAGAGAGAGCGCGGCATCCTTAAAGTGGGCCAGGAATGAGCTCATTTTGGAAGCAGATGAAGGAAGTTTGCCTTCCTGGAAACAGCGGTGCCTGGAGGATAGGCTGTCGGTGGGAAGGATGACTCAGTTATGAGTTGATGCTTGCCAGAAGTCTGCCTCTTTGAACGAATTATTGTCTTCCCACAACTGACAGGCATTTTAAAATAATGAAAAAAAAACCCCTCGATTCAAGGACACATGTCAACTTGGGGCAATTAACATTCTGAAAGGTCCATTAGTGCAGGAGGCTTGGGAAACATCTTTTCTTATAAACTCCTAATCGTATTAGGCATTTCAGAAACAAGAGTTAGGAGGGAAGGAGTCGTATGTTGGTTAAATAGCACTTCCTGAATAAAGGGTGTCCCCGGAGACCAGGGTCAGAGCTGGGGAGAGTATTTGGTTTTGCAAAATATATGCTTTTCTCAATTTGCTGGGGTGTGTGTGTGTGTGTGTGTGAGACAGACAGATGGAGGGAAGGAGAATCATTATTTGTCTCCGTGTGTGGACATATGTCATTTCGTGCATGTGCTATCTCTTTCCTAAAGCTATGTTGTACTGTGCAGGATAAATGTATGCAAGTTATTTTTTCAATCTAACGATGATGTTATATTTTAGTCTAGCATGTACTGGGAACACCCAGAAACTAGGTTCTAAGGATTAGGAGGTGCTCCTGAGAATCTGGGAATATTTGCAGGCACACTACACCCTGTGTAATTGAAGTGATTTATTTATTTTTTCTCCCCTGGGTTCCTATGCCCTGGTTCTGGAAATATCTCCTTGATTTTCCATGATCAGACCACCCCCATCTCAGTGACTGCAACTGCATCCCTCCAGGGTGGGAACCTGACCCCAGGTCCAGCCAATCAGTCGATTCTATCCAGCTGGCATCGGTGATTGGCTTGGCATGGTCATGTGACCCAGCAGCATCCCACACTGCATCCTGCCGAGGGACAAAGGCAGTGGGAATTAAAACCTCTCTGCACACCCACAGGCTTCCACATGGTGATGTCAACCTGCCCTTGGCATTTGCCCCAGCCCAGCACTCCGGAGCCTAGCCTGTCTCCGGCTTTGAGATTTGGGTTAGAAGCCAGGTCCTGATGTGGTCGGTCGGGGAGGCTCCACGTCTGACGGCGTGCCGCCCTGTTTCCTCATGAAGGCTTAATTAATTGCACCAACATTTCCGGCATTGATTTTTTTCCTACTTAGTTTTAGCTGTGAATTAGCAATTCCTTCCCAGGCAGCCTGGAAGGCAATGTCTCAAGCAGTCACATGTCCAATCAAGCTGTTTACTCCAGTCCCTTCCGGTCCGAGCTCGCACCTGCACGTGCTCCTGTCTGATGGATGCTCATTACATCTGGAAGAGGGAGGAGGCACCCTTGTCGCTCTTACTGAAGCCCTTGTTTTGGGTCGCTCTGTGCTGGAGACTGGCTCAGTGGCCTGGGGGAGCTGATGATGTCCCTCACAGTGGCCCTGAAAGGAACCTCAGCATCCAGAGGTGGCCTGGGGCTGCTTTCCCCGCTAAGGCAAGGCAAAGAGCCTTCAGCCCCATGCTTCGGCTAGACTAGAGCAGTCGCTTATTCCTTGGGCACCCTGAGACAGGAAATGACTTCTGCGCATAGGGGCCCAGCAGCTTTGACAGGTCTCAGGTACACATACAGCGAATCAGCAGTGAACGCTTCAAATCTAAGTCTCCCACCTGAATGGTCCTAGAAGGCTCAGGACAGTGATAATTCACAAAAGGAGAGAGGAGAAGGTGGCTAGATCTGATGTGTGTCTAAACTAGAAAATATTCCATTTCCAAGTTCAGTGGCTGTTCTTTATCTTAGGTCTAAAGGGGGGGTCAACTCTTAGCCATGACATTAATTTAAGGGACCTCATTTATCATTTTTTTAAATACGTGGACCAGGATAAGAAAATATCAGGGTGCATGCTTGGAACAAAGTTACATATTCTTTTTTTTTTTAAGTTTATTTATTTATTTTGAGGAAGAGAGAGAACGAGCCAGCGGGGGAAAGGCAGAGAGAGAGGGCGGGAGAGAGAGAATCTCAAGCAGGCTCCGTGCTGTCAGCACAGAGCCCAACGTGGGGCTCGAACTCAAGAACCGTGAGATCATGACCTGAGCGGAAATCAAGAGTGAGATGGTCAACCAACCGAACATATTCTTTCTAACGAAATTTGCACTTTTAAATTAAAAAAATTTTGTTTAATCTTTATTTATTTTTGAGACAGAGAGAGTGTAAGCATTGGGGCAGAGAGAGAGGGAGACACAGAACCCAAAGCAGGTTCCAGGCTCTGAGCTGTCAGCACAGAGCCCGACGCGGGGCTCGGACCCACAAACCGTGAGATCATGACCTGAGCTGAAGTCAGACGCTTCACCGACTGAGCCACCCAGGCGCCCCTAATAAAATTTTCATTTAAACTGTGTATGCGTGTGTATGTCGAGTGTCCCAGCATAAGATGAAAAAGAAAGCTGGGAAGGCATGAGACTAAGCCACTGCTCCCAACCCAGTCTTGCGGCTCCTTCGAGGCCATTGAGATAAAGTCTCACCATTTCCAGCGGGTTCCTCACTTGCCTCCAGCCTCCTCTGAACGTTCTCAACCGGCCGATTCCAAGCCTGATTTTATAGTTCCCTGTATTGACCTTTATTACTCGGCGAAAACCTTCCATCGACCGGTCCGCTGGTGTGCCTTCCCCGGCATAGCTGTTCCCCCTGACCTCACACAGCGCCTTCTAGCAGGAGCCCACGCAGAAACCACTCAAGGCCAGGCTGGGGGGGGAGTGAGTAGAACAGAACACGCCTCTCGTGGCACAGACACCACGGGCACAGGGGACAGGAAGGAGGAGTTACCCCCTCCTTTCCACTGCACCTGAACCGCAGGGGCCCCTCCGTTGTCTTATTCTCTCCTGAGGATAGGGCCATTGGCACAAGATGCATTTTATCATTCTCGTAGCTCTGCTGGGCGGGAATAACAGCAATCGTAAATGGCCCGGATGCTCAGCTCCTATGACAGGGACAGCGGGGAGAAATGCGGACAGCAGGGAGGCAGAGGGCGCACGACCGTTGCTATTCAGTGGGCTTGGAGGGCCACGGGAGCCACGGCATCGGCTTCTCCGAGGGAATCCAGGAACCTCTGGGCAGAGGCCACCACGCTTGCGTGTGCCCTGGGGGAACTTCCCCGTGTTGGGGACACGAATGACAGATGCCGCTTGATGGGGCTGCACGACACTCAGGGGCAGCCCGGGGGGTCAGGCAACCTCTGAGCTCTTGCCGGGGGTGAAGACTCTGGCTACGGAGCCTCCGTGGATGAGGCACACGCACCCACATTTTGCTACAGATATAAAACCGCACAAGAAAAGCAGACTCGCCGATGTGGGGCGGCGACCCTCCTGAGCATCCGGCTGTTTCCTCGGCGTTTTCTCCGTCTTCTGGGTACGTGGGCCCCTTTGATGGCGAAGGTGGCAATTCTCCTCTCCCTCTCGTCTAGCTCTGTTCTAAGCAAGTCCTGGGAGGAACCTCAGCTCCCTTCCCCTGTGCGGTTAACCGGGGCTCGGCCCCTCTCTGCGGTCTTGGACCTCGATCCAAACTCTTCAGGCTGGATCAGCACCGCAGGGTTCTCAGCAGGTGCACCTGTCTCCCTCTGACGGGGGGAGGGCTTTGTGTCCGTGGAGTGTCCGTCCGACCGGGAGCCCGCCCCGGGGTCCCCACCCCTCCTCTGGCGCCTGGTGGGTGCGGACATCATTCTTTCCAGCTGCTGCCTGCGTTTCTTCCCCCAGGGCATTCGTCACCGCTCACCCATCTCTGGCTCTCGCAGAGGCCGGAGGGGACATGCTGTTTCCTGGGCAGAATAACTGAGAAAATAACTATCATTTGGGGGGACGTCCTCGGAGCCCATCAGGGCCTCCTCCTGGAGAATCGATCTGGACGTCCGAGCTCCAGTGTGGGGAGCAGCTGGCAGGACGGCTTACGTGGGAGGCTGGTTGGGGTCATAACTGTGAAATATGGCCCAAGAGAGGGGTTTCCGGTGATCGCACTCGGAAACCAGGCGCTCTGCTTTTGCTGTCGGAGGAACAGCCCCCGGGACAGGCAGCACTCAAGAAGCAACGTGCGTTCTGTCCTGCTTCCTTCACCCTGAGTCCTCTCAGGGCTCCTGGCTTAGGGCCTGCGGAGCAAAGGTCCCTGCAGGGCCAAAGTGGGTCACCTGAGGATCCATACCTCCTCTGTTCTTTGCCACTTGTCACTTAGGCTGTGGTATCTCCTTTGATTAATTCGGTGGGCATTATAGTTAAATTGTACAATCGTGGGGCGCCTGGGGGGCTCAGTCGGCGAAGCGTCCGACTTCGGCTCAGGTCATGATCTCGCAGTTCGTGGGTTCGAGCCCCACGTCGGGCTGTGTGCTGACAGCTGGGAGCCTGGAGCCTGCTGCGGAGTCTGGGTCTCCCTCTCTCTCTCTGCCCCTCCCCTGCTCATGCTCTCTCTCTCTCCCAAAAATAAATAATCATTAAAAAAATTTAAATTATAAAATTGTATCTACTCATTGTAAAAAGATAAAAACACCTAAAACTATACTACTTAAAGATAGCAGACTTATGTTTTAATTGACACACCCCAGGCCTGTTCTCTTTCTACACGCACACACACGTGCACACACACACACACACACACACACACACACACACATCCCCCTCAGCTAAAGTCAGTGTCACCCTCAGAACTTAGCTAGCTAACCACATGCCCTTCCTCCTCCGCATCTTTGGGGGGTGCCCTGTGTTCACCCTGCATTTCTGCCGAGGGAATTAAAATTCGTTCTGGGAATTGTTGTGTGGGTCCCGTGCCCGGCCCCCGGGGTGCGCATGGCAGGCAGAAGGGCCCCTGCCCCGTGGGCTGCCGCTGCAGAGCAGACCCCCAGCTCTGTGTCTGGGTGGATTCGCGCCTTCTCCTCAAGCTTCTCCTGCTGTTTTCTGCTCCACCGATGCTCATGGGGACAGCCCCGTGCTGATCCCAAACGCATTTCCTCTCAGCTCTAAATTCACCTTTTTGGCCTGGTCTGTTTCATGGTTCCTTTTATGTGTCACCTTGACCGGGCTAAGGGGCACCCAGATAGCCGGGGGACGTTACCTGTGGTGTGTCTGTGAAGTGGTTTCTGGAGGAGATTAGGGTTTGATTCAGGAGACTGAGGGACGAAGATCATTGTCACCAGTGTGGACGGACATCGCCCAGTCCTCTGACGGCTCAAACGGGTCAGAGTGGAAGAAGAGTGAGCTCTGTGTCTATGCTACAGCTGGGGTGCCCATCCCCCGCCCTTGGACACCTGCTGGGGCGCCCATCCCCCAGTGTCTCTGTTAGAGCTGGGGTGCCCATCCCCCACCCTTGGACACCTGCTGGGGTGCCCATTCTCTGCCCTTGGACACCTGCTGGGGTGCCCATCCCCCACCCTTGGACACCTGCTGGGGCGCCCATCCCCTGCCCTTGGACACCTGCTGGGGCGCCCATCCCCTGCCCTTGGACACCTGCTGGGGCGCCCATCCCCCGCCCTTGGACACCTGCTGGGGCGCCCATCCCCCGCCCTTGGACACCTGCTGGGGCGCCCATCCCCCGCCCTTGGACACCTGCTGGGGCGCCCATCCCCCACCCTTGGACACCTGCTGGGGCGCCCATCCCCCACCCTTGGACACCTGCTGGGGTGCCCATCCCCTGCCCTTGGACACCTGCTGGGGCGCCCATCCCCCGCCCTTGGACGCCTGCTGGGTCTCTCATGCCCCACCTTTGGACACCTGCTGGGGTGCCAATCCCCCGCCCTTGGACACCTGCTGGGGTGCCCATACCCCGCCCTTGGACACCTGCTGGGGCGCCCATCCCCCGCCCTTGGACGCCTGCTGGGGCTCTCATGCCCCACCTTTGGACACCTGCTGGGGTGCCAATCCCCCGCCCTTGGACACCTGCTGGGGTGCCCATACCCCGCCCTTGGACACCTGCTGGGGTGCCAATCCCCCGCCCTTGGACACCTGCTGGGGCGCCCATCCCCTGCCCTTGGACACCTGCTGGGGCGCCCATCCCCCGCCCTTGGACGCCTGCTGGGGCTCTCATGCCCCACCTTTGGACACCTGCTGGGGCGCCCATCCCCTGCCCTTGGACACCTGCTGGGGCGCCCATCCCCCGCCCTTGGACACCTGCTGGGGTGCCCATACCCCGCCCTTGGACACCTGCTGGGGAGCCCATCCCCCTCCCTTGGACACCTGCTGGGGTGCCCATACCCCGCCCTTGGACACCCCAGCGTCTGGCTCTCAAGCTTGTACCATCTGCTCTCTGGTTCTGCTGCTTACAGATCTCTCAGCTCCTGGGACCACCTCCATAACCAGGAGAGCCAGTTTCTATACTCAATCTCCTAAAAAAGCAAGCAAGGGAGGGGCAGACAGAGGCGGTGACAGAGGATCTGAAGCAGGCTCTGCTCTGACAACACAGAGCTGGACGCGGGGCTCGAACGCACCAACCGTGAGATCATGACCCGAACCGAAGTCGGACGCTTCACCGACCGAGCCACCCAGGCGCCCCTAAATCTCCTCTTATGTATGTCCGCATGTCCAATAGGTTCTGTCTCTCCGGAGCCCCCGCTAGAGCACAGCCTGTGAAAATGGATCTCAGCCCTTTGTGTTTTGCTTTGTTTTTTCCTTTATCAGCTGACACGGAAGCTTTCGCAGCAGAGGGCGCTAGAGGGACATTGAGGAAGAAATGTATGGGGCCCCGGGCCACTGTGTGCAGTTCATGGTGGCCAGCAGCGGCCCCAAAGCCCCTTCAGCCAGGTTTGCTGTGAGGCGCCTCTAACCCCTGAAGCACCAGGCTCCCGGGGCGGCTGCTGGCCCATGGTCACCGTGGTGAAAGTGCCAGCAGCTTCCCTGTCCTGTGCTTTTGTAGGGGATCGCCTCTGGTGAGTAGCTTTCCCTGGCATCCTAGAGGACAGTTTTCCCAAGAAATCCAGGGGATAGATTTCCAGCAAATTTCACCAGCAGGATACCGTCTGGCTGTGCCCTCTCCAGCAAGACCTCATCTGCAGCGGTGGTGATGAGTGGGTTCTGTCTCAGCCCTGAGGGTAGTGACGCTATTCTTACGTTCCTCACAATTCCCTGTCCTCGTTCCTAGCCAACCCACCATGACCCCCATCTTCCCACCATTTCCCATCTCCTGTTATAGTTAAGAAATCTTTTTTTAGGTGTATTCATTGATTTTGAAAGAGAGGGAGAGAGAGAATCCCAAGCAGTCTCCACAATGTCAGCACAGAGCCCGATGTGGGGCTTGAACCCACGAAACCTTGAGATCATGACCTGAGCCGAGATCGTGCCCTGAGCTGAAACCAAGAGTCGGATGCTTAACTGACAGAGCCACCCAGGCACCCCTATAGTTAATACATCTTTATATTAAACATTTCTTCTTCAAGGTTCCTTCCGGGTTGCAGCCGAGCAGATACAAATTCTATTTAAGGCAAAAATGAAAAAGAAAGAAAAACAACTATCGTCGTTTGTATGCATAGTGTATTTCCCTGAGTATTTGGAGAGAAGTGGAATTTCCATCACATCATGGCCAACAAACCAACCTCATCTTTCCTCCTTCCTCTCTAACCCAGCCCCTGCCTGCTGGCTGGCTACGTCTCCCTCTTGTTTCCTTCCCCCATTCCCCTCTTCTCTCCTCCTCCAAGGCCAGTTTGTTTACAGAGCAATTAAACGGTTTCTTGGTTGCAAGTCACGGCTTCAAAACGTTCACATTCTACCTGAGAGAGGTCACTTTCCTAATGCATCCCTCACGCTCACAGAAGTGCATGCACACACACACGGACAGAAACACAGGCGCAGGCACACACGCATACACACACACACACACACACACACACATCTGCTCACACTCATTCTGAGGGTACCTTTGGGTGTCCCTACCCCCTCCCCCGCCCCCCAACCCAGGACAAGAGCAGTGTGGAGCTGCGAGGTGACTGTCAGAGCCCTGGTGGTCCGCTGGCTCCTCACAGGGGGATGTGCACCTGCGCGGCCAAGGGGGATTATCTGCTTTGTGTGTTTCAAGGGTTTTCTTTAATGTTCTACTGGGTTTGTCTTTGGGGGAAAGAGATGACCCGAGAGCTTGAAGCATACGAATGTTGTGTATGATGTTTATGTTTTGATTGTGAACATAGACTTAAATATATAATCACTCTAAAGTACTTAAAGAGATAATGGAGACAATTACAGAGTCATTATGGAAGGAAAAGTGCCTTGTGTTACTGTTTATGGTAATCAGTAGGTGCTAATTGTGGTATTTGGAATGGGTTCCAAAATCTTCCCATCGACATTAATGGCACCTCTGTGTTTAACACGCGGTCGTTGGAATAGTAGAGGTATTTCAGGAGAGTAACACACAGGTGAGGTAAGGTGGGGGGTACTGGTCTATATGTCTCTGGAGTTGCCTTCCAATGAATCTCGAGCACCCGGATTCAGGTCAGACATGTGATGGATACTCAACGGATGTTTGTTGCATTAATTCGCTGCTGCTATTCATGCTTTTCTGGAGTTCCTTTATACTCTCCACTCAACAGTAGGGAGGGAGTGAGATGGTCTTGGGGACTGGACCACACGGGGCCTCAGAGGCAAAGGCTTTACCCTAAAAGCAGACTGTGAGCTGTTGAAGCGTTTCCAGCAAGAGAGCAAGCGATGGGATCTTGCTGTGTTCCTCCAGTCCCTCTTCCGTAATGTGAGGGGCATCGATGAACGGAAGCAGAAGTGGATTTGGTTCCAGTAGCTGGGACTGGAGACAGTGAGGTGGGGAGATTTGAATGATGTCGTCAGGGTAGAGCCAGCAGGATGTGGTTCGATTGGGCGAGGAAGGGGATCCGTGAGTGGATTCCAGAGTGATGGCTTGAGTGCTGAGTAGAGAGCGACGCAGTTAGCACCAGAGGAAACCCTGGAGGAGGAGAAGGGTGTGGAACCCAGGAAGAGATACTCTTAGATCAGCTGATATCCTCTTATGACGTAATTCCCCTAAGAGATGTGCACTAAAACCAACGCATGCGCTCAAAGAACATTTCTGAAAACTTCCTGTGTCCAGAGAGCTCTCTCCCTGCCGCTTTTGGGAGATGCTAAGTCACGAAACCGGCCTTTAAGAAATACGAGGACAAATGAAACGCAAATGGCATTTATGTAATAAGGGAAATAATTATTTTCATGAAAACGAATAAGAGAATTATGAAAGAGAGAAATGAAGTCCATATAATCATTAAATAAATTTGTCCGTATTGCAAGAAAATCATTTGCCTTTCTGTAATAGAAACACACTCGGATTGGGGAGCCTGGGTGGCTCAGTCGTGAAGCGTCCGACTTCGGCTCAGGTCATGATCTCACGGTTCGTGGGTTCGAGCCCCGCGTCGGGCTCTGTGCTGACAGCTCAGAGCCTGGAGCTGCTTCCAATTCTGTGTTTCTCTTTCTGCCCCTCCCCTGCTCGTGCTCTGTGTCTCAAAAGTAAATAAACGTTAAAAATTAAAAAAAAAAAAAAAAGAAACTCGGATTAATGATGACATGATACAGATGAGTCTAATTTATAAAAAAGAAATTTAATCTGACTTCAATGGTAATGGAGTATAAATATTTGCTTGCTTTTCCCTTTACTTATCTAAACAGTCACGTCCATAGCCTCTTGATGTTGCTTTCAGAGTTGTTAGAAATTGTTGTGATTTTGTCCGTAATTTTAACTAGAGCCGATTTAAGAAATCGGTGGTTAACTTATCATCCTAATTGTTGCGTCTACGTTTTGTCTTTGATCAACCAGATAATAAGAACTGGGTTGCCCAGACGGTTAGAGATGAGGTTTGGGCCACTACCCGTACCCGTTTGATTTATAGCTATTCCACAATCTTCCACCGTGTATGCCTCAAATAATGATGGAAGTTGCAGTGAGTTCTTGATCGAGTTAGTTTTCCCAAGATTCCATTCATTTTCTCCCTTGTGTTTCCTCTACTAATTGTCAGCAAAATATTTTTTTCTGCAGGCATGAGTCTAGCGTTGGAATTTCATCAGGTTTGTTTTGTTTTCCTCTGGGTATTCTTCTGCTTTTGCCGAAATATTTGTTCTGTCTACATTAATCTGACCACCTGGGTGGGAATGGATTCAACTTTATATTTTTGCTGTTTTTGTTGCTTCACTTACCCTGACTGCAAATGCAGTATAGAATTCATGCTACTGTCATTTATTTTATATGGTACCTTGCCTTCTGGCCACCGATCTTCAATGAACTACCAGACTTGCATTTGTCCTCATAATCATAAAGATAAGGAATAGACCCGATTTACTAGCACATTTGTGGTATTTCTGGTGCCGTATTCCGGTTTATTCATTCACTGATGCCAATATATTTTTTTTGACTATGTGATTTTATAATTTCTCCGCACTAGCGGACTATTATTTCAAGTCCAGAACTGTTCCCTTATATATAATATATAGCATATTGTATTTACATAAGCAACACTGTACATTTTCCCTACAATCCCATTTTAGAATCATTTTCCATCCACGTGTGACATAAAATATATGGATTCCCCACCCCCCCCCCCATAAATATCTCCTTAAAGAAATACGACTGTGTTTTCTACTCTATTATGTCTTAGAGACTAGGAAATAAACTTCCAGATTGTCCTGCAAGGAATACTAAATGGATGAAAAGAAACTAGCATTTACTAAGCACACATGTTTGTCAACTCCTTAGTTAACCCTCAGTAGGATTGTTAGGCACACGATAGCACACCTAGTTAAATTTGAATTTCACATAAACAACAAAGACTTTTGTTTAGTATAAGTATACCCCCAATGTCGCATGGGATATACTTACACTAAAATCATTTGTTGTTCCACTGAAACTCAAAATGATCTGAGTGCCTTGTATTACATTTTCTAAATCTGGCAACCCTCTCCTCAGACGACCCTGGATGGCTCCTACTTGCATAGCTTTGTCTACTCTCCTTTTATTTCCACGTCCCCCAGTCTAGAAGAGAGTTCTTTGGGAGTGTGTGGGAAACTTGAAATAGCTTCCACAACGGAGACTTGGATGCTTAACATTTTAAAATAAGGTTATTTTTATAGTCTTTCCTCCCGTGCCTGAATATATAGCAAAATGAAGACTATCCTCACTTCATACGGCGTCAGATTACGGTTTAGAAGGGACAATCATGGCACGATCGTGCTGGAAGCCACGTTGGCGGTCCCCTTACCCACTGAGTGTGTTGCGCCAATGGAGGGCGCGTGTCCTCTTCGGGAGGCCTTTTGGTCATCTCCAGCATGGGGGACATTTCTACTACAGTGATTTTTGCTGACATGTGATTCGTGGACGATGTGTGAAATAATAGGTAAGTGGCATCCTGACCAAAGGAAAAGCGATACAGGTTGAGGATCAGACAGGGGGTCGGACTGAGGGAAGAGGGGAGAGGAGGCAAAAGGATGGAGGGGGGAGGGGCTTGCGGAGCCACACCCTATATGCTGTCTGTGCTCCTAGACCCTTGTGGAAGGTTCCCCAGGCTCTCCACCCGTTTCTCCGTTTTGGGGTGGTGGGCAACAACGAAAAATGCCCGGAGACAGACCTCCTTGGAATATCCGCGTTCCTTCCAAAGAGAAGCCCAAAGGCATTTTGTGCCACAGACACAGCTTTGGGACATAATTCTGATAAATCCCATTCCTTTCTTCACGTTAGCGGACAATGTGGCCTCTGTCTTTGAACCTCCAACGCAAACTTAACACGTTAGCTTTGTATTTGCCATATGCTCCCACAACCTGGCTTTTAAATTCCATTCAGCACTACTTGAGCATCCGCATCGGGCCGGACTTTTATAGCTCATGATCTGTAAGGAAATACAATGCTGCGGACCAGGAGGGCTCACCCTGAAAGAAAGAAAGGGAGTCTCTTTTGGAATGTGAATAAACCATCACCGTCTTTATTAATTCTCCGAATGCAAGCTTCCACGCTGAAAGTCTTTTCAAAGTTGGACCCAGCTGGGGACTCATTCATCTTACTGCGCATTCGCTCATTCCAGACTAAAATGATATCTCCGATTCAAGGATAATTACAATTGGACACGGCACCAAATAGCTCCCTAACCGTGCGTGCTGCAATTCAGGAAAGGAGTATCTGAAGCCATGAGGGCTTTCTGAATTGATGGAATAATTCTGTTTTGAAATAAATTAAAACTAGGGAGAATATGGGTGACCCAGAGTCTGATCCCTGCATTTATGAAAACATTTGGAGATTTCAAACTGGCTTCCCAGCCCATGCCCTGCTGATGCGAGTATTAGAGATCTCTCTTCTCATTGATTTCAACAGGGACGTGGGCCTGATTATCAGTGTTTTTGTTGCAAACATCTCTTTTTTAAAGAGCGCTGTCCAGGAAAATGCTTTCTAATCAGGCATTTGTTTGATTTAGTCTGCTGAATTGAAACTCAAAACCCCAAGACATTCTGTAAAGAAACACTAAGCATAGAGAGGCTGTCATGCCATAGGTTTTGTCTTTCTTCCTTCCTTTCTTTCTTTCTTTCTTTCTTTCTTTCTTTCTTTCTTTCCTATGATTATTTTTTGAGAGAGAGACAGAAAGAGACAGAGCACAAGCAAGGGAGGGGCAGAGAGAGAAGAGACAGAGAGAGAAAGAGAGAGAGAGTGCAATTAGGGTTGGGGCAGAGAGAGAGGGAGACACAGAATCCCAAGCAGGCTCCAGGCTCCGAGCTGTCAGCACAGAGCCCGATGCAGGGCTTGAACCCACGAACCGTGGCATCATGACCTGAGTTGAAGTTGGACACTTAAGCGACTGAGTCTATCTTTCCAGACCAGATAGGCACACACCAAATTTCAATCTTTTTTTTTCCCCCAATCTAATTCCTGTCACTACTGCCTGATTTCACGAGCAGTCATCAAGCTTCGGAAAATAGTATCCTTCACACATTGATCTCAAATGTCCTCTTAAGCCTTTATTAAAACTTGATGAAAATGCTTGGTTTGTGGCAACAGACTCAAATTTTCTTTTTTTTTAAATTTTTTTTCAACGTTTATTTATTTTTTGGGGGACAGAGAGAGACAGAGCATGAATGGGGGAGGGGCAGAGAGAGAGGGAGACACAGAATCGGAAACAGGCTCCAGGCTCTGAGCCATCAGCCCAGAGCCTGACGCGGGGCTCGAACTCACGGGCCGCGAGATCGTGACCTGGCTGAAGTCGGACGCTTAACCGACTGCGCCACCCAGGCGCCCCAGAGACTCAAATTTTCATTGGAAATATGCTCTGAAGACAGTAGTGAATTCAGGAAGTATGACATTTGTGTGTATTATTTATTTATTAAAAAATTTTTTTTTGTTTATTTTTGAGAAACAGAGACAGGGCGTGAGCAGGGGAGGGGCAGAGAGAGAGGGAGACACAGAATCCAAAGCAGGCTCCAGGCTCCGAGCTGTCAGCACAGAGCCCGACGCGGGGCTCGAACCCATGAACCCTGAGATCAGGACCTGAGCCGAGGTCAGAGGCTCAACCGACTGAGCCACCCAGGCGCCCTGTTCGTGTGTATTTTTTAAAGGCGGACACTAGATATTTCAAAATCCAGGTTTGGGATCATAAGAAAGTATGACCAAAATACATCAGTCAGAATAATTTAGGGAGGAAAGCAATGATCGACCTTTTGGCAGTCATGTGATTTTTATTTTCCGAGTGTGTTTGGTGCAGGAGAGACGGGCTGAGGTGGAGGTGGGTCTGGGTGCAGGGGTATCACCTGACCCTGGACGACAGGGGGGCTCTGTTCTCTCCCCAGGAGCCCTGACTTCCAGCCACACTCGCGGCGAAGCTTGGACGGTTCCGCCTCTCATGCCAGTGAATGACGGCCAGGCCACCGGGATTGGTGTCTCCAGTTTGCTCCGTTCAGGTCAAGGGGGGCATTCCGTGTCCCTCTACCAAAGGCCAGGGCTACTGTCAGATGGCCTCACCCCTTGCAGCCACCACTTCCTGGTTCTAGAAACTCCTCCTCCTCCCTCCTCCTCTCGAGACACAGGAGGCACATACGCTCTCCACTCTCGCTAGCCCTGTAGTCGGTATTTATTCGGTTGTAATAAATACTGCTCCTGGGGCGCCGGGGTGGCTCAGTCAGTTGAGCATCCGACTCTTGATTTCGGCTCAGGTCGTGATCTCACTGTTTGTGAGTTCGAGCCCCAGGTCGGGCTCCGTGCTGACAACGCAGAGCCTGCTTGGGATTTTCTGTCTCCCTCTCTCTCTGCCCTTCCCCTGCTCTCTCTCTCTCTCTCTCTCTCTCTCTCTCTCAAAATAAATATGTAAACATAAAAAAGTAAGTAAACACTGCTCCTGCCTTGATTTAACTGTCTTCAAAGTAGCCGGTTGGATGGTGCACCTGTTTCCTACTAGGACCCCAGCCCATAATGCTTCTTTTATACTTCATGCATTTCTGCGATAGGGGAGCAGCCCGAGACTCTGGCCTGAGAGGCTCCGGTCCCTTGGGGGGGGGGACACCGGGACACTGGCAGGGAGGCCCCAGTAACTCCATTGCTTCTGTTTCTCCCTAGTTCCAGTGTCATTTGATTGTTTTTCATCTGCTACGAAATCTCAGGCAACCACGTTTCCTTGCAGTGGCCAAGTGAACCCATCCTCCTCCGAGTGTGACCTTCCAGCTCTGTCTCGAGCCAAGTTTTAATTGTACACGGCTGTTGGCAAGTCCCTACCGGCTGTTGGCCAGAGACATCAGTGGCTTGCGACGGGAGCTTTCTCCCTGGGCAGCTTAGGAACTGGAAGCTTGCTTTTTCTCAGAGCAGAACTCTAGCGAGAGAGCAGACCTTTCATCCAGTCCTGAGGTGATTGAATCCTGGACCACGGCTTGATTACACCCTTGTCACAGACCTCAGTCACAGGCCACCATTAAGCTGTCTCACAGAAATCAAGAGATGATAAATGGTTGCCGTCTTAAGCTATTATAATTTGAGGTAATTTCCTTCCATCTTGATCCAAGTGTAATTAACAAAAATTGTACATATTTAAGCCGTACAACTTGATGTTTTGATATACACGTACATTGTGAAATAATCACCAGAATCCAGCTAACGAACGTATCCGTTCACGTCACATGGTTGTCATTTACTTTTCCTTTCCTCCTCTTGTTGTGTGTGTGTGTGTGTGTGTGTGTGTGTGTGTGTGTGTGTTGAGAACATTTAAGATCTACTCTCAGCAAATTTCAAGTGTACAATCCAGTACCATTAACTATAGTCACACTGTGGGACGTCAGATCTCGGACACTGGTTCATCTTATAACCGAAATGCTGTACCCTTGACCAACATCTTCCTACTTCCTGCCCCCGCCCCTCGGACCCCACACCCCATTCTGTGCTCTGCTTCTACGAAACAATCACGAAATGAATATTTTAGTGCTTGTAAGTGTAGTGCTGTCCCCACCGAAACCTACGAATTCAGGGGTGGGTTGGAGCCAGGCGATGGGCAGAGTCCGTGAAGATAAGAAGCCTGTCAGAGAAAGCTCACATCACCTGAGTAGATGACCGCAGAAATCTGGTTCTGGATGCTGAGGACGATGGCAGGGAAGGTTCCCGCTGGGTGAGGAACATACTAAAAAACGAGAACAGAGAGGGTCTCGTTATGTAGAGGCAGAAACCTCACGGCACCTGCAATACTCTGGAAAGTAGAAACTGTGTCCAATGAACTTGGAGATTTAGCCTAGGACGTTCTCTAGCAAAGCACTGAAAGTGCTGTTTATAGTACAGTGTGTGATGAAAAAGACCAATAACAAAAGAGACAGTCAGTGGTTTTGAAAATTCTCAGCTTCTCCCAATGGCAAACGACGCTAAAATTAAGAAATGATTCCCAAGCAAGGAAGAAATCCAGAGCACTAGCAGGAAAATGTTGTCTTGAAATGAAAGTGAGGGTTTGATCGTAAGATATTTGTTAAAATCTTAGGAAGTTCAAAGAGGGTGCCTTGGAGAATTATTCAATCGTTCAGAAAAGGCTCTGTAGAGAGACTTCACATCTGCCTCTAAATAGAACAATCAAAGTGTGTAAGATTATATCATATCAAAGAGGCTCACTGTTGTGGCTTTTATCAAATGGCGTGAGCCCCAGTGTGATTCACAGGAGGTCCACAAAGAGTGTGAGAGAATTTTATCAGCAGGAAAAAACACTCGCTTGAACTTAAAGAAATACAGACAATAAAATGCAAGAAAGCATATGGATCCCCCAAATTCTGCAGGTAGGAAACCAGCCAAGAAAAAAAAATTCAGCAGCAAATAACATGTCTGGTTTTGGTTTTGCTTTGTTTTGTTTTGTTTTCATGTATTCTCCACTCAGAGAGTGAAACTGAGAGTCATGGGAGAATTATTCCCAGGGCTTTGAGCTCGAATATCAAGAAACTTCCAGTGTTTTCCTGGCTCTATTTTTGAGTTACTACAGTAGATCAGGGACTCTCGGTTTCCTTCCTTTTGAAGAGAAGTGTCTACAGTGATCATCCTACGTCTGTTTACACTTTGTACAGTGGTCTGTGGGAGGGAGCAGGTAACTTACCCCTTTCGTGTCAAAAGTCTCCATATGGAAGGAACACACAGCTGCCTGCCTTTATGGCATCGTTTTGTGGGGCTCTCTTAGACGACGGGCTTCTGGACTGAGAGCCGATGTCACCAGGTGGAAGGAGACGGGACTTGGGGGGAGCAATTTGTTATGAATCGGTGCTACCTCATAAAGTTGCCAAGGTCTCAGCATCAGACAAAAGAGAGAGTATTCACCACCCGCGACGCCAATTCAAAGACTAAGAATGGTCAAATCTATTTTCATGGCTGTTGTGTTTCCGTTTTGGGGAGCGGAGAAGGAATCTGCAGTCAGGCCGGAAAGTTACTCTGCCATTTTGGTTGTCTTTAACATTATTACCAGTGTCAAGAATGCTAATTCACCTGCTTGATTTCCCACCTTCCTTCTGCCCCTCTGGACCTCCCGGAGAGCCCACATCTGACAGCCCAGGATGATCACTGTCCTAGAATACTGATACACATTTTGAACCTTTTCCCATTAATTAAAATTCTCATCCGGTAAGAATTACTTACCCAGATCCCAGGGATTACACACTGGAATCGTTCTTTCTTGTACAACCGGAGGGTTTTCTAAAGATGGAGTAAGATTTTATGAAAGCCATTTGACCTACTTGAGTGAACAGGCTTTGTTTAGGATGAATTAATGGTGATTTGTAATCACTGTTCCCTAAAGTCAGCACGATCGTCTCAGAACGACTTCATCAACTCTGTCGACAGTAAGGAAGAACCAGATTTTTTTTCAAGTTTATTTATTTTTGAGACAGAGAGAGAGAGAGAGAGAATCCCAAGCCGGTACCACACTGATAGTGAGGAGCCCAACGTGAGGCTTGAACTCACCAACCATAAGATCATGACCTGAGCTGAAATCAAGAGCCAGAAGCTTAACTGACTGAGCCATCCAGGCAACCCGGAACCAGCTTTTTCTTTCTTTTTTCTTTTTTTAAATTTCCTTAATGGAGATCTTCTGTTGGAACAGCACTTGTGACTTTTCTGTGAACTTTGACTTTTCTCTTTCTTCAAAACCACCCTGTGAAAATAACCGTGGTAACTGACATCGCCATTGTTCGGGGCAGGTGAAATCTCCCTGCAAAGTACACGTAACTGTGGAGGTGCCCCCCTGCCCTGTCCAGGCTCAGGTAAAATTTCCACTTTGGTCAGTGGGTGAGGTGTTTTTCTCTTCTCACCCCCAGCATGCCCCCAAGATTGCCCAGACCCTGCACTCTGTTTCCGGTGTTTGTTTGCGTCTGTGTGGGGTGACATCCACAGAAAGTCCCCCACTCAAGGGAAGTCCAGAATGGAGCGGTCGATGTGCGGCGGCAGATGACTTAGGGCTCATCCCCGGCACCCCCCCCCATCCCTCCCCTTCTAGTCTCAGCCCCTGTCCTTCCTTCTGACCCCCTTTCCTCCACCCAGTCTTTCCTAGTCTTTGGGATCAAAAACTGACTTCACAAGTAAGCACTGGGAGTTTTTGTGTCAAACGCCTGTGTTCTCGATCTACTCCCTCCTGGATGTGGGCTCCTGCAGAGGCAGGCTTGCTGCCCTCTGGCCCTTCCCCCTGCCACCTGCACGGGCCAAAGGCGTCACACCTGGAGGTGCAACAGCCATGTTGCCACCAGGATGCAACAGCCCTGATGGCGATGGGAACGCAAAATGGACCGGCCCTGGGTCCTGAGATAAAACTGGGACACGACACACATCCTGGGCTCCCTACCTCCACCGCCCTTGTTATGTGAGTCGAGCAGCCCTTCTTTGTTCAAGCTAACTCTAGTGAACGGTTCTGCTCGTTCTGCCAAATCCCACCTGATACCCTGGATGGGGCTCTTTCCGATCTTCCACGGATGTTTTAATCCCTCCCAAGTGCACCCGTGATTCCTCAATCGGAGGTAGACCAGGCAGCCAGAGGCGATTTCTCCTGGGCTCCAGGGTTCTCAGCATCGAAGGGCACAACCCAGGAGAAGTGAGAAGGAGGATGCCTTTCTCACCGGCGTCAGGGGCTCCAACTTCACCACCCAGCTCCCTCTCGCCCGTGGTAATGACGCCTCTCCGTGTCTCCTCTTCCGCTTCCCGCGTGCATGTGAATTCAGAGCACTGACCCTCACAGCAAAAGGCGTCACCTTATTCTGTCCCTTCGCCAGCGAGGAGCCTAACGAGGTCGCACAGGTGATAGAGTTTCCTCCTGCCCCTGACCTGTCAGGGCAAGTTGAGTCTGATCTGATTCTCATTTCATTAAAGCAGGCTCCGGAGGGTGACGAGATCTAATGATTTCCCTTTGTGTCCGAGAAAGGGCCCTCGGGTTTTGTTTTGGTGGTGAAATTAAAGAGGCATCTCCGGACCTTTCTGCAAAACCTGGGACCTTCAACTCTGAAGTTTCTGCTGTATTCCGCAGTATTGGAGAAAACATCCTCCGAGTGCTCTATGGGTTCCTACTTCATATCTATGCAGTTCGAAGCCAGATGTCCTGGATTCCCAAAACCGGAGCCAAAGGAGAGGTTAGGATCTCCAGAGCAAGACATACAGTTGCTGTAACCGTATCATCTCTGTGGCCATCTTGACTTCTCTCAGGATCCAGCTCACGTTTGCGATAAGGTTCCTGGCAAATGTGTGGGTGAATCGAAGAAGACGAATTCATGACTTAGGAGTTCAAACACATATTTAAAATTACTTAGACACTTCCATCGGAGCCTTATGCCTCTCTTTATTATGGAAAAGCCAAACACAATGGATCCCGCTTACAAAGCCACTGA
Source organism: Prionailurus viverrinus (assembly GCF_022837055.1). Taxonomy (NCBI): domain Eukaryota; kingdom Metazoa; phylum Chordata; class Mammalia; order Carnivora; family Felidae; genus Prionailurus; species Prionailurus viverrinus. The sequence goes on along the minus strand of NC_062572.1, from coordinate 4,664,706 downwards.
GACAGTGTGATTTATTCACCGGATTAAATCAATCAAGTCCTGAGTCACCTCTCCAGAGCTTATGAATTGCGTCTTCTGGCAATATTATCAGGAGGCTGAACGGCCTGATCGAATTTCGTGCTGATGAGAAGTATTATATCGAGTCCAATCTCTGAAGAGGAGGGAGTGGATGCCGTGTAGACAGGCTGAGTGTCTCGTAGTGACTGAGTCTCCTTGCAAGAATGTACACTTGACACGGGGACTAGGCATCTTCCTAGATGTCAAAGGCTCTTTCTCTTTAATTCTCTGTCATCCCAAACATCTGGGTGTGCAAAAACTTTACAAACACAGTGAAATCTGAAAATGGCCACAGTGTGAACAAACAAGTCTCACTAAGGTCTTAGAGAAAGGCCATCCCTTTCCTGCTCTCCCAGGGAGGGAAACAGGAGTTTCCTACAGGTGTTGGGATTCAGCCAGACCTGGGTTCCCAGTCCTGCTCTGTCCAGCGGTGTGCCCTTTGACAACTGACTAACCCTCTCTGGGCCTTGATGGTAATGTCTGTAAAATGTGACATGCCAAAACACCTGCCGGGGTTACTCCGATGGGTTCAGTGAGGCATCTTGTTTAAAGGTCCCGGAGAACGACAGCTGGTCCTTCTTGCATCTCGACTCCCTCCAAATTGGGTCCTGATGACAGAAAAACCCAGTGTGCTTTAATCCTGGAGACGGAATGAGTGAAACTCTGAGAGCTTAAAATGTGAGAACTCACACGGTGCTTAGAGGTTGTCTGGGGTTAGACAGCCACTTTACAGACACAAGGGAAAGAGTGTGGACTCGTGGCCCGCTCAAACTCACATGCACAGTGAGCCGCGGAGCTGGGCTGAGCCTAGGTCTAAATAGTCCTGCGTCTGCGGACCGGGCTGCGTCACAGAAAAGTCAGTGAGGTGGCTTGAAGGATGATATTTAGTGTCTCGGATAACAAGGGGGGGCAGACGCACGGCTGATGAAATAGCTCCGTGTTACTATCACAACCCATGTCTCCCCCTGTCATTTGGTTGCACCGTCCCAAATACCAGCAGTGTCATCAACCAAGCTCAAGTTCAAGGACCTGCATCCACCCTGGCCATGCGCACAGGAAGAAGACTAACCCAGGCATGCTTAGGCTCAAGATGGAACAGAACGGCTACTCTTGAGGCACGCAGGAAATCCTGGAGGGTCTGGAATGTACTACGTGAAGTTAAGGGATCAAGGAGGCAGAACTTTGACTCCCCGGGGCATCGCGATGCTCGCTGCCTTTTTACTTGAAAACCCAGCTCCTGGGCACCTGGGTGGCTCAGTCAGTTAAATGTCCGACTTCGGCCCAGGTCATAGTCTCGCAGTTCATGAGTCTGAGCCCTGCGACAGGCTCTGTGCTGACAGCTCGGAGCCTGGAGCCTGTTTCCGATTCTGTGTCTCCCTCTCTCTCTGCCCCTCCCCCGCTCACCCTCTCTGTCTCTCTCTCCTTCAAAAATAAATAAAAATTAAAAAAAAAAAACCCAAACAACCCAGCTCCAAACGCTTTATCCAAGAGGGTGCCTGTTACTTCTCTCAAGCCTCTGCGATCACTCCAGCGGGACAGAGAGGACAGTAACTAGGATGACATAGTGTGTGTGCAACTCTCTCCCTCCTAGCACGTGCTCAATAACAGACGCGTGCAGAGTGATTTTAACAACACTTGAGTATTCTCTGTGCCACATCTGTTGGCCAAAGAAATGTGAGTGGAAACCATGTGGGTCCCATCAGGGCAGAAGCTCCAGTGGCCAGCGCGTGATGTCCTCTCCTCCTGGCACATTCTCTGCTCCATCCGCCTGGGTTCCAGAGAGGAGGACCCATGGCAGAGCGTTCAGCTGATGTGCAGGGGACACGAAGCAAAAGCGAGGACCGAACTGTGTTCCTTCACGCCACTGAGATGGTTGGGTCGTTTCTCGTCCCGGGGTGACCCAGCCTGTCCTGGATAATAAAGACAGTGCGTTGGGACAAGGGGGTTTTGTGTTCTGTTGTACACAGACTCATTGTCACGCAGCTTTGTAAGTTCAGAAGCCTGCTGGGCTCGGCTGTTCCCCCGCTGGGAGTCTCGTGAGGCTGAAAGCCAGGCGTCATTGGGACTGTGTTCTTTTCCGGAGGCTCTGCGGAAACTGCGTTTCCTCGCTCGTTCACATTGTTGTTTGTCTCTTGTTCCTTGTGGTTTAGGACTGAAGTCACCCTATCTTTGCTGAAGGAAGGCTGGTCCCAGCTCTTAGAGGTCTCCACGTTCCTTGGCCTGTGTCCCCCTCCCCCTCCGCCGCCGTTCCGTTTTCAAAGCCACCAACTGCACGAGCCTTCACACTTAGAGTCTTTCCTGGATGGATCGTCTCCTGTCATGGCATCACTCCGAACTCTTACTCTCCTGCCCTCCTCTGTCAACTTGCAACTGCCCGTGTGATTATCCGGGACCACGTCTCTGCTTTCAGGTCCTCAATCTTAATTTCCTGTGCAGATCCTTTTAGCCAAGAGAGGAACCATATTCTCTAGCTTCAGGGATCAGGACAGGGACACCTTTGGGGGGCATTATTCTGTCTACTACCCTTGGGGTTACACTAGGTCCTTCATGACATGATCTCCCTTTTGTGTTTCCACCTGCAAATTTGGGGTTCTGCGTGTGATATATACTAAACAGGTATCATCGTTTGATTGCAAAATCAGTAAGGCGGTTGTAACAAAGCACTGTGGTTGTGCTAAGGCACTGAGGTGCATTAAATGCAAGGGTGTGAGAGAGGAAAAAATGGGCTTACAAAAGCAGTACTTTTGGATAGATTAGGATTGTTTCCTGTGATACTGTGATATAATTAGATATATAAATTTTTGGGTCTTTGTCCCCAGTTCCTGACTCCCTCTTCCTAAATCCCTGGGAATTTCCTGCTGGGTACGGATGTGTTTTCTTCTAACGAGGTGACTCTTGGTGAGCCCCTGGATGGGGGCTGGTCACCAGAGACACCAAGCCATGATTAGAACCCTAGAAATTTCCGCCCCAGAGAGGGGAGAGGGGCTGGAAATTGAGTTGATGGTCTATCATGCCTGTGGGAAGAAGCCTGTATAAAAACCCCTAGAACAACGGGTTCTGAGAGCTTCTGGGTTGCTGAACACACAGAGGGGCTGGGATTTTGGCACGCCTGGGAGGTCGTGGAAACTCTTCATCCTCTCCCACCTACCTTGCCCTCTGTGTCTCTTCCAGCCGGTCGCCCTGCGTTATGGCCTTTTGTGATGGACTGGTAACGTAGTAAGTTACTGTCTTCCTGAGTTCTGGGAGCAGCAGTTCAGGGAAATTATCGACTCCGTGGAGAGGGTTGCAGGAACCACTGAGGAGGAGCTGGTTGGCCAGTAGCACAGGTGACAATCGGGACTTGTGATGGGCGTCTTGACGGGGGTGGTCTTGTGGGACTGAGCCCTTGCCATGCAGGATAGGACGCACATCCACCTGGGTCAACAGAGAAGTGGAGAATTGCTTGGTGGCACGCCCTTGGCAGCCAGGGGCGTTTGGGGAGTGCGGAAGTGAGGGGAAACACAGAAGAGAGGTTTTCCCAGCTCAGGTGCCTGGCCTGAAGGAAGAACTTTAGAGACGCAGGCCAGTGGGGTGGTTTCACAGCGGACTCTGCGACCAAATTGCCCGAGTTTGAACTCCGTGCCTTCTCATTGCCGGTTTTTATAAATAAGACTCCTGTCTCTACATTCTTTCCCCTTCAAAAAAAGATGAGGAAAAACAGTAACCTGGTGGGGTTGTTGTGAGGTTTCGATGAATTAATGCATTGAAGACCAGTTCATCAGAAGGGCCTCACTGTCATGAATGTCAGCTCTCACCGTAATGTGTGCAAATTGGATACAGGGAACGTCGGGGTGATGACTCAACTCCATTTGTCACAAAAGCTCTATTACACAATCTTTGACACTAGATGGGTGATTTCCTGACCTGGAGCCCAGAATGGAAGGTCGTGGGTAGACATTTGGTGCTCTGAAACTGGCAAAACCCTGAGCTTTAAGCTGTCACCCAGCGGAGACAGGCTGAGGAATGGGAGGGCATTTGGTTGGCGATCATAAAAAGCTGATTGCTCAGACAAAAGCTGCCCGAGTCTTACTCAGAGAAGCCGAGTGAGCTTCCCTTGTGGGGACAGGGATGTCCACAAGGACTGATGTCAGGATAGGCTTCAACCGCTGAGAACAAACTGCTTGGGGATGCTTTCCCACACCGCGCAGTAGAAGTGAGAAACCAACGTTTCTCCTTTTCTTCAAGGCAGAAAAATCTGGCTGAAAAGACCCGACACAGAGGGGTGACCCAGGAAGGGAGAGTCGACACAGGTCATGAAGATACTTGGTGAAAAGGATTTTGTGGGATTTCTAGGCACTTCCTAGCACAAAGGAGCCTATGAAGGGGTTACCAACGTGGGCTCTGAAGGTAGGCTAGCTCTGTCTGAAGCCCAGCTCCCACACACGCAAGCATTACCCTTGGGCAATTTATTGAACCTCCTTAAATCTCAGTTCCTTGCCTGTGAAATGGGTACAGCAAGAGCCCACGCACGCAGGGGTTCATGAAGACGGGCTTCACCCAAATATTACATTTAGAATAATGTTGTACTTGAAGCCAGTGCTCAGTAAATATTACCGTTAGGTGATTTCCACTTGCCATTTCTCCGTCTAGATTCCCTCATCGGTAGAATGGGCCCTGATGCTATGTATACAAATGCACAAGATCCATCCATTTGACGATTGTTTACTTGAGACACACTGTGTAAGTTGTTGAGAATTCGGGGAGGGGGGCAAATACGAAGGTATCCACGTTGAGCTTACATTTGGGATGGGAGGAAAGGCAGACACAGGAGTTGAAGACAGACTATACGCAATGCCCAAATAAATAAACAGGATGACAGACGGCGAATTGCCTATTCAACAAATGCTCTGTAAACAGGGGTTACATTCTCTGTATCTAAATTCCCTGACCTTTTGAAAGGGATAAGAAAAACGGCAAACCCCAGGGTTGCCCGCGAGGATTAAATGGATTTAATAGATGTAATACCAGCTCCTTGGGGATAGATGGCTGGGGGATAGAAGTCTTTACCTACAGGGGAGGGAGTGGGCTTCTCTCAGTCAGTCACTCCCCCACTGCCTGCGGGGACCTCCGGGATTACTCCCTCCTGGTAGTGGATCTGGGATCTGCATTTGGCTCTCCAGCTGGGAGGGTGATACTCTCCCGGGAGAGGAAAGAAATGCAAATCATAAACCTGCAAAAATATGGCACTTCAGGGAGTGACAGTGAAGGGGACACATTTTCTGGCTTTTAAAATATTACCTTTTCGGACAGGAGGGGCGGTGAAGCGGGCCCCGAGCCCTCAGCCAGGAATAATGGGATCTATTTTATTTCCCACTGATCGTGAGAGGCCAAAAATATTTCCTATGATTAAACAACAACAACGAAAATCCTCCAGCCCTTTAGGCTGCAAAAATAAGCGTCCCTGTCGCTATAGGGCGCCACAGGCAATAGGCCCCCCGGACTTCTCCCCTGGGTCCTGTCTGCAGCAGACACCAAAGTGGACAACGGGGAATTAGCATCATTCCTTCAAGACAGTAATTCTCTGCTACCATCGGAAACTGCACCCGGCCTAGAGGAAAGTCTCCCCGCCGCGCCTCGCGCCTGGAGGGCTCGCGTTCTCTACCTTCACTTCGCGTGGGGCCGGACCAGGGACTGGGCACAGGGGCGCGGGGAGAGATCTGGGACCCTGATGGGACCAGGGTCGCCTTGTTGTGGCGCGGGTGGGCGGGGCGAGATCTGGGCCCGGGGCGGGTCGGAACTCAGGTGGGCGGGGCCGAGGGGCGGGGCGCAGGTGGGCGGGGTGAAATCCGAAGCAGTGTCGTAGCGGGGCTCGGGCGCAGGTGGGCGGGCGGGGGCTGGGACCGGGGCGGCTCGGAACGCAGGTGGGCGTGGCCGAGGGGGCGGGGCGCCCCGCAGGTGGGCGGGGTGAAACCTGAGGCAGGGGCGGGGCCGGGGCTACGGCGCAGGCGGGCGGGGCGGGGGCTGGGACCGGGGCCGGGCCGGGACGCGGGTGGGCGGGGTCGGGGTGGGACCCGGGCGGGGCCGGGGCGGGGCGCAGGTGGGCGGGGCGGAGGCGGGAGGCGGGGCGGCCCCGGAAGCTGGAGAAAAGTTGCAGGGATCCGAGCGCCAGCAGCTGCTGGAGCTGGAGCCGCTGGAGCGAGGACCACCCCGCAGGTACAGAGCGGGCGGCGAAAACTTGGGGTCTGAGGGAGCGCTCCAGGCCCACCTCCCGGGGATGTGCGCGGCGCGGAGCCTGGCGCTGGCGCGCTGCTGGGCACAGATGAAGCTGTAGCGGGCGTCTGTCGCGCGGCCCTGCCGCGGGCGGGGCAGCCCCAATTTGGGGTTTGTTGGGGAACTCTGGCGGGGGCGCTGATGCCACCAGCAGTGAGTGCCTCTGCGGGGCTCAGGGCGGCCCTTCCCCTGGATGGGGACAGGGGTTTGGGACAAATTAGTCCGTTCCAGGATCTTCCGAACCCTTACCCGGAACCTTGGGAAGCACCTGGAACCAGACCAGCTTCTGTTCCCAGAAGTGAGGAGGGGGCATGACTAAGGGGAAGGGTTTACTGCCCCCCCCCCCAAACGGTTTCCATGGGGTCTACCCCCACTCCACACCGACCACATTGTGGCACTTAGGCTCCAGGAAGTGGGGCAAGTTACGTGAACCTCCGTCCGCAAAGCACAGGATCACATCCTGACCCCCGCATTCGTACGGCAGCTCGTCACACTGGGACTGGGGAGCCCCCGCGGATCGCGGGTTTTTCCATCTGTTCCCTCCACGCCAGGTCCCCGAGCTGAGCTTGGACCACCGAAGAAGGCGCGCTCACCAGGCGGCTCACAGCTAACTCTGGCTTGGCAGAAATCTGGGACCCAATCCCCGACACCCCAGATTGAGTCCGATGTGATTCGGGGATGTCTTGCAGTACAGATGGTCGCGCTCAGAGACGCTGGGGTCTGGGGCGAGCAGGTGTGAGTCTACCTTACAGGACTGGGCTTCCAGAAGTCCCATACCTGAGGCTGTCCCGTCCTCCACGGAGGGAATGTGCCTTTTGGAGTTGAGGGGATTTTAGGGGCACGTTGGCCACATAGCAAGGGCCTGGAGCTTTCCAGAGATCAGCTGGCATTATGAGTCTTGCTATTTTTATTCTGCGCACGTGGGGCCAGGGTCACTGCCCCCGCCTGGCGGGAGGGGCGGGGAGAGGTGGTCTCTCAGCCCCAGGAGCACCCTGGCCCTTTCCCTGAACAGGTGCCAGTGGTCTGGGGGAGGGCAGCAGTGAGGTCTCACCTCCTCAAGGATGGTGCCTGCTCCTACAGCTTATGCCAGGGTCCTGGGGTGCACACCCAAGAGGAGAAAAAGCAACAATACCTCTTTCTTGCTGCCTCGCAGGGGTGAGGGTTTGCAGGACCTCATGGATTCAACTGTCCGCAAGGTGCACACATTTCTGTGTCTTGCTTGTGGGGCCACTGGTTCCACTCCCAGCCTCTGGACTCGGTTGTCAAAAGCCAAATCCACCTTAGTGGAGATCATTTTTTCTCTTCTTCCTGAAACTGTTTAAGCTGGGCTAGAACACTTGGTAGAACACTGGGACGTGTTGCCAACCGATGTTGAAAAGTTGCATTTGCTTCTCAGAAGTCTGCGTGCACAGCCCGGAATTCCAGAGAAATCCACCCTCCTTGCCAGGATCCTTGACAGCTTCATACACTCAGTTCTCTCCAATAGTGTTCCCTAAAGCTTATAATCGTGCCCCTTGCCACAAACTGCAGAAAAAATACGGCCTCACATACGCAGAGGTGTGGTAGTGTGTAAGGGGGTTATCTTTCTGGTCTGTTTCATTTGAGTATATGTGTGTGCCTGGAGTGAGCCCAGCCCATCTCTCTCCTCCTCTGTTGGTTTTGATTATTAGTCTAGTCTTTAGAGACAAGATTTAGTGTGTGTGTCTGTGCGTGTGTATTTGTGCACACACATTCACTTGTGTATTTATGTTTTTTATTGTATAAAAAAGTTGCCTAAACTGAAGTTCGTCTAGAGATGGGCCAAAGAAACAGCGGTCTGGCACAACACTAGCAAAAAAAAACTGGTTATGCTGGATGTATTAAGAGTTGCAATTGTTTTGTCCTTAATGGGAGATTTAAGATACTTTTCGAGAGTAATTTTGATCCCCTACTTGCAGACTTTGGAAATTGAGCCCCACATCACATGAGAAGAACGGGCTTTAAAAGCTGTTTAAACAAAGTGCAGCTTCTTTTTTTTTTTTTTTTTAATTTTTTTTTTCAACGTTTATTTATTTTTTGGGACAGAGAGAGACAGAGCATGAATGGGGGAGGGGCAGAGAGAGAGGGAGACACAGAATCGGAAACAGGCTCCAGGCTCTGAGCCATCAGCCCAGAGCCCGACGCGGGGCTCGAACTCACGGACCGCGAGATCGTGACCTGGCTAAAGTCGGACGCTCAACCGACTGCGCCACCCAGGTGCCCCACGAAGTGCAGCTTCTAATGTCTGGGTAACTTATCCTCTGTGAAGCAGGCTTCTCCATATACCTTATTATAAAAAAAAAAAAAATAAGTTGCCAGGGTCAGGTGCAAAACAAATCTTTCATATCTACGACTCAAAAAAGCCGTTGCACCACTGGGTCGACGTTTAGTGTGTAAAACCATCCTTATTTTGGAAATGCTTTCTTTTTTTTTTAAATTTTTTTTTTTTTAACGTTTATTTATTTTTGAGACAGAGAGAGACAGAGCATGAACGGGGGAGGGGCAGAGAGAGAGGGAGACACAGAATCGGAAACAGGCTCCGGGCTCCGAGCCATCAGCCCAGAGCCCGACGCGGGGCTCGAACTCCCGGACCGCGAGATCGTGACCTGGCTGAAGTCGGACGCTTAACCGACTGCGCCACCCAGGCGCCCCTTTTTTTTTTTAATTTTTTTTTTTAACGTTTATTTATTTTTGAGACAGAGAGAGACGGAAATTCTTTCTTTATAACGGTCTTATACTCCCCTCAAATAGCTCATCTTGTTCAAGGAGACTGTATAGAAAAAAGAAACACCTTTTGAGAGGTTTCATTTTAAGTCAGCGAGGAGGCCAGATCAGAGAAAGTACTTGTAGCATTGCCAAGTGCAGTTGTCACATGGGAGCAGGGTAAGGAACCCGCGGGGAGTGCAAGTAGTGGTAAGTTCTCTCAGCTCACGGGACTATACGCAGTTCATTAAGAACCAAACATCCGGCATCCAGAAAGGCATATAACGAAAAGCGAAATTGCCCTTGTTGGTTTCTCCTTAATCCCAGCCTTGCTCCTCAAGGGGAGCCATTTTAAACCCTATCGGTTTTGTTTTTTATTTCTTTCGGTGATTACCTCCTCGGAGGGCAATTTACTGACGTGACTGACGCTCAGTTCCTTTGTCAGTAAGTCGTCTCCCTTCTTCACTTCCAGCCTCCGGACTTGTTTGCAGAGCAGCGTGCCACGCTTAAGGGGGAACACGGTTCCCAGCTACCCCTGCAGCTCGCGGTGGTCACGTGACACGGATCTGCCCAATGGGATGCTAATGAAGGTCTGGAGGCGGGGCTTCTAGGGAAGACCAAGGCCCCGGATCCAAGATGGCAGCCCAGGAGAACGGCTGGCACCCGGGTTCTTGGTGGCTCAGCTTCTCGCATGGGCATGAAGGTTCCAACCGAGAGCAAGCCTCCGTTGCCCGCGGGTCCCCTGCGGAGTCCCCGAATTAACTTCCGTGACCAACTCCCCGCCGACTTCAAGGTAACACTGGTAGACACAGAACACCCACTGCCAAATGTGGGGGAGAAGGCGGAGAAACTGGATCCGTCCCGCATTGCTGGGCGGAATGTAAAATAGGAAAAGTCTGGGAAAAGTTGGCAGGTTCTTAAAAATTCAGATCCGTCTACCAGGCAGGCCAGCTACTGCAGTCCTGGGCGATGGGCACAGATGCAAACTTACGCCCACACCCAGACCTGTCTGTGAATATTCGCAGCAGCTTTATTGGCAGTCACCCCACCCCGGAAACAACCCGTGCGCGGTCTCTAACGGGTGAACGATTGATGGGTAGAACATTCCTACGGTGGGATGCGGGCTCTCGCTCTCTTTTGGAGCCTCTGAACTTAAGTTTTATTTTTATTTTAAGTGCATTTATTTATTTTGAGAGAATGCGTGTGCAAGCGCGGGAGGGGGAGAGAGAGAGAGAGGGAGGGAGGGAGAGAGAGAATCCGAAGCAGTCTCCATGCTCAGCGTGGAGCCCAACGCAGGGCTCGATCTCACAAACCACGGGATCATGACCTGACCTGAAGCGAGATTCGGATGCTCAAACACAGAGCCCCCCGGGCACCCTTGAACTTATTTTTATTTAAATGGGAGGTATCAGTACGAATCACTCTGGTGACAGATGGACAGATAGATAAATGGGTGGATGGTTGTGTGTGCACATAGATGCGTGGGTTGATATGCACCTGCACATTCCCCAGCTCATGGCTCGTAAGGAGGGCAGTGACAAGGCCCGCTCGTAGCCGGGCCTCACGAAGGCTCTGTCACGCTCTCCTCTAAGGACATGCCTCCCGCAGCGGAGTGGTGCAGGCAGTCTCAGAAAACGCTGGAGCAAATACAGCTTCGTTTCTCATTCAGTATGTGGACAAGCAGCCGCGGCACCTATTAATGGAAAAAAGACTGATGGTGCGGTGGTGGGTTTTGAGATTAAACAGAGGGAGGATGGCTTGTCCGGGCATGAGGCGTTCTATCAATACACGTCCCTGTGGCTTCATAACATGTTCCTAAATCCTGATGGAACATTTTGTGGTCAGCTGGTTCTGGGACAAAACGAGGACCTGCCACCTGATGTTTACGACCTTCCATATAAGCTCTCGGACAAAATTTGTCTTACGTTATGCTTGAGGCAGAGCGAAACAGAAGTATAAACCACCTCCAATTCCCGGGGGGGATGGGCCCCAGTCCTGAAGAAAGAGAACGCGCCTGAAGCTTGTTGTAAATTGACCTCTGGGAGGTGTAATGAACCTGGCTGTAGTTAAAGAAAACTTTATGTAAGGTTCGTGTTTCCTTGCGTTAACTTTTCTGCATGTGAGACCCCGCAGGATTTAAAGGTTTACTTAGAAGATCCAATCTGAACCTTTTCCCCTCCAATCTGGCTGGCTGTGTGTCCACTTACTTTAAATGGAGAACATTCTTACGCTGTGCCAGGGGTTTAAGGAGTGTGGTCCGGCACTGCATTCCACTGGGCTCAGCGCTAGGCTCCCTGGGTGTGCCTAAGCCCACTCTGTAGAGGGCGCTGGGAAATGTATGTGTGCACGTATCCATACACACACACGTCTGTCTATCTATCTTTTTTGAGAGAGAGAGAGAGAGGGAGAGACAGAGGCAGAGCATGAGCAGGGGAGGGGCAGAGAGAGAGGGAGACACGGAATCCCAGGCAGGCTCCAGGCTCCGAGCCGTCAGCACAGAGCGCGACGCGGGGCTCGAACTCACGAACCGCGAGATCGTGACCTGAGCCGAAGTCGGCCGCTCAACCGACTGAGCCACCCAGGCGTCCCTACATCCTGACTTTGGAAAATGGTGTATGTATTTATTTTTAGGGTATCTGAAGTTCGGAGTCAAAGCTACCCACGATGTCTGCTCAGGGGGGATGTGCCTTCCGTTTCATCTCTGCCCCCTGCTCCCCCACCCCCTTCTTTCTCCACCCCACCCGAATCCCTTTCATTTCTGGTTTATCCTTCCTATGAGCATTTTGCACCACCGAGCAGATGCGTGTGCGGGAGTGTATTATAGACAGCATGTCCTGGAAATTACTCCCAATTCAGTTCCTCGTTCCTTCCCCTCTTCCTTTTAAATAGAGTTTGGTCTTTAGAGCAGTTTTAGGCTGGCGGCCAAACTGAGTGGGAAGTACAGAGACTTCTCATACGCGCCAGCTCCTGACGGGCACAGCCTCCCCCAATTCCACCCCTTCATCCCCCATCCTCTGCTGTAGCTGCCTAGTACTTTGCTTGAGGATGTACCACAGGTTATTCCAGCACTCCCCTTTGTCTGGAGATTTTTCATGATCTCCGGTTATTTGCGGCTACAAACAGTGCCATAAGGAGTCAGCTTGTGTGCACGTATTTTTATATGTTTGGGGGAATATCTTCAGGCGGCTTCCTGGAAGTGGGGTCTCTGGGTCGAGACATCAGTGCATGAGCAGTTTACCTCAAACTTGCCACGTTTCCCTCCCGAAGGGCTGGGCCAGTCTCCCTTCACCATCCACATATGAGAGTGCCCGTTTCCCAGCAGCCTCGCCAGCAACGTGTGTTCGCGTGCTTTGTAATTTTTGCCTGTTCGTTAGGTGAGAAATGGGATCTCCGTGTTGGTTTAATTTTCACCTAACTGTGAGTGCGTTTGGATACTTTTTTGCATGTTTAAGAGCCATTTTCCTATCTTTTCTTGTGAGTTTTCTCCTCTCACGTCACGTTCTATTTCAGTCTGAATTCGAGATATTTCAGTCTGAATTTGAGAAGCCCCAATTTCAGCAAGAATTGAATTTCTTTTTCAGTGACGTGTAATTAGGTTCAGGCTCAGTATTGGTATCTAACTCTGACAGTGCCTTGAGAAACTTCCAGCAGTGGGGGTAACGCACTGTTTGGAGGGTGTGTGGTGCTGGGGGCTGGGCGCTGTTGTATTAGAATTGGGTTGATCGTGGTACTAAAAGAGTTTGAAGGAGGCCCTGGGAAAATTTATTCCTGGATCCCAGTAACAGCCCTTTCCCCCGTCACAGAGGCCGCTCAGATCTGTGAGAGCTCGTGGGACGGGGGCAGGGGGGCTAAGAGTGAGGACTGACTTTGGGCGCATGCGAGTGAATCCCAGTCACCTGCCGAAGCACGTGGGCTGAGGCCTGTTCTCTCTCCATTGGAAAGGAGAGGAACCAATGCAGGTTAGCCCTGAACCGAGATTCTCCTTGAGGTCCAGATCAGAGGGGCTGCGGGAGAACTTGGACATGATTGTCTCACTCTGTGACTCGGTGGAATTTAAGGTCGCGTCTGTGCACCGCCAGAACCACATGTGGATCCGGAAGCCACATCAGGCCGAGGAAGAACCGGCCCACGATGTTTTCATCATCAGAGATTAGAATCAATCCAGGCGCAGACATACCCACGGCGGCCCCTTGCTGGCCAACCCCAGTTGCCCAAGGTCCCGGCTGCTGACTCCAGAAACCCCATCCAGTGCTGTGGGGTTTGTGCCCCTGTGCGCATAGTTCCTACATAGTTCCTATTCTAGGAAAGCTAGAATATACTTTCCATCATACAGGTATCTCTGGCCATGTCTTATCTGCAAATCCGGGTTAGATTTTTCCTCCCTTCCTCGATCCTTCCCTCCTCCCTTCACCCTTTTCTCCACTCTCCCTCTCCTCCCCACTTCTCTCTCTCTCTCTCTCTCTCTCTCTCTCTCTTTTTCTGAGAAATAGTCCTGGCCCTCATGGAACTCACAGTCTCTATGGAAGGAGAGAGAAGGCCAATGCATACATTAACAGGTACTTTTCCCCAGGCCAAAGTGCAACTTTTGAGTAAATGAGTCTAGAAACAGCACTCCGTTTCAGTAGTTCTGTTTTCGGAATTAGAGAATGAAGTGAAGCAATACTAGTGAGATCCCATAGAAGGCACCAGAACTGTCTCGCTGGGTGCCGCATTGGAGGAGACCGTCCGTCGGCATGATTTAGCCGAGCATCTACTATGGAGGCCTGTGTGGCGGGCTTCAAGGGACATAGACCCTCTGAGCGAGGGACTGTCTCAATATGCACGCTGCTGTTCCAGTCCCGGAGGAACAGGATGCAGACAGGAAATGACCTGAGAGAAGAGAGAGGGCCGTGCAGTCCCGACGGCTACCCAGAGGAACCTTCCTGGAGGAGGAGGCTTGGCAGATGAGTAGGGCTGGCTTGATGCATGCAGCCAGGTGAAGGTCCACTGCTTTTCATGGGGCATTCGGACATGGGGATTGGACAGTCCAGTCCCTGGAATTTCAACTCCGTCCTGTTTCAGCATTTTGAAGACTTGGGACTGCTTTTCACCCCGCCGTATTACTTAATTCCTCACCCCAGCCCGTAGAAGTCCTTGTGGTTATGACCCCCATTTTCTGGATGAGCAAACAGAGGCTCAGAAAGGCGATGTGGCTTTCACAAGGGAGCCAAGCTGAGGAGGGCGAGTCTGAGCCGAGCCTTTTCATCCCCAGAATGCGACTTCCCACCAGTCCGCCGTGCTCAGAGAGGCAATATCTCCAGGCACGTGAGCTGCAAATGAGAGGCAGACACACATTTCTGGATTCATACAGGGAAACACCAACCAGCCACGAGCATTAGTTGGTGCTGCGCGTTTTAACGTGGATAAGTCTTTAAAACTTAAAATGGAATAAGAGGAGCGCCTGGGTGGCGCAGTCGGTTGAGTGTCCGACTTCGGCTCAGGTCATGATCTTGTGGTTCACGGGTTCGAGCCCCGCATCGGGCTCTGTGCGGACAGCTCGGAGCCTGGAGCCTGCTTCCGATTCTGTGTCTCCCTCTCTCTGACCCTGCCCCCATTCATGCTCTGTCTCTCTCCGTCTCAAAAATAAATAAATGTTAAAAAAATAAAAAAAAAAAAAGAAAAAAAGAAAAAAAAATGGAATAAGAAACTTAAAAAGCAAGTTGCCAGGGCATGCCTAGAACAAGGCATCATTGTGTGCAGCCTAAAACACAGAGCACAATCTCGTACATTTTTATGAACATGCAATTAGGCAGTGACAGTATGAACCAAAATATAAACGTGGAAATCGTACAAGCGTCGGGATAGCGGCTATCTCTGGGGACGGCAGGAGGTGGGTGGGATGAGGTGGGGGTGCCCAGGAACTTCAGCACATCTGCGTCTTATTTCCGAGCTGGGTGGGGGCATGGGTGTTGTGTTTTTCTGCACTGTTTAGCTGCCTGGTGTATATAGTAATCAAAATGGCAATTAGGTGATGGGTTACAGTGGTCAGTCTGGTACATTTTTCTCTCAATTATTATCTCTCTAAGTTTGCTTGTCTTTTGGGAAAAGGGGGGCATTTCCCTTGAGGGGAAACGAGACAAGAAGCTTTTCCTGAAGCGATCGGAGACATAGATGGCCTAACGCGTGCTGTGGCTCAGCTTAGCATGTGATGCACGTTACCTGTTTGGTCCACTGACCCGAATCTTGCATCAGTGGCCCCCACCAGTGGCTAGGGCTTTCTCAGAGCCCGAAGAGTTGTTGTCGGCACCTGCTTCTGGTTCCGTGAGACTGAGGGTGTTGTATATAAGCGTGTTCACTGTTCCCAAGTCAAAGAATCAGAATCTGAACTAAATTCCCAGACAACTCCAAACGTAAAACCCAGGGAGAGCAACAGTACTGAGGCCAGGAATAGAGAGCGCCATTCATTCATTCCATGAGCTTTTCCTGTGCCTACAGTGTTCCAGGAATTCTAGATACTGGGGCTACGGCAGGAAGCAACAGAAATATCACGCTTGTCCTGGTAGAAACATTTGCTCCCTCAAGGGAAACATCCTGTGTTTCCAAAAAACAAGTAAGCACGCTTACAGCGATAGTGATTCCAAACATTACTTAAACCATTGCCAACATAAGAGCATACATTTGGAAAGTTTGATATGCTTACAACTGAACAGCAGCGCACGTTAATTTTCATTCATGTATTAAATGCCGTTTATTGCGCACCTACTATGTGCCAGGTGCTGTCCTAAACACCGAGGATGCAGCGAAGATCCCAGGACTGCCTGTCATTGGTCTGATCTGAGCCAGAGGCTCACCCCTGAACCAATGACTGTAACCCGGAGGATGGATATTCTGATTGGCTGTGCCCGGTCACATGTCCACCCCTGGAACGTTTGGCCTCCGTCCGAACCACACAGACCAAATCGAAACAGATTGGTTTCCCAGAAAGAAAACCGAGGGCTCTTCCATGGGGTTTCTCTCGATGCCCCTGTTGGTCACACAGGTGCCCGTGGCTGGGTGCGTCTCCGCGGCTGACGGCCACAGTGCGCCGAGCTGAGGTTGAAGCCAGGGCGCTGTCTGCTGTCCCTGCTCCTGCCAGTCGAGGTGCGGCTGATTGAGGAGGACACCCGACGCAGGCTCTGCTGCTGCCTTTGCCAACGTGAGCCGATCCGTTCGTGGGACTTCTTGTCGAGTAAGCAAAACATTGTTTTCTGCCTCAGTCTACATTGCCGTTCGGTCGCAAAGTTAGCGCCTGCAAACAGCAGAAGTTGTTTGGGAAGCTGGAAGTCGGTAAAAAGCCGCACCGGGTTAAAGTCAAGGTCTCTGCGCGGCTGCGTTTCCTCTGGAGGCTCCGGAGAATTGCATTTCGTCGTGCATTTGGGTTGTTTCTGACCGTGGCGGGCTGGGGCCCTGGCTCCCTTGCTGGCGGTCCACTGAGGGTGGAGCCCAGCTTGCAGAGGAGGCCCTCGTTCCTGGGCCCGTGGCCCCCTTCCTCTCAAAGCAGCAGTGGCAGGTGAGTCACGTCGTGCTTCCCGCCTCTCCTGCCATTACCTGTCTCCTGCCACCTTCTTGCACTTTTAAGGGCTCAGGTGATGGGGACCCCCGGGATAGTCCAGAACAGGCTGCCTGTCTCCAGCCCCTGATGTTAGTGCCACGTGCAAGACTGCAAGACTTCCTCTGCCAGGCAGGGTAACGGCCTCCCAGGTCGCAGGGAGTAGGTCTCCGACATCGTGCGGGGCATTGCCGGTCACAGGGGCTAATCAGAGTGTTGAAGCACTGTGCGTGGCTAGGGTGAAGGGAAAATTGGGGTCCTCCGACCTCTGACCGGAGCTCCTGACCGTCCCCGTGCAGACCGATAGCCTGCTGCTAGCACAGCACGTGTGTGTCTGTCCCCTCCCCCCCAGGGGACAGAAGAAGCCGCCCCTGGCTCAGCGAGGCTGGTGGCCTAACTTCTCCCTGAGCTGCTTCCCCCGGATGTGAGTGGGGGCAGTGGGGCCTCCTGGCTAGGACCGTCTGAGCTGGGATCCCCAGCTCCCCTGGCTCCCCAGCTCTGGATGAGTCGCTCGTTGGGGACTCGGCCTTGGTTTCTTCTCCTGCCGCGTCCGGAGGCTCAGGCCTCCCACGACGCAAGGCTCACTTCTAGGCCACAAGGGACCGAGTAGAACCAGGGCCGAGCACGTCCTGCTCCCGAGATGTCCGCACTGTAGCGGGAAAGTCGCTGCATAGGCAGTGCAGGATGTGAACCCTGGGAATAAGCGAGCGTTGTCAGCAGGACGTAGGTGCTGAAGAGAGCGCGTCAGAAATCGTGCGTTAGGAAGGAAGGCTTCGCGGAGACATCTGGACGAGGAGCAGGAGCCAGCCGCCGAGTCCGAGGGAGAGCAGTACGGGCGCATGAGGCCGACAGGTGTAAAGGCCCTGGGGCAGAGCAGTCGACAGGCCATCCGTGCGAGGGGGGATCTGAAGGAGCCTCGGAGCCCAGAGAGACACCCAGGAGCCCTGCCGAGCCACACGGGGCCACCTGTCTAACTCAAGTCTCCTCGCGTCAGAGATGCTGACAGAAGCCCGACCCTGTGCGAAGGCAGAAGTGTAGCTTGGGCTCTTTCTCGAGGGTCTAAAGGATCTCTCAGTTTTCCCTGTGGGGCTTTGCTCACTTGAGAGGTTTTTGTGTTTGCTTTTGTGTTTTACTTAGAGTAATAGTAACAACAAACCGACTTGTCTGCCAAGTAGATCTATTCTATTTTTTTTTTTTTTTTTTTTAGTAAAAAAACCTCATTACTAGGTAGCTGGTTCAGTTTAGCTATTTCACATTTTATAGTTGGATAGTTTCTTTGCCGTGACCCTATGCAGTAAGCAATTCTTTAAGAAAAAAAAAAAAATCCAAAGGGCCAGCTCCAAGCAGGCATACAGGGCACATTTTGCGATTTCACTGCAACCAGAGGCGTGTTGTGTGGGGATCTGCTTACGGTGGATCCCTTCTAAATGGGCTGTGCCTTTATCTCCAACAATTCCAGCTTAAAAATACTTGTAAAATTTTTTTTTAACGTTTTATTTATTTATGAGACAGAGAGACAGAGCATGAACGGGGGAGGGGCAGAGAGAGAGGGAGACACAGAATCGGAAGCAGGCTCCAGGCTCCGAACCGTCAGCCCAGAGCCCGACGCGGGGCTCGAACTCGCGGACGGTGAGATCGTGACCTGAGCTGAAGTCGGACGTTTAACCGACTGAGCCACCCAGGCGCCCCATTCCAGCTTTAAAATACTTGTGTCGTGGGTTAGGTTGACTCCTGTTCACTGTCATTTAGACAGATGACTTCAGGGATCACTTCATAAGAGAAAAGAAGAAGAGAATGTATTTCATGCCATTATAATTTATAATCCCTAATTATAGAATGAGGTACTTTAATTATGCAAAAGTGCGTGCGTTTTGATCCGCGCGGTCTAGGTCCGTGCAGCTCTTTGCAAATGTTTATCACACCCTTCTCTTTGCTGCCTGCATTTTGTTCACAACGCCAGAACTTACTGTCTGAAAATGTGTCTGTCACTTTGATTACACGCTGCTTGCCGAGCGTTGCCGACTGGGGCTCTCCGCATCCCCAGCACAGAACTGGCAGCTTGTTAGAGCTCATTAAATATTTGTTGAATTGAATTACATTTGAAATACTATATTAAAAATCTTGCACCAACCTGCAGGGTCCTTAGCGGTGAGTTTTGTTCTTACCATGGCAATACATTTGCATTCATATTTAATAAATACATTGCAGCTTTCCCCTCTAAGTGGCAATAAAAACTTTTATGCGGTATTTGGGCTCCACTGGGTTTAGCTAAAGGAGCCTTCTACCCGCCCTTGGGGTTGGGGCGTCAGGATCAATGTTAGGAGCTGTTTGTCTGGAGGAAAGAGAAGTTTCACTGAGCCAGCAAAGTGACCATTTTGAATTGCTTGGGGTCTGATTTAATGCTGATTCGAGCATTTGCAATTTTGCTTGGGTATAAAGTAGAAAGGGCCAGTTCTTCTCTCTGCGAATTTGAGAAGGATTTGATTTGGAATGGAAGAGTCGTGGCGGACTGCGAGGAAATCCAAACTCAGCGCCCCCAAACTCAGGCTCTTCCCCGAAACCTCACCATCCTCTCCGACCTCCTCTTGCAACGTCCCTGCTCCTGCCGTCCAGCCACGTGGACTTCCGGGGGGTTCCGTGAATCTCCACGCTGGTTCCCATCTCAAGGTGGTTTGTGATCGTTCTGCCGTCTGCTGAGAGCGCTGTGTGCCTGGACTTCTGCGGACCTGGCTTCTCCTCCTCAGAGGGTTACAAGCCCCGACACCCCCCTCCCTTTTTTTTAAACGTTTATTTATTTTTGAGACAGAGAGAGACAGAGCGTGAGCATGGGAGGGGCAGAGAGAGAGGGAGACACAGAATCCCAAGCAGTTTCCAGGCTCCGAGCTGTTAGCACAGAGCCCGACGCGGGGCTCGAACTCACAAACCGTGAGACCATGACCTGAGTCGAAGTCGGAAGCTTAACCGACTGAGCCACCCGGCCGCCCCTCGACACCCCCTTTCTTAAGAGCCCTGTTGTTCCAGGCCAAAGAGGCCCCATGCGAGGCAGTCTCTCCCACGACCCAGCTTCGTTTTCTGCACTGTATTTATTAGCCCGTGGGGTCATCTTATTGCTTATTTATTTAGCATCCGTGACCCTCACTAGAACATCAGCGTCGTGCAGGCAGGGACCGTGCCTGAGTTCCTCAGCTTTACCCAGGACCAAGGACAGGGCTTCCCATGCCAGCAGTGAACTTGTGTGCTGTGGGGCCTTGTGGTAGGAAGTAATAACGTGGGATCTGACGAGCCCCATTAAACCTGAGATGCTGAGGTCAGGACTCCCATTCCGTGTCCCACCTGTAGGGCTCTCCTGTTTTTCGTTTGTGCTCGTTTATCGCCAATGTGAAGATTTCGGGAGGGCAGATGTCGTGGTGGGACGGATCAGTTTGTGGTGCCTCTGCCTGACAGGTGGGTGACACAGGGGACCCCGCTCTGGACTTTGGGTTTCCTCATCAGGGACTTTCCTTTAGGATCTCTGCGGAAGAAATGGTTAGCAAGGAAAGAGAGGCGTATCCAGACCCTCTGACTCCCCGAGACTCATCTCTCTGGAATATCTTCTCCCTTGAAGTCTGACATCCCAGGATCCCTCGGTCCATTGGGGAAGACGGAGCAGATTAACATATGAGCCGTAGACCTGGTTCATCCAAACCGTCACAAAGGCACTTGAGGGCTGGGGACTCGTCCGTGATCACCTTCCTTGACTTTACAGCCTGTCTTCTGGTCCCACTCACCAGGGCTTAGATTTGGGGACATAACATGATTTCTTTGGGCCTCAGTTTCTACGTCTTCCTACACGAAGGTTTGGTGGAACCAATTTAGAGCTGCTAAAAGTGGGCCACTTCCCTCTTTCGGCAGAGTTTCCGGAGGACTGGGTGAAAGGTACGTGGCAGAGGGTGTGATGGGAACCTGAGCCAAACAGAGCCTCTTGCGAAGGGCTTTCCAACCCAGTGCACGTCAGAGTGCTGGTGACTGGCCTTTTGGGCCCAAAGGATGCCGCTCATCCACGAAATGTTGTTGATCTAAAGCAGTGGTTCTCAAAGTGGGGCTCCAGGGACCCCTGGGGTTCCTAAGACTCTTTAGCCATCACCGTTATTATCAGCAGCCGCATGTTATTTGCTTTCTCTTTTCTGGATTATTCATGTGTATACAGTGGAATTTTCCAGAAGCTGCGTGATGTGTGGTATTGCAACAGACTGAATGCAGAAACTTGTGTGAGAATCCAATTGTCTTATCCTGAGTGAGACATCAGAGATTTGCAAAAATGTGAAACTGTGCCCCTCTTGGCACAGATTTTTTTATTTAAAAAAAGAACAGTTATTTTCCATAAATATGTCACTTATGTTAACACCTCCTGGGTTTATTGTTGTTGTTTTTTTAATGCGTTAATAGTTCTTTTTTAATTCTCAAAAAAAAAAAAAATAAACGGAAATCTGAAATAACTTCTTAAACTTGAACTCCACCGAGGCACACGGGAGTTTTCCAGTATTTGAGTTATTTTTAGGGTTTGTAGGGTGCACACCTCAGTTCACCTCCTCTCAACACAGGATTTTTCTTTCCTTGTCTAGAAACGGAAGGCAACCGGTCGTGACGGGTAGCGGTAACCGGGGACTGCTTGTCATTTGTTGGTTCTGCGACTCTGACCTGCTTCTTGCCGGGATCCGGCCTGAAAGTGGGAGAGAGGGAGCCTCCGTCCCTAAGGACGTTCTGTGGGGCTTTTTTGCCCGGCTTCCTGATGCAACTGCTCCTGCAGACCCCTTTCCTTTCCTCTGGCTCGGCCTTACGGCCGCTTGCAGAATTTCCAGGTCTTAATTGGTCAACTCATATACCTTCGTGCTGGCTAGCCAGTTCTAATTATGTGCTGGAATGGAGGGAAGAAAGGAAAACATTTGCGGCCTAATGAGAAATGAGATTGGGCAGATATTCCTAGCTCTGCTTACAGCGTAAATTCAATAACTCAATTTTGGTGCCTTTGTGCTGGAGGGAAAAAAAAAAGCCATAGGAGTTAGATTCCATTTTGCAGCTGGGCCGGATTGCACAGCTCAAGTCACAGGATCAGAAAAAGCATTTCCCTCGCCAAGCAGGCTAATGAAGCCCCTAATAGGATTTACTGACCAGAAGAACCACAGACCAAGAAACAGCAGCCAGGTTCTACCTACTTGCCATTTGTATGTAAATTTCACATATAACGGATGTCGTGTCAGAAATTTTATTGCAGTTGGAACAGAATATGGTGTGATATTTGAACTCAGATACAAAAAAAAAGACAGCCTGTGTGTATATGTGCACGTGAAAACTCCCGCTCACTCTTGATTTCTGTAAGGAATTCAGTCTCCGATCCTGATTCTGTGATCACAGTGGTTGAGCTTGGCTAAAAATACAGCCATCGCCGAGAGGTTGGGATGTGGGGAATGAACTTTGAGCGGAGCGAAAACGGCCAAGTCTTGCCTTATTAATAGCTCTTGGAATGTGATGCCAGTGTGTACTTTACCAGTGACGCCTCCAATGACTGTAAAAAGTGCTCTGTGCCCATTCCTTCACTGGATTATTTGTTTTTCGGGTGTGGAGTTTGGTGAGTGCTTTATGGATTTTGGATACTAGCCCTTTTGTCTCATATGTCATTTGCAAATATCTTTTCCCAGTCTGTCGGTTGCCTTTTAGTTTTGTTGATTGTTTCCTTTGCAGTGCAGAAGCTTTTTATCTTCATGAGGTCCCAATAGTTCATTTTTGTTTTTAATTCCCTTGCCTTTGGGGATGTGTCAAGTAAGAAATTGCTGCAGCTGAGGTCAGAGAGGTTTTTTCCTGCTTTCTCCTCTAGGGTTTTGATGGTTTCGTCTCACATTCAGGTCCTTTATCCATTTTGAGTTTATTTTTGTGAATGGTGTAAGAAACTGGTTTAGTTTCATTCTTCTGCATGTTGCTGTCCAGTTCTCCCAGCACCATTTGTTAAAGAGACTGTCTTTTTTCCACTGGATACTCTTTCCTGCTTTGTCAAAGATTAGTTGGCCATACTTTTGTGGGTCCAATTCTGGAGTCTCTATTCCATTGGTCTATGTGTCTGGTTTTGTGCCAATACCATGCTGTCTTGATGATTACGGCTCGCAAACTGGTACAGCCAGTCTGGAAAATAGTGTGGAGGTTCCTCAAAAAATTAAAAATAGATCTACCCTATGACCCAGCAGTAGCACTGCTAGGAATTTACCCAAGGGATACAGGAGTGCTGATGCATAGGGGCACTTGTACCCCAATGTTTACAGCAGCACTTTCAACAGTAGCCAAATTATGGAAAGAGCCTAAGTGTCCATCAACTGATGAATGGATAAAGAAATGGTGGTTTATATACACAATGGAGTACTAGGTGGCAATGAGAAAGAATGAAATATGGCCCTTTGTAGCAACGTGGATAGAACTGGAGAGGGTTATGCTAAGTGAAATAAGTCACACAGAGAAAGACGGATACCGTATGTTTGCACTCTTATGTGGATCCTGAGAAACTTAACAGAAGACCATGGGGGAGGGGAAGAAAAAAAAAAAGAGGTTAGAGAGGGAGGGAGCCAAAACATAAGAGACTCTTAAAAACTGAGAACAAACTGAAGGTGGATGGGGGGGTCGGAGGGAGGGAAGAGTGGGTGATGGGCATCGAGGAGGGCACCTGTTGGGATGAGCACTGGGTGTTGTGTGGAAACCAGTTTGACAATAAATTTCATATTAAAAAAAAAAGTGCTCCGTGTGGCTGAAGGACGGATATTTTTGGAGTTAAATATAGCTAGTCATAGATTAGAGAAACATTGTTCTTTGACTTTTGTTTTTTTTTAATGCTGAAGAAAACGAACAGACATGATCAAGATTCAAGTACGCGGATGTCGATTGGTTACGTAATTACTTGCATAATTAACATCGGGGAATAAAGGAGCCGCAGGTGGCTGCTTTAAAAACTATACATCACTCGCTGTACCTCATGGTTAGTAGGTTTTGCTTGTTGTGGCTGAACTACTCGTAGTGCTGTTGGAGGCAGAGGAAGGGAGATCCTGCCTTTCAGTGAGACCAGCATATAAATTAAAACGCCTTCTTTGTAACTGTGTGTTTTTCAACTCTTCTCTCTCTACCAGTTATCAGATTGTGGATTGCCTTAGAATCAGTTTCAGCGGTACCGAGTGTGAGAGATATCGGATCTCCTTTTTAATTTCAGGTGATTAAATCTCGGGGCGTTGGGATATCTTAACCCAACACATACTGCTATCTGTTAGAGATGCTTTCACTGCAAGTAATAGGAAGCTCGGGTAACTTAACCCACTTGAGATAGTGCTTTGTTTCGCTTGCTCAGCAAGATGTCCAGATCTAGGCAGCTGCTGGCATCAGTTTGGGTTTTCAAAAATGGTAGGCCCTCGAACCATATGATCGTCCCTGACTTTCCCTCGTGGTCACAGCATGGCTGCCTAATGCCAAGCATCACAGCCGTGTTCAAGGCAGGAAGTAGGGTGGAAGACGCTGAACCCAGCGATGCTGGTCTCTTTTATCAGGACAGTCAAGCGGTTCCGGAAGCCCCCATCTAATACCGGGTTGTGTCTCACTGGTCAGGGCTGTTCCACCCAGGCACCTGGAAAAGTGAGCATTTACTTTCCCAACAGCCTGTGGGGCTCACTCCCTGGATAATCAAGTAAACTCTTACTGGCAGTATAGCTCCAGTTGCCAAGGGCTTGGAAGTACAGTAACGATCAAGATAAACATCCTTAATGTTAGAGGAATTACGGAGTTTTGAGGGGAAGGGTGTTAAATAACCAATTAAGTGATTAAGTATTGAACTACAGTTTGCTATTAAATGCACACCGACACGAAAGAGGTAGGCCAGAGCTCTGTGGACCCAAGGGAGTCCATGCTTCTTGGAGTCTAACCCTTGAGCTGGGTCTGAAAGGACGAACACCAGTACACCGAGTGAAGAGAAGGAAATGACTGTTTTCGGAAGGACAGCGTGGACAGAGCTGTGTGGCCAACCAGCGCCGAGGTCAGAGCGCAGGCAAGGAGGGGCCTCTGTTCCCATAGGGCAGGATGTCAGTGTCATTTCCGAACGCCCTCCAGAGCCGCTGCTGCATGCTGGGAAGGGCCATCCTCCGCCCATGCCGGGACGGTCGCTTTGGGGCACACGAGTCGCCTTTGCTGCCTTCTGTCTTCTGCCGTTGATAACCGCGAGCCTGTGCTATACGAATGATTGAGTCCTGCTACATCTTCATTGTCTGTACTTTGCTTGGACCCCAGGAATTCTCCGCTCCTCCTTGGGCTTGTCTCAGGAAATCTTGGCTCAGTGTCACCGAGTCACTCTGCTATCGCTCCCCCCCCCCCCCCCCCCCCCCAGTTCACGTCTGACAGGTGGCTGCAGTCTGCCCACGAAGGCATCGAAGATGTTGACGTGACTGGTGACGGTGGCTGTCGCTCCTTCCCGTGAGACTAGCTTATTGGCCACCGGTTCGGCAACGGGTATTCTCTGCCACCGACAGCTTTCCCGTCCTTACGTGATTTCGTACTTGAGGGGCTCGGCCAACAAGTGCATGTGCAAGGAGTGTCCTTCAGAGACCTAAATAGAAGGTCACGTGTGTGGCGGGCGTGTCTGTGCAGAGGGAGGGAGGTCACCGACACGTTTTGCCCAGTTGTGGGTATTTTATTTTTTGCGGTGAAGGCTACGAATACCGCTAAGCCTAAACCGTTTTCTCCTGAAGTCAACTCATAAGGATAGTGAACCTTATTAGGTTTCTCAGATGTAGAATGCCTGGGATGAAATGGCATGTTCTGTAGCGTCGTGTTTGCAGTATGGGGTATCTCAGACTTCTGCTTGGCTCGCTTCCCCCTGTCATCCCTTCCCCGAGGTACGGGGACAGGCGTGGCTCAGCTACTGAGCAACCAGATAAAAAAAACAAAGGCTACAGACACTTTTTGCACGTTACTTCTACGTGTAAAGAAGAAAGATGTATGCACTCAGGGAATGAGGGTTTTTGCTCAGTCTCAATGAAATGCGCCGTGAGTTGGAAAAAGGGTGGTGGGGGCCGGTGTCTGCCTTTGTCCTTATCACCATCAGCAGGGAGGCAGGTCGACCCCAGAGCGGTGCCCAGAGGGCATTTTGGTCACGTCCAGAGAATGCAGCCGTCCACGGCAACGACACGATGCTTGCCCCTGGTCCGCTGGGAGGGACACCCGTCTGGGCTCTGGGACTTCTCAGCATCCTTTCCCCATCGTGGGCAAGTTCAAGACTCCCTGGACATCCCCAGCGCCCAGAACCCAGCACCCCACACAACACGAGGCTTCACGGGCTTTTGTAGGCAAAAGCCATTCCTGTCGCCAGCGGGGCACCGGACGGTCTGACTGGAGAGCTCTCACCCAGCGTGGCCCGGACGGTGGTGGAACCCGGTACCCTGTGGCTCTGACCTGCGCAGGGGACCCAGACGTGAACTGGTTTGACTTTTGTGCTGCTGAGTCCTAGGTGGTGAATTCACGCTGGCTCACGGTGGGTGGCACGGAGATGGCCGATGTCCTGTAGCAGATTGCTGATCATAATAACGTAATCATAAATTTAGGAGTAGCAGTAAAAATCAGCGATGTGAATGTTGTTTTAGGATCAGGGCGAGACGTGAGCAGCCCGGGCTCTGAGCTCCCCTGTGCGTCTGTTCCCAGTGGCAGGAGCCTCCAGCTACTTGGAATCGTCCTCAGGAAGTGAGCTTTGAAAACCTCGCACTGCTTTTTGTTCAGCTTCAGTCCATTCAGCTCAGGTCTTGATCTCGCGGTCTGTGGGTTCGAGCCCCGCGTCGGGCTCTGGGCTGATGGCTCGGAGCCTGGAGCCTGCTTCCGATTCTGTGTCTCCCTCTCTCTCTGCCCTTCCCCTGCTCATGCTCTGTCTCTCTCTTAAAAATAAGTAAACATAAACAAATTCTAAATAAATAACAAAAGAAAGAAAACCTTACACCTAGCAGGGGTGGGCCGTGTCTGGTTCCTCCTGAGGACTGTGTGCCCCCTCCTGCCCTCCTCCCAGTGTGGCCAGGATGCCCGCTTCCTCCTGGGTCCCCTGGGCTTCCCCAGCTCCCTCCACCTCGTGGGGACCCCTCCCCATGTCCAGGTCCCATCCACACCTGCCCGGACACATCCACATCTGCCCCGTTTCCATCGCTCGCGGTCCCCGCAGCAGACAGCACCCTGGTTCCCAGCATGTCCGTGAAACAGAGAAGTAACACACGCTTGGCAAAATGCACGTTAGAGCTCCTTCTGGGTGCTGGTAAAAGCACCTCAGTTTTCAAAGGCAAAGCCATTCACTGCTCCCCTCCCCGTATCTCCCGGAGGAAAGGGGACATGTGAGGATCGCCTTTCACCAGTGACCAGCTCTCCTCTGATCGTACCTTTTTAGGAACAAAATGATTTTATGGATACGTCCAATTAGCATGATGAAGACAGTCGCTGGAGTAACAACAACGGCGTGAGGACCTGTGGGAAGTCCCAGGGGAAATAGAAAGTGGCAGCACGTCCACAGCCCCTTTTAAGCCTCCCCCATGGGGGCCATCACCCCAACACCCAGACGCAGGCCATCACCCGGGCGCTCATGCAGCAGGAGCCCGTATGTATGTGGTGATGAACGAGTGTGCGCTTGGGAAGCGGTGACTGTCTGCTGACTGGCTAACACGTGGCTCCGTCACTGGGCTTCCGGATTGTTCCATTACCGGGCTGCACTGCTGCGGGAGGCTTTGATTCTCTGCGCCTTTTTATCCAGGAATGACCTAATTCTATTTAAGGTGGCGAAAGTTACTTGAGCTCATGGTTGCCATAAAGATTTCGACAACATTTTTCAAATCGGTTACTATTGTGCTCATGCTTTTCAGTGCAGATTTGAAGACTGCAATGGAGAAAATAGAAATGATTCATGAGGCAAGTGCGAGACATGCATTTTATGTGCAAGGCCAGCGTGGCACCTGCTAGGCAGCAGTCCTTTGATTTTTAAACGTTTATTTATTTTTGAGAGACAGAGACAGAGCACAAGCTCAAGGGGGGCAGAGAGAGAGGGAGACACAGAATCCGGAGCAGGCTCCGGGCTCTGAGCTGTCGGCACAGAGCCCGATGTGGGGCTCAAACTCACGAGCTGTGAGATCATGACCTGAGCCGAAGTTGGACATTTAACTGACTGAGCCACCCAGGTCCCCTCGATTGTAAATCCTGTAAAAAAATTTTTTTTGACATTTATTCATTTTTTGATACAGTCCAAGTGGGGGAGGGGCAGAGAGAGAGGGAGACACAGAATCCGGAGCAGGCTCCGGGCTCTGAGCTGTCGGCACAGAGCCCGATGTGGGGCTCAAACTCACGAGCTGTGAGATCATGACCTGAGCCGAAGTCGGACATTTAACTGACTGAGCCACCCAGGTCCCCTCGATTGTAAATCCTGTAAAAAAATTTTTTTTGACATTTATTCATTTTTTGATACAGTCCAAGTGGGGGAGGGGCAGAGAGAGAGGGAGACACAGAATCCGGAGCAGGCTCCGGGCTCTGAGCTGTCGGCACAGAGCCCGATGTGGGGCTCAAACTCACGAGCTGTGAGATCATGACCTGAGCCGAAGTTGGACACCTAACTGGTTGAGCCGCCAGGCGCCCCTCTGTCCACCCGTCTTAATGAGCATGTATCTTCCAGGGCTGCAGAAGTGGTCCGGCCAGTGTGCATCTCTGGACCAGGCCCTCCCCTGCTCTAAAACATTAACGCCTCTCAGTGCCCTCTGTTTGGGGTACGGTGCTGGTCGCATATGCTTTGCCGCGGTCTTTGTTCTCCGTTCTCTCTGCCACAAACACCTTTAAATCCACAGTGCTGGAAAGAAAGCCATTGTGGGAACGAGTGACTGAGCGAATGAAGAATCGCACGGTGGGGGGGCTTGCCTTCACCCCTGCTGGGACACAGGGGTGATGCCTTCCTGGAAGCCCGGATGAGCCAGACTTCGTCCGGAGCTGGCTCCTGCCTCTTCCTCAAGGGTTCCTCCAAAGGGAAAAAGTTGGGCGAGCAGGCTGGTGGTGCCCATTCCAAGATCCCCGTCCGTCACAGCCGTTGGGGGAGACGCTCAGTCGGCCAGCTCACTTCAACCGCAGGGTGTCTGGAAATCTCTGTCCTGGAGCACGTTCAAACCTCAAGCGAAAAATACGGGGGACAGAGCCTGTAGTTCTGTCGTTTGCTTTCAGCCCCGTGAGGGAGAGCATCTGATTCACCGTGGCTGAAGCAACGTGGGTTGTTCTCTCTTACCGTAGGACGTCCAGAGGTAGGTGGTTCCACTGGTGGTGGGGGAGGGGGGACTCTGCAGCAAAATCATGACATCCAGAGGCTTCCCTGGGTCTTCCCATTCAACCACGTCAGGGAACCGACTCGCTCACGATCCCGGTGTGACCGCAGAGCCCCCAGACATCACTGGGACACACAGCTCTAGCAGCAGGAGGGGAGGGAAACCTCTCCCCCAGCATGATGCTCTTCGGTTACCTTACGTCATAATTCGTTGCCTCGGCGACAATTTGTGATCGACATCTCTGTACCCCCGCACAGAATAAATACCTGTAAAATGAAAAAAAAATCCGTATTTTGTTGGACCACATGACTGAGTGAGCTGTGATGTTTTCTAAAAAAAGAGAGAACAGCACAAATCGTGGTCCTTTGGCTCGTGAGGACGGATGCTTCCTTTTCCGTGAATGGGATCAAGGGTTACGGGAGGAAATCGGCAAACGGGAGCCATCAGTATGAGACACGCTTACGTGTCGGTGTCCTGGGCCTACCAGGTGGCACGGACAGGGCCTTGCTCCCTGAGTGATTCCTGTCTGTGTCACCGGAAGCAGTTCTCAGAGGGAGCGAGCTACATCTGCGTGGCCAGAAGCCACCCCGCGGAGCCTGCCTCCACCTCCCCATGGACCGGGCACGAGAGTGAACAGCTCAATGATCCTCCCCGGAAAGCGGAGCTCGAGCGTCTCTCGGGCTCGGGAGAAGAGCAGAGCCCTGAGATCCGTTTGTTCAAAGCTCGCACCCACTTTGTCCTGTTAAACTCGCGGATACCGAGTTTAACCTGAAGGCTGAGAGCGTGCAGGCCGTGTGAAGCCTTGGGAGCCCGGAGAGGGACGGCAGGAGCTCGGAGCCTAGGTGTTCCCTGGGGCCTGCCCCGTGAGGTGGCCGTCCACACGGACAGTGTCAAGGCCACCTGACTCCTGAGTTCTGCAGCACGAGGGCTCTCTCCTCACCTTCTGTCCTTTCTCCCACCGACCAGATGCAGAGGCCTTGTGCACAGGTCTCCCGCTCCCCCTGAACCTCCAGGCCTCCACATAGCCTGGATCGGCTCACCGGGAGAGGGGCAGGCTCTTTCCTCCGCCTGGGGGCTGTCTCTGCAGCGCCTTCTCGGCCCCGGAGTGCGGTGTGCCCGGTCCCGACCTCTGGCAGAGAGAGGGCGCAGAGGAGTCCCCTGCTATGCGCACCGAGCACACACAAGGTCACCTTGAAGCCCTTGTGGAAAAGAGGGAGGCTGAAATCATAATTTAAATATAATCCTGCCTGTGTTCCACTCCAGAGGCACCTGCTGCGGGGCGTGGGGGGTGGCGGTGGGGTGAAGCCGTTCTTCTGGGTTGGTCTCCGTTTGCTTGGGAAGCTCAGGGCCCAGACATCCCCCTCACGTGAGGCTGTGTATTAGGTGCCTTATGTCTGGCTTAAGGGATCTTCAAAGGTGCTTTTTTAATAATGGCTTTTTTTTTTTTTTTTACCTTATGCATGCTGAGCCCTAAACTCTCCTGTAAGATTCAACTCCATTCACCCTTGGTAAAGCTCTCTAAGAATTTAATATATTTTTAAGACTTCAGGAGGTGATGCCGTTTTCACGGAAGCTGATGCGTATGCGTTTCCAGCAACGGGTCGATAGGAAACTTGACAAGGATTCGTGGCGATAGGGACACGCCACGCATCCAGTCTTGAACGGGTGCTATCCTTGGAGAGCCAGGGAGGCAGACAAAACCATCCACTGCTAAGACACAAAGCAAAATGGGAGGCCAACAGAGAAAAAATAAAAACAAAGAAGATAGCTCCTTCCAACCCTGCTGTGGGTTCAACGGCGTGTCCTGCATCATCTTGCAAGCAAAAGGCCTTCTCCTCGCCCCAAATTTTGTTTTCATTTTATTTTTTAAATTGTGAATTACTTCACGTACACTTAAATATGCAGAAGTTATCGTGCACCTGTCCGTTTATCTCACATCCGGCTTTGTTACAGATTAATGTTCTGCCCTTACGGCTTTGGGAAAATTTTTGAGTGGGGGGCAGGGGGGACATCACAGACATGGTGGACCTTTCACTCCCTTCCTGGAAGGAGCTGAGCCCCCCGTGGCTGTGTGAAGGGCCTTTCTGGACACCCGTTGGGGGATCATGCAGAGTTTTCAGACCCTCTGGTTTTCGCTTCCCCGCCCTGTAGTCTGAGAGCTGGGGGAGGGGGTTGCTCTAGGACAGGTCCCTCCTTCTCAGCTCTGACTGGTGGGGGGGGGGGGGCTCTGTGCTGGGGTGAGCTCCTCCCAGGCCCCCCTCTCCCCCAGCACTTCCCTGGCTCCCCTACCTTCCCTCCAGCCTCTGGAAGGTCTCAGGCTGTGAGGGACGTGTCCACATGCAATCCTGTCCCAGCTGCTCCCGGAGGGACTCCTTGTGTAGCACTGCCACCTGGTGGCCCTGTGGTTTACTTGTCAGCCCCAGGTCCCTGGAACTTGCCGCCTGGACGGATGCTGAGTTACAGAGCTTAGCACACGAACCGGTCAGACCGCCCTTCCGGGGAGGGTTTATTCTTTGTCCATCAACCTCCACCTCTGTTAGTTTCGTGCCCACGGGAGGCTGGTGAAGACCTAAGGGGGCTCCATGCACTGACCCTCGGACATTGCAGGGGCGTGGCGTGCAGGGTACCAGCCCCCTGCACAGTCAACAATTTGAGTACAGCCTTGGACTTTGCAGAAACTGAACTACTTCTGGCCTGCTGTTGACGGGAAGCCTTCCCGATAACAGCAACCGTGGATGAACACATATTTCGTACTCTGTGTGTAGCAGGTGGTGCACCCTTCCGATAAAGCAAGCCAGGGGAAGTTGAGAAATTTATAAGGGGGAGAACATACGTTTACAGCACAGTAGCGTGTTTATGGAGAAAGCCCCGCACGTAAGTGGATCCGCGCGGTTCAAAGCCGTGCTGTTCGGGGGGTCAGCTGTACCTCCTTCACACGTGACCGTGCAGTGCAGCAGCGTTAGCTGGAGGACGCGTGTAAAGCTGGGGCACGATGATGAGCCTGCAGCTGAGACAGACCAAGCTTTCTCCTGCACACGGCACACCATCGGCACGGTTCTCAGCTCCGATGTCTCCGGAGCTCGCAGGAGAGCAGACAGTCCATAGCTTCCGCTTGTCATCGTGTGTGCCCTTCCTGCGTCTTTACTGGCCGAGAGCTGACCTGCAAAATTGACTGACCACCTGTTGTTTTCTCTTATTAAATCAATCCGCCCCCTCCGAGTATAACACAGCTCGTTGTTGGACAGGACTCAACCACGCCTCCTCAGCCCGCAGCCTTGACTTATTGGGGAGATGGCAGCTGCCAGGTGGCCACAGAGCTTCTGGGGGGCCCCGCTTTTGCTCGGTTATCATTGGCCCCGGGTTTGAAGGACACTCCTCCCTTTGGGGTCAATCTACAGGCTGCTCGGCCCAAGTTATTCACTACAATTAATACAATCCAGTCTTGCTGTCTCGCTGGCGACGTGGTCATTGTTCCAGGCTGATGTTGTGACCTTTTTGTAAATGCCGCAGACAGCCTACTTCCCAGAGCAGGACTATTCCTTCCGTCTAACCCAGAGCCTGGCGCTCTCGGGATGCTCGGCGGCCACTGCTGAATCAACGACACTCCGTGTTTAAGAAACCAGTGCAGTCTCGGTGTATATCAGTCGTCCTTCGTGCCTTATGGCCTGCGGCACACTGGGTAATTTTGCTGTTGCTCTAATATCTCCTTGTATAAAGCAGTCAGTTGCCTTGAGCGTGGCTCAGAATATATTTCTCGTTAAATTGAGTTCCAGACAAGTCTGCAAGGGTATTAGCCTGATGTTCCAAAGGAGCAGTGAGCCTCAAGGGCATAGTGTAATTATTCATTTGCTAAATAACACAGACACACAATGGCTTAATTACAGTATTTTGCTGTGAAAAAGGATTGTAGTGATTTCCACATCAGAGTCTCTCATTAATGAGATTTGCTATTATTGGCAATATTCGGAAATGCCCTTTTATTTTAAATCATTTTCTAAATTGCTAATGTCGTTTGTGGGAGAGGAGAGCTCCTCATACCTCTTGTGGAGGTGAGATGTTAGCGATTCAGAAAATCCTCAATGTTAATTTCTTCCCGGGTGGCAAGACTTGATGGTGTGAAAAAAAAATGCATTTTTGACATCTCTCTATGTCTCCACATCATCAGTATTCAGGTTATTACAAGCATCAAGAATCCAAATGTAAAAAAAAAAAAAAAATCCAAATGTGAGGGTTATTTCCCCAAGAGTCCACACGTTCCAGAACGTTAACTGTCAATGTCATACCTTTGGGTCCCAGCCCTGCCACTAGTGACCTTTGTGGCCAGGTCAAGACAGTTATCATCCGTGGGCCCCCATCTCCTCATCCGTGACATAAACCGGTTTGTTCACTGATTCAGAGATCTGTCTGGGTGGTCCGGGCTTTCTTCTCAGCACTGGGAGTTCAGCAGCAAAACGGGGCCAGACGAGGCCCCTGATCTACAGGAGGTTCCCTCCTAGTAGGAAAAAACAGACCATATGCCTAAGATAGCTCAAGCTGCTTATATATTTATATATATATAAATATGTAAGTATTTATATATATGTTATATATATTTATATTATATTTTATATATATTTATTTATATTATATAAATAATATAATTTATTATTTATTTATAAATAATAGAAATTTAAATAAATTTATATAAATATAAATATAAATTTATTTATATTATATTATATTTTATATAATATATAATATATATTTTATATTATTATAAATATTATATATTATAAATATATATTTAATATAAATAGTATATTTATATTAAATATAAAATATATTTTATATATTATATATATTATATAATATATAAAATATATTTTATATATTATATATTATATAATATATAAAATATATATTATATTATATATATTATATAATATATAAAATATATATTATATTATATATATAAGTATATATATACATATATACTATAAAATATGTATTTTTATATTAAATATTTAAATATTTATATATATATAAATATATAAGTGTGTATACACACACACACACACACACTCATGCAAATGAGTTTGGGTGATTTGGTTGAGAAATACTTGGGAGCTCCCACTACAGGAAGGATGGCCAGGGGAAGCTTCCTGAGCATGCCGACATATTAACAGACACTTGAATAAGAAGGGAGTCAGCTTTAGACATTTTGGAAGAAGAACATTCCAGAAGCAAGGAGTAATGAGTACCAAACCTGGGATAAAAGTTCATTGATCTCTTACAGGGACATCAAGCGATTGAATTCAATGATTTCTACACGGGGCACTTGAAAATAGTGTCTCATATGTTCCCCACGCTGGGCAGTGATAGCCCAGATTATCCATTTTCATGGGTTTCATTTTCTTGTCCTTACCTGGGCTTCGTTTTCCTCCCAAGTGCTTCATCCCTAAGTAGGCATGTGTGTGAGTGCACGCCCAGGAGCGTGTGCGAGTGTACAGGTATTTTTAAGCCCCGTTTCTTGGACTGCATTTCCATCCTTCCTTATCTGACCACACACACCCCGCCCCCTCAGTTACCCAGTGTGACCAGCCACTGGACAATAGAACAAGAAAATTCTTCCGGTCGAACCTTCTTAAAGATCCTTGTGTGTTGTTTCTCCTTATAGCCAGGGGTTGCCAAGAAAATGGGTGGAACTTGAAGGATATCATTTACCTATTATTTTTTTGTGAGTTCGGAATATGAAAAGTGCGGAACTTAGATTCTGGTCTCCGTCGTTTCAGACCCTGTCGCCAACCGAGGGGCTCTTTCATGAAATGGTGCCGGCGCCCTGGCGGCCCGCCGTGGTTCAGTCCGCGGATTCACGCGCGCCTGTATTTGCCTGGTCTTTGGAAGAATGTGGGAGGGGGTGTGGAGCGTCGTGTGGAGGGGCTGTCCCCTCTCATCTCGGCCGTCCCAAGTTCCACGACCGTCTAGCTGCTGACACTGTTCCTTCCTCATGGCGTTGGCCGCCGCCACACCTTGTGGATAGCGGGGTGTAGGTCTCACTGCAAAGAAGACAGTGTCCGTAAGAGCGGCCACCGCTGTCTTCAAGGCCGTGTCTCCAAGGTGTGGAGCCCGAGTCAGCTGTTGGACAAATGGGTCTCGTCATCCGAGCCTGCGACATCTCACTGTGATGTGGCTAGGAGGCCGTGCGGGAACGTGTGAACCGGGAAGAGAATTCAGAACCGTAATTTCAAGTGGTGCCCCATAGGTAATTGACATTCTGCTTTTTTTATTCTGCTTTGGTTTGTAGCTTTATTGAGCTATCGTTGACGTGTAATATTGTGTAAGTTTAAGGCATAAACCATAGCGATTTTATATACGTACATACAGTAGACCCTTCCCCCCTCCCCCCATCTACAGTTTTACTTCCCACAGTGTCGGTCGCCTGGGGTCGACCGTGGTCTGGAAGCTGATGATCTCTTCTGATGCATCAAGGGGTCAGTGGCCGCCTAGCGCTATGTCACATGCCGGCATCATTCACCTTGCTGCTTGTCACATGGGCATTTGGTCATCCACACCGTCATTGTAGGAAGAAGGGTGAGTGCAGAATAGTAAGATATTTCGAGCAAGAGAGAGAGAACGTGCACATGACTTCTATTATAGTATATTGTTATAGTTGTCCTACCTCATTATTGGTTACTATTCCTGAATCTCCCACTGTGCCTGATTTATAAGCTAGCCCTTATCGCACGTCTGTATGCGTAGGAAAAACCATAGTACCTGTAGAGTTCGGTTCCCCTTGTGTTCAGGCATCTGCTGGGGGTCTGGGAACAGACCCTGCACAGGTAAAGTGGGGGGGCACTGTATGGCCAAATGATTACCATTTTGTGTGTGTGTGTGTGTGTGTGTGTGTGTGTGTGCGCGCGCGCGCGCTGAAAACTGTTAAAATCTACTCTCTCAGCAGCTTTCAAATACGTAAGAAAGTGTTGTGAGCTGTGGTCACCATGCTGAATGGTCACACCCCCAGCATGCATTCATTCCCCCCGTAACTGGAAGGGGCCCTCTGATCGCATTCACCCACCCCTCCACCGCCTCTTGGGACCCCCAGTTTACTCCCTGTTTCTGTGGCTTTGTTTGTTTAGAGCCCACGAGTGAGGGCAATTATTCAGCCGCCAGAGAGTCGAGGTCCTGCCGTTTGACGCCTCTTGGGTGAAATCTGCCTTGTTGTTCCTCTTCCTTGTCGCCGGCCTCGCCGAGGAAGTCAAGTCAGGCGTGCAGACGGGAGACAGGAGCCTCACTGAACTGCATGGAAGCTACTGCCTACACTTAATAAAGTCACATCTCTGATAAATGGGTGTATTAACAACTTCCATAAACATGAATGAGTTTAATTGCTTCAGCTTAAAAGGGAACAATTTAAGGGACCATGATCTAATACATCTGCACTAATTTATTTCTGTTTTGTGAATTAGGAGCAGAAAGCAAGTAGCGAGGTAAACCCTCGGCAGACGAATAAATGAGAACCGGGTTTGTATTTGTATTTTTTTAATTTTTTTATTTTTTCAACATATGAAGTTGATTGTCAAATTGGTTTCCATACAACACCCAGCGCTCATCCCAAAAGATGCCCTCTTCAATGCCCATCACCCACCTCCCCTCCCTCCCACCCCCCATCAGCCCTCAGTTTGTTCTCAGTTTTTAAGAGTCTCTTATGCTTTGGCTCTCTCCCACTCTAACCTCTTTTTTTTTCCTTCCCCTCCCCCATGGGTTTCTGTTAAGTTTCTCAGGATCCACATAAGAGTGAAAACATACTGTATCTGTCTTTCTCTGTATGGCTTATTTCACTTAGCATCACACTGTCCAGTTCCATCCACGTTGCTACAAAAGGCCATATTTCGTTCTTTCTCATTGCCACGTAGTACTCCATTGTGTATATAAACCACAATCTCTTTATCCATCCATCAGTTGATGGACATTTAGGCTCTTTCCACAATTTGGCTATTGTTGAGAGTGCTGCTATAGACATTGGGGTACAAGTGCCCCTCTGCATCAGTACTCCTGTATCCGTTGGGTAAATTCCTAGCAGTGCTATTGCTGGGTCATAGGGTAGGTCGATTTTTAATTTTTTGAGGAACCTCCACACTGTTTTCCAGAGTGGCTGCATCAATTTGCATTCCCACCGACAGTGCAAGAGGGTTCCCGTGAGAACCGGGTTTTTAAAACAGAAAGTTGATATCATTAGAACGCGATTAACTTTTTCTCCTACTCCAGCATCATGCACTAAGCAAGCCCCGGGGGACCTGTCCTTCAAAATAAGTAAATTTCTGGCTGAGGAATGACATGATTTAATCATTTTGTTAAGTTGAAGTGCGTAACTGTGACTATTTGGAGGCTGGTTCCTGGTTTTTGTTGTTGTTGTTGTTTGTTTTGTTTTCCTCCCTGTAATTTTGGGAGCTTCAGAGCACGCACACGGGGCTTGCTATGTGTCGATCAGGTGCCTCTTGCTCATGGAGTTTTTTGATCAGCCCAACACTGTGACAAGGTGGGGAGTATTATTACCCCCATTTACAGGTAGGGAGACTGAGGCGCAGAAAGTTGAAGTTAACTGACAGCCCTGGGGGTCTTTGGTGCGTCCTTCTCAAAGGAGGTTCTTCCTAAGAAGAGCTTTTCGTGTTTGCTCATCTCGCTTGTCCCAGAGGGAAGCTCCGTAAGAGTGCTCGTGACCGGGGAAGGGGACCGCACCAGTTTCAGGGGCCCCAGGAATGTCTCCAGGATTCTGGCTCTCTGCGGCCCTCTGGGCTGGCTTCCCTTATAGGCGGTTTCTCCGTGTCTGGAAAGACACAGCCACCAGCACCTGTGGGTTATTTATCCTCCTCCAGCTTAGCATCCAGGAGAGAGAATATACCAGAAATCCTAGTAACTAACCCATTGGCCAGCGTTAGGTCACGCTTGCTCCTGGGCTCACGTGTGTGCAGGGGGCCCGCAGTCAAATTCAGAATCCTTATAGCTGTCCATAGTCATGTAGGATTTTCTCTCTTCTCACATAACGTCCCTCATTGTAGAGGTGCACAGATGCCTCCTTATAGCCGAGTGAGTGCTGGTCCCTAACGGATAGTAGTTTATGCCAATATTTAAGAACCTTCCACTCGGTGCTGTCCGCCCTTCACAACACCTCGGGGCACACTGTCACCTGCCATTCAGAGGCTCTCGTGAGGGGGACGCATGGATGTGTCAATGCCCTCTTCTGCCGTAAGAAGTCACCACCAGCTTAGAGGCTTAAAGCAACGCGCATTTACTACCGTGCAATTTTGGAGGACGGGCTCTAATAGGGGTCTCGTTGGCCTAAACTCAAGGTGTTAGCATGGCTGTGTCCTTCCGGAGGCTCTGGGAGGGGGGCGCATTTCTCTGCCCTTCCGTCCTCCAGAAGGAGGGCGCCCACATTCTCCCAACTTCTTCATCTTCAAAGCTGGCGTCTTGGGTCGCGGGTCTAGCCCTTGTCAAACTGCATCACTGTGACTTCACTTCTGTCTCCCCCACATTCAAGGACCTTAGGACGACATTGGGATCACCTGGGTGATCCAGGGTCATCTCCCCATCTCAAGGTCATCTGATTGGTAACCTTAATTCCATCTGCAACCTTCCTTCCGTTTTGCCACGTCACCTGTCATGTCCATAGCTCCGGGGACCACAGCAGGGACCTTTTAGGTGTTGTTCTGCCGGCCAGAGCGGGGCAGGGGTTCCCTCTCCACGAGAAGCCATGGAAAGCATCACGACCTGCGCGAGGCCACGCGAGTCGGGACTGAATCTCACCAACGCTGCTGTCCCTGTTTTGTCTCCGCTGTATTTTTCCTTCAAAATGCTAAGATTTGTGGGGCTTGCTTTCATTGCCTGTCACTTTTTAGCAGAGATACTCGAACTGCAACTGTTTAATGAAACAGCTGTCTGGAAGCCGAGGAGTTTGTGCAGAAGTAAAGGGCACGTTATTCCTTCTGTTGTTTCCATCCGGGAATTGCGTGTCACTGTGCCAGTACCAAGAACTCAGTGTCGTCTTCCCTGCCTCCCACGGTGAACTTGGATCCGTGTTCCCCATAAGGCTTTCTCTGTGGTCGGCGAGGCCAAGTTCGCTCTGGGAAACATTTTCCAGCAGTAGTTAGCAGCCGAGACAGGGATGGCTTCCTGAGCCCCCAGCATTAAAGTACAATTTATTTTATCTTCCAATCACCGTTCCTGGAAGGCAAGCCCAAGTTAAAAATCCCGGTTTGCTGGTTAGAGCTAGGGACGCCCCGCGGCACGGTTAAGAGCCCCACGTGATGGATGGCATAAATGGATCTAAATGCAAATTTCTTTGTTTCTCCTCATTCTCTGGACACGGGCGACTGCACCAAGGCTCTTTATGAGTTCTATCTTAAGGGCATCTTTAAGTGTTATTAAAGTTTGGAGAGCAAGAAGCAGCCCAGAGGCGTTGTATCTGGAAATCCATGGGTTGTGTGTTGTGAAGATGGGCCCCCGGGGGTGGATCTCACAGTGGGGGGGTGGGGGGACGGCTAGAAACAAAATGATTTGTGTCCTTCGACACCTGTTAAGTTTGCGTTTTCCTCTGAGAACCTTCTTTTGCTTCTGCAAGTCAGTTTCTCTTATGCTTACGGTTGTTTTCCCTAAATGCCCCTTCTCATGGAGGATGAATTTGGTGGAAGCGGAGTCACGTTCTCGCCCAAACATACACAAAATTGCACGGGAGGCCCTCCTTCTGCCCCGTTCCGCTGGCTATTCTCCTTGTTGGGAGAACCCTCCAGGGTGTGGCTGGCAAACTCCTGCACGGCTGGGTCATGTAACACACTTTGGTCTGTTTCCCTACTTAGAGATGAGGTCGAGCAGCAGCACAGTCAGTGTCTCCAAATGACACTAGGTCGGTCCTCTGTCCGTCCTTCCTCTCCCGGAGTCTTTGCATTCGGGGAACTTTCCGAGACGGAATGTCTCTGTGGGACAGATGGAGCATCCTCCTCCGGTACCGAGAGTAAACGTGGCGGCCACAGCCCCGGGCCGTGACCTGGGGTGGAGTTTGTCGCGCACACTTGGCTGTGAGTCTCCGAGGCTGATTTGGGCCTCTCAGGGTAGGTAGTTGCAAGAGCCGTCATGAGGTCTGTGGCTGAACCAAACGATCTCTTCGAGGCAACCAGTTCAGGGGCAAGAGCGGAGACGCGCCTGTGTCATTTCAGCAAAGAGTGTGCTGATGTCTTCTCTTTGATAGAAGGCGTGAAGACGATTTAAAACTTTTTTTTCATTTGTTTATTTTTGAGAGACAGAGAGAGCACAAGTGGGGAGGGGCAGAGAGAGAAGGAGACAGAATCCCAAGCAGGCTCCAGGCTCCGAGCCGTCCGCACAGAGCACGACGCGGGGCTCGAACTCACAAACCGCGAGACCGTGACCTGAGCCCAAGTCGGACGTTTAACCGACGGAGCCACCCAGGCGCCCCTGATGATTTTAGAGCTATAATTGTGTCTGCATTTTCTGCCTCGTAGCATAGTCATAATTCAGACATTTCTATTCCGTGCACCCTGGGCTGTGGTGAGTTCGACAGACAGCAGTTGTCATACGAGCTGTACCCCTTCTGTCGCATTGGGAAACGGTACCTGCACGGGCCTGAATCACTAAGCTCGTTCCCCAAGCTTGAGTGGAACAACACACGCCTGGTGCCTCACTTTGGGTAGAAATCATCCGAACTCCTACTGCTGGGAATCACCACCACAGGTGGATTTATCCTTTAGACTCCTGGGTTGTTAGGCATCACCTGGCTCGGCTGAAAGATCGCACGGCAGATCTTATGTCTGCAGCTGGTCACATAAGCTGAAATGCGTGCCCACCGGGGAAAGTGCTACCGTGTGGAATTTTCAGAGTGCGTGCCGTCTGGTCTGCCCTTTGCTCATGTACATGATCCCACGTAATCCCCGCAACTACCTGCCGAGGTAGGCTTTACTCTTATTCCCCGTTTCCAGATGGGGTAACTTTTCCAAGACCACACGGGGACTGGGTGATGGAGGCAGGATTCAAACCCGACTCTTATTCCAAACTTCACGCTTTTTGCCACACCTCTGTCCTTCCTCCAGAAGCTTCCAGGGAGGTGGGACTCTCCAGGGCAGGGGATATGTAGATAATACAGAAAGTGTATGTGTATATGTGTATGTGTGTGTGTGTATGTGTTTATATGTGTATGTGTGTGTATATATGTATGTGAATCTATGTGTATGTGTGTACACATATGTGTGTATATGTGTGTGCATGCGTGTTTATATATGTGCACGTATGTGTATATATGTGTATTGTGTGAGTAATAATGTGTGTGTGTGTACGTGTGTATATGTGTGTGTGTGCGTGTATAATATATGTAACTGGGTGCAGCCTACTCTCCTGCTGCAAACAGTGAGAAACTTAAACAGCACGAGATATTAGGAAAACGTGAATTAAAACCACAGCGAGGATCACTGCACACGCATTACGGTGCCTGAACTAACAGACTGGCCGGACCAAGTGTTGGCCAGTGCGTGGAGGTGCTAGAATTCTCCAGAATATTCTCCCTCATTCAGTGCTTCTGGGAATGTAAAATGGCACAGCCACTTCCTAAAAATGGTCTGGTGTTTTCCTAAAATGCTAAGCCTAATGGATCCCGTAGCCTTAAGAACATTTTTCTACTTCACAAAGGATCTATTTTTTAAAAATTAGTGATCTTATCATATCCTCGGTTACAAGACCAAAGGAGAAAACCACAGTCCAGAAATTCGTGCAAGAGTGTTTCCACAGACCTTGAGGCAAGAGCCAGTCTGAATATTAAGGAACATTCGGGAAGACGACACCACGAAAGGGTGAGTGCGCCAGTGGGTGGGTGCGGTACGGTCTTGCGTGAAAAGCTCCACGAGTAGCTCGGAGACCGATGGACCCCTGCTCGCGAGTCCGTATCCAGGGGCGGCGTGTGGCCCATTGGTCTCCACCTCTGTGTGCAAGTTCACAGAGAAATCGGTCACAGAGGCCCACGCCAGCGTCGCAACACCTCGCAGACAGGATCGTGCATCGGGCTGGTGGAGCAGAGACGGTGCCCCAGCGTCTCACACAAATCAAGTCCTTCGCCATCAAGTCCCCCCGCCCCGCCCCAAGCCCAGAGTTTCCTCGAAAGGTGGAAGACAGGTTCGAAGAGATGAATTCACACTTGCTCCTAATTAGCTGTCTGGAAGGCAGAAGACAGCATCGGAGGACGCTCGCGGGCACTAACGAACATTTAAACGGCAGCCGTCGGAGGGGACGCGGGCAGATGACGGAGGCAGCTGCCATGAAACCGTGGCAGGGGGCCAAGTGACAGTCTGGCACGTGCACCCGGGAGAACCAGCCCCCCCAGTTCTGGGTGGGAGGAGAGAGAGGCGGGGCCGGGAGACCTCAGCGCTCGAACACCAGCGGCTAAGTGAAGAGATGACTGCTCCTTCTTGACTTTGCACCCGTTTCGTACAGGGTTCCTGCGCTCAGACCTCTTAACTCGGCGTAACAGCCATCCCAGCAGCTGCCGTTAGAGCTTTCCCTTTAGCGCAACTGTTTGCCGGAGAGAAAACCTTCCCATTTTAGCAAATTAAAAGAGTTCCGCTTTAAGCATTGTCTTTATTTGACCCACACTGGCCTCAGGGAAATAAGAATCAATAGGAATCTTTCTCTCTCAGCAACCTGAGGGGCCCCTGGCTGGCTCAGTCAGTAGAGCGCAGGACTCTTGATCGCAGGGTCACAAGTTCAAGCCCCATGTTAGGTGTGGAGCCTACCGAAAGAAAGAATTGAGGGCACCTGGTAGGCTCAGTCAGTTGAACATCCAACTCTTGGTTTTGGCTCAGGTTGTGATCCCAGTGTCATGGGATCAAGCTCCATTTCGGGATTCTCTCTCCCTCTGCCTCTCTCCCACACTAGCTCGCTCTCCCTCTCTAAAGAAAAAAAAAAAAAAAAGAATTTGATTGGAGGCATATAGACTCTAGTTGAAAACCCAGGTCAAGGAATTCTGCCCTCTTAGATTCTGGAGCTCAGTGTACTTTTGGCCTTACGAAGAAAACGTTTGATTTCATGAAGGAGTCCAGCATACTGCCCGTAAACTCTATGCTTTTAGATTTGGATTAGCAGTTTGGCAGTTCTGAAAAATCCACCCTATCCCCTTAGAAAGAATTAAAATCCAGAGTACCTAGTGAATTACAGTTGTGGATCAACAGGTGTTGATCAGTATTGACTGAAACACTGGAAGAATTCACGTTTCTCAAAGCTAAATGCAGTGTATTTCAGGAAGAAGCATAATTAAGGTTCTAGAAAAAAAAAAGTGATGTTTTACTGAGAAAGAAAAAGAAAATGAACAGAGACTTCTCTTCCCAGAAGAGGACCAG
The DNA here is from genome assembly GCF_022837055.1 of Prionailurus viverrinus. Classification (NCBI taxonomy): domain Eukaryota; kingdom Metazoa; phylum Chordata; class Mammalia; order Carnivora; family Felidae; genus Prionailurus; species Prionailurus viverrinus. The sequence goes on along the minus strand of NC_062572.1, from coordinate 4,621,423 downwards.
AGGGCAGGTGGAGAGAGACAGGGACACTCAGCCACCCCCCAGGACAATAGTCGAGCCACCTTGCTATCTGGAGGGCTCACCCAGGTTTCGTTTTCTGAGAAACTTTGAAAATTAGGACACGATTGCTTTTGAGTCTGAAGCTTTTTGTCATTTATTCGGGCACCTCCAAGTGAAAGTACTCGTGCGGCGTTCTGAAAAGAGGGGTATGAACTTGGACGCGATCGACACCAGCGTGGGAGGGAAGGCAACTCTGGCCGCGAAGACACACAGGTCCGGGTGGGCACGGCGTGGAGGAGACCCCGGTTCTCACAGAGCCGGGTTTGGATCAGAACCGGTCTGATGGCAAAGCGTCCAGGGACCCTGGCCCGGGGCTCACCCACCCCGCACGCGTGGTGAGTGCCCATCCGCCTGCAGGCACGAAACCGTGTGACGTGAGAGACAGGCTTTATGGTGTCCCACGCGATGTCTCAACGCGCTTTGTGAAGTGAGGCTCCATGTTGAGATCCCTTCCCGCAGAGTCGTATGTGCGAGAAAAGTCCAGCCGTCAGCGGCAGCGCTCCTGCGAGGTGCGTGTTCCGGCTCTCCTCCAGCCTCTGCCGTAAGCTGGCTCCTCTGTGAACTGCTTTAGAAAGCCTCCTCTTTCGTTCTTTTATGCCACTCATCGTGATGTTTCCTGACTCGTCACCCCTTGCGTGGTCGTTTCCTTCCTCCGGTATTAGGAGAAACACACTGTGGTGTGGTTGCCACGCGCACAGGGCCGACGACCACGTCCCGTTAACTGTGGGTGCCCCCTGAACAGCCGGCACCGAATTGAACAACAACTATATGCCCGCGGGTGTGAAGTAGCGAGAGAAGCTTGGTCAGTGTCGCAGAGGGGACACCGTCAGGCTCGAGAGCAGCCCTGACCGCTAGGACTTTCTGCCGTGATGGTAACCATCTGTATCCGTGCTAGTCAACGTGGCAGTCACTGGCTCAGGGAGCTTTAGCAAGAGGGGACCTAACTCATAATCATCTGGCCTGCCCCCCCCACCCCCACCCCGCCCCACTCCCGGCTGGTTTTAGGCTGGTCTGGTATACCAGAAGTCTGGTTCGTCGTGGAACATGTGACGGGCCTCGATCCAGATGCCCAGACCCCTCGAGTGGACCTGGGAGTGACGGAGAGGGCACGTCTGCCCGTGTGCCATCTGGGCTCAGGGCTGGGGTGCAGATGGGCGGGGCCTGCTTAACCTCTGGGGTGCTGCCTGCTGAGAGCGTCACGTGCTGACACGGTCCCCTGGTCACCAAGGTTAACGATGCTGTGCTATGCCGAGCGAGGGTACTCTTAGGCCTCCTTAAAGAGGACGAAACCAGGCGGAGTGAGGTTTAGCGACTCACCTGAGGCCACACAGGTTGTTTCTGACGGAATCACATATAATCTGGAAAGTAGTGATGGAATCGGGACGCCTGTGTTTACAAACGACACGGGATTCACCTCAATGGCTTGGCTAATAAAGACAAGTACAAGCTCACGGAACTAAAAGTCCCGGGCACCCAAGGAGCCGAAAACATATCCACGCAAAAACCTGCAGGTGGATGTTTATAGCAGCTTTGTTCGTAATTGCCCAAACTTGGAAGCAACCACGTAGGTGGATGCATAAACATACTGTGGTCCATGTGGACGATGGAATGTTATTCAGGGATACCAAGAAATGAGCTATCGAGCCATAAAAAGACAGCGAGGAAGCTTAAATGCCTATTACAAAGTGGAAGAAGCCAATATGGAAAGGCTATGTACCCAATGGTTCCAATTCTATGACATTCTGGAAAAGGCATGACTGGAGACAGGAAAAGGTTCAGTGGTTGCCGGGGCTTAGTGGGGAGGGATGAAACTAGTCGTTAGGGCAATGAAACTAGATGTAGGACATTATAACAGCAGACCTGTGTCATTACACATTTGCCCAAACTCACAGAACATACAAGCGTGAGCCTTGTTGGGTGACAACGGTCGTGTGTCACTGTGGGTTCATTGATCGTAGCAGATGTCCCACTGTGGCGGGGCTGTCGATGGCAGGGTGTGCAGGACTGGGGGCAGAGGGAATGTGGGAAATCTCTGTTTCTGCTCAATTTTGGGGTGACCCTAAAACTTCTCTAAAAAATAAAGCCTATTAGAAAACCAAAACAGAGGCATCACTGGATCCAGGCTCTGTAAAACGTGTGTATCAGGACCAACTTTTTGACCATCTTTGGGCTCTGCTCCCTGTATTGGCTTCATCTCTGGCCGACTTTCTTCACGTACCAACACCTACAAGCCTCAGCTCCCTGTAGCTCCAAATCCCAGAAGAACAGAGAGATGCTCTTTACCTACAATTCCTGAAAGTGTGTTTTTTTTTTTTCTTAACATCCTGCCCATACCTCCCTGCCCCATGGGGTCTGCTGGGCATCTCTGCCCACATGGGTAGAATGTTCTGGTGGCCACGGTGGAGGCCACATGCCCCTCCTGCACCTGGGGGGCGGGCTCAGCCCCGCCCACACTGTGTGGAAGAGGGGAGGGCTGGGATTTGAGGTAATCAGGCGCCAGCTCACGTACCCAGCACCTGTGCCTGAGCCACGGTTTGTAAATGGAATATACTTCCGTGTGGAGTAGTTTCACTACTGGTACCTGCTTCCAAGGCTGGAAGAATTTGGCTCTGGGCGCTCAGGAACTGTGTGCGTATCGCGAATGAGTCTAAACTGATTTCTAGAGAGTTACACGGGGAGATCACAGTGGTGAGCTTTATTACGTGAAGCTGGACAGAGGCCCAGGCGCCCCTCTGAATACATTTTCGAAGTGTGATCTGGGAAAGGAAGCAAAATGTAGGCTGTAGCAGAAAGTCTACGGCCAGGCTCCCTACTGCAATCATTTTGAGTTTGCAAGGGCCAGAGTATTTTAATTATCCCTGGGGCAGGGAGCTAGGGTCACTGGCTCACTATCGTGTAGGGAAGCGTCTTGCTTCAGATGGCTGGGAAAATAATTAGAGGGGCGATAAATACAAATGTCATTCAAATGGGGCTATTAAGAGTTGAAGCTTGACATTTCAGTATTTAGCATTATTAGTTATGTGTGTAACAAGCCATTGCACCGAAAACAAAATGATGGTAGATCAGTTGGTGTAAAATTAAAACATCCCATTTACCCCGCATGTAGTTTGAAGCTCCCCTTCCTTGCTAATCAGTCTGTTACGCACAATGGCCATTCTCGGCTGGGGGTGTTTCATCGTGTTTTGCGCGTGGTCGTCCGCAAGTGTTAGCAATAAATGGCATGACTGTCCCGCACAGAGATAACCGAGTCTAGGCCGTATGCCTGCGGATGATTGGAACACCAGCCCGGTTGGTCTTGGGCAGAGGAGCTCAGAGGACAGCGTTCAGGGTTCAGAGGAGTTCACTGCTAAGACTTGACTCCCCTTAGGAGGGGGAGGAGTCCTCAGGAGGGCCCTCTTCCCCGCACAAGTGCAAGGTGTTCAGGGACTGCTTGACTTTGAGGTCCCGTCTCGATGCTCTGAGTACTTGTTCTGAGAAGACGTTCAGTGCTGTCCCCTGACTGGATTCGCTCCAGAGGAGGCTTGAGAGCAAAGCCTGGACTTTCCAGCGCGTTCCTGGGAAGGTAAACGCTGTCCTTGGCTTTACGCTTCCCCCAAATGTATCGTTTACATTTGGAGACTATTCTCTGGGCCCTTACCTGTCCTCACCACTTTGGGTTGAGATCTCTTTTATTCTGCATGAATAAGAACAAGTGAATATGTTCCTGGAATTTATTAATACACCTGATATATTTGTGATATAATTATATTGGAATTAAGCAATTGAGATCCTCTATGTTTTATTTAAAAAATTATTTTAATGTTTATTCATTTTTGAGAGACAGAGCATGAGCGGGAGAGGGGCAGAAAGAGAAGGAGACACAGAATCCGAAGCAGGTTCCAGGCTCTGAGCTGTCCGCACAGAGCCTGACGTGGGGCTTGAACCCACAAACCGCGAGATCATGACCTGAGCCGAAGTCGGACGCTGAACCGACTGAGCCACCCAGGCACCCCTCTGTATGTTTTCTTTTCATTAGTCCACCCACATACGAACCACAGTGACAAGAGTTTGGGATGTGAGCCACCCAAAGAGACACGCGATCAAAGTCATCTTGTCCTACACTTGGGACACGTCTTCAGTGACAACCCTGTGACCCAGGTCAAAATACCCGATGAATGGGGTGGTCTGGGGAGGAATGCAAGGTCAAAATACTTGGGGATGTTTTATGGAGATTTGAGTTTTTTCCTCCTCTTTTAACTTGAACCTGGAACTCGCAGATTCGCCTGGGCCAGACAATTGTAAATACCCAAGGTAGCGCTCTGCCTGAGGGGGACGGCAATGCTCTTGAAACTTGGGGCCAGGGGCACGACAGTTTCCCTTACTCCTGGTTGCTAGGGATTCCTGGAGCGCTGGCAAATGGCTCCAGCAGAGGCAAGGGGTGGCGAGTTGAATCACCGCCGGGGGAAGGATGTCGTGCCCCTGCGTCGTGCCCCTGCGTGCTAACGCCTGCTTTTGAGGGCTGATCCCTCTGAAAGTATACAGAGTCTCTGTTTCTTTCTGTGCTGGCAGAAAAGCAAGCCCAGACTGGATGCAGTTCCAATCCAGAGGAAGCATGGTCCATGCACAGAGGCCGGGAAGTCCACTCCTGTCGTGTGCCGGGAAGGCTAAGAGCTGGAGATGTCTGGGGAGGGGCACTCACGACGGTCACAGTCACTATGAATTACCTTCCCTCACTAAAATAGAAGGAGCAGGGGCCACCCTTGCCTTAGTCACTGCTGTTTACCAGTGCCTGGAACAAAGCTGGCACAGGGTCCCTCCTCATTTGTTGCCGACCATGTGCCCATGGGACGTGTGTCCGCTCTGAGCGCGTGCTCGTATGGGTCCAGCACTGGCGATTGTGTGTCTTCTGTGTCTTGTCTCATCATCGGCGTCCTGACCTGGAGTTTCTAGGACCGCCCTGACTTCAAACATTATGCTTCCTTCATAAGGTGACACCTAATAGACTACGTGTTTGGATTCTGTATTCGAAGAGCGTGGTCTCTGGACTCTGACCCCCTTCTTTGGGGCAAGTCAATCTGCCTAGATCAGAGAGAGGACACGTCTTTGCTCTGGGGCCCAGCAGAGTTTTTAAAGACACTAGCTCCCGGGGCTCTGACCTTGAATGTTCGGAGCTGAAGTAGAAATTGACTCTTTGTTGCGATATTGGCCTCAGATAATAACCTCCCCCCCCCCCCCCACCAGGAGGCTCTGCTTGTTTTCCAGTGTGTTTTTGGCCTTCCCCTGTGGTGGCAAATGGTGAGGACAGTGGGGCCTGCTCATAATGGCAGAGGTCAGTCTCCCCAGTGGCCATTAAATGGCCCACAGCCCCTCATTAGTGCAGAGTGGAGGGAGTCAGGCCAGCTCAGCCATCGGAAGGGACATCACCTTTCATTCTGGGACTCATTAGTGGCCTTCATCCTCTGGGGCCTGGTACCGACTCCCATCTAGACTTTGTCACCACCGGGCATCTCTGTCATGTCTGGAAATGCGCTACTGATGCTGTGTCTGAAAGCCGCATTTCTAGTGTTCCAGAACACTGAGTGAGCTCCTTTTCAAATCCCTGTCCCGGAGCCCAGAGAAACAGCTCCTCAAGTCATGGGCATACCCCAAACCACTTTGGTTTTCATGTCCCGTAACCGGACCCGTGAGCAGGTCTCCAGGGACAGAAGCCACAGATGCCATTCTTCGCCACCGTCTGCCGTCGCCTCATACGTGCATTTCACTCTTAATTACCCCTTTGGGGGGAAAAATGAGTGTTTCCTAATCAAACTATTGCCAGGGAGGATACGGGCACATTTCCACATAAAATATTGCAGGAGTGCTGGAATGGATCCCATCGGGAAAGGAAAAGTAAGAGACTCACAGACACATAGCTCTTTCTAACCGCATGGTTAGACTGAATTGCCTTAGAGTAATTATCCTTGGCCAGTGGTTTGACACTGGGGGCACTTTGCCCCCAAGAGGACATTGGGTGACGCATGGATACACTGTGGGTTGTCACACTGGGATGTTACCGGCATCTAGTGGGTAGAAGCCAGGAAAGCTGCTGTGCATCCTACGGTGCCCCTGGACAGCCCTCACCCCCCGCTTTACAAAAAATAATTATCTGGTCCATCATATCAGTAATGCCCAGGTTGAGAAACCCTGTCCTCTAAAAATGAGTTTGAGGCTTTTGTAATTAACACAATGAACCCGGTAGGAGATGTGACTGAAATATTGGATTTTCGTTAATTGGAGACAGAGTATTTCATTTCTTCTGAAGGAGAGCTCATCACCTAGGACTATTTACACACTTTGGGTTTACAAGAGCCGGCAAATCCCTTCCATTGAATTTCTGCCCAGATGAGAAGTGTTGGAGAGACCCCAGGTTAATTGAACATTATACGAATTCTGATTTGATTTTTTTACTCAAATGGCATTCAGAATGCCATGCCACCTGTGGGCTAATTGTGACGCCCTCACTGAATCCTTCAGCTTCCTGGAGCTGGAGGCACCATTTAGGTTATCTGCGTCGCCCCAGTGTCTTTGCACTTGGGGCACGCACGGGACGTGTGCTTTCTTCGAACTACAGGTTTTGTTTCTTTTTTTTTTTTTTTTTACATTTTATTTATTTTTGAGACAGAGAGAGACAGAGCATGAACGGGGGAGGGGCAGAGAGAGAGGGAGACACAGAATCGGAAACAGGCTCCAGGCTCTGAGCCATCAGCCCAGAGCCCGGCGCGGGGCTCGAACTCCCGGACCGCGAGATCGTGACCTGAGCTGAAGTCGGACGCTTAACCGACTGAGCCACCCAGGCGCCCCCGAACTACAGGTTTTGAATAGTTCGCTTGTGTTCTTTCTCCCGACTAGGTGTGTATATGTATGTATGTGTGTATGCATGCATGTGTGTGGGCACGCATATATGTCTGTGCATGTATATACACGTAGGCACACGTACGCACATCTTTAGTCTTGTATTTGATTTCTTTCTTTGCTCTAGTGGCATTTAAATAATCACCAGCGATCACTGGTATTTCTGCAGTGCTGGGAGCTCTGGTTTTCTTGGGAGAGAGCTGGGCCTCCCTGCCACTTGCGATGCCCCTAGGGAAAGGTCATTTTTACTCTCCTTACCAGTACTGAATCTGTTGTCACAAGACCTGCCTTCAAAACGTTAACATATCATTGCTGGCTTTGCTGGCAGCCATTAGGCCATTTTTTCTCTCTGGTGGGATGATGCTTCCCATATGGTTATCCTAAATGGATTTCTCTAAATTTTGGAAGTAACCGGTAGTTACCGAGCTCTAATTGCCTCCCAACACTGTGGGGGATTTGGCCATGAGCTTGCTAGTCCTTGCTTTCAGTAAGTTGAACACACAGCCTCAGCAGGCTCTCAGACCTCAGTATATCCAAACCTGACACCCTGGAGAGTACGCTGATTCCAGGACAGGGCCCAGGTCCTACGGCCCTCCTCCGTGCTGGTGATGCTACTCCGTAGGTGCTTAATAATTGCTCTAGAAGGTTTTTGCATGGGAGGCATGGATACCAGTTAAATGCAGGGACCAAGCCTCATACTTGGCTACTTGAGATGTGAGTATACTGGCTCTACCATTGTTTATTTCTGGACATTGGAAGTCTCTGTCTCTGTTAAGGGACAGTGGCATTAACTTGCCTGCCAAGAGCCTGAAATTTAAATGAAAGACCGTGGGGGCAGGGGCGCCTGGGTGGCTCAGTCAGCTAAGCATCTGACTTCGGCTCAGGTCATGATCTCACAGTTTGTGGGTTCGAGCCCCGCGTCGGGCTCTGTGCCGCCAGCTGGGAGCCTGGAGCCTGCTTCTGATCTGTGTCTTTCTCGCTCTCTCTCTGCCCCTCCCCTGCTTGCGCTCTGTCTCTCTGTCTCTCTCAAAAATAAGTAAACGTTAACAAAAAAAAAAAAAAAAAAAGGAAGATCTCACTCAGAAAGGGTCATCTGACCCTTCCAGGAGGGAAACCACAGTGTGGTCCTCTGTGCGTGAAGGCGTCGCTCCTGAGAAGCCGGGGCAGGTCAGCAGCTGCTGTTTGGTCCCCCGCTGACCGCCTGGCCCAGAGTTTCGGTTGCCTTCCGCGGGCTCTGTGGCGAAGCCAGCTGGCCTGCAGACGCGGGGGGTGCGCCCTGGCTCCCCTAAGCCTTGACTGCCTCCTGTTCGCAAGGCTGTGCGCCCCACCATTGCTGGTGCTTCGACATGCGGGCAGGCGGTAGCATCACATTGCTGGCCCCCTGTGGTCCGATGGGACAGCGACGTGCGCTGGCCGGTGGCTCTGGAGCGGACGTGTCGCGCGTCACTTCCGGGCCGGGGTTGCCCTTGGCCGTCGGAGAACCGCCAGAGCGCTGGCTGTGCACAGGGGACCCCACCTGTGCGAAAATGGGACGAGGAGGAGCACACACATTTATTCATCTTGGATGCACTGAGTATCTTTGCCGGATTGATAAGGAAATAGAATAACATTGTTGACCTGCATCTGGGGTGGAGGGGTTCTGGGGTACCGCAGGGAGACAGGGTTTTCACCGTTTTACCACGGTACGCTTTTGGAAACGCTAGTTGTGTGGGAATGCGTTATTTATTCAAAATATCTTTAAATTAAACACATCGTAATGCAGATTCTCTAGCTCGTGGCTCAGACAAACCCAAAACCATCCACCCCGGGGGGCAGTGAGGAGAACTATTAACGGCCTAACACCCATTCATGGCGAACACCGTCAGGGTCTGTCACCTGCTTTGTTAAGTCGCTAAGCACGGATTTAAGGTTAGGGGGCCCAGAAATAGCTACGCTTGCAAGGGATATTTAAATTATTAGGCACGATAAGAGCTTTCGTTCTGGACAGTAATGGGGGAAACAGAGAGAGGGACGAGTCCTCAAGGCTGCCTTTAGAGAGAATCAGTGTAGGATGAGTTCTGTGCCTCCCTTTCCTGGAAGGGTTTTGGGATGTTGCCAGAGACAGAGACAGAAAGAAAAAAATGTAACTGGGTCAACTGTCTTAGCGGTACCCAGGCTTGTCACGGTGATTTCTACAACATCCAGTGAGCCTATTAGTGTGAGAAATGGCTTTGGGTTTGGCAGCTGAGGAAACTGACGCTCCCAAGCATTTGCTCGTTATCGAGAGTTATTGTTTTTGGCTCCGGAGAAGTGTTAGCTAAGCAAAAACGAGGTCACTCGAGCCAATCCGCAAGGTAGATCCTGCTTTAATGGAGAGAAGGAGAAAAACAGAAGGAACCCCAAATAATTTTCCTGGGGTTGTAAACTAGAGGGTTGGTGGAGGGTTGGTCCAGATGTTAGGAGATGAATTAAGACTCTGGGGGTTTCTTGGAGTGTTTCTGAGGAGACCATGTGAAGATCCAAAAAGAACAGCAGCGGCATCCGTGACGAGATAAGAGTCGGGATGACAGCGTTTTATTTATTTAGCTATTTATTTATTTTAAAGCTCACTTTTGAGAGAGAGAGAGAGAGAGAGCGTGCGCGTGAGCAGGGGAGGAACAGAGAGAGAGGGAGACAGAGAACCCAAAGCAGGTTCCAAGCTCCAAGCTGTCAGCACAGAGCCTGACGCGGGGCTCGAACCTACGAACCGCGAGATCATGACCCAGGCTGAAGTCGGACACTCAATTGACTAAGCCACCCAGGCGCCCCAACAGCGTTTTCCTTTTAAACACACTGTTTCCTGTGTACAGACATCCATATGCTGGGTACAGCAAACACCCGTGCACCTGCCACTCTGTTTGTCAAGGCCTCACATCTTTCCAAATTTCCTGTACTTTCTTTAGTGCTGCGTGCTAAAGGCCGTCATGTTTAAAACATCGCAGAAGCCATTCGAGCCTTAAGGTCTCAATTCTCAGACCGCATTCCGGTCTCCTCCTCCCCAGAGGTAGCTCTTCTCCTCAGTGTGGTCATTCTGATTACATTATAGATATTTAAGTCTATATTATATATATATGTTTACATTCTGGGAATGCTGTGTTTATAAATAGAAAGTTAATTCTCTGTGGTTCAGGGGACGTATATCATATATTGCACGATACAATGGCATATGATATACGATAGTATGATACGATGTGATAATGTTATCACATGTATTTGTCACATATAATTGCAAACTTAGTTGTATAATTGCAAACTTAATTGCAAAAGTTTATTTGCAATTAGCTGTCTCTTTCAAATTTATGTCTTCTGTGTGTGTGTGCTTGCCTGCACACCATCGGTATACACATGCACGCGTTCGTGAGACTAGTTAGCTTTTCCCGGAATTTTATGCAGAGGGTCATCCTGGAATCTCATTTACAAGCCTTCTTATTGCTCACTGTAACGGCTTTGAGGCTCATGCACAGTGTTCTTTTTTTAAAATTTGTTATTTATTTTTATTTTTTAATGTTTATTCATTTTTGAGAGACAGAGAGAGACAGAGCATGAACGGGTAGGGTCAGAGAGAGGGGGAGACACAGAATCGGAAGCAGGCTCCAGGCTCTGAGCCATCAGCCCAGAGCCCGACGCGGGGCTCGAACTCACGGACCGCAAGATCTGACCTGAGCTGAAGTCGGACGCTTAACCGACTGAGCCACCCAGGCGCCCCCCCCATGCATAGTGTTCTTTCTTGCTGATTGCGCTCCCTGTTTGGATATCCCAAAACTTGTTGTTGTTGTTGTTGTTTTTATTCACCTGCCAATAGACATTTGAAGTGGTTCTAGTTTTTGGTTTTATAAATAAAGCTGCTGTGAACAGAACATCCAGGCACAAGACTTTGTGAGGATGTGTGGTTTTTTGGGGTTTTTTGTTTTGTTTTGTTTTGTTTTTGCTTTTGTTTTTGTTTTGTGCTCTTACGTAAGTATCTAGAAGAGGTCTTTACAGCTGGTCGGATGCTTTATATGCGCTTAACATTAGGAGCATGCTAACCTGTTTCCACGGGTGTTGTACCACCCACTGTTCCCTCGGCAATGCCTGGGAAAGTAGCTTGTGATTTCACTTTGCCAACGGATGCCATGGTCAGTTTATCTTGCCTGTAAATTTAGCCACTGTGATAGGTTTGCCATTTTCTCTACTGATTTGCATTTCTCTACTGTCCAAAGATTTTGAGCATCTCTCTCTGTGCTCATTGACAACTCATGTTTCCTTTTTTTTGTAAAACGTCCTCTCAGATTGTTTGTCCATTTTCATAGTGAACTGCTTGGGGTTTTTTTTGTTGTTGTTAGGTTATAGGAACTCTTTATAGAGGGTCTCTATCTGGTGTGTGTGTTGTGAATATTTTCTCTAAGCTTGTGGTTGGCCTTTTTGTTGTAATGTTTATTTATTTATTTTTGGGAGAAGGAGAGGGAGAGCATGAGCAGGGGAGGGGCAGAGAGAGAGGGAGAGACAGAATCCCAAGCAGGCCCCACGCTGTCAACACAGAGCCTGACGCAGGGCTTGAACTCCTGAACCGCGAAATCATGACCTGAGCCTAAACCAAGAGTTGGACGCTTAACCGACTGAGCCACCCAGGCACCCCTCCCTTTTTGTTTCCTTAGTGGTGTTTTTCAAGGATCAGAAGTTTTACACTTTGATGAAGTCCAAAATGTTTGTGTTTCGTGATTCACACTTTTAGTGTTTCTTCTAAGAAACACTTACCGTAGTCAACTTTGCTAAAACTTGTCGTACATTTTCTTACAGGAATTTTATAAACTTACAAGATTGTATTTAGTTATGTGATACAGTGGGTGTAGTTTTTTTTTATCTACAGTATGAGATAAGGAGGGCGTTCACTTTTAAATAGATATCCACTTGGGGCGCCTGGGTGGCGCAGTCGGTTAAACGTCCGACTTCGGCTCAGGTCACGATCTCGCGGTCCGTGAGTTCAAGCCCCGCGTCAGGCTCTGGGCTGATGGCTCAGAGCCTGGAGCCTGCTTCCGATTCTGTGTCTCCCTCTCTCTCTGCCCCTCCCCCGTTCATGCTCTGTCTCTCTCTGTCCCAAAAATAAATAAACGTTGAAAAAAAAAATAAAAAAAAAAATAGATATCCACTTGAGTATTGACGTCTGTTGACAAAGCTTTTCTTTCCCCATTGAATCGTCTTGTCCCGGTTGTCAAACATCAATAGCATATACCAAGTGGTTCCACTTCTGAATACCATCCCACGCTATTGATGATCATGTCCACGTTTTGCAAACAAACCTGTCTTGAGTATTGTAACTTCACGTTAAGTTTTGAAATCAGATATGTTAAGTCCTCCAGTTAAAAAAAAAAAATACTTGGGTTATTCTGGGTTGTTTGAATTTCTGCACAAACCATGGATGGCACTGGTGTGTCAATTTCTACCAAAGTCCTCTGCAATCTTGACGTGGGCTACATTGACTTTAGATCAATGCGGCGAGGATGAACACTGTAATCATTCCGAGGCTTTCCATCTGTGAACAATGGTAGAACTTTTTACTTATGTAAAGCTTATTTCCTTTCTCTCAGCAGCGTTTTGTAGTGTCCAAATCTTAAATGTGTCTGTTAGATTTATCCCTAGGTATTTTATGTTTGGGATTCACTGTAGCTTTTTTCAAACTTTATTTTCCAATTGGCCGCTGTTCGTAAATCCAACTGATTATTTTGAAATTTTGTATCCATACCCTGGCAAAAATCTTGCAAAAAAAGTTTAGATTTGTAGATTCCCTGAGATTTTCTGTCGCCTGTAAGTAGGGACGATTTCACGCCTTCTGACCTCCAGACCTATTTTCCTTATTTGATGTTATGCTTTCTATTCTATTCTAATTTCATTTTTTTCAGGGCTGAGATCCCCAGAACAGTTTTGAATGACAGCAGTGAGAGTGGACATCCTTGCCTTGTTTCCGATCTCAGGAGGAAACAACTCTGTCTTTCATCCCGGAGCGTGATGCTTACTAAAGTTTCACGTAGGTGTCCTTTCCCATTTTGGAGGTCCCTTCATTCTCCTGTTTCCTTGGAGCTTTTATTACGGATGGCACCAGGAGCAGGGACGCTTCCAAGAAACTCAGAGATGCAGGCACGCTTCTCAGTCTCCCCACTTTCCCCTGAACCGTCTCTGGCCCTGGAAGAATTTCACTCTTGGCCGATAAAGCGAATCGTTCTAAGCAGTGACTGATTAGAAGGTCCTGCTTTCTCTCCACGAGGCGAGGGGAGTTTACAGAAGGAAGCAGTAAATTTAAATTAGCACGGGGAGCAGCCCGGGCGGTAGGAAACCCAATGGGACAGAACCCAGTCTGAGCTCAGAGGGAACGTGCCTGCCCACTGTGATTTCACGTCCACGGCACAGTTTCCTTTTGACTCTCACTTGTGAGCCTCGTCAATGTGTCCGTTTTGGACGCAGCCGTGTAAAAGCAGCATCATTTCTTCTGGGTGGTGGGTCTGGCCGGAGCACGGTCAGGCCATCCTTGTTGCTAAAAGCAAGCTGGCTTTGACTTTTCTGTTTTTCTGGCCCACCAAGTTTTAAGGAAGCAAGGACCCGGAGCCCGGCCCCCGAGTGTGCTGAATCGGACACGGTCTTCATGACGATGCGCTGACAGGCCCCTGCACGGAGGAGCGACGTATCTGTGGTGGAAGGAAGCCGCTCCTGACTCAAGAGAGAGAGGGTCTCCTGGGGGCCGTCACCATTCTGAACTTCCAGACTGTGGAGGGACAGGAAAACTCACCCAGTGGGCAGGCTGCCTGTTTATTACTCCTGATTTCTGGGGGGATCATTTTGTCTTCTGCGTCATCCGCCCTTGGGGGCACGACCAGAGGGTCCCACGTTTGTGAGACACGGGGCTCAGCGCAGGGCCTCAGACGCCATCTGTCCAGGAGTCTTCAGCGGTCATTTCCCGAGACGCGGGTGCGTATTGTGGGCGAATGGACGAGAAGGGGTGTAGGAGAAACTGAAGAGGAGCAGAGACTGGCTGACTAAGGAACACGACCCTGTGTAAATAAAAGGGGCGTCAGCTCTGGCTCCAGCTGACTGCCTCCGTGTGAAGATGGGACTCCAGCAGGGCCAGAGCCTCCGATGTTTTCAAAAACACACCCACGTTGCCTGGCTTTTTAAAAATGTGTTTATTTTATTTTATTGACGTTGGAACGGGACCCCTGAGCTGACCCCAGTCCGCCGAAAGGTCGATGTGAAACGGTCTCCGAATCCGAGGCGGTGCGGCACGGCCCTTGGGAGGTCACGGTCGCCAGTGCAGGCAGCTGTGAGCGGCCCCCTTCCTGCTCAGCACCTGTGTGGCTCCCCTTGGAGGAGAGTTGCCCGGAGATCACGAGAGGAGCCTGAGATCCTGACAGAGGCTGGCAGATGGAGAACTGACTTCCCTTGGCAGTGGTCGGCAGTTATTCTTGTAGAGCCCCGGGTGCCTTCTGATAACTGTCTGCAGCCTGAGGCAGTCTTTGTCTGGGTGATTCGGTCCCTGGAGACATTAGCCGTCTGGAGACCCTTTCTGTCCCCTCCCTGAGGGCGGGGACTGTTGCTGCTCTGATCAATTTGCCTGCAGTGGCCTCCTAATTGTTTATTTAGCTTTTCAGCCAGAGCTTGGTACGGGCACCCAGCTAAATCCTGTGATGGGAGGTGTGGGTGCTCCCTGGATCGTCTGCCTGTGCCGCTCCGCCCTCTCTCTCACCCGACCGGAAGGTACCGGGAGCATCTCACGGCATCCGTAAGTCTTCACGGAGCTCCGGCGCTCAGCCTGTCCCGGGACAGTGGACACCGGTGGCCTGACCTTGGTCTTGGTGGTCGTCTCTGCTTCAGCGCTCTGAGAGCTCTGCGTTAGCCGCTCCAGCAAAGCCCGGGGCCTCTCTTGGGCCGTTAGAGGCTCAGGCCCCGAAAGCAGACTAACTGGCCTCGAACACCAGCTCTGCCTCTTGCCAGGTTTCTAGCCTTGGAGAGGCAGCGTGTCAGCTTTCCTGGTGCTACTTCCCAGTTCCCGTGTGGATTGCCACACTTGAAGTGCCCCATCCACGTAGGTGGTTAGGACACTGCCGACACACGCCGTCTGGACGCCGGCTGCTCATCGTCAGCGGTATCTTCTGGAGAAAGGTCCCCTCACGGGGGTTTGCTTGCGAACAATCAAACCACATCGCTGCTGAAGTCGTCCTATTTTGTTGAATTCCTCGGCCACAGTCTTTGGGCGGAGCCTCAGACGTCTTCCAGCGTGAAGGGACAGGTGCACGGACTCTGCGTTTGGCACAGGGGACAGCCAGCTTTGCAGAGTGCCCTAAGGAAGGCCATTCCCTCTGGACACAAGCTGGAGTCTGGGCGGGGCGAGGGGGCGTTTCTTCCTTCTCCCACTGACTCTATCACCTCCTCCTGAACAGCGTGGACTCAGGACAGAGCTTTAGGAAAAAGTTCTTTGAAGATATAGACGACTCTGAAAAGCCAGTTAATACTTTTAATCCTTTAACTAAGTTTTTGCAAGTCAAGGAGGTTTGTAATAAATGCCTTTTAATCCTTTAAGTTTTTTTTTTTTTTTCAACGTTTATTTATTTTTGGGACAGAGAGAGACAGAGCATGAACGGGGGAGGGGCAGAGAGAGAGGGAGACACAGAATCGGAAACAGGCTCCAGGCTCTGAGCCATCAGCCCAGAGCCTGACGCGGGGCTCGAACTCCCGGACCGCGAGATCGTGACCTGGCTGAAGTCGGATGCTTAACCGACTGCGCCACCCAGGCGCCCCATCCTTTAAGTTTTTACAAGTCAAGGAGGTTTGTAATAAATGCCTGGGAGGAATGACGAAGAGGGACACGGTGCCCTTTCTGCCTTCAGTCTGGTAGGTGCTGCCCGCATGCGCAGAACGGTTGGAGAATAGCCAGGCGCAGGAACACGGAGAACGAGAGCCCTCTTACCGTGTCTTCCTCTCTGGGGCTGAACTCCACTCTGTGACCGACAGACGGCTTAGGATGGGTCTTGGAAAGCCTCTGGTCTCAACAGAGAGGTTCCACATGTCACCGTGCGCCCACAGCTTCCCGGCTCCCTTTCATTCTCCCTCCAGGTGACTCCGAAGATACAAGCAGTCGCATTTCCAGGTGGCAGGCACCCAGCAGGGCAGGACGATCCCCGTACGTGACCGCGGACCCTTGCCGGTGAGACCCGAAGGCAGCGTGCCGGGCTTTTTCCCGGCGAAGCCGTTACTGGAGATAAGTGATAAGTGATGGGAGTTTCTGGAGACATTACGAGAGCCCGCGATGCCTCTGTTGCTCCCGGTTCTTTCTGTGAAGGAAGGAGGGATGGGAGGAGAGAGAGAGAAGACGGCCTTGCCTCCTGGACAGAGGGCCCGTATCCGCGCTGGCCCGCGCCTTCCTGGGGGCTCCCGCGGGAAGGCGGGCGAGGGTGACGCTCTGTGTGCCGCCGTGTTTAATTAAACACGATCTCTGACTGTGGCAGGCGGAGCAGAAGCGGGAGGAGGCGACACGGGCAGCACCACTGCTCGGACAGCCGGGTCCAGATTCAGGAAAATGCAGATTCCCACCTCTGCTTTGCCCCCCACGGGCCGGGAGCACCAGGCAAGTCTCCCTGAGCCTCACTATTGCCGTCTGGTTATGGGGGTGGTGCTGCCCCAGAGGGCACCGCCGAGTGCCTGGTGCACAGTGAGCAGCATCACTTGCACAGGGCACCACGTCGTGGACCGTGGAGCGCTGAGCCAGTGCACCTGCCCCACCGAGCGTGATGTGCGTTTCGGGGTCTCGGACGCACGTGGCCCACGGGCATGTTTTATTTGACCGCCCGAAATATTTGCGTCTCGTGCATTCATTTTCAAAACCGAAGCGTCCAAAATATTTGCGTCTCGTGCATGCATTTTCAAGACCGAAGTTTAGGAATTTCACGTGATGTTGAGATTTCTGGCTTGAGATATTTGGAACACCTGGCACCTCTGAACCAATGGCCTTGTAGCAGGTGGAGTCACAAGATAGGTGCGTATGCTCTTGGAAGGGTGTCTTTCCCTCCATATCGCCCTGAACACGCAGGCGTCTCGATTAGCAACGCCTGGCTTCCTGCGAGGGGCATTAATTTTGGCCCTCGTTCCAGAACCGAAAAGGCCAATGCTCCCCCTTGGCTCGGGGAGCTTTCTAATTCTGTCATTTGTCTAAATTCCTTCTGGACGGTTTTGTTTGGTGTTTGGCGGTGATGTTCATCACAAGGGCAGAGCTTAAGGGGCGGCTTCTGATCTCCGGTGAATGCGGTGTAGGCGGCCGGCTGAGAGTACCAACTCCGCGTGACTGTGGCGATTCGTAATTCCCAAGTGCGTCCTTGCGCGTGCCCTGACTTGACTTTCACCTGTGAGCCTCGTAGGGAAGAGATGACGGTCCTTTGCCCCGAGCGTTTGACGACTCTGACCACTGGATCTCCTTCTTGAGATGCCTTGTTCACTTGCGATCTGGGCCAGTGCCCTCCCCCTCAGTTCTCTTTAAGAAATGTCGTGGGGAGGGGCGCCTGGGTGGCTCAGTCGGTTAAGCAGCCAACTCTTAATTTCGGCTGAGGTCATGATCTCATAGTTCATGAGTCTGAGCCCCATGCTGGGCTCTGCACTGGTGGTGTGAAGCCTGCTTGGGATTCTCTCTCTCTCTCTCTCTCTCTCTCTCTCTCTGCCTCTCCTCTGCTTGTTTGAGCGCTCTTTCTCTCCCAATAAATAAACCTAAAAAAAAGAAAAGAACACAAATGCTCTGGGGTCAGGCAGAGCCGGAAGACCTGGCCCGTGGGGACCATTATATTGACACAGGCCGCCTGGTCTCCTGCCAAGTGTTAGAAGGCACTGGCTTTCTGCCTCTCTGCTGTGCACACCCCAGGCTCGGGGCTGGCAGACCGTGGCACTAGCTGGTCCCTGGGAGACCCTCCTCCCGAAGGGACTCTCCAGGTGGGCTTGTCTGCCCATTTAGGCCTCAGCTCGGGGTCACCTTCCTCTCAGAGGGGTCCCATGGACCCTTCTCGAGAGTCCCCGACCCCGCGAGAGGCTGATGGCAGGAAGAGCTCAAGGGTGCATAGAGCCAAAGCCCTGAGCTTGTTTAGGTGGGCGTCCTGAGCAGCCCGGATTCCCAGCCCTGTCACTCTGAGCCCCCCTGAATCAGTGAGATCTTTAGAGGAGAATCGAGATGCAGTGCGTCCACGCTTTCAGCGAGAAATTAATTTGGGATCGATGTGAAGCTGACTTTTTAATGATTTCGTACACGTTTATTTGCTTGTCCTTCAAGCGGGGAGTGAGTGCCTCCTATAGACCCAAGTCAGCCACTTAGTATGTGTAGATTGATCGATTCGTGTTTGCCAGGACCAGTCTCTCGGCCGTGCGTCCACAAAGGGAGCCGGTGGTCCTGGACATCGGGAATGCCGCAGTGACATTCGTGGTGACAGCTTCGCTTTGCTTTCCCTTTGGTTTTTGTTTTGCAGCGTTTTCCCGTCAAGATGCATATCACCCGCGCTAGGTGATGGGCTCCGGGGGCTTCCGTGAGACTGTCTGGGAAGGCACCTCATGAATCACAGAGCCGTGCCGCACAGGGGGAGTGCGGGGATTTCGCCTCCCAAGTCCTGCGTGGTGTTTGAGGCCGGCCTAGTTAGGGCTTCCCCTCCCCCGGCCTGCCCTGTACCCTCTTGCGGGAGGCCTTGACAACCCTTTGTCTGTACCTGTGTGCACCGGGGAGAGGGGGGACTCTAAATCTCTAGAAGCTCCCGTCGGTGCTGAAAGCAGGGTCTTAAATCTGCACAAGGACCCTACCCTGGCTCAGTGTGTTCCCAGCCCCCTTCCACCCCCCTCCCCAACTGGCTCCTCCCTGCAAACCCAGCCTCTTCTGTCTTTAGCAGCAAATGGCGTTGGAGGTGATGGCTTGGGCCATTTCTGGGAGTTACTCCCTTTTCCTGGGTCTCTCCCTCTCTGGGAGGCATGCGTGTGATTAAACTTCTGTTTGCTTTTTTCTGCTAACCTTTTCTTTCATGAGGGTTTCGGCCAAGAACTTAGAAGGGCAGAGGGGAAGTTATTTTTCCTCCCCTACGTGGTCATTGGTGCTGTGGACGATGTTTCCGGTTTGGGGGTCACAGGGGTCCTACTGTCCCGGGCAGCGTAACCGGTGATTGAAGTGTGACCGGACGGCAGCCGTCTCACTCTGGGGGAGACCCCTTGAGATCTCGGTTTTATTGGGCATAGCTGTGGCAGCAGGGGCTCAAGGGGGCGGGGTCTGCCCCCGGGGGTGTCTGGACCGCAGCCTTCCGGCACAGATGTGCTCCCGCCAGCAGACCAGCCTCTCTGCCTTCCCGGGCGTGGCTCCGTGGACGCTGTAGTTCAATTTGAGGCGGGGGCAGAATACGTGACCCCGGAATGTGCCACTTTGGCATGTGGATTATTT
The DNA here is from genome assembly GCF_022837055.1 of Prionailurus viverrinus. NCBI lineage: Eukaryota > Metazoa > Chordata > Mammalia > Carnivora > Felidae > Prionailurus > Prionailurus viverrinus. The sequence continues at coordinate 4,602,063 of NC_062572.1, read as the reverse complement.
TGAGCTGCAAGCAGTTAAGCCCCAGCAGACTCCAGAACAACTTCTCCCTCCCCCTCAACTACCTACAGGAATATGGGCCCGGCCCAGAAAGAGAGAGATGCCCGGAGACAACTTTTTCTCTGGAAGTCGGATCCGGGTGGCGTGCAAACACCTAATCGCTACACACGTGCTCCTCCTTGTCCTGCCAGCCTCCCTCCTGCCCCACGAAGCCCAGACCTTCTCCATTCCTCTGCTCAGGAGCCCCAACTGCCCGACTGGCCCTCAGTGTCCTATCTTTCACAAGTCTCCCATACAGATGAAATTAAATTTGTTCTTCTCCTGTTAACCTGCCTCATGTCAATTTAATTATTAGGCCAGCCGGGGAACCTAGAAGGGAGGAAGGAAAATTCGCCACCGCCCCGGCAGATGACGAGGGGGATCCGCCGTGTTGACTGAGGTGCCCGCTGGGGCTGGGAGAGTGCACACGCGCATGGGGCTGCGTTACCTCCGGCTGTCCCGCCTCCTCCGAGCCAGCTTCCGTTTCCTCATCCACAGAAGTTCTTAAGTCAGTTGACTCCGTGGACTCTTTGTGGATTCCTAGGCTGTGCCAGGCACTGCTCCAGGCACGGGAATAAGGCGATACGCACGACATGGCCCCGGTCCCCCTGGAACGTTCAGCGGAGTGAGAGCTGCTGTGCCCCGTCTGGTGTGCGCCTTAGACCCCTTCGGCTGTGTGGCGTAGCCTGTAGTCTCAACTCCCGTTAACGCTTTTAGGTAAAAACTTAAAATACGTAGCATTGTGAAGGCAGTGCATTACGCGGAGACGTAGTTCTCAAAAACCACGGAATAGGAACGTAGGCACGTCTTTATTGCTACCTTCGTAACAAGATCAAGCGGCAGGTCTGATAGCCGCTATAATTTTGCAGCCGTGCTGGGTGTAATTGACATTTGGAAACATCTGCTGTGACTTGAACATGAGATGAAAATATCCGTAATCTCCACCGGTGATCACGTCGCAGATCCTGCTAATGCTCCTGTGGTCTGTTGCCTATATTTATAATAGAATCCTTGAAGGAAATGTTGAATTGGCATTAGAAGTTTGTGAGCATAAGAATATCATTCTTACGGCACCCAAGATTATGAAATTGATCTCTGGACTCCCCATTGTCTTCCGATCAATAACGCTTAGAGTGGGGAGGGGCAAGGTAGAAAGAACCAAAAATACATACACGCAGTGACAGGATATTTTAAGTATTGTAAGTCAGAACGAAGCAGGGGGTGTGGGAGAGAGGGCTGGGGTGAGGGTGCCGCTCTGGGGGAGCCATCACGGATCATGGAGAGCCGGGTTGGAAAGTGGCATCTGAGCAGAGAGCTGGAGGAAGTCAAAGAGTAAGTCCTCGTGCGTACCGGGAAGGAGGTGCAAAGGCCCTGAGGTGGGGGTGTGTTTGGTGCGTCCGGGGAAGTGTAAAGTGTCTGTGTTCACGGTGGGGCAAGTGGCAGGGGTAGGGGGTGTGCTGAGACAGTTCCCGCGGGGGTGGCACACAGGATGGGCTTACACAGTGGGGACCCTTGTGTCCCCATCAGCGTGCTGCTGAAGGAACCGAATATGCTGAGGACGCACGGCCTTTGAGGTTTCTGTGGGGGCCGAGACCACCGTGAGAGGGTGCCGGATGGTGTCCTGAGTAGGACAGCAAAGCGGTTGCACTGAATCAGGGTCTGCATGATGGTTCCCCCCTTTCAGGACTCTCTCTCTCTCTCTCTCTCTCTCTCATAGATTTTAATTTTTAGAGCAATTTTAGGGTCACAGAAAAATGGGTGGAAAGTACAGAGCTCCCCCCCCACCCCCACCCCCGATCTCTCTTTTTCAACCCAGACGAGCTCTTCAGCCTCTGTCTGGGAGCCACAGAATCCGCCTTCAATTCACAGGGCCGTCTTTCTTTCGCGACACCGTCTCCAGGTTTCCTTCTATGGGTCACTAAGGGATGCCGACGTCTCCCACTTAATGTAACAGGACGCTGTATTTGAGAATATGTACTCTTCTTTCAATTAGAAACCTGCAAAATCAGTTGGAAGGAAAATGCGAGGTGAGCAACGGAGGCCACGCGGGGCGTGAACGACGGCGGCCCGGGCCATGCTGCTGCGGGTGAGGGCACTAGGGAGCCAGTGCAGGCTGCGGAATGTGGGGGTGCAGGTTCCTCAGAGTGGTCCCTGCTCTGGAAAGCGCGGGCCTCCACCAAGCGCTTCGGCCCCGGCCGCGGCCTCCTGCTCTCGGAAGGAGGCTCACGCGGGGACCATCACTGCCCTTTGTCCAGCCGTGGGGTCCGTTCCCGGCTCTGGGTACGTCGTCCAGCTCCGGGAAGGTCACTTGAAGACGGAAGTTCCCCTGCTCAAGTGCCGTGGTCGCCACCTGCCGGGGGCGAGAGGTCTTGTCTTGGGAAGGGGCGCGTTGCTTAGCAGAGGCGAGGCGTTCGGAGGGTCTGAGGACCAGGGTGACGCCCACGGAAGGCTGGCGGCTTCCGACCCCCCCGAGGGAGGACGTCCTCCTCTGTCGCCCAGAGCCACTGGCGGTATTCTTCCACGCCCCCCGCCCCCCACCAGCCCTGGACTCAGGTGGCCTTGCTGCATGACCTTGGCAGAACCCCTCCCTGTCTCTGGGCCTCAGTTTCCCCTCTGTGAAATGGGAGTGTGGACCAGGTGGTTTGTTTCTTTTCATACGTTGTTTTTATTCTTTCCATTTTTTGTGTCTCCGAAATATTCAGTATGTCCCCACTTTGTATGTATCCTCTGTAGCTTTCTTTAGGTCACACACGTCCACGCACACAGTCACAGGGTGGCATTGTTTCTCTGGTCTGTCATTTTGTGTCTTTACAAAAATGGGCTCGTTCTGTACACATTTGTTTACAACTTAACATTTTCCATTTGCATTGCAAGAATCCCCCCGGAGGTGAGTCGAATAGACGCGAAACATTCTGCCTATAATATTCCATTTTTTCAGTAAGTGCAATTTACTCAGCCTTCCATTTCATTTGGGTGTTCGAGCTATTTGCAGGTTTTGGTTTTATTTTGCTTGCCTGTGGTCCTCCCCAAACAATGACGCAATAAACAACCTTTTACACAGTTCCTCATTACTTGTGCCCATGGTTGTATCACACCTAGAAATCGGACAGCAGGATCAAAAAGCGTGTGTCCTAATTTCCTTTGATTTTTGCCGGATTAGTGTCCCCACAAGCAGCACGTAGGACGCAGACTCCTTCCCATCCCTGAGAGGGGGTTGTCACTCTGTGAAACCCTTGCCAACCTGGTGAGGGGGCTGCCCCGGAAAGCTCCTTCCTCGGGCATCTGACAGCTCCCTGTTGCGGGGTCCTTTGGGGGGAATTCAGTCTGAAATTCCCCCACAGGGTTGATTGTGCTCCATTAAAGAAAGACACCTTCCTCCTCCAGACTTTTCAGCTTCAGACTCTTAAGTAGCAACCGCCCTGGGCCACGTAAGCATTTATGAACTTGCTCATAATGTATCTAACTTGGCTTCTGAAGGAAGAAGGGAGCCCCTCTCCCTCCCAAAACACAGCGCAAAGAACCAAAAAAACGTTTAAGATCAAGCTCATGGAACAACAGCAGCTCAACCCTGTGATGGTCCATTAAAGCCACTTGTGGGGACCAGGGGTCAGGGTGCAGGGAAGCCCCAACTTAGGACCCAGATGGCGGGGCGCCTGGCAGCCCAGCTTGGCCCTGAGCCCTGTAATGAGAGGACAGAGCCATGCCTTGGGGACCTGGGGGTGGTGTGCAGGGCAGGGACAGCCCGGGTCTGGCACACGGCCCCGCCCCGGTGTTCTGAGCCTGGAGATTGGGGTGCAGCGGCCCTGGGGCCCCCAGGGGGCAGGTCTCATTGCAGCGACAGCTCCAGGCGGGGAGGACTCCAGGCGGCTGGGCTCGGCGTGGGTGAACACTGTGGGGTTCTCAGTAGCAGAGGGGCAAACACATGGGTGGGGGGATGGCTGGTGGGGGTCTCCTGCTGTCTTCCCTGGGCAGTGAAATCCCTCCCGGGGGGGCCGTTGTGGCGCTGTCGCCGAGGACGGGGGGATGGGGTGCCTTCGCTTTTCTTCGCGGCCATCCTCCGATCTTGAGCTCTGCTGCTTCTGTGCTGCTTCCCAGAGCTTTCCCAGAGCGCTTTGCGTGGGTTGTAGCCGCTCGTCTGTTGTTTCCGTCGTCCGTATGGACAGAACACCCGGCTCTCTACCTTGCTGATGCCTCCCGCGGGCCCTACGTTCCCCTCAAGGAGTGTGACGATCCCAGGCCTTACGTTTATGCCCTGCACCCGTTTTGAATTGACTGTGTGCTGTGTTCCATAGGCGTCCAGCGCTGTTCTTGTGCGCGTGGGATCCAGGTTTCCCCGCGGCGTCGGTTGAAGAGACTGCGCCTGCCCCACCGTGTGCTCCCGCCCACCTTGTAGAAGATCGGCTGACCGTGTATCCACTTATGTCGGGGCCGTCTGGTTTTTCTGTCGCGCTACGTCTGTCCTTACGCCAGGACCATGCCGTTTTGACCATTACAGCTTTGTGATCTAGCTTGAAACCGGGGAGTATGAAGCCCCCATAGTCTTTCTCTGGACAGTTTTTTTTTTAATGTTTGTTTTTGAGAGCGAGAGTGTGAGCAGAGGAGGGGCAGAGAGAGAGGGAGACAGAAGATCCGAAGCCGGCTCTGAGCTGCCAGTGTAGACCCTTTTGGGTGGGTTTCTTGAAGCCCCAAACTACAAGCTCGGGACCTGAGCTGAAGTTGGGCACTCAACCGAATGAGCCAGCCAGGCGTCCCCAGATAGTGTTTTCTTCTTTCAAGGCAGTTAGAGCCCACGCGAGGGGCGGCAGTGTGAACACGAGGCAAGTGGACATCAGACGCTCTAAGTCACTCGATCTCGCAGCCACATCTGCCCTTGAGCTGTGCCTCACCTGCCTCCCGGTGTTGAACACAAGCCCTTACACTGAAGTGTCAACTGAAAGGGGCCCCTGGGGGCTCCGTCGGTTGGGCGTCCGACTTCGGCTCAGGTCACGATCTAGCAGTTTGTGGGTTCGAGCCCCGCGTTGGGCTCTGTGCGGACAGCTTGGAGCCCGGAGCCTGCTGCGGATTCCGCGTCTCCCTCTCTCTGCCCCTCCCCCGCTCATGCTCTGTCTCTCTCTTTCTCTCTCAAAAATATATAAACTTAGAAAAAAAAGTGTCAAGTGAGAACATGCATTGTCTTGTCTGTCCAGTAACAGGACGGGCTTCCAACAAGTAACTAAAATTGCTCGCCTGGGGGGCCCCCTTTCAAATGGAGTTGGCAAGAGTTGGTGTCCGTGAGGTACGCACTTAGCAGAAACCGCCAGCTGTGCTCAGTTCACGGTCTCCTCTCATCGTCAGTCTCTAGCGGCGGCTGGCACAGTGGGGCATCCACCCCGTGGGGAGCTCCAGGGGGCGACCTCTCCAGGACGGCAATGAGCAGGGTTATCATAAACAAAGGTATTTCAGACCTTCGATTTCCCCTTCACATCCCAGTGGGTGGCATCTTTTCGGGAAGAGCGTGTGGCGTGTGTGATTGTCCGCTTTGAACGGGAAAAAGGCGCTTCTTGGACAAGGCTCAGCTGAAGGTCCTTTTCTCGTGTAAAAGTAGACACGCGCCCTAATCCAAGGACGACCCCGGGAAAGCAGTCGTGCCCCCTTTAAGATCGCCACGGGTTTGCAGATTGCTAAATACCGTGACTCCCGTTAACAGAGGAAGAGACGTCTGCATTGGACAGTCCTTCCTTCTGCATTTTAAGAGTCCTTTGTAAAATCAGAAAGGCAAATAAAATGCCAGAACCAGTGGCTTCCTCCTGTTTGGCTAAAGGATAAGAAAGACGAAGCTTTTCTTTCGATACGCCGTAAGTGACATCTTTGCGTTTTTCTAACGAGGAACGGGACCGTTCACTTTCTGTGTCGCTTTACGAAACAAATGGACACAAATACGGCTGTGCCACGCAGGGCGACAGCCACACGTGGCTGCCCGCACTTCAGTAACTTCAGAATTCAGGTTCTCGGTCCCGCCGGCCACATGTTCAGTGCCTCAGGAGCCACAGCTCTGCCTTGAGAAGCACGGGTGACAGAGCCCTTTCTTTCGTCCCCGCAAGAAAGTCTGTTGGGGAGGCTCGGGTAGAGACACGATGCGTTTGGATTTGACCTGGTGCAGGAAGTGACAGCAACCTTGCAGGAAGCACTTCTGTGCCGTGTGCCTGCGTCCCGACGTATCAGGTGTGTGTATGCCAAAGGCACAGGAGAATCTCTTTGGATCGTAATAATTTAGCAAAGCACCTGCCTGACACAGTAAGCTGCTTCAGTTAGCTGATCTTGCTTACTGAAGGAGAAGAAACAAAAGAAAAATCCTCGTCCTAACTGTCCTTGTCGTTTTTGTGTTTTTTTTTTTAAGCAAGGCATCAGAAGAAATCCTTCTTTAGCTTCTTCTGACATGAATTCTCTCGGGCTCCTTCTAACACCGCGTGTTTCCTTTTGGCGAGTACAACATGGAGGAAATAGTCCCACGACTTACAATGGAATTGGATGTAATTCATGTCTGGAAACATAATTGTCAAAGCGTCTTATTCCTTGTCATGTTCGCGTTTAAAAGAGATTAAGGGGCGCCTGGGTGGCTCAGTCGGTTAAGCGTCCAACCAACTCTTGATCTCGGCCCGGGCCATGATCTCACGGTTCGTGAGTTCGAGCCCCGCGTCGGGCTCTGTGCTGACAGTTCGGGAGCCTGCTTGGGATTCTCTCTCCCTACCCCTCTCTCTGCCCCTCGCCCCTCAAATAAATAAATACACTTAAAAGAGGTTAAGTTGATTGGGGGGAAGGGAACGGATAAAAATTCTCCATTACGTTTTCCCGAAAGGATAGGGTTCTTCCTTTCTTCCCCCCTCTTTTTTAAACAGTACTCCGCAAATGGGCATTAACTGTTGGTACGCTTCTGCGATGCATCTCAGATGTTGGGTCTTGGGTCACCGTGGAAGGTCGGGGGCCAAGGAGGGGACTTGTGCTCTGCCCTCCCCCACACCCCCTGTGCTAGACCCCCCCACCCCCACCCCAGGCATGAGTCCACGAGAGGGGAGAGGTTGCCATAAAGTTCTGTGCTCTGTTTGCAGGCACCCTCTGTGTTTCAGACCCTCTCCCGCACTTGGGCACAGAATTCGTTTACACTCCTTCTAAACCTCACCAGAGCTCCCAGCACCGCCAGGAGGCAGGCCGAACCAGAGCCCGGACAAGGGGCAGGAAGTCAGCCCAAGACCAGCCCTCGATGATCCCGCGTGGCCCGGGCCGATTTGCACTTTCTACTACCTATTAAAGCAAAGTCTTTATTTCAGGCTTGATTTTTTTAACAGTTTTATGCTTTCCCTCTGGAGTGTTTCCCTCAGTGGTGCCATCTAATCAAGTTTTAAGTTTTAATTAAACAGCTGTCATCTGCTTGTTAGTCCTGTGGCTACTGGATGTTTTATTAAATTTTAATCCAGCCCAAGCTGGGCGAGAATTCCTCAGATAACAAAGGGAGGCCGTTAACCGGGCGCCGTGGAGACAAAGCACAGCTAGCTGACGGGCACCGCGGGCGCCCGAAAGGAAGTGGAAATGAACCTGGAAGGAAGGAGAGACCGTGAGGCCGGCGGGGGGGGGGGGGGGGGCATGTGGCGGGGACAGCACAGGTGGCCTAGACCACAGGTGACCCTTGCCTGTTCTCGGCCTCCCCCCCACCGTCCCCCCACCCCCGGCTTCCCTCCCCCTCAGGTCTCTGCCTTTCCCTCCCTCTCGGCCTTCGAGTCCCACCCTCTCCCCCCACAACAGTCTGTAGCTGTCTGTCTCTGTTGCCTGTACATCTTCCCTTCTCTCCCTTCTGTTGCCCCCCCTTCTGTCCCAGGATGAGCACACTGGGGATGGGTGATTGACAGTGGGGACCCTCCCGGGTTCCAGAGGGAGCCTTCTCTTCTCCTGGGATAAACCCCTTGCTCGCCTGCAGAAATAACCCTCCCAGGAGAGATTTTTCCCGAAGTGTGTTCACAGGCCATCTTCACAGTTTGGCCAACTGCACGCAACACTGTGTCTTTATACACGCTAGTTTTTCTTCAAATTAATTCATCCTTTAGACTTAAAAAACAACAACACCCGGGGTGCCTGGGTGGCTTTGTCGGTGAAGCATCTGACTTTGGCTCAGGTCATGATCTCACGGTTCGTGAGTTCGAGCCCCGTGTCGGGCTCTGTGCTGACAGCTTGGAGCCTGGAGCCTGCTTCGGATTCTGTGTCTCCCTCTCTGTGCCCCTCCCCAGCTTGCACTCTGCCTCTCCCTCTCTCTCTCTCTCTCTCTCTCTCTCTCTCTCAAAAATAAATAAAACATTAAAAAAAAAGTTTTAAAAACCAACACTCTAAATTTGGCCACGATCTGAGTCTACAATCCAGAAACCTGAGTTTTGTGCATGTTACATATCTTAATATATGGTAAAATGTTAAAAGTAAAAAAAAAAAAAATAGGGGCGCCTGGGTGGCTCAGTCGGTTGAGTGCTCAGTTCTTGGTTTTGGCTCAGGTCACAATCTCATGATCCATGAGATCGAGCCCATGCTCAGCACAGAGCCTGCTTGAGATTCTCTCTCTCCCTCTCTCTCTGCCCCTCCCCGCTCAAAATAAATAAACATTAAAAAATTAAGAAATAAAACCCCAAGGCAAAGATAAATTCATGTAAAATAACTTTAAGAATTACCAGTGTTAAACAATTCCATAGTTGGCCAACTTCTTACCGAGTGCTTTTCCTGCTTTTTGTTTGTTTACTTTTTATTTTTAAATAAAATCATTTAAATCAGTGCGTTTGACCAGGACCCCCACTGCCAGAATCCAGCCCCTGCCTCTGATGTATTAGTTACAGAGATCTGAGCTCCAGATCGGCTTCTCTGCGTGTATGTAACACAGCGATGGGGTTTTCCATTTGTAGGAGAGCCCTTGAAAGATCCTGTGGGGGGCGCCTGGGTGGGTCAGTGGGTTAAGCCTCCGACTTCCACCAGCTCATGATCTCGGCGTCTGTGAGCTCGAGCCCGTGTCGGGCTCTGTGCTGACAGCTCAGAGCCTGGAGCCTGCTTCCGATTCTGTGTCTCCCTGTCTCTCTCTGCCTCTCCCCTGCTCGTGCTCTGTCTCTCTCTTTCTCAAAAATAAATACACATTAAAATTTTTTTTAAAAAGCGGGCAACGATGATAGACCTCACTCTCCCTCTGTCCTAGAATTGTGTCATTCCAGCTTCTAAAAGTGACACCAGCCAGTTGGAACGCACTCCTCCAGAGGGAGTTCAGGCTGCTGAGGGTCCTTGAAATCAGATCACTGAAGAAATAATTGAAGGATAGGAGAGCTTAGCCATATGAGGAGGGAAGAAAGGGCCCCCGGGGAGGTGGGGGGAGGGGCATTGGTGGCTTTTATGTATGGAAAGGGCCACTGTGGGGATGAAGGAGTAGATTTGTTCTTTCGTTCTGAGTCTTTAAGTGGAAACTAAAAGGAAACACGTTTTAGCTCATTATAAAGGACTAGACGTTTCAGAATCAGTGTCTCACGATGGCTACGTTTTTTTGTGAAGTGTGGTTGACACTCAAGGTTACGTTAGTTTCAGGTGTACAACATAGTGATTTGCCACACTCTCGCCCTACCACTGACTGTGTCCTGGGTGCACACCTTTCGTCCCCGTGACGTATCCTGTGGCCAGAGTTTCAGCAGCCGTTTCCAATAGGACTTCGTCACTTTCTAGCTCTTCAAACTTGGGCAACTTCTGCTAACTCGTGATGCCTTGACATCCCTTGTGCAGCGTGGAGACGATTGTGGACCAGTGGAATCCCACCTGCGCAGAGATTAGCCCGACATCCGAGCCTGTAAGGCAAACCTGCCAGTGATGGAAAAGAACCTTTGAGATCCCCCGAAGGAAATTTCGATCACAAGGATTGGGGCCCTTTGAAACTCATAAACCCAGGAGTTAATTTTCTTTCTTTTCTCCTTGCATTTGGCCGTTGCTAATCTCTTTGGGTTCTTAACGGGTCAAAGTCTGGTTTAAAGGGGCATACGGGGAGCCACAGATATGTTTTATTTTCCTCTCTTTTTTTTTTCTGAGAGTATATAATTGAATTGCTACGTATTACGTGTGTAAGTAATGCAGTCCCAGGTAGGGGAGAATAAAGTAAGACTGCATTTGTAAAAAGACCTCACAAATGGAGCTCCATGACCTGCCGTATGGATTTGTGGGTCTTGACATGTATATATGTTTTAACATCCACCTGATTGTAAACTTCATGGGCTCTAGGGCCATGTCGCATGAAATAGTGGATTCCCCATTGGCAGAGCAGAGCACCTGGAACACTGCAGGTATTCGGTGAAAATAGCTGGAGAAAAGAAGGAAGGGAGGGAGGGAGGGAAGAGGGAAGGAAGGAAGTTGGGAGGGAGACCCAGGGGTGCAGTGAGCCGCTGTATGAGCTGTCCCGTGCCTAGTGTTTGCTGGAATGTCTGTGAATTCCTTTTCCCTGGAGGTCATCATAGACATGTGGAGCCTCTGCGGTCAAGTGGGTTTTTGTTGGGTGGGGGCTTGGACCTCACTGCTTAGGTACCATGATCCAAGTTCTCTCTGGTTCTCGTGTGGTGCGTGCCTTCCCACAGGTGCTGAGCATCCCACCGTGCGCAGCGTAATGCTCCGGGAACTCGGGGCGCTACGACAGCGGAACCCGTCTGGTTTCAGCCCTTGGTGGTAGGGCGTCGATAATGGGTGTTACGGCAAAGCTTTATTGTCGGCCCAGCACTGTTCTAAGCACGTTAGCAGCGTCCATTTATTTATGCCTCAAACGGGACTTCAGGATGAGGAATGCCACTACCTAAATTTTGTAGATGAGGAATCAGGGGCCTTAAGGACGTAAGATAAGTTGTCCCAGGTCATCCAGCCAGTGGGCCCTAGAGCTAGGCGTCCCCCCCACCATGCTGGCTCTGAGCCTGCACATCACAGCTTCCTCCCGCTTTGGGGTCACAGAGGACGTGCTGAGAGGGGCCGTTCCCACTCCTCCCCCACCACAGGGGACACTCGGCTGCTAATGAGCTTTGCCGAATTTTGTGACACGCTTGTGTGCAGCCACATCCCCTCGGAGGCATGCTTCCTTTTGGTTGCCAAGGTTCTTTGAAGATCTTCGCAGGAAGGATGAAAAATGTATTTCCAGAGTGGTAATCTTTTTAGGCCTCTTTTTCCAGTGGCGTGATGGGTTTTTACTTTCATGGGCTAGTAATTACATTACTGTAGCTCCCAGGAACCCCCCCTGCCCCCCGAAGCCAGCCACACATCATTAGCAGGCCCTTAACTCTTTTCCTTCTTGAAAAGGATATATAAGCAAACCCATAGTGGCACAGAGATAGTGCCCGCCAACTTGTCCCTGTGATAATTGTGGCCGGGCCTGTGGTTTCCACGGGGCTAGGCACTAATGAGATGCTAAAGATGTGATAAAAAGACGTTAATATGTTTTTGGCGCTTGGTTTTTGAGTCTGGCTTGTGAGTGCTTAAGGCAGTAGTGTCTTCTGGATGAGCTGTCCCGTGGAGAATCACAATCGCCCCGCCATTTGCTTCGAGATGTGCGGGAAGCTGGTTTCTAAAGAGAGAAAGGCTTTGGCTCTGAAATAGCGTCTGCATCCCGTGGGTTCAGGCCCCGCTCCTGGAGGTTGGGGGTACAGAGGGTGAGATGCCAGCGGTGTGTTTTCTGAATGGGGCCCCCCCCTCGAGAGAGGATGCTCTGAGACAAAGGCATCACTAAAGGTGGAGAAGATGCGGACAGGTGTGGGCGGGAGATCTGGAAGCTCTCATGCACGCCCCTACCCCATTTAGACTTTTTTTCCTCACAGACAATGAAAACTCATGTCAAATTTGGTTATGCTGAAAAGGAAACTGGTTGGATCTTGTAGCCTACAGGGGCTCATAAGATTCTTTACAAATGTTTATTTATTTTGAGAGAGAGAGAGAGGAGAAAGAGAGAGCGTGCAAGCAGGGGAGGAGCAGAATAGGAGAATCCCAAGCAGGCTCCATCCTGTCAGTGCAGAGCCTGATGCAGGGATCCGTCTCACGAACCATGAGATCCTGACCTGATCTTGATCTGAGATCAAGAATCAGACCCTCAGCAGCGCCTGGGTGGCTCAGTCGGTTAAGCGTCCCACTTCAGCTCAAGTCACGATCTCACGGTTTGTGAGTTCCAGCCCCACGTCGGGCTCTGTGCTGACAGCTCAGAACCTGGAGCCTGCTTCGGATTCTGTGTCTCCCTCTGTCTCTGCCCCTCCCCTTCTCATGCTCCATCTCTGAAAAATAAATAAACATTAAAAATATTAATTTTTTTATTACAGACATTTATTTTTATTATAGGCATTTAACCGATTGAGCCACCCGGGCACCCCCAGGACTCGTAAGGTTTATCGAGAAGTTGGATTGAGGGCTTTCTTAGGGCTTGGTTTCTTTTCCTTCCCTCAATCCCGATTTCCTCTGTGCTGTCCTCATTCCCAGTCAGGCTCTTCCTGTGCTGTGGCCTCCGTGGTTTCCGGGGCCTATTATCCTAGCTTTCAGTGCAGCAGGAGGCCAGCCTTTGTTTCCAGACTTTCCTCCTGGAACCCCTTGTCCTCGTGCCCGGTGCAAAGCGGCAGCATCGTGGGCACAAGGTGGAGTATGCTAGCTGGGCACACCCAGGCTGTGTGTCCCGACACGGGACTGGGGGGAGGGGTCAGCCCTGACTACTTTATCCCGGGCTCAGGTGGAGAAGACAGCCAGTAAGGGTGCCAGGCCGTGCAGGCCAAGCATGATGGTTGTTGATGAAGTTCCCCGCGAAGAGTGCCCGTGGGTATTCCTTCTTTCAGGCAGAACGCAGTCAGCAGGCGTTGCTAGAAAGCCTTCCACGTGGAGGCTCCGAGGCAGATCTCCAGAGGCTTTTGCAAACTCCTGGAGAAATATGTGACACCACCAAATACTTACTGAGTACCTAACTGCATAGAAAATCACCCAAAACTTAGCTACTCGGGGAAAACACATGCAGGTGTTAAAACAGACTTCCGGTGCGTCCGGAGTCCGGGAATGACTTCACTGCCCCGGGCAGCTCACCTGACCGGACGGACCTCTTCACAAGGGCCGCCTAAATGTTCTCGAGACCCGACAGCTGGATTTTCCCAGAGTGCGTGATCTGAGAGAGACAGGGAGGCAGAAACAGAGGTAGAGACAGAGAGGGAGGAAGGGGGCATTCACAAGACTCCCACGTCTTAATTTCATGGACACTCACTGTCACTTCTGACATATTGTATTCCAAGACAAACGACTCACTCAATCCAGCCCACCCTCAGTGAGAGGGGAACCATTCCCCACCTGCTAGAGGGAGAAGTGTCGAAGATCTGTGTCCCAGTTTGCCCTCCGACCCCAGATTATACTCCTCCCCTATGCAAACAAAATACACCGACCCCTCTCAAGACCTAAAAACTCACCTGTCCAGAGCATCAACTCAAAATCCAGGACATTGGGATCTCTGTATCACTTCCAGTGCTGACGCCCTTGACCCTGAGGGGTTCGGTGTAACCTCGTAGGGAGGCGTACGTATTCCAGATCGTGATGCATCTGGTTCTGAGATCAGGGTAGGGGTCTGGAGTTTGGGTGACTTCAGTTCTGTTCTTGGCTCAGTGACCAGTAGTGAGGAGTATTATGTGATTGGCTGGGCACAGGTGGCCACAGGGACTACCCGTGTAAGTAACGTATCTGCGATGGTGTGCACGGATTAGGCACTCAATGTATGCCGGCATGCCCGACGCCACGCTCCGTGTTTCATGTTTTAACTCATTTAGTCCTCGGACAACACCGTGGGGAAAATACTCTTGTGGATCCTGTTTCCTGGTTGGGGAAACTGGTGCCCAGAGAAGGTAAGGAGGTTTGCCCCAGGTGACCCGGATGGCGGGGGACCCAGTTGAGTCGTGAGCTCCAGAGCAGGGACACTTCTATTTTGTTTATTCTCTTGCTCTTGAGTCGTCCACAAAATGACTTGTTTTAAGGAAGGTCTGAGAGTTTAAAGTTACTGTTTGTCAGAGATGAAAACGTGTCCTGTTCTTTCTCGAGCCTGGCAGACGACTGAATATATATTGGCGTAGGTTAGGAGCTGAGGAATGCCTGGGATACCACCGAGGAGATCCTGAAAGCCTGCCTAGTCAAAAAGCATTTGCACCGATGTAGGCAGAGACGGGAGAGAACACCTCTCCCTCCTCCTCAAATAGGCAGGGAATTTAGCGACCTGGTGGCTCCTTATTGACGCACCTCACCTAGATAGTATGGATGCTCGGAAGGTATTTCTGGCTTTAGGAGCTGAAGGAAATCGAAATCGTAGCTGAGCCGAGAACCCCCTGAAATTATACAAGCAAGAGGAGATTTCGGATTCACACAGCTCAGCCATTCAATGGGGAAGAAATTCTCTCTTCTGGTTCCTGTCAGATGGGAGAAGCAGCGGGCAGCAAATGGTCATTCCAATCCATATCCTTTATTCCTTCTTTTTGAATGCCGTCCCCTACACTGCTCTTTGGATCGAATCTGCCACTGAAGTAGCCTGGCCGCTAATGGCCCGGGCCACCCCGGTGAGGGCTGTGTGCCTCCGTTTGAAACAAGTCTGTCCTGCTCACGGCCTGAGTCAGCCTTCTGGAAGGTCGCACGTCCCCCAGACCAGCAAGTGTGCCGACGAATCACATGTCTCTATGTCATTGACCTTTGCTAAAGCCACGTTGTCCAGTCCCTACGTGATCGTTTTGTTTTGTTTTGTGTTTTTTCGGATTGAAGCACTGACCTGTGATCTGCTGAACGAAGGCCACATCTACACTTTCTCTGGCCAGCAGCCATTCTTGTCAACCGAGGGTCTCCATCTTGCAGTTTCCCAATAGACAGGCTGCCACACGCGGCAAATAAGTCAAATATCGCCGAACATCCTCGGAGCGTACCCTTCCGTGATTATGGGGGCTGCGCTCCTGATTCGTTCCCTTTCGAGTACAGTTGTGCACAGACACACTGGACACTCGTCATCTGAGAAGCCACTGCGGGGCGTGCCTTTCACATACTCCCCATCGGCAGCCCTGCGTGCCGGTGGTCACGATGCTATGGGCTAGCTACGGTTCTCCAGTCTTTTACCAGAGCTGCAACTGGGCAGAGGGAACCTTTGGTCGAGCGCATCGGGTCTGTACCAGGAATTTGTGACACTGAACCAAACAGCTATGTCAGGGTTCCCCAGGCAAACAGAACCAAGAGGGCGTGTGTAGATATATAGAGATTGGCTTGGAGAGATTGATTCATAACATCACGGAGGCTGAGAAGTTCTCTGATCTGCCCCGTGCAAGCCAGAGGCCTGGGAAACGCTACCAACTGAAATGCTAATCTCATCCAGGAGGGCCCTCACAGACGCACCGATAAATAATGTTTCACCAGCTGTCTGGGTGTCCCTTAGCCCAGTCTGGTTGACGCATGAAATTAACCATTGCCATAGTATATTAAAAATACCTCTTACGGAGTCTGGCATATGGTAAGCCATTCATAACTGTTAATAACCATCACTGTGATTACACGGTCTTTTCATACGGATGTATTTAATTTATAAAGGGATGGATGGTAGAGAAGAACCAATAGATCACGGTGTCAGGAGACAATGCTTCACCTCCTGCTTTGCCCTGTTGATGCCCCCTCCCTGCCGTTAGCAAACCACTGGACATCTCTGCCTGCACTTTGCTCTTCTGCTAAAACGTGGTGGCTGTATTTGGATCAGCTAACCTCACGCAGAAGAGTTCGTATGGCCCGAAGCATCTTTAGAACGCAAGGAAGGTTCATCTCCCCCGTAAGCGGATGCCATCCTGTGATCTTAGGAAGAGAGACCATCACACTTGCGCGTATCCCGTCAGCGTCCTGCGGTTGGACAGACGCCCAGCATCTTCTCTGTTGTCTGGAGTGAATGATCTAGGTCCACATCACACATTCAGAAACTTAATAAAGTCAAATGAATATTTGTCAGTTTTCTTTTTTTTTCTTTTTTCTTTTCTTTTTTTTAATATGAAATTTATTGTCAAATTGGTTTCCATACAACACCCAGTGGTCCTTCCAACAGGCGCCCTCCTCAATGCCCATCACTCACCCTCCCCTCCCTCCCACTCCCCATCAACTGTCAGTTTTCCTATTAAGAATTATTTGGAGGCACCTGGGGGGCTCAGTCAGTTGAGCGTCTGACTTCAGCTCAGGTCATGATCTTGTAGTTCATGGTTTCGAGCCCCACTTTGAATTCTGTGTCTCCCTCTCTCTCTCTCTCTCTCTCTCTCTCTCTGCCCTCCCCGCCTCGTGCTCTCTCTCTCTCTCTCTCTCAAAAATAAATAAACGTTGAAAAATTTTTTTAAAAAAGAACTATTTGTTTAATAATTTCTAGCCCCTCCCCCCTTCATTCTGAAGCAGGACAGAAGGGAGACTCAAATGTATTGAACGTCTTCCAGGTGCCTGACACTCTTCTGGAACACTCTGGGGGGGCCACAACACTAGCTCTTTATACTGAGTGAGATTGTCTCATGTTTCTGGACGAGGAGACAGAGGCTCAGAGAGGCTGCATGTCTAACAGAAATGGATCTTGGTTTGGGATTTCCCTTACTCCGGGATCCGTGTTCTCTTGGGAGCGTGGTGCAGGCCACGATAGATTCTATAGCATTCCTGAAAGCTGTTTTCAGTGGCCTGAAGCCGGGCTCTTTGTGGCGTGGAGATGATGGGACGTGGCCAGCATTTTGGGCTGAACAAGTTTTGCCCTGCAGGCTGAAGGACTGGGGTAGCCATGAATGTTGTGGTTCGCCAGGGCTCTGGAATGAGACTTTGATTCCCTCGAAAAGACTAGGAAAGAGCAAATGCTTTCCTCGTGGACCACCCCAACGCATGTAGGGTCATTCCCACGGAGCACTTGCATTTTACTGTAGGCTGAAACGAGACAAGCGGACAAAAACGTCAGAGGCCTTTCCCTGCTAACGAAGGAATCCCTTTTGTCCGGATCAGTGGGAATATACCTGTGCCCTGCTCTGTTCACTGGTCCACTAAAAAATCAGTGATTTGCACTAATCTAGAGAATTTTAGTGACCGATGCCTGTTAGACAACACAAAGCCCAGAACGCTGCCGAAAAGTAAACACGCACTGTCATCGAAGAAGGTGATATTTAGAGTTAAATCAATAAGCCCCCATTTCTAGTCTGAAAAGAACACGCATCCTTAATAGAGTTATTTCAGAAAGTCAAGTCCGGTGGACCCTGTAGTTGCAAGATTTAACCACAAAGATAAGGCTGTAATGATTACAAGACTAGCGGCCGATAGCGGATGGAAGAAATTCATCTGGCATTTGCCCCAGTGCAGGCCGTGTGCAAATGAGAATCAATTTACTTGAAGCAAAACCCTCTCCCTTCGTACTGCCAACATCTGTTCCTCACAGTGTTTATTCTCCTCAACGGGGAGGGCGGAGCATCGGAATAGCCTTGGGAATGAGAAGGACACGTGAATGAGTCCAGCTTCCCAGTAAAAAGCGGCAAGAGCGGTCTGGCCGACTTCCTAAAACAAACGGGCAAGGAGGGGTTTCTCCACCCTCAGACGGGGGAGACTGGGGTCCTCGTGATGACAGAAGAAAATGACCCATGTCAGGGTCCTTTCTCTCTTGTGGGTGCATTTTATTTCCCCCGACAAGCTCCTCCGCAAGGAAGGCGTTGAGGCCAAACGCACAACTAGACTCATATTTGCACAGACTTGTAATCAGAGGAAAAAAGACATTTTCTGGCGAGTTTCAGTTTGCAGCTTCCTAGGGAAGAGCTCTTGAGCCGCGTGGACCACCGGGCCGGTTGCTGGAGGGGAGGACTGCCCAGGGCTGGGCTCATGTACCTGCTCTTCTTCTGTGCAGTGGTCCACGGCCAGAAGAAAGTGGGGGCATCGGCAGGCAGCCATCGAAAATGACTTTGGCTTCAGAGAAACAAGTTGAAGATGTGACGCTGTTTCCAAGCTTAGCCACTGATTTGGGATATTTAGACACACAGGCATTGACTCTTAAGTTAACCAACCCTTCTTTGAGAATTCAGAGGTGGAAGAAAAGGAAAACAAGAATTGGTTGGTCCCAAACTGTATCCTGGTGACTTGGAGAAAGGTTGAACTTGGTATTAATGGTTATAGGAGAGTTAAATAGGTAGTTAGTGAAAAAAAAAGTCTCTTTTTTGAATAAAATCTTGCCTCCCTGGCAGGGGTGCACAGATTATAGGGGTGGGTCAGGAGGTGAGACAGGGAGGGCATACAGGCCAGGTTGGGATGGTCACGTCAGCCAAGGTGAGGGGGCGGGCTCTATCCTGTCACCACTGGGGAAACGCTGGAGAATTTTAAGGGGGAGAAGATTTTAAGAAAATCCCTGAAACAAATGAAATGGATTGGAGAGAAGAAGAAATCCTTGAAAGGTTTCTTTCTTCTCTCTAAGGAAGAGGAACCCATTGGAACACTTAAGTGGGGGGATGAAAAAGTGTTGATGGGATCATTACCCTGAAAGGTTGAAGACCCAACAGAATGGGAACCAGTCATCATGGGTTCATGCTGGCCTTCCCCACGCCAGGCCAAGAAGCCCCAGAACATTGCCCTCATTAGACTCTCTCCATCCTCCTGTCAAGAATCACAACGCATCTGAGACTCCAGTGTACTGATTCTATAGCAATTTATCTTCCCCAATTTCATAAATGCCCACAGAAGACATGAGACTCTAGGACCAGAGACAAAAGACTATGCGTCCCAACACACATTGTGTTTGCTTCCATTCTCCCTGAGCACCGCCCCCCCCCACACCCTGTGACTCCCACAGGGGTGATGCAGAAGGGCCTCTGTTTATGTCAAGGAGCAGAGCTCATCACCCCCATAATGCCTTTCCAGTCACACTAGACAAAGCTTCTCGCTGTGCCTGCTAGCGATAGAAACATATTTATAGGACCCATATCCACTTTTCTGATGCAATGATAAAGGGTGAGTTTGGCAATGATGGGAAATAAATTAATAGCTAACACGCTTCTCAAAAGACTCCCTGATAGTCAAATGAAGTAACTTACTGTTCTCTAAAGCGAGCTGAAAATGGTTTTAGAGGATGCCACGATCCTTTTTAACAATAATACTCGGGCAGTTGTTTCAATATAGACATTCACCGATAAGTGCTTTAGCATTTGCTTAAATAAAAAGAGAACAAAGTCAATTTAAAGGGAATTCTTAAAAAGCATTAAGTAATAAAAGGTAGTATCAGGGTAGGGAAAAGTTCTTGAGAACAGCACACAAATAAGGTTTAGGAATAACCACAGTGGTTAAGCGAACTCACCTTAAAACATAATAGGTTGTATCGATGATGGTGTTTTGCTTTTATTTTAGTTATAATAATTATTAGGATAAAGGGAGACAGGAAGAGACCAAGCAGCTGAGAATGTAGCACCAGGCAGCCAGCCCCGGGTTTCGGGGTGGAATGAGGTCGGCGCCATGAATCTGGAGAATGCCTGCATTCCCGGGGTGCGTTTCCTTGGCATCCTTGGGGCACGGCTGGATGGATTCTTGCTGGACAAAGGGAGAAGCCCTCGGATGGGTACACAGGATCTCGATACACGGAATCACCCAAAGCAGCAGCACCCATTGCCCCGAGGAAACCCTATCCCTGTGCGTTCTGCAGGCTATTCTGGGCCCTGACGTCACCTCGCCTGGCTGCCTAGCATAGCATTTCGCGGGCCAGCTGGCTTCTTTGTGGCAGGCAGGGCCGATGACCTCCTTCAACAAGGATGCCCAGGGACCATGAGGCATGGGTGTCTATACATTAGAAACAACGACCGTGATCTTAAACTGTACGTCTCTGTGATAAAAGGGAGAATCAATACCTAATTCCATTTGTAAGGGAAGGAAAGAGAACGATGCAGGCTGCCGTTTTGTTAAAACGAAACTGCTATGCACCGGCTGTTAAGTGGCTGGTATTTAGGGTATAAGAATTGTGTGCCACACCATCTGTCTGAGCTATCCTCGCGATGCTCACCAAGGAGGAAATGCCGCATTCCTGTGGCTTCTGCTTAATTGTCCATAAAGAAGATATCCCCAAGTCAATGGCGTCTTCAGAATGATGGATGGATCATCCATGTGATGTGTCAAATGGTGTGCTTTGGGGAACAAATCACTTAAATCATTGTTTCCCCAAGCATGGTGCGTGTGCCACTGGAGGTATATAATGTGGTTTTTGGTGGTATAGGGACACGCTTGTGTTGTATTCCTTAATGTTTATTTGGATATGTGTCACAAATTAGTGTAAGTACAACATGAAATCAATGACTAAGGGAAATGATTGCTGGAATTATAGGTACGTGGGCAGGTGTGCCCATGGGTGTAAAACTTCAGCGTGTAAGCATGGCCTTCCACCACAGCAGATGGAAGGATAGAGAGATCGGGTCACACAAATCATCCACAGAGTTCCTCACTATTCAGACTTAAATCACCACGCTGTGCTGTATTCTTTTCAGTGTCACATAAAAATCGTGAGTAATTTCTAGAATGTGGACGTGACAGAAATTGTGAAAGTACCGCATGAATAACCGGCTTGGGAAAATTTGACCTAAAAATATGTCATTTGATTTGCATTTCTGTGTAGTACAGGGTAATTGCTTCATCCACCCATCCACCCATCCATCCATCCACCCACCCATCCACCCACCCATCCATTTACCCATCCATCCATCCATCCATCCACCCACCCATCCATTTACCCATCCACCCACCCATCCACCCATCCATCCATCCACCCACCCATCCATCCATCCACCCACCCATCCACCCACCCATCCATTTACCCACCCATCCACCCATCCATCCAACCATCCATCCATCCATCCATCCATCCAAGCACAGGATCTGTTGCTGCCTAGATGCTATGAAAACATAGGTAATTAAGACATGATTTATGACCTTGAATGGCTCACGCCGTATTAGGAGAGACATAGGACCATTTGAAAAGCTTCCCTATAAACGTGGGCACAAAGCATAATGGGACATAGAAGAATTGAGACGAGAGAGCTAGAGAAGGTTTGCAAAGGAGGTGCTGTCTGAATTGAATGGTGAATTTGAGTGGGACTTGACCAGACAAATGAGCATAAGAGTAGATGGCATTTCAGACAACAGAACTCACATCAAAAGTTGGAGCTATGTAGGGACACGGTATGTAATACATCTTTTTGCTACTTGTGTGCAGGGAAGGGAGGTTGCATAAGGTACACACTGGGGAAAGAGGCATTTCTATAAGGCTATACATGTAAGTGAGGTCTTCGAAAACTTGGAAATGTGGGGGCGCCTGGGTGGCGCAGTCGGTTGAGCATCGGACTTCAGCCAGGTCACGATCTCGCGGTCCGTGAGTTCGAGCCCCGCGTCAGGCTCTGGGCTGATGGCTCAGAGCCTGGAGCCTGTTTCCGATTCTGTGTCTCCCTCTCTCTCTGCCCTTCCCCCGTTCATGCTCTGTCTCTCTCTGTCTCAAAAATAAATAATAAAAAAAATGTTAAAAAAAAAATTAAAAAAAAAAAAAAAGAAAACTTGGAAATGTGTGTCGGAATTTTGACTTGGTTTGTGAGCCCAGGATGACAGAGATGAGACATGCATGCCACCACGTTCTCTAGCACGTCCTCACGGTAGACATAACGAATCAGCCCGGGGTTGCTTCCTATGAGAGCGAGTTCCTTCTCGAGACAGAGCTCGCTGTAGCTGCCTCTTGGAACTGCCTTGAAATGGCAAGTGGGATGAAACCCATCTCCCATTTCTGGCGGAGAACAGAGCCGGAAAGAGCTTTTAATACGGGTTGCGGCACGATGCAAACGAGGCCAAGATGTGCGCCCCAACTTTTACCTATATAAGACAATCAAGTGGACAAACTAGCAGAAAAAAAATGAAACACATCCACGCCCATGCTTTTCTGGTGGAATCAGAATTGCATGATCAGGGGTTACAAAATGAAGATTCTTGAAGCAAATACAGCAGATTTGCACTGTTTGCTTTAAAAACCTTTGGTTATTTTTTTACCGGTCATGAAAAATGGGGAGATTCTCAGTTTCTTGTTTTGTTTTGCTTTGTTTTTCTCGAAAACTCTGAAGATTCACAAGCGCTCTGTCAGCATTCCCATCTGGCAACGGTTGGGTCCCTCTGATCAGTGGCCGCCTTCCTGGTAGGAGTTTGCTCACTCCCGCTAGCCACAGTGGATGGCATATCTCTAATATCGACACCAGACCTACTCCACTGATCTCTGTTACCTGCCTGGACCCTACAGGGATTTTTTTTTTAATTTTGGTTCCTGCTTACGTGTCCAATGGTATCTCATAAAATATTCCTAGACAGTGATCCTGAAAAAATTGTGGATAAATGGCATTTTGTAAATTGAATTCTGAATTCTGTTACAGATAGATTAAATTGAGGTTTTTGGATTTTTGGTTTTGTTTTTTTTTTGTGTGCTCATGCAAATTCAGGTTTTCCCATATCATAGCTTTGCAAAGGAAGGGATTTTTTTAAATTTATTTTTATTTTTTAATTCACATCCAAGTTAGTTAGCCTGTAGTGCAACAATGATTTCAGGAGGAGATTCCTTAATGCCCATTTAGTCCATCCCCCCACCCACGACCCCTCCAGCAACCCTCAGTTTGTTCTCTGTATTTAAGAGTCTCTTGTGTTTTGTCCCCCTCCCTGTTTTTATATTATTTTTTCTTCCCTTCTTCTATGTTCATCTGCTTTGTATCTTCCGAAGTCACGTGATATTCTCTGCCTGCCTAATTTTGCTTAGCATAATACCTTCTAGTTCCAGCCACGTTGTTGCAAATGGCAAGATTTCATCCTTTTTGTTCGCCGAGTAATACTCCATTATATGTATATACCACGTCTTCTTTATCCATTCATCCATCGATGGACATTTGGGCTCTTTCCATACTTTGGCTGTTGTCGATAGCGCTGCGGTAAATGTTGGGGTGCGTGTGCCCCTTCGAACCAGCACACCTGTGCCCTTTGGATAAAGACCTAGTAGTACAATTGCTGAGTCGTAGGGTCGTTGTATTTTTAATTTTGTGAGGAACCTCCACACTGTTTCCCAGAGTGGTTGCACCAGTTTGCATTCCCACCAACAATGCAGAAGAGATTCTCTTTCTCCGCATCCTCGCCAACATCTGTTGTTGCCTGAGTTGTTAATGTGAGCCATTCTGACAGGGGTGAGATGGCATCTCATTGTGGTTTTGATTTGTGTTTTCCTGATGATGAGTGATGTTGAGTGTTTTTTCATGTGTCTGTTAGCCATCTGGATGTCTTCAGATGAAGGGATTCTTAAATTTTATTCTGAGAGGATAACTTCTTAGGCTGTGCACAACACAGTCATGGATTCTGACCAGCCCGTCTCATAGTAACACAATCGAATGCAACATCTTATAATAAGACTTTCATTTCTTTTGTATAAAAAGAGCCTTAAGGTTTCCAAAGCTAGTTCTGATCCTGTGCTAAAAATAGGGCATATTTGGGGTTCCATGACTGGCTCAGTCAGTAGAGCATCGACTCTTGATCTCAGGGTCATGAGTTCAAGCCCCAAGTTGGGTGTAGAGATTGCTACCAAAGAAAAAAAAAGAAAAGAAAAAAATGGGGTGTAATGAAAATGCCTTGAGACGTTGGCAAAGGTACAAATTTTCAGTGACAAGACGAGGAAGCTTTCGGAACCTGGTGTGTAGCACGATGACTATGCTTACCAACGCTGCACGGGGTGTTTGCATCTGGCCAAGAGAGTGGATCCGTGTTCCGACCACGCACACACACACATACACGCACGTGCGCGCACACACAAGCTATATGAGGTCTTGGACACGTTAACTAGCCGGATCGTGGTGATCGTTTCACAACATATGCATATATCAAATCATCGCGCTGTGTACCTTAAATATACAGGCTTTTTATTTGTCGGTTGTCCCTCAGTCAAGGTGGAAGAAATGTGTTGAATCAACAACTTGGCGGGGAAGTGAGCCTATATGGAACATGTCGGGGGTGAGCGAGAATCAGAAATCCGTTCAAATAAAGTGACTTGAATGTATCACTGTCTGCTGCAGGAAGAAGGACGTTCTAGACACGGCGGATGCAACTCTGGGACACAGGGAAGGCGCGGGGCAGAACTCCCGTGATCCAGTTCCCTCCGGTGTTTTCATCAACACAAAACCTTTCTTGCTCTTAGGCGAGCGCGCACGGTGCTGGCGAGATGAAACTCTGAGTCCTGGCGTCTGGGACGGGTTCCCGTGACCCCTGACTACTCCCAGCACCGTGCTCTGGGTCGGGGGGCGAGTGGTTCCTCGCTGGGGGTGTCCACGGCCCCCCCACCTGAGGCCGTGGCAAGTGGGCACGGCGTTACCAGCATCAGATGCTTTTAATACATCAGGAAAACGGTGAGCTACTCAGCTCTCGGTTCCTATTGAGAGGCCTGTTATCATTTGCTCTTTACAATCCTGGACACAGTAATGAGGTTTTAAATCCTTCAAATGCGCGCTAAAAGGCAGCTCCCGGCTCTGTTAGTGTGACCTTTTCAGCGCCACATGATTTACGTGGCTGGTGATGTGTCTCCCTCCTTCTGAAATAACTGCCATCAAAGGAAGGGATGGGGGAGTCAGGAGGGTGGTCTAGCGGGGACACGGACGGTTTACGAATGGTCTTCCGCGGCCGCCCGACAGCCTTTGGCATTTGAAAGGCCTGATGAGGTGTAATTGGGCTGTGGGTTGTTTCCTGGAAACCTAGGAACGCCCGCATCACCTCCCGCGCCTGTGTGGTCCACCCCTGACCTTGGCGGGCGTCACCGCAGAGCCTCCTGGTCAAATCACAAACAATCTCAGGGGCCGTGCGGTTCTCCGCGAAAGCCACAAGGCCCTTCTGATCTTCATGTGGGTTGTTCGGGGGATTTCTTTACCGTCATTGTTTATCTCGGTAACAGAAATTGGATCATTGTATTTATTTTCTTTGTAAGTCTATTTATTTACTCTGAGAGAGACAGAGAGTGCGAGCAGGAGAGGGCCAGAGAGAGAGAGGGCGAGAGAGAATCTCTTCCGATGCGGGGCTGGAACCCAGGAACCACGAGATCATGGCCTGAGCCGAAACCAAGAGTCGGTTGCTTCACCGATGGAGCCCCCCAGGGATCCCAGAAATTGGATCATTTGAAAATTTCAAGAAGCTTCGGACGGTGTCCATAGATTTTAGTGCTTGATGGCATAGATCGTGGTACCTGGGCTACTTCTGTAATTGTAGTGATTTGCTGTGTGATCTTCTTCTCCATTCTTCCACATCTCTTTGTCACTAACGCCTCAAAGAGGACGGCCAGACGCTAACTTTCCTCAGTGCCTCGTCCGCTGTCCCAGGTCCCGGCAGGCGAGTACTGAGCAGAGATCACAAAACCTGTGGCCGACGGGAGCAGGCAAGGAGCACTCGTAGATGAACGGACCATTTTGCACTGATTTGATTTTTGCGTATTAAACCTGTAGACCTGTTACTGACTTCTTCAGAGTTCTGTGTCAGCCCTACTTTTTTCCTTCTCAATCACATCCCTGTAAAGCTACCTGTCATCCCGCACACGTGAGGGGGCGTGGAAACAAGAGCCAGCAGGGTGACAAACAGCAGACAATCCACTCGGGGGTGAAGATTTTCTAGAGCCCAGGGGCCCGAATGTATAAACGGAGACGCGTGCCTAGTCCCAGCCGGCTGGTGCCATGCAGGGTTGCTGAGTTCATTTCCCGTTATTCTGTATTTTTCAAGAGAGAGCTAGCATCTTGAATCTTTTTTTTTAATGTTTATTTATTTTTGAGAGAGAGAGAGACTGAGCACCAGTGGGGGAGGGGCAGAGAGAGAGGGAGACAGAGAATCCAGAGAGCCTCCAGGTTCCGAGCTGTCAGCACAGAGCTCGACTCGGAGCTTGAACTCACAAAAGCTGAGCCAAAGTTGGACGCTTAACTGAGCCATCCAGGCACCCCATTATTTATTTCTGAGGGAGAGAGAGCAGGGGAGGGGCAGAGAGAGAATCCCAAGCAGGCTCTGTGCTGTCAGCACAGAGCCCAATGCGAGGCTCGATCTCATGAACTGTGAGATCATGACATAAACTGAAATCAAGAGTCAGATGCTTAACCCACTGAGCCACCCAGTCGTCCCATCGTTGTCTTTTTGATTATAGTCCACAGGGTGAGGCTGGAATGGTATCTCACTGTGTTCTTTCCTCCCTTTCTTTCTTTCTTTCTGATTTTATTTTTAATTTTTTTTTTAACATTTATTCATTTTTGAGAGACAGAGAGACAGAGCACAAATGGGGGAGGGGCAGAGAGAGAGGGAGACTCAGAATCCCAAGCAGGCTCCAGGCTCTGAGCTGTCATCCCACGAACCGTGAGATCGTGACCTGAAGTCGGATCCCCAACTGACCTTGAATCTTTTTAAGTGAAAGCTGCCAATTGAAAAATATTGGCTCAAGTACTTTTGAACTGCCCAGTATAAGCAAATCAAAGTATCAGGCAAAATAAGTCCGGGGACCCACACATTGGCACCTTCTGGTGCACACAGATGACTGAAGCTTAATAACGTTAAATATGTACGCGTTCGTCCCTATGGAAGCATTTGGGTGCAGGGAGTTTCATTTCGAACAGACTTCCAGTAAAGTTTTTAGTTTACGGTGTATCGGGGACGACACACGAAGTGTATATTTAGTGTATTTATCTGACACAGGGGAGACATATAATACGGACGGAATGTTCAAGTACATGTTTAAGGCATACGTATGCATAGGTGTTTGGATTTGTAATACACTCGATCGTATATTGTTTGAACGTGGAATTTGGGTCGTGTTTGGTTTCCAAGAATCCATGCTGACTGGGCAGCTTCGTTAGGTGTGGTGAGGGTCTGGACTGAAAAGCGTAGGACCCGCTGGAGGTCAAAGGCAGTTCTGTGCCGTTTGCTGACCTCTTCCGCCAGTGACTTACCGCCTCTGTGTGTGCTCTGTTTGATGCCTGGCTTCTCCAGCAGACCTTAAGCCCCACGAGGGCGGGAGGTCTTGTCTGTGTCTTTCTGTCCAGAATCTGCCCCCATGTAGTAGCTCACTGAAACACTGCTGAATCATCGAATGAAAAGGTGAGCTGTACTTTTGGGGACCGGTTGTTAGAAAGGCAGGAAGCATACTTCCCGCCCTCTTGTATTTGACCATGTATCGACTTGGGCTGTTGGGTCGCCGGGTTCCCCGTGTTCTGTTTGCCGCAGCAGGTGCCCTCCCTCCTGGGCTGCGCCAGGCGTCTGCCCCA
Source organism: Prionailurus viverrinus (assembly GCF_022837055.1). NCBI lineage: Eukaryota > Metazoa > Chordata > Mammalia > Carnivora > Felidae > Prionailurus > Prionailurus viverrinus. Next base: position 4,574,734 of record NC_062572.1, on the reverse strand, counting down.
GGGTGAGCGGCCGGCGGCATGGGCTGCGGTTCCCAAGTGCCTTTCTTCAGCTCGCCTTTCCCGGGGGCCCTGCATCGAGGGGTGGGCATGGATGTAACCCTGCAGGGGACAGCAGAGAGGAAATGGTCTGTGCCACCTCCTGGCCAGGGCTTTAAAAGTGCTCTGTTCCCTCCACCCGTCTAGTGTGCTGTCTCAGGCGGTTCCGGGCCGTAGCACAAAACGCCACAGTCCGGACGGCTTCACCCGCAGACATTTATCCCTCACGGTCTGGAGGCCCCAACTCCAAGATGGGGATCCCGGCCAGTTGGGTCTCCAGTGAGAGCTCTCAGACAGCTGCCTTCTCTCTGTGTCTCCACATGGTGGGTGGGGGAGGGGTTTTCTCATGTGTCCCTTCCCACGAGGACTAAGGTGTCACCATCTTGAACTCATTTAACCTTAATTAGTTCCCTATTTCCATGCACTCGCATTGGGTGTTATAGCTCCAACAGATGAACGTTGGGAGGACAGCCCCGTCCATAGAACCCATATTCTCCGTGGCCCCAACAGACAGTGAGGACAAGGAGGGAATGACTGTCAGAGAAGCCAGGCGATCTGAGGCCCCGGGGCCCAGGTCCCTGCGGGAGGCAAGCCCATGCCCCAGGGAAGCCGCATCCACGGAGGGTGACAGCGGTCTGTGCTTGGGGTCCAGACGGGTCTGGCTCTGCCGTACGCGTGGAGAGGGAAGCCTCGGAGGGTGTGAATATCGGGGTCTCAAGAGGCCAACGCTGCCAATGGCTGCAAGTTTCAGGGCAGAAAATTATTTGATCTCCCCGAGCCTTGATGATCTCATGTAACATGTGACTATTGATCACGCCTGCGTCGCAGGAGTGCTGCAAGGGACTCAGAGACGCAGTGCACAGAAAGCAACCGGGCGCTTAACGCATCCCTGTTCATTCTGCACCTTCCTGTTCCGTATGACCTGCATTATCCTTTCTTAGACACCTCCACCTGTAAATACGAACCCGTATTTATTGCATACAGAGTTGAGATTTAAAGCGTGAGCTACTGAGCCATACTGGTGACTCAGAACCTGAGCCTGAGGACGAGGTACATAACTCCCCTTATCCCTCGGTTTCCCCATCTACGAATGGGGGATGGCAGTTCCACGTGGAGCTTTCCTGAAATTTTAACGTAATAATGTGAGCGGCACCCTTAAAGCAACGCCCGGCCCGTGGTGGACGCGTGATGAGTGTTGGGTGCTTTCACTGCATCACTTCAAACAGCGTATTGGTTAAACTCGTGCTGTAAGAAATAGAACCTGGGGGCATCGTGGTTCAAGCACAGCAGCAGTGAACTTGCTCCCACCACGGCTCTGGATTGTGGGCGCCTCGCCAGCACGTAGGGATTGGAGCCCTCGCCTGGGCCATTTCTCGGGAATCTCGGCATCGCCTGCTGCATCCGGCTGGTGGAGAGGACAGAGCACCAAGGAGACAAAGTGCGTCTCAAATGGCACGTACCACGTTCTCTCACACGTCACCGGCAAGACTTACGCGCCCAGGCCAACGCGTGGGGGTCTGGGAAACAGGAGGGCTGTCTGGTCCCCCCAGCCGCTGTAGTGGAGGAGGGATTCTGGTGGGGCGCTGGCTGGCTCCCTGTGATCCGCACCCCCCCAACCTTTTTATTTAAGTTTCTTTATTTCTGAGAGAGAAAGAGAGCGGCAGAGAGACCGGGGGACAGAGGATCCAAAGCGGGCTCTGCACCGACAGCCCAGAGCCCGACGCGGGGCTCGAACTCATGAACGGCGAGATCAAGACCTGAGCCGCAGTCAGACGCTTAACCGACGGAGGCCCCTTCCCCCGCCCCCGGGGTCCCCCTCGTGATCCCCTTTATAAGCATATGCAAGTCCAAGATGTGGTCCTTGTTTGAAAGCGGAAACATGTTCTGTCACATGTTGGCTCACCGGGAACTGACCACTTCTCCGGGGTCACTTGGGGGCTCTGCGGGCTGCCGGGAAAGTACACGGGGACCCAGCTCTTGTAGTTAACTGGCCAGAGTACATTAAACGGTCAGGCACAGCTTCGAGCATTTGGATCGTCCTGCCTTTCAGTTTCTGCTCAGACCGTGTCTTTAAGCCACATTTTTTTTTTTTCCCCTGCAGAGACAGGAGCCAGAAGCAAACGTGTATGGTCTAAATACAGCTGTTTTCCTCGAGGCTTAGTTCATCGACGTGCGTGACTGCGGGACACGGGGCCGGGGGGGCGGGGAAGCGATAAGACAAGACACAAGTGACAGGGCGATATATATTCACAGCCCTTGGAATTATTCAGCAACTTTGCTTTAGGAGAAGTATACTAATAACAGACCTGAGAAAATAGTTTTGTTACTTGAACTGAGGAGACGTTTTTCTCCTTAAGGGGAAAATTTTAAAGATGTTACGAGAGGAATACACTGCAGCCACAGTAAGAAGAGAACCCCGAGTGAGTCTATCTAGGAAAAGTCTCGTGTTTTGTGTCCCGACACTGCCACGGTTAAGAGTGTGATCTGTGCCCTCAAGGTGGGAAGATTGAAAAACTGAGCTGCTTTCAGGCTCAATTTAAAATTTCTGGCTCAGACTAAAATAAAAGCGCACACTGCAAACACCTCATTTTTACCCCATTTATCTCTACCTCGTGCCCTCCCACCTGAAGGGAAATTGTTTCTATTAATTTATACATAGTCCTCTTGTTTGATTATGCGAATAGAGGAAAACATTTATCCTTGTAGCCCCAGGCCCTGGTTCTTACGCAGAATGTAGCCTCCTTTCTGCAGTTTGCCGATTTCACTTCATAACACAGCCTGGAGCCCTTTCCATGTCTGTATATAGTGATCTCGTTCTCGGTCACAGCTCCCTGTGTCCAGGGTGGGGTAGGCCAGACTTGGCTTCTGGGTTTTTGTGTTTTTTAATTTGTCTTGAGGGCAGGGGAGGGGCAGAGAGAGGGGGACAGAGGATCTAAGGGGGCTCTGTGCTGACAGTCTGGCAGCTGTGACGCTCGAACTCACCAACTGCAAGATCGTGGTCTGGCTCCTGGTTTTCCAGTGCCCTGTGTCGGTCGAGCCTGCTGGCTGCATTCGTGGCTCCGAGCAGGATGTGGCCCGGTGGTGGTTCGGCACCATTGCCTAGTCCCCTCCCCCGAGTCGGAAGCTTCCAGCAGCTGCAAAGGGAAGCCCTGATGCCTGCGTTCACACCCGTAACCGAGGTTGCACACCCGATACCACCTGTGGGGCCCCCGTGTCCCCACAGCCATGGGTGCCACTTCTGTTCTCAGGGGCGCCGTGGGATGGTTTCTGCACCCGGGGCTCCGCTGGGGCACCTCGCCGTTGCCCCCCGCCCCCGCCACTCCTGAACTTGGCTCGTCACTTGCCTTGACGTCTCCAACTCTCCTGAACCGCATTTTGGTCTCCGGAGTCCAAGATGTCCGTGTTAACAGATAGGTGGACGTGAAACCGCCCAGCCCTCGACATTGAAATATTCCTTAAGAACGGGAAAGAGAAGTCAACTGATGTTTTTTTTTTTTAAAATTGAGGAAACAGGACGGACAGTTGGAAGCCAGAGGACCCAGGCTGGGCTGCACCCCGGTGGGGCTGCGGGGGTCGCCGCCGAAGCCCGTATGGCAGGTGTTTCACTCGGGGGACGGGAGCTCACGGGGTCACGTGCCCTGGGACCTGGGCAACCCCACCCTCGATGCCTCGATGCCCAGCTGTGCGGAGCAGAGACACTGCCGCTGGGTGCGGGGTGCCAGAGGGAAGCCTGTGGCCCCTCCAGACGCTCCAGTTAGAAGTCAAAGAAGATGGTCGAAAGTGACGGAGTCAGAAAGAATAAGCCAGAGGGCGTCCCGAGAGGAGGCTGAGTGCCCACGGGATGCAGGTGCCGGGATCGCCGGGGTGGTGACCGTCAGGACAGCTGCGGACTTAAAGGGGTTGGTTGGAATTAACCCAGTGCCTCCCGGGGTGGGGTCTCCCTTTCCTCTTTGGTTTTCTCCCTCCACTTCCTCATGTCCACACCCTCCTGGGACGCAAAGATGGGGCCCTGGCCCCCGACAGAAGGGATCGGGGTGACGCTTAAGTCATTGGAAAGGGCTGATTGCCTGCAGTCAGTTACCACAGCAGCCTTCCTCTGTACCTCTGTGCACTCGATGAGGAAGACTTTGCACACTGACTCCTTCCATCCTGATGTCATGGATGCGACAGAAGCAAGGGGCCGTCACTGTTGCCTTTCACAAGCCATAGAGAAGGGATTGTTTCAGAGGGCAGCTAGTCGGTGATGGGAACGAGCATCCAGCCCAGTTTTCCGTCTTCAGAACTGTGGTTCCAGCAACTAGGCCAGGGTTTCTGCGTGGCTTGCCACCTGCAAAGCCTTATTTTATTTTTAATGGAAGTTCCATGGCCTCATCCCTTCACGAGTCTAATTTAGCAAACAGTCAGTATGAGGTGGGGCCCTGGAAATGATGGAGTTGTAGAAAACTCCCCCAGTAATGATAAGATTTGGAAATCTCTGGGCTGTCCTCAACTTGGCACGTAGCTGTTCCCTCCTCAACCCCAGAACGATGCCGCTGCGGCTGACGTTGCCCTTGGCGGCATTTAGAGAAGAAATCCTGTTTTCGTGATTTCTCTCTGTTGTTTCTCCTGCAGCCGTCACGCATGCACGGATTCACCGAGTCTCCATCTTTCCTTTCTGTTCTGTGACATTCATCGCTTCCTTTATTCAGCAATAACTACTTTGTCTGCTTTAAAAAAAAAATTTAATGTTTATTTATTTTGGAGAGAGAGAGAGACAGAGCAGGGGAGAAGGGCAGAGAGAGAGGGAGACACAGAATCTGAAGCAGCTCCAGGCTCCGAGCTGTCAGCGTAGAGCCTGACGCGGGGCTCGAACCCACGAACTGTGAGATCATGACCTGAGCTGAAGTCGGACGATTAACCGACTGAGCCCCCCAGGCGCCCCTACTTTGTCTGCTTCTAAGAGCAAACCACCGAGGCATGCCCCAAGAGGGATCAACCAATGAGCAAGTCACAGTTCCTCTACTCATGGGATACATGCATCAGGTCTGTATCTTCTAGAACAGACGTCGATGGTTAATAAAGGCCTCACCAGTGTCGAAAACACTGATTTACTTGCCAATACACCTTTAACGCTGGGAGTGAACTTGCTGAAGGCCCCGCCCATCCCTGCATTTGAGGCAGGCTCTGACCAGTTTGTCCAAAGGCGCAGAAGTTGGCAGTCTGGGGAGTGTGAGTCAGGAAAAGGTGTAGAGCCAGAGGGACGTGGACACAGCCGCAGAGACGGCACTCAGTGGCCACCGTGTCCCCACCGGTGGAAGCGGTTCAGCCGTACGAGGTGGTTCTATCTTGGGGCGCCTGGGTGGCTCAGTCTGCTAAGCGTCTGACTCTTGATTTTGGATCAGGTCGTGATCTCACGGCTCGTGGATCTGAGCCCCGTGTCGGGTTCTGTGCTGACAGCACTGAGCCTGTTTGGGATTCTGTCCCCTTCTCTCTCTCTCTCTCTCTCTCTGCCCCTCCCCCTGCTCGCGCTGTCTGTCTCTCGAAATAAACGAAACAGAAAAATTGGTTCTATCTGGGGGAAAAAGGGTGAGCTGGAAATAGAGGCGGGCACGGGCTTGAAATACACCCAGGCTACGTGCCCATCCCGCTGTCACTTCTGTGTCGCTAGTAAGTGATGCTGCACGTCCTGAGAAAGGAGGGGGCGGGCTCGAGCCCGGAATCACTTGCAGAGGGTGAGTGCCGCGTTCCAGGCCTATTTAGAGCCGGTGGCACTGTCGGGGGAGGGGCGGGGCGAGATAGATGTGTGTCTGTGTCCTTGTTTCACAGTGAGGGGGTCCGCGAGCGGGAGGTCCGGCCTCACAGAGCGGCAGAGTCAGGCGAAGGAGGAACAAGGTGTTGGCGGGACACGGGATTCGGGCCGGTGACCCAGGCCGTCCCATTCAGAGGCTGTTCTCCTGTTTATCCCCTTTGCCCAGACAACTCGCCAGGAGCACTGAGAGCCTTGGCTGTAACCCAGATGCCACCGCGGGACATCAAGTCAGAGCGGGGTGGTCCCCCACGCGGGGAGGGTGGCTCAGGTCGACTACTGCGTTTCTGAGTTTGCGGTGTTCTCTGCCTTTGCCGTGAAACGCTTTGCAGCAAGCACAGGTCCCTTTCACAACGGCGTCTCCACAACCAGTGTGTCAGAGAACCCACGGAAGAGGGGTGCCTTGTAAACACGCTAGGAGTAAAAGCAGCAGCCTTTCGCGAACACCGTCGCAGGTAAGCGCTCCCTTCTCCCTAGTTTTGGGAATCACTGTCGGCTCAGGAAATCAAGCGTCTGGAAGCAGCGAATCCCCCAGCACGGGGTGGGGGGGGGGCATAATGACAGACACGAGGAGCGCCTCGGGAACAGTATCGGATTTTCAAGGCAGGAGAAAAAGCCGGATGGAGGGCAGAATACGGTCTCCCGCAGTGCGACCACAGAGCGAATTAAACGGGGAAGGCTTTATGTGAAGAGTGCCTTCCGGCTCCTGGTGGGGAAGGGGCTGTCTGAGAAGGCGGGGGAGGCCGAAACGATCATCGCTGGGCTTGGCAGTGGCTCAGATTGTGAACGGAGGGAGCGGGGAGCCTCACTTCTGATCAGGCCCACCCTGAGGCCCTAGGGATAGGCCACCTGCCTTCTGGAGGCGGTGTGTCAAGTGAGAAGGCAGGAGGCGAGGACACTTGTCGCAGAGGCTGGGCGTCCCCAGGAGCTGGCCGTGTGCCTCTGTCTGTGTGATGTCTTCGTGTAAATTCCTTAACCACCGCACCGATCTCAGGCAACAGGTGTTTTCCTAGCCCCGTTTCACAGATGGGGGTCTGGGGGCGGCGAGCCGGAATGTTCTGCCCAAGCGCCTCTGTCGAAAGGTGTGAAGACGGGGTGTGAAGTCAGGCAGCTTGGCCTCGAATCGTTCTGTCCCTCGCATGAGCTCCTGGTTCTGCGTGGCAGGGGTTTCCGTCTCCATTCCCAGCTCTGACGTTTCTCTGCCCACAGCTTGGCCGCTGGCCTCGGTTCCCCAGACACGTGTGGAAGTGTCACCGGCATTTACTTCAGCCTTTCGCTCAGCATACTCAAGGGGGAGCAGTCAGGGTACCTGCAGCCCCCCGCAGGAGGCACGGGGTCCCACAGTGAGACTTAGTCACCTTTAAACTGGGGAGGGGACATGCTCAGCGTCCCCGCCTGTCACTGTAACACGGTTTAGTTCTGACTCTGATCGGGACTCAAGGAAATCCAGCCCAAACCGGCACAAGGGACATAGCTTCATTTAACCACACTAGAGGCAGGGCAGGCAGGGTGTGAGAACACCTGGACCCCGGGGCTCGGGCAGCACTTGGAACCCTTTTCTTCCTCCTCGTCCTCTTCCTTTTCGTCACTTCTAGCAGCTCTGCCTCTAGGCTGCAGACGGGCTTTTCCTAAGCCATAGGAGATACACTTTTGGACAATTCTAGACCCGCACAGGGAAAGCCGCACCTGCCCGGAGTTCGGCCCCAAAACAGAACAGCCCGGGGAAGGACCCTGATTGGCTCATGTTCCCACCTTTGGACCAATCACTGCGTTTGGAGGAGAGAATTCTGCAGACGTATCTGCTTAGCGGCTGTGGGTGATGGGGGCACTGGACCCGCACGTTAGTGTTCTATTGCTGCTGTAATAAATCGCCACAGATTCAAGGGCTTAAAACATCAAAACTCTGTGCTCTTCCAGTTCTGGAGGTTGGAAGTCCACAATGGCAGCTACTGGGGTAAAATCAAGGTTATGAGCGGGGCTGCACTCCTTCCGGAGGCGCCACGGGCAATCTGTTCGCCTGCATTTCCCAGCTGCGAGACCACTTGCACTTGGCCCCTTGCTCCATGTCCGAGGCCAGGAGCACAGCATTCTCCAGTCTCTCTGACATCATCTGCTTCTACCCACACACCGCATTCTTCGGCTTTCCTGCCCGGCGGTCCTGCTCACGGTGACCCTCGTTATCGTCTCCTCCGTGGGTCTCATCGTGTTCCCCCAAAACTCATAGTTGAGGCTCTAACGGCCAGTTCCTCAGATGGGACGTATGTGGAGACAGGGCCTCAAATAAAAACAGGCCGTTGGGGTGGGAATGAATTCAGTGTGACTGGTGGCCTTCTAAGAAGAGGACATTGGACACCCAGACCCCAAGGGGACTTAGGCACAGAGGAGACACCAGGTGAGGACCCAGTGGGAAGACAGCCATCTGTGAGCCAAGGAGAGAGGCCTCCAGCCCTGCGGACCAGGGCGGGCAGCTGGTGGCTGGCTTGTCTCTGCCTTGCAGCCTCACAGAGCAGACAAACGAGCCATCGTCTCGAGAGATGGTGGCTGCCCAGGACATTCTCCAAGCCCCCCAGCAGGTGGGATCCCAGAGTCCCTTTGTCCCTGATCCGTTGAGATCATTCTTGGCTATTGCATCCCGCAGAGGAGGTCAGTGGAGCACTCGCGCCCAGGACCGGTGATTCTTGAAGCTTCTGGCCGCTTCTTCCCCAGTCTGTCGTGTCTCCGCGAGACATGCCTGTCACAGGTCCATGTGTCGTCTGCTTTCTGGGGGGCGGATCTGCACCAGGCCCAGGCTCCTGCTAGACCAGGCCTGAAGGACTGGATTTTCCTCATTTTGTCTAAGCAGGTGTTTCTGATACCAGGAAATGTGGTTTTCACCTACTTGCACAAGCGTGACCGACAGGCTCCAGATTGCCGTACTAATCGTCCACGCTAACATTTCTCACCATTTCTAAAACTTAAGCAAGTGATTATAAAAAGGCCACCACGTCTTTCAGGCTCCCCTGGGGCATCCTTGCCGGGTGCTTCAGGCGGGCACGCGCGTTGTTTCCCCCGGAGAACATGGGGTTCTCCGGCCTTTGGCGTTCTCACTCACGCATAAAGGTAGACGTGTTCAGGCTTTCCTTAGAGCTGTTCGATTTACATACATAGTTTATTTGGTGGAGTTTGCCATAGAGGGTGTCCATGTTGATTTAGTTTGCTCCAAGCTTTACACTCGTGTTTAGAGAAAGTAGCCAAAAAGGCCTGACTTGCCGCCTTTTCCTCTTTAAAGTCTCTTATCCTTGGACAATCGCATTTTGAAAAATTCATCCTTATATTATAAACACAATTGGCCGTCACATCAAGGACAGAATTGATGTTCTTTTTTTTTTAAGGATTTGATTTTTTTTAATGTTTATTTTATTTATTTTCAGGGAGAGAGAGAGAGGGAGAGAGCGAGCGAGTGTGAGCAAGGTAGACAGAGAGAGAGAGACAGAGAGAGAATCCCAAGCAGGCTCCACACTGTCAGCACAGTGAACTGTGAGATCATGACCTGAAGCCAGAGTCAAGAGTTGGACGCTTAACCGACTGAGCCAGCCAGGCGCCCCCAGAATCGATGTTCTAAGAAAAGAATACATATACCGTGGCTAGACACACAGATTTCACAGTGTGTAACCAGATTGTGTCTAAAATCTGTCCCTGTGTCAAACTCAGAAGCACATAGAATTCTTTCAACATATCTCTGCAACTTCAAGTTCAAGAGGGAGGTAATTTTAAATGTCTCTTATAGAAATTCCAAAAAGTAACGCGAAACAGACTTAACACGAAAACTCAGGAACGCGCACGGATTCTCAGAACCACGTTGCTTGCTTGTCAGTCCCTAGTGTCCTCATTTATAATTAACTGGCACGATTTTCGTGCGGTCCCAGGATGCTTGTAGAGCGATCACAGGATAATCACATCCAGTGGAACTCTCATATGTAAACAGAAGATTGCTTTCCAGGGACTCTGGTTCTAACATCTCAGTGGGGCTTTTTAAACCACTAATTAATCTAACCGGTAATTGTGAATGAGGCTCATCTTTTAGCAACTTTTTTTTTTTCTTTTTGCATAGAAGAAGTATGAGAGCTCCTGGCAGGCTTAGTTTGTCCTCTGACAGTTGGAAAATTATGGGAAAAGAGCAAAGGACCCTCATGGGAGGGGAATAAAATTCCAATTAAACTGGCTGGATTTATGCAGTCACTTTATAATCAATGCATGTTATTATCCAAACCAAATTTGAAAATTACCATTGATGTGCATGAAAGAGAAATCATCTAGGAAATAAATTCTGATCAAAGTTGTCAATATCCCGGGGGGGGGGGGGGGGCGGGGCAGAAAAAGAATGATGGTTCTATTTCCCTGCACTTAGAAATCCATCTGTAAAATGATCACAGTCGTGAGTCTGGAAAAAAAGAAAACCTTACAGTCTGTGCCTGGAGGGAGAAAAGCGTGGGTATTTTCAAAAAGTACTAAACTTTTTGGTTTCGAACGTGCAAGAGGCAGCTGTTGCGAAGACAGAGGGTCGAAACTCAAAGCGTAAAGAGAACAAGAAATGTGAAGATCTGTGCAAAATTTTTAAATAAGAAATATTGGTGAAAGGATGGCGTAAATAATTCTAAGCAAGGTAAGGATTCCAGGTTAGGATTATGGTGCAAAACGGCCATTGCTTAAGACGGGCTGTTGGAGCAGCGTTGGCCTAGCCTGGCTTCGCGGGGGGCTCTGGGGGGGGTTGGGATCTCCTAGCAGAAGGGCGCTAAGGAGCAGGGGTCGGCAGGAGCATGGGAAGGTCATCTGAGTCACTGCCGTGACCCCACATGACAGAGTTATTCAGAGGAGCTCAGTGCCCCCCCCTATATGTTCACGGGTGGGAACTCTGCGCCCCAGCCTGAGCCTTACCACGTTGACAGGCAAGAAGGTGACAAGTTCTTTTCTCTCTCGTTCGTGGGCTACCAGGAACAGGGGACAAGGGTGTTGGGAACCAGGGACAAGGTACAGGCATGGGTGGCGTGGTCCTGAGCCCCAGAGATCGGCGTTCAGTGGTCCTGCTAGGGTTCCACCCTGACGGTGCAAATAATAATTTCCTGGCCCCAAATGCCAGTTGTGTGAGATTGAGAAACTCTGGTCTAGAGAATGAATCCAAGAGACCCGTATGCTTTTCAAAACCAAGCATAGCCCTTAGCCCACCCAGATGGGCCACGAAGCGACACGAAGCGAATATGTACGCTTATCGAAACAGGGTTATGCCACCTGCTCTTTTCAGAAAATGGCTTCAGTTTCTCTGCATTCAGGTCTCAGTAACTGGAAAAGGCGTCCCATGACTCTTGTTTCTCTGATCGCATCGTCTCAGCAAAGCAGGGGCTGAGTCACACAGCCACCTCCCCAAGAATGGGGACCACTGGGGGGGGGGTGGGGAGGGACACGTGGCTGATGCAGACTACTCGTGCCTGCATCACAGGTGTGTGATCGCAGGTGTGAGGCCGAGCGTGACCGTGACTCTGGAAGAGCCGGCAATGCACGGGAAGGGACCCTGTGGTCCCGGCACCCCCACCACGTCTGCTGCTAACGCTTGACCCATTCCCAGCGAGGAAAGGAGCCACAGGACTGGAGAGCAAATGAAAGCTCGGTGGGAAAGGAGGGTGGCGTTGAACTGGTCTCCGATCTAGCGTGGGTAACAGTCCAACGGAAAGTCGGTAAATGCTGACCTGCTGTCATGGTTCCATGTGATCCAGTTAGGCAGCAGAATTATGTCTGTGTCTCATATTCTTCTCTTTTCCCAACAAGTCCATTGGAAACCAACAGGCACTGCATCCTGTGATGCGTAAACCGAGGCGCAAGGAAAAGAACGTATGAGAGTCCTTGCCCGTGGTTGGGACTCTGGGGTCATAGCTCATTTTCCCTGAATGAATCCACCGTTTCAGTGTCTGAGCTGTCAAATTACTGATTGGAAAACGTATAAGTCAGGTCCCTGTCTTTTCTACAGGGCCGAGTGGCCGGGACTGAGGCAGGGGCTTCGGCTCCCTCGAGAGGACAGCAAGCCCGTGACCTCGTGAGGCCTCGTGGTGGGGGTCCAGATTCCCTGTAAGACCACAGAGCCCAGAAGGTGGGAGTGGATGAGCTCAGATCCCATGGCCCAGAGATACTGCTGTAGAAAGAGATGCTTTGGAAATACATTCAAAATATATGGGTGGAGAGGCCATGGCCATAGAAAGGACTAGAGTTTAAACTCATAGCTGCACAAATTTTGAGAAAAGGTGGAAATGGAAACCCCTTGATGTTTTTCCTTTATCTCTTTCTCTTTCTTTTCTTTCCTTTCCTTTTCTTTCTTTTTCTCTTCTTTTCTTTTCAGGAATGAATAGCATCTTTAGCAATACACAAACATGTGGAAGGCGTCTTTGCATTTTACGTGCAGGATGCTAGGACTACGCTGAAGACTCCAAGAGCAGGAAACACGTGGGCAAATTCATCTGGAACTTTCTCGTAACGGGGACGGGTTTTTTTTTCCCTCCGCTCCGCTAATAATTCTACTCTTGATTCTCTCTGTAGACGTAGCATCAGTGGTTCTTAAACTCAGCAGACTACTTCCCCTGTAAGATCAGCCCCGGATAAAATAGTACGCACTATCTTTTCTGCAAAAGAGCAGTATTTTAAACGGACGGTGGAAAGTTATACAGATTTCATGTGTGCAGTGCGGGGAATCTACTGGAACGCTGGAAGGCATGTTGCAGTAGGAACATCTTTAAATCCGAGTGTGCCCCGGTAGGGCAGGCTTCATTTCAGGCTGACTCTGTGGCTTGAGGCATTTACGGTGTTTGAAATACAGCGGGTGTGACCTGCGAGGCCATCACCCCGAGGCCAGACAAAATGTCACCTACTATGAAATTTTGTCTTGCCTTCTTACTGTGTTTTAACTACACTGGACTCTTTCGTCAGCGTCTGTTTTCTGTTTTATTTGGGGACATGCCAACACCTGGAATCTCTTTGTTTGCCGTTTTATTTGCCTGGAGCAGCTTCTTCCTGAGCTTTGCAGCGCTGGTCCACAATGCTGTTGAGTCCCCAAGCCACATGCCACGAATCCTAAGGGCTTCCCAGGTAGCACCGCTGACTACCACTGGTCACGTTATCCTGTCATCTGGCTTTATTTCCTTCTCATCATGTGACACTTGCTGAAATCATCTTGTTATGTTTCATTTTTTAAAAATGTTTATTTTGGAGAGGGAGAGCAGGGGAGGGGCAGAGAGAGAGAGAGAGGGAGACAGAGGATCTGAATTCGGCTCTGCACTGACAGCAGTGAACCTGACGCGAGGCTCAAATTCACGCACCGCGAGATCACGCGTCACCTGAGCTGATGTCGTTTGCTCAACCGACCGAGCCACCCAGATGCCCCATTGTTCTATGTTATATTTAATTTTAACATAATATATAACAGGTAACCCATTTATATAATATGATATGAAATAATATAAGATAGATTATATATCAATATATAGTTATGCTAAGTAGCGTATACTATTTATATACTCTATATTTTATTTGCAAACCTATAAATACATTCTTATGCCTTATTTATTATTGTATATTAGCACATATATATTACATACCCATCTCGTAGCTTGCTATGAGTGAATAAATTTAGCCATTAAGCATCATTGGTTGCTAAGATTAAAAAGCAGGTAAACTTGCACCTTGAATTTTGCTAAACATGAACTATACTTACTCCAAATACAGGAAACCCGAGTCTTCCCCAGGTGCCAGGCTTCGGGGAATATAAAAAAAGAGAAAAGGCAGACTGCAGGTCTGGGAAATATCATAGGTCACGAAGTTCAGATTCTTCAACAGATCAATTTAAGGGAATTTAAAGGGTGGAGAGTAATTCTACAGATTAAAAGCGATTTGAAGGACATCTAATTTTTTAAAAGTAGGCCAGATGAGAGTACTTTGAACAGGGTTACCTAGGGAGCGATAAAATAATGCACAGAAAGAGAGCTGCCCTTTCAAGCCGTGGATGAGAACTTGATTGCACACCTACCTCCTTCCAAGAAGCCGAGTGGGGGCCAGGCCTCCGTGTCTTTCCACCCACACTCACCCCTGGTGGATGAGAATCTGAGGAAGGGACAGAGTGACAGGGGCTCTGCGTCTTGATGCCTTTTTACTGCAGCAACTAGACCGCAGCCGTCGCCCTCCAGAATCTTCTCCTTGTTTCCTGATCGAGACAAGTGCCCTGGGGCCACCCCAAGCCCAGATTTATTTTATGAGGGGTAGCGCTGGGAGGGGCACACGTGGTTAGACCTGGGGGCTTCTGCCCGTGTAGTTCTGTTACTTCTGACAACCTTTGAAAAGGAAGTAAGTACTCTTTCTCAATAAATTATTCTCTTTATCAAATCCATCAAGATCAAAATGCTGTAGAAAGAATGACCTGGTAATATCTACATCTGCATCAGCATCTGAATCTATAAATCGTCTGTATCTCCCCATATGTCATGTATGTCTAGATCTGCGTGTCTGTATCCAAAAATTGATTTACTGATTGATGCAGATATATTACATATACATACATACATATATATATATATTTCAAGGTGGTGTTATTCGTAACCCCAGTGTCCTCACTGTTTGGCAAGAGTCCAGCCGCAAAATACTCCTGGGTCTGCCGAAAAAGGTGACCCTGGGCACGACTCACACACAACTTTCTTTGTGCGGCAGAGTAAGAGCCCTGAACTGACATCACCAAGGACGGTATCTGTACGTATAAAATGGGTCAAGACACTGCAGGCTGACAGAAGATGGGCGGCAAAATCTACAGTTTGCTGTTGAAATTGCTTGTAGGGAATCCAGTGCTGTGGTAACCCCGTCCCCCCAGCTTCTCACGGAGACTGCAGCCCCCTTACTTTCATTCAGCTTTCTGGGGAGAAGTGCTCTTAGAAAGGCAACTGAGGGGCGCCTGGGTGGCTCAGTCGGTTAAGCGTCCGACTTCGGCTCAGGTCACGATCTCGCGGTCTGGGAGTTCGAGCCCCGCGTCGGGCTCTGGGCTGATGGCTCAGAGCCTGGAGCCTGCTTCTGATTCTGTGTCTCCCTCTCTCTCTGACCCTCCCCCGTTCATGCTCTGTCTCTTTCTGTCTCAAAAATAAATAAAAACGTTAAAAAAATTGTTTAAAAAAAAGAAAGGCAACCGATAGTCAAAGGAGGTGATAAAATACGATGTTCATGTCTTTTCTGGAGGCAGCAGAGGGAGAGGAAGGGAGGTCGGCTCAGTCACTGGGGCGTGAGTTGAGTCTCTGTATTAGATGTTCATTAATTTATGCTCTCCTTCCTTCTTACCACAGCCAGGTATTGAGTCCCTACTACGTGACGGTCCTTTTCCCAGGAATCAGGACATGTTGGGAAAGATCCTTCCCTCAGGAGTTTATATAGTTACGTGTGTGCACACACGTAGGGGAGGAAAACCATTTCAACAATTAACAAGTATGGTAGGGGCGCCTGGGTGGCTCAATTGGTTAAGCGGCCGACTTCGGCTCAGGTCACGATCTTGCGGTCCGTGAGTTCGAGCCCGCGTCGGGCTCTGGGCTGACCGCTCAGAGCCTGGAGCCTGTTTCCGATTCTGTGTCTCCCTCTCTCTCTGCCCCTCCCCTGTTCATGCTCTGTCTCTCTCTGTCCCAAAAATAAATAAACGTTGAAAAAATTAAAAAAAAAAAAGAATCAATCCGGGATGGGGCGCCTGGATGGCGCAGTCAGTTAAGCGTCCGACTTCAGCCAGGTCACGATCTCGCGGTCCGTGAGTTCGAGCCCCGCGTCGGGCTCTGGGCTGACCGCTCGGAGCCTGGAGCCTGTTTCCGATTCTGTGTCTCCCTCTCTCTCTGCCCCTCCCCTGTTCACGCTCTGTCTCTCTCTGTCTCAAAAATAAATAAACGTTGAAAAAACAAACAAACAAAAACAATTAACAAGTGTTTGAGGTCAGGTGCGGCTAAATATGAAGGGAAACATAGGAGAGGACGGTACACGGAAGGTTCCTTGCAGTGAAGACACAATCACTGAAGAGGGAATGATCAGGAAACCTCACGGATAAACTGACATTTGAGCATGGACCTCGAAGAAGTGAACTGATAAGCCGGGGGATGTCTGGGTGAAAGGACTGCTCTGGAGAGAAGGAAGAAAGATTTCAAAGGTCCTAAGTGGGGAGCCTGGCTGCTGGGTTAACAGAACAAGAAGAAATCCATGCCGTCCCAAAGGGGCAGGTTGTGGGAGATGAAACCCATGGGAGGCTGGGTGGTGGTGGTTAACCACGTGCCGTAGACGTTATGTCTGCTAGCTTCCCGCCATGGGCCCCCCCCCCCCCACCTTATGACACGCATACCATCTGCTCACGATTAATAGGGCAGGAGTAATCACGTGTTGCTGCATAAACAGAGGGTGTCGGGAATTAGCATTTCATCATGTTTCTCCCCAGGGAAGAGTGGATGGTACTAATAACTATCATCACTATCTCGGGAACGCTACACAACTTTTTCACTAACGTAACGGGCCATCCAAAATATTTGGAGACGCTGTGTTGTTTATCCAAGAGGACTTCACAGAGCATTTGCGATAGACATTATTATTTCCATCCGAGTACCGTCTGGCATTCTGATGTGATTGGAGCGGACCTGGTGACTTTTGAAGTGATTCTTGGTAAATTGACTGAGTTGTCAGCACAAAAGATGTGAAAATAATAAAATGATTAAAAATACATCCTAAGAATTTCAGGTCTAGCCAAGAAATAGGATAATAGAATGTAGATTTGAAGAAATGAAAAAAATCAATAATTTAAAATAGACTCAAAATGACAGAATTAGTAGACAGAGATAGTAAAACAATTATTGTAACTTTATTACATACAACTAAGAAACTGTAAGAAAAATGGAACATATTAAGTAAAATTACTTTTGTTTTTCAGATCACATCTGAGGTATGAAAGTAACAGTATCTGAGATGAAAAATACATCAGGCAGGGTTTGACATAGATGTTGAGGGAGAATACAAGATTAATGAAAGTGAAGCTATATCAATACAAACTGCTCAAAAATGGAACCCTAAGAGTGAAGAAATCTGAAAACAATACAGAGCATTAGTTAACAGCGAGAAATTCTCAAGTGGCCAAGCATACGTATAATTGGAGGCCCTACAACAAAGGAGAGAGAAAAGGGAATATTTTAAAAATGTTTTATTTATTTTGAGAGAGAGAGAGAGAGAGAGAGAGAGACAGAGCGAGAGCAGGGGAGGGGCAGAGAGAGAGGGAGACACAGAATCTGCAGCGGGATCCAGGCTCCAAGCTGTCAGCACAGAGCGCGACTTGGGGCTCGAACTCATGAACTGTGAGATCATGACCTGAGCCAAAATCAGGTCACTTAACCAACTGAGCCATCGAGGGGCCCCAAAAAGGGAATATATTCCCTTATTCCAACATATTGGAATATATTCCCTATATTCCAGTAGCCATAATTTGGCTATTGTTGAAATTCATGTAGACACTCTAAGCTCCCAAAATAAAAGCCAGAGATCATCAGATTATCTTAAAAAGGCAGATTCAACTAAAAATATTAGGAAAATAGTTTCTAATTTTCTCTGAGACTTACTCTTTAACCCATCAGCCAATTAGAAGTTTACTGTTTAAGTTCTGTATTCGAGGGGTGCCTGGGTGGCTCAGTCGGTTAAGCATCCGACTTCGGCTCAGGTCACGATCTTGCGGTTTGTGGGTTCGAGCCCCGTGTCGGGCTCTGTGTCGACAGCTCGGAGCCTGGAGCCTGCTTCTGCTTCTGTGTCTCCCTCTCTCTCTGTTCCTCTCCCGCTCATGCTCTGTCTCTCTCTGTCCTTCAAAAATAAATAAAAACATTAACAATTTTAATTTTAATAATTAATAAATTAATTAATATTAATAATTAACTAACTAATAAATAATTCTGTATTCGAGGATTATTCACACGTCACTCTATTACTGACGTTAGTTCATTCTATCATAGAGAACACACTTTACGTGACTTCAGTAAAATATGTCTACATTTGTCACGTGGTCAAGATTATGATAGAAACTGACAAATATCTCATGTGCTTTTGAAAATAAAATTATTTTCTGCTGGTTTTGGGTGGAACATTCTAAAACAGCTTTTTGGTTGTGTCTCTATATTGTTTGTTGTTATGGTCCCTTCCTTCATTCTCTTGCTTTGACTGCTTTACTGAGGTATGATAGCCACACAATAAGTTGCATATTTTTCAGCGTCAGATCTGAGGTTTTGGTGTACGTATGCATCCGCAAAACCTCCGATACAGTGCACAAAAATGAACATATCTATGCCAGCACCCTCAAATGTTTCATCATGCACCTTCTCCTTCTCATACTCCACCCCCAAGCAAACACTGGATACGATTTGTCTCGAATTTTATATAAACTGAACGATAGAATAAAATATTTTTTTTTCAACGTTTATTTATTTTTGGAACAGAGAGAGGCAGAGCATGAACGGGGGAGGGGCAGAGAGAGAGGGAGACACAGAATCGGAAACTAGCTCCAGGCTCTGAGCCATCAGCCCAGAGCCTGACGCGGGGCTCGAACTCCCGGACCGCGAGATCATGACCTGGCTGAAGTCGGATGCTTAACCGACTGCGCCACCCAGGCGCCCCTAAAATATTTTTTTTAAATTGTTCTCATCCGGTGTAATTAACGAGACTGAGATTCACACACATTGTGCACGTGAACAGTGTGCTTCTGTCCATCGCTGTGTGGTCGTCAGTTACGTGAACAGAGCAGTTTTTGTCCATCCACCTGTTGGGTTGTTTCCACTTTGGGGACGTTAACGTTAGCATCTGTGTGCCCGTCCTCAGGCGGACAGACGTTCTCATGCTGGATTGTGGGTAGTGGTCCTCTAAGACAATGCAGTTGTCACACCTCACAGAACGATGCACTGAGAGGGGTAAATGTCACTGGGCGTAAATTTAGAAAAGGCATCGCAGATGATGCTGTTGAAATCCCCACTTTGCTGCTTCCCCACTCATTTCCCTTACTCATGACAGCTCAGGCATCGAGCAGAAACCCCTCGCTCCCTCCACCCTGCCACGCAGTCTCTTGACACTCAGTGATCAGAAACTACTTCGTTAGTCACCAGGAGTTGTGGTGTTGGGAGAATGTTTCAATAAACAGTACAACTACCTGTACGTAGTTTTTAAAACACAGAATGCAAGCATGATCCTACGACGCTCACCGTAAGCAGGAAACAAGATCACTAAAAAAAGAAAATTGATGCTGAAAAAGAACACGGCATGTTAACATGTATGGTGACAAGTATTGGCATTTAAGAAATTATCTTCTGGGGCACCCGGGTGGCTCAGTCGGTTAAGCGTCCGCCTTCGGCTCAGGTTATGATCTCGCGGTCTGTGAGTCTGAGCCCCGCGTCAGGCTCTGTGCGGACAGCTCGGAGCCCGGAGCCTGCTTCGGATTCTGTGTCTCCCTCTCTCTCTGCTCCTCCCCTGACCACGCTCTGTCTCTCTCTCTCTCTCTCTCTCTCTCTCTCTCTCTCTCAAAAATAACTAAACATTAAAAAAATTTAAAACCACAGCATACAAAAAGATGATGAATTTAATACTGTAAATAACTCCCTATCTTTGAACGACAAATAAGCTTTTCCGTTTTTCAGGGAATCAACCCACTATTTCTAATTTTGGCCAATGCTCAGCATGTGACGACGTACTGTGATTACTTAGGGTTTGATAGAAAGTAAGGGCTCCCTGCTATCTGCAGGTCCCCCTCGGGTCTTTTAGGCTGATTCAGGTCTCCCAGCTCTAGTGGCTTTCTTCTCACTGCCAGGAAGAGTGTCACAGCACGCTGGGAATGGCAGAATGGCTTCCACAGCTCAAGGTGAGATCCGAGACCTGGGTAATTAGATCAGTAGCCAGGTCTAATTATGAGTGGATAATGGAATAATATTCAGGCTGATTAACTGTGCAAACCCATTATTTGCTCTAATGGAAAGTTCACATTCTTCTTCCTGAGCGGAATCTGACGCACAGATGGGTTTGCATGTGGGAGTGCGTGCCGGGTGCGTGTGTGTGCGTGTGCATGTGTGTGTCCTACGGACTCCAGCTCAGCCCCAGCCTGTTGTGTTTGGGCTTGTGTGGGGACGAGTATGACCTGGGGGGAGGGTAGGGTGGGTGGGGGCGGATGGGGCAGGGGCAGGGTCTCTCTCTGCCTTTGTTTAACTCTTTGATACTTTGTCCCTCATAGATATATTTGGGCCAATTTTGGTGATTAAAAAACATTGCCATTAAAAAATATCGCCTTAAAATATTATTTATCTCAATTGCAAGGTGGTTTTTTTTTTGTTCCTTTTACATTTTGCAGCTTGCCTCGCGCTCCTCCCCGTGGTCCTGGCCTGAGCGCCAGGTGCTGTGCTGTGTGCCCCACACCCAGTCCTGCTCCCTGATGCCCGCACAGGGCCCCCGCCAGCAGCAGGAGGCACGTGAGCTGCTCTGTTGTGCTCCCCCGGCGGGCAGGGCCTCCCGGAGGGGATGCCAGGGGAAGCCATGGCTCAGAGTGGCCCGTGGGGGAGAGGCAGGAAGGGGGCTGACCGCCCCCCCCCGGTTCTTCCCATCTCCCGTCTTCCCTTGGACCGAACTCCCTGCATTGTGGTTTCATCTTTTCCCCAGGCTGCCAAACGCAGGTCACTGCAGGAAAGCGTTCTACCGGGGCTGGAGGAGGCTGGAGAGGCTGGAGGCCCAGGGACCACGGCTGTTTGTGAGTTGCTGTCCCGGACAAGGCTGTGACTCCCCGGGCGAGGGCCTGGCGGGGCCCTGCAGTGATGGGGTGAACAGTGACATGTGTTCAGTGCCCAGAGTTCTCTGCTATTTGCTTTTTGTTCTTGTCTTCTGTCCTGTTTCTAGTGTAATCGGTGGGAAATTAAGCTGCAACGGACTCTGCCTTCTTCCCCTGAAGTTTAAGTTGCACGGAAACGATGATGAGCATCTAAATGAACCCAAGTTGGGTCTACGCTGTAATTGTGAACATAAAGGCCATGGAGGGCTGCTGGGCCTTCGGTGCCGGAGCGGGAAGGAAGTTATCCCCGTCAATGCGTTTCACGGGGCCGGGAGAGAAGCCGTGTTCTGTCACAGGCTCCACGTTTATGTTCAGTGTCAGATACGCGTGGATTTGCAGGGAGATGTGAAGAGATGTGTGTTAGGAACAGCATCACGATGTCAGAATCGTGAGCTGCGTTTTCTTCTCTGTTCTAGGCTGTCCCCAGCTGTTCCCGGCCGTCCCCGGCTGTCCCTGGCCCCAAGAGGTCACAACAAAGCTGAGTTTGGCCTCTGCCCTCCCTGGGTGGGCGGGCCTCACAACCCCAGGGCCGCAGGAAGTGTCCGTTCAAATCTTGCAGCTACTTGGAATTTTTAAAGTACATTGCACACTCACTTCCTGTGACGTTTCCAGGGCCCTTGGGGAAGGTCGGACAGCAGTTGGCGTTTCCGTGGTGAGTGGGGAGACCCAGCAGGTGTAAACTCGCCCAACCTTCCTGAGACATCCGTGGTCAGCACTGAAGCCCGCGGACTCCCAGGTCATTACCGACCATTGCACTGACCGGAGCAAGATGCTAAATGGAGAGCGAGGCTGCACGGCTGTGTCGCTGAGGGCAGCGGGTGACTCCGCGCCACCCCGGTGCCATCCACGAAGTGCTTTGGCCGGAGGGAGGGCTGGGGCTGTTCTCACGGATGCAAATCAGAGGAAACTTCAGGTTGCCTGGAGTGGAGACACTTTCCCCCCCACTCCCCGGTCAGCTCTGCCTGAAAGCGGGTGCCAACCCCACCAATCCCACCCCCACGAGGAGGCGGGGGAAGACGCACTGGGGTCGGCGTGGGGGGGGGGGGGGCGCGGGGGTGCTTCGCGCGGTCCCGAAACCGCAGGCTCGAACCACTGTCCGGCTCAGATAAGCGCTCATCCATCAGCACGGCTGGTTGCGGCGCGGTTAGCGCGACCTCCGGAGCCCGAGGAGGAAGGGCTCCGAGCGCTCCTTCCGGGGGGTGGGCTCCGCCGGGCCTGGGGGCGGCTCCGGATGGATCGGCGCCTCGTCGGACTGATAATGTGCACGCGCTTCCCGGAGCCCAGCCACGAGGCTGCCTCCTGCCGGACGCCTGGCGCGGGGCTGGCTGGCTGCTCCTCGCTCGCGGGGAAGAAGTGAGTTATTTTTGACTCCCCGCGGCGGCCGGAGGGAACGCACCATCCGAGGCCCCGTGGAGGCAACTCTCGGCCGCCCGGCTGCGAGATGGTCGGGCGGCGTTTTCCAGCCCTTTTCATAGCGGCCGCTGCGGTAAAGGCGTCTGAAATCCAGCCCACCGAAGCGCCCCACATCGTACCCTCCCGGCCTGTCCTGCAGCGGCTGTTTAACGAAATCGCAACTCCGATCGGGGCGGTGAAGGAAGGGGCGTGGCAGTCTGGGGGGGGCGTCCGCACCCCCCCCCCCCCGTGGCTGCAGGGGGAGACTCGGCTCGGGGCGGGGGGGGCTCCCACTCGGGAAACTCCTGCGCTTTATGTCAAACTGGTTCTGAGAAGGGATGGAGATTTGTGAACCGGAAAAAAATGTACGTTTGTATTGGAAGCAGGCTCCAAGCTCTGAGCTGTCAGCACAGAGCCTGATGCGGGGCTTGAACCAACAGACCTCGAGATCATGACCTGTGCTGACGTTGGACTGTCTGTCATATATTTTTTTTTTTTATCTTTTCATCTGTTAGTAGACAATTAGGTTGCCTCAATGCCTTGACTATTGGGAATAATGCTGCAGTGAATATGAGAGAGCAGATATCCCTTTGATAGTGATTTCATTTCCTTTAGAGATATATACAGAAATACTATTTTTAACTTTTTGAGACCCTCCATACTATTTTGACTAGTGGCTGTCACAATTTTTATTCCCACCAACAGAACATCAGGGTTACGTCTCCTCCACATCCTCGCCAGCATTTGTAATCTGTCTTTTTGATAATAAACATTCCAATAGGCATGAGATAATATCTCATGTGGTTTGACTTGCATTTGCCTGGTGATTATTGATTTTGAGTATCTTTTCAGGTACTTGGCCATTGGTATGTCTTCTTTGAAAAATGTCTACTCATATCCTTTAGCCATTTTTTACTTGGATGATGATGATGGTGGTGATAGTGATTTGGCTATTGAGTTGTATGAGTTCCTTATATATGTTGGATATTAATCCCTTACCTGTAATCAGATATATGGTTTGCCAATATATTCTCCATCTCTTAGTTTGCTTTTTCATTTTTGATTGTTTCTTTTGCCGTGCAGAAGGTTTTAGTCCAATATGGCCCTACTTCCTGAGTTTTGCTTTTGTTGCATGTGCTTTTGGTTTCATATAGAAAAAGTCCAGAAGCTTTTTCCCTATGCTGTGTTCTAGGACTTTTATGGTTTCAAGTCTTACCCTCAAGTCTTTAATCCATTTTGTGTTGATTTTGTGGGTGTGTAAGAGTTCCAGTTTCCTCCTTTTGTATATGAATATCGAGTTTCCCAACACCCTTTATTGAAGACTCTCTTTCCGCCATTGAGTATTCTTGGATCCCTCGTCAAGTATTACTTGACCACATATGCTTGAGTCTATTTCTGGGACTCTCAATACTGTCCTTTTGGTCTATATTTCTGTTTTTATACCAGTAGCATACTGGCTGAATTACTATCGTTTTGTGATATATTTTGAAATCAGGTGTGATGCTTCAGCTTTGTTCTTTCTCAAGAGTAATTAGGCCATTCGGAGCCCTTTGTGGTTCCGTACAAATGGTAGGATTGTTTTTGCTATTTTTGTGGAAAATATCATTGGACGTTTGGAAGGGATTGCATTGAATCTGTAGAGAGCTTTGGTGTAATGTGGGCATTATAGCGATATGAACTTGTCTGTGAACTCCACCTATGAGCATGGGGCATTTTTCCATTTATTTGTTCCCCCGTGTGTATATTTCATAGGAACTTCCAACAGTTGGTGGTATAGGTCTGGGCACCCGCCACACGAGGCAGGAAGAGGTCAGCCAGACCCCTGCACCCACTGAGTCCCTCACATCGCTGGTTTTGTCTGCGTCCATCAGTCTGTCTTCACGGAGTGACCCCTCTACAGATCCAGGTGAGAGTTCAGAAACGTGAATAAAAGCATCCGGGGTATCCATCCACTCGTGTCATGAGAACACACAGTAGCACTCACCAAGGCGCGCGGGGGGGGAGACAGCATTTGGAATTCATTCTGGGAAAGACGATACTGTTGTACTGGGCTGGTCTCATGCTTACCTGACACGGACAGTGTTCTATATTTTGCATTTTTAGGGTCTCAGGAAAAGTTGCCTCCAGCCCTTTGATTATCTTCCTCACATAAATCAAAGATTTTGGAATTTCACACTTAGATCAGCTCCTTTGTGAATCTTGGGATGCTGCCTTGTAACAGTAACAGATTACTCAACCAGGTTTTAAACAAAAAAGGTTTAGGGGCACTTGGGTAGCTCAGTCGGTTGAGTGTTCGACTCTTGATTTCGGCTCAGGTCATGATCACAGGGTCATGGGATCAAGCCCCGCGACGGGCTTTGCATTAAACGTGAAGCCAGCTTGGATTCTCTCTCTTCCTCTCCTTCTGCCCCTCCCCACTGCTTATATGCTGTATCTTTCTAAAATAACAGAACAAAACATTTTCCTTAAAAAATAAACAAAAAAGGTTTAAACCCAAAAGCCTAAAGATGGGCACTTTCAGCTTTGGTTCAGCAATTCTCCCTGGTCTCCAAGGACCCCGGCTTGCTCTATCATTCTGCTGTACACACTGCATATCGCTTAATCCTGAGCCTCCTGTCCTCATGGTCACAAGATGGCTGCCAGAGCTCCTGGCATCAATCATAGCCTTACCTTATTTCCATTCAAAGGCAGGCAGATGGTTTTTGTTTTGTTCACTTTTTAAAAAAAATTTTTTTTGCTTCCTTTTTTTTTTCAAGGGAGCAAAAGCTCTACAGAAGCCCCCCCTCAATGTCCTTTGAGATCCCATCTGTCAAGTGGAGCCCCTCTCGTGATTGCTGTCATGGCGGCGAGTTTCAGCACAAAGCTTGGGGCATAAATGGAGCTCAGTGATGGCAGCCTGCGAGCTGGCTACGTTTCTCTTAAAATATAATCGCCTGCCTGTTGCTCAGGATGTCATCGGCCTATGAGTTAAGGTGCCTCCAACATTAAATTCCTGAGAATTCACGGAGTCATGTTATGAAGCTCAACAAAACGCCTGGTAAGCCAATCCGAGTGAATGGTACCAACTGAGTAAAAAACGGGCACGTTATACCTTAAAGGAAAATACACATGAAAACAAGCCCCCATTTCTACTGACCAAAAGGATAATGAGGATTCATTACCATCATTACCTCATCATTAAAAGGGCTGTGCTCCAATGCTGTTCAGCCTCATTAGAGGGATCTTAGCCATTGTGATGCGCAGTAAAGTCACGTTTCTCTTTGAACTTTTGTGATTCAAATTGTAACAATCTTAAAAAAAACTTCCCCTAAATTATCCAGCGTGGAACAGGTTTAGGTGGACTTGAGAGTCCTTACTGGAGTTTACTTTGAAAAAAAAGACGTGAGACTCCATGCTGAGGGCCACCTACACTCAGTCACGCTCAGACCCACCCACACCGGTCAGTTCTTCAGAAAAACTCCTCTTTTACGGGAGTGTCGGGCCCGGGAGCAGTGAGAGATTGTCTGTCCTGGCTCTCAGGCTGTGCACAGCCTGTCCTGGGTCAGGAGCCAGCCCTGCGTTTTGTCCTGGGGATGCCTTTGTTTGCACTGCATTTTCCATACTAACGGCAACGACAGGTCCAGAGTGCGGTGCCCAGGAGGGCTCTGGGGACAGAAGAGGTTCTGTGCTCTCTGGGACGGAGTCAGTGTGTTTTCGGTGGGGACAGGACAACGGGCAAGATAAACACAGCTCTGTCGGCCCGGGGGTCACGAGGAAGCCTTGACCCTGCCTGGATCGCAGAATCTTGGTCAGTCTGAGCCATATTGACTCCACTCCCCGCTTTGCCTGTGATGGGACCAAGGTCAGCATGAGATACAGTCCTGGGCCCCGAGACAGGGGGCTCAGAGCCAGCGAGGAGAGCTCCCAGATAAACGACCTTAACCACCTGACTCATCATGTTCCCAAGGCTAATGTCTGAGGGTTTTGGGCTTGAAGTCACTCATTACGCAGTCGGTCAGGAAAGGCCAGGGGAAATGCCCAAGGTCTCTGATATTTGCTAGGTACTGAAAAAGCCCGGAGTGGCCCTGCACCCCCCGCCCCCGGCCTTCCTCGCATGAGGAATTAAAAATCTCTATTATTATGGTACTTTTGGTCGGGACTCCGATAACTAGTAAAACAAAACGTATCTGCTGTAGACACGCACTTTTCTAGTTAGATTCTGACTCCTGCAAAAGGTTTTGGGCTCAAGGCCGGGTCTCTCTCCAGGGTCAAGTGGGTATTAGCAAATGTAAAGGTTTCTGTCCTCAAAATGACATTTCCCCCCCCTTGTTGTAATGGAAGGGATTGAAAGAGAATTGAAAAGGAAATCAGATTTCTCACCAGGTGATTCTAAGTTCTAGAGTCCCGCATGGGGATCGCGTGAAGTCACACAGCACCCCACCCGTGGGGAGTCCCCACGCTCCGGGGAACGCTGTTGTAATACGGAGCGAACAGAATTGATGCTTTTTATGATGACAAGCGTGTATGAAATGTTTAGGTCAAAATGGAAAGTTTCGGAGGGTATGAAGTATCGCTCTACTCCCCGTGACTTTAGTAAACTGTGGTTTCGTACTTAGATGTGTCCACACACACACACACACACACACACACACAGACACCCACAAGCTCGTGGACTCCTCTGGTATGTTAGCGCTGAAGTTCAAGTCAAGAAATCGATATATTCTTAATCATCAGCTTGTTTTCGGAAACAGGGTTTCCCCATGGAGTAGCAAATGTTCGTCAATGAAATTCATCACGAATTTCATTTCACAGGAGCCTTTGTTGTGGCTGTTTGTGAGGTAACAGGGTGGTGTGGGCGCAAACACAGTCCTGGCAGAGACCTCGGATTCCCGCTGATGTTGCCTGGGAAGTTAAGCTGGACGCCCCTTGATTTTGGTTTTCTTGACTAAATCCCACGGGGCTCCAAGAGCCTTCGGCTCCTGTGCTCCCTCTCACACTCTGCCCGACGATGGCAGACCTTTCCTGATTTTCAGCATTTTGTGCCGCATAGATGACTTTTGCCTTATTTACTGTGATGGAGCATTTGCCGTAATGCAACGTATGATCATAGCAGTGCTACTTAAAATTATCCTCAGACACGTTTATCGAACCTAAGCACATATATTTCATACGGAAAGGACGTCTTCATTGCAAATGGGAAACCACGAGGAAGGCAGTTATGCATCGTACACAGCAAACCGTTGCATTTAGATGCTAATGTCCACCTAAGACTTGAAGTCTGAGTCCTGCTTCCTCTCCGTGGGTAAGGGAGGGTAATAAATGTCAGGCTGATGTTAGAGACTCAGGAGTAGCAAACGGAGACTCTGATGTGATTAGGACGACCCGGCGGGTACCGGAAGAGAGCCATGTTGTTAACCGTGGCATTAAATGTCAGTTACTGAAGCTTCAGTTTCGGCACCCCGCAGGCCGTCTGGCGCATCAGGTGAGACCTCAAAAGTGTGCACTCCCCACGTTGTTTCTGATACCGCTGGATGCCTGCAGGGGTTCTCTCTTCTGCCAGCAGACACCGTGCCCTGTGGAACTTGATGCCTAAGACTGAGATATGAGGACTTGATGCCTGGAGCTGTGGCAGCCATCCTGATCCTATGAGGTACACATCTTCTGAGTAAACCAATATGCCCATGATGGAAAACGGGAGTACAAAAAAAAAAAAAAGCCTTGGAACCGGGTGCCTGGCTGGCTAAGTCAGAAGAGAACACAACTCTTGACGTCAGGGTCATGAGTTTAAACCCCATGTTGGGTGTAGAGATTACTAAATAAATAAATAAACTTAAAAACAACAACAAAAGGAAAGAGTCTTGGACCTTGCTGACATCTCCAGCATTCTGAACCAATCCTGAGTTCACCTCTAGACCCCTTAGTGAAAAATTACCAAGTATCCCTATGGCTAGAGGACCTGTTTGCTGAATGCTGGGTTGGTTACTTACAGCTAAATACATTTAGCCTCTTATTCATGGATATCTCCACTGATTATCCTGTCGTGCCTACCACCAGCATGGGCTTCCCTTAATCAATACAAATTCCAACTCTCCTAGAAACTGCTCAAGATTTATCTCCCAAGAAGCAGAATCTAGGGAAAAATTCTCTGGATTAGAAATTGGTGGGGCGCGGGGGGGCGGGGACTCTGATAAAACAAAAATGATTATATTTATTTTACATATCTATATTTTAAATACACAAATACAAGATAATAAATATAAATGATAAATATAAAAATTAAAATATAGGGGCACCTGGGTGGCTCAGCCGGTTGAGCGTCCAACTTTGGCTCAGGTCGTGATCTCGTGTGTGTGCATGGGTTCAAGACCCATATTGGGCTCTGTGCTGACAGCTCAGAGCCTGGATCCTGCTTCGGATTCTGTGTCTCCCTCTCTCTCTGCCCCTCCACTGCTCATGCTGTGTCTCTTTCTGTCTCTCAAAAAAAAATTAAATAAAATGTTAAGAAAAGTTTTTAAATTAAAATACATATGCTAAAAATTACATCTATAGCTATATTATATATAATGTATTACATATAATATAACATATATTACATATAATATACCTATATATATTTATTTAGATAATATCTATTTTATTATATATTATACAGATTATGTAACATGTTTAAAATAGATATTATCTATATATTTATATATAAAATATATATTACATGTAATATAGCTATAGATATAATTTAACATTTATGTTTTAATTTTTATCATTTTATTATCTTATATTTACATAGTTATATTGTAAATAATACATTATATGTTGTAATTTATATATTACCTTATATTTATATAATTTATATATTTATAAAATTTATTATGTATTTAATTATACATGTAATATAACATATTTATATATAAAATGTATTTATAGGGGCGCCTGGGTGGCGCAGTGGGTTAAGCGTCCGACTTCAGCCAGGTCACGATCTCGCGGTCCGTGAGTTCGAGCCCCGCGTCAGGCTCTGGGCTGATGGCTCAGAGCCTGGAGCCTGTTTCCGATTCTGTGTCTCCCTCTCTCTCTGCCCCTCCCCCGTTCATGCTCTGTCTCTCTCTGTCCCAAAAATAAATAAACCTTGAAAAAAAATTTTTTAAATGTATTTATATACAATATATAATATAATATAAACATATGAATTAATAATCATATATTACATAAATATGAAAGTATATAAGTTATGTAAATGTGAGTATCTATACATATCCTCATTGTAGATACAATCTTCTAGTGTGTGCGTGAGCGGGGGTTTGGATCTGCGGAGGAAATAGACTGAACCGCGAGTTTTACAGGAGTGAGAAACTTAGAATAAGGCTAAGATCCTAGACAAGCGTGGGTTGGGTTGAACTGGGAGAGGGAAGCTTGTGGAGGATGCACCGGGCATCCCGGATGGTGGCCTTGGGAACGGATGCAGGAATGGAGTGCCCCGGCTTAGAAGAGGAAGACGGTGGTGGGGCTGAGCCACCAGTAAGAAAAGTAACACAGACATGTACGAGCCGAGGGAAGAAAACAATGAAAATAAATGTGGAACCACACTGCCTTTATTTACTTATTCATCCATTCGTCCATAAAATACTTCATGAGCACCTGCTTTGCAAAACAGTCCCTGTCTCGTCCCGGCCTGTAACAGTGCACACACCGGCCACCCTCCTTGCTGCCGCCGGGGTCATTGCTCCGCCTCCCTGCTCTCGCTGCGGAGTTGAGACCACCTCGCACTTCCGTCAAAGCCTGAGCACAGTCTGCTGACTGTCGTCTGCCGTCCAGAAAGCCTGTTTTGCTCGGTTGCCACGCAGAATTCTGTCTGACCTCAGGCTAAGTGGGGTATTGGCGAGGGGTGGAAATAAAAAGTTTAAAAAGAAGAAGAAAGGAAAGAGAGCGACAACCACATCTTCTTATTCCTCGTCAGCTCCATGGACAGCCTTTTTCTCCCCGCCCGGAACACAGGCTTCGGTGACCACTTTCTTCCCAGACCCCGGAATGCTTCCCTCCTGTGATGAGGGGTGCCAGGCGGCTAGCACCCCTTCAGGGCTCACGGAGCAGAGGTGATGAGCCCGCAGACTGATCGTCACTTCTGAAGGTTTCTCTTTATTGCAGGAGTCTGTTTTCCCTGCCAGCGAACGACCACGTTAAGACTGCCTGGGTCCTGTGATCTGGTTATTATTTGACGGGAGCAC
The DNA here is from genome assembly GCF_022837055.1 of Prionailurus viverrinus. Classification (NCBI taxonomy): domain Eukaryota; kingdom Metazoa; phylum Chordata; class Mammalia; order Carnivora; family Felidae; genus Prionailurus; species Prionailurus viverrinus. Next base: position 4,544,472 of record NC_062572.1, on the reverse strand, counting down.
ATGCCCCCTCGGGCTGGGTTTTGGTCCCAGACGAGACTGTGGGAGAAGGGGCTTTCCTTTCCGATGAAAGGAGGTGAGCGGCCTCGTGGCCTCCCCTGCGCCCAGCTGCCGGGCAGGAAAAACACGAAGCGAGCCAGCGGCGTGAACGCGCTCCGCGGGCAGGCTCTCCAAGTCTGTTTGGAGAGGTTTACAGTTTTATTTTAGTGGCGGTTGCAACAAACACCTGCATTCGCGTCCAGATTAAACTGACAGAGTGGAAACCGCCAGAGCCAGCGGTTGCTGGGCCGCCAACGAGGGACGGCTCCCGGTGAGTTTCAGATTCTTAAAGGTTTGTACTTCTGCGGATTCGCGGCGCGAAGAGTTGGGGGAGAAACGTGTTCGAGAAGATCCTAAGCGAGAAGGGCTGAGGGGAGGCGCCTCCTGCCATTTATCGGATGGGTTATGGAGCTTCGCAGAAGTGCGTGATATTCGCCGCGCTGCTGGAGTGTGACTGGCGAAATGAAAAGGCACGTCAAGGGAGTGCTCCGAGAACGTGGCTCTTATTTCCTCCGTCTTCCCGCAGTGCCGGGGGCATCCTGCCCGGGCAGGGCCGTGCAAACTCGTAACACCCTCGTTTAATAGGAGAAGCGAAAGCGATGTTATGAGTTGGAGACACTTGGGCCCCAGAACAATAAGCGTATTGATTGGCTCAGTTGTGTTTAACTCCGACGGCAAGACGCCCCACCGGTGCAAAGCCACCACGACTGCCAACGGCAGAGGGGACCCCGGGGGGGGGGCACATCACAGCACGGCCGGTAAACCAGCTGTCCCGAATGCCTGAATCTGGCTATTCCAATCATCCTAGATTTGTGCGTGCGTGTTGCTGGATCGGCACAGGCAGATAGCTCACGGGTCCCGTGGGACACGTCCAAAGCCCGTGGGTCAGAATTGCACGGAAGCTGGGAGGCCTGAACCCACATGTGTGCCCGGGGGCCGCTGCGAGGCCGTTTGCTGAACATGAAGAGCACAACCGATGCTGTTTCTCTCCGCATCCGCAACAGCGCAGAGAGGAGGCATCCCAGTGGAGCCGTCTCACATCCGTATAAGCACACTCATTCGGCGACAAAAGGACCCAACTGGCCATCGGGTTGCGATTCACTCAGAATATTGCCCCAGAGGGAGGTAAAGACGGAAATGCGTCCAGGCAATCGGCTCAAATGACATACCCCGTTCCTAGAAGCCACAAAGAACGGAAAGCAGAGCATGCCAGTTAGAGAAAACACGGGCTGACGGTTCGCCCGAAGCCCCCCGTGCGCCCCGGAGAGGCGGCTGCTTCTCCATCGTTCAGGGTGGCCACGCCAGCGGGTCCTTGCACGAGACACTTCCTCCCTCGAATGTGCCTGTCGGTGGTTGGGCTTGGAGTTTCCCAGTCAATAAAGTTGGCTGTCTTTTCAGAGGCTGCTGCTGGGGAGATCCGGGACTACTCACGAGTGTATGCAGACAGGTGAAAGAAAGTGGGTTTTCCCGGGGAGCATAACACATGTCCTCACGGTCCCGCACTGTTCACACTAAAGGTGAGCCTCTCCAGCTTTCCTGTGTCTGCCTGCCGCCCCCGCTGTACGCGAACATTTTCTTTCTGTGGGTATTTACCAAGCGAGTCTGCCCAGAGGCCACAGGGCTTCGTGCTGGACTTTCAAGCCGGAGGACGTATGCGTCCTCCTCGCGGAGGGAGCTGGAGGAATCTGAATGCTGTCTCCAATATCAACTCCCCGAACCCCCGCCTTCTCCTGCCTGTGATCAGAGCCACACAGTGGCCCCAGGACGCCACGCTCCTTAACTCTTCCTCCCATTTGGACCTCCCATCAGTCCCCAGTGGAGATTGGGGACAGGAGGGCCCGTGTCTCTGCCCTGGAGGGACAGCCTCGTGCCGACCAAATGAGAAGTGTAGGAAAGTCATCATGGAAGCCTCCCCGGAGGTGGCGGTCCGTGTTGGCTCTGATTATTTCCCCCACAACCCGCCCCCCAACTGAAAGGTAACGATCATCACGCTGACGTTCTTTAGTGAGCAGTTACCACGTGTCCCCAACTCCTTCCAGAGCTTTATCCCTCTTGTTCCTGTTGGCTCCCCCGCAGCCCTGAGACACGGGTCCTATTCCTGTCACCTGTCCCACTGTGGAGGGCAAGAAGGAAATGACTTTCCGAGCCACTGCGGCGAAGGGAGCCCTGTCTACATGAGGCCGGGCACACAATCGCATGCACTCCCTACTGTATGACCCGGGGGACCGCCAGCCATCGGCCACGGTGCTGGGAGCCCGGACACCAGGGCCAGACCGGCTGGGGCAACACCCGGATGACCTTGGACGAGCTTCTTAACTCTCTGCCCGTGGGTTTATTCACCTGTACGTGAAAAATCACTGAGATAAGCTGTGAGGACGCATCCTGGTGTAGAGTAAGTACTATACAGATGTTCACGGGTATTATTGCTGTTTTCATGATCATCTTTAGTATTTTTTTCGTGATCATATTTATCAGTTGCCCTTTCTGTGTTTCTACCCGCCAGGTGTTCAAAGATCACCTTCTTAGGGAAGCATTTCCTAAGCTACGTCATTTCAAGTTTCAGTCTACACCCGCAAAAATCCCAGTCCCCCTCCCGGCTGTATCTGTCTGTATTTGTCCATCTGACGTACAGTCTGTTTTGCCGCTTTACTGGCGTTTCTGTCTTCTCTCAAATGGAGGCTCCGTGGAGACAGGACTGTTTGCGTCCGCTGCTCCCCACCACGTCCGCGTGCCCAGACCTGTGCCTCGCAGTAAACAGTCGGTGCACAGATTCAGTAAAACGCTGCAAGCTTGGTCAGTGTCGCCCCTGCTGCCCTCCAGAGGGCTTTGCTCGAGACATACTTCTTCAGCAAGATGGACTTTGGGGGAGCCACTTGGTCCCCAAGAAATCCCTCCCTCCCCGTGGCGTAAGATCTCGGGGCCCCCTCAGGCATCATTCCCCTGCATCCCTCAACCTGCCGCTTGGCCCCTTTACGGCCAGCTATCCATCCCGCTCTCCACTTTATGGAGCTGTTAGAGGAAATCGCCTTCGGCAGCAAGATTTCTCAACCTTTAGAGCTCCGGGATCACAGTTAATTCAAGTGACACCTTCGTGACATCTTGTCTGGATGGCGTTAGGTGGGTTTCCAGGAAGCGGGGAGGGGGCGCTGAGGCCCTGGCGAAATAAACAGGATGTGCAGGGAAGGCTCAAAGGCAGACTTCCCAGATGCAGTGAGGCGAGGCATTCGCGCGTCAGACGCACAGGAAGGGCCGTGCGGTGTAAATTCTGCCCTGTGCCCAGCTGGGGAGGGGGATGCGCATCCCCCTGCCCCCCCCCCCCCCAGGGTGTGAGTCAGCCGCGTTCCTCAGGACCTGCAGGGGTGGGAGGCAGAGAGCATTTCACAGAGCCCCGTGTGTGACCAGAGGGCTTGGAGCCCCCCACCAAACCCCCTCTCAGCCTGCGGTGGGGGGGGTTGGGGGGGGGGCGAGGATCTGCCTTCCAGGGACAACCGCCCGGAACACTGTCCAGACGCCAAGCGTGATTGCATCAATTTCATCCCGCGGAGACCTTGGATCGTTAGCAGCTGATTAATCGTTCTCTTTCTCTGGGACCAAATGGCATCTATTATTTGTTCTTTCTCTGGTGTTTTCCCTTCCAGATCGTGCCTCCGTTCCCTCATGCGTCAAATGGTTCTAAAAATACCTGCACGGCAGGTTGTTCGGAGGCTTAAATCGACCAGTGTTTGAAGCGCGGTAGAACTGGGGTCAGGGATGTGGCGTATGTTGAAGGAGTCGGGGCCATTACTGTTCATGTTGTCCATTTTTTTTTCGTGCTGGCATTCTGTTTTGTCTGTTAGGATTTCTCAGCTGCCTCCTGGCTTCGGGGTCCTTGGTACAAACTAAGCCGGGAAACTGATGGAGGGACTTTGAAGGAGAGAGAATCTCATTGGCCTGGCTGAGGTCAGGTGTTTATTCTGGACCCATCATTGGTGACCGGGAGCGAGGTCACCATGTGGCAAGAGTGGGGAGGTTCCTTTCAGGGAGTCCGTGGCGATAAATTTCCAAATCTAACGCTCTCCATCCGGTCCTGCCCGTGAACAGCCTGGCAGGTGACACACAGCCTTTCAGCTGAGGATGGCCATTGGCTTGACCATTTCCCAAAGGCAACGCAGCCTCGTTTGGTGGTGTTTCTTTTTACTTTCCTCTGTAATGTTGTAAAAACCTTGCCTATTGAGAAAATGCATGCCGATGACAGATTAAACAGTGCTCATTAGTACAATACAGATTTAATCTTTCATACAATTCCAGTTTTATTTTCCTATGGAATGCATATCAGCAAATTCTATGACATACAGACATCAGTCTCCAAAGATACATTTTTCCATCTTCTGGACACTGAAATTCTGCAGATTGGGAGAGACTAAACACCAGTCTGACCAGACCCTCCGTAAGGCTAATGGCTGCCATTAAAAAAAATTCTTTTTAATGTTTATTATTTTTGAGAGAGAGAGAGAGAGAGAGAGAGAGAGAGAGACCAAGCAGGGAAGGGGCAGAGAGAGAGGGAGACACAGAATCCGAAGCAGGCTCCAAGCTCCGAGCTGTCAGCACAGAGCCCGACGCGGGGCTTGAACTCACGAACTGTGAGATCACAACCTGAGCCGAAGTTGGGCACTTAACCGACTAAGCCACCCAGGCGCCCCTACTCTTTCTTTTTTTTTTTTTAACGTGTATTTATTTTTGAGAGAAAGAGACAGAGTGTGAGTGGGGGAAGGGCAGAGAGAGGGAGACACAGAATCCGAAGTAGGCTCCAGGCTCTGAGCTGTCAGCACAGAGCCCGACGAGGGGCTTGAACTCACGGACTGCGAGATCATGACCTGAGCCGTAGTCGGCCACCCAACCGACTGAGCCACCCAGGCGCCCCTAATGGCTGCCATTTTTAATTTGTCCTGGGACTAAGGGATATTTCAACAATTTGTTCAGATACAGTTATCCCCAAATATCACTCAATTTGGCTCATGTAAGCTTAGGAGAACAGAAGGAGCAGGCAACTTCGAACACTGACCTCGGCCTGAACTTGCATCCACCACGATATCTGTGCCCCGAGGTCTATTTTCACAAAAAGCTGGAAAGACCCTGGGATCTCACAGGACTGGAGGCCACATAGGGTCCCTTGCTCTGAAGACAGAAGGTGTGGATATATAAGTAAGTCCCCCTGGGTCACAGAGCAAGAGGGTGGTGAGGCCAGGATTTATACCCAGGTTCCAAATCCAGAACCCAAGATCTTAATCATGAGCCTGTCTTTAGGCCAACGCTCATCACTTAGAGGACGTTCAAAATGCCACCATCACTTCCCTTTCCAGCCCAAGTACAAAAGATCAGAGAATAAATCAGTGCTTTTATGGATTGTAAAGGATCCCAGTCTTAAAAAGTGACATTAACAGTTACACATGTGACCTTTTAACATGTTTTTCAACCCTTTAAGATGGTCATTTGGTTCCTAAAATGGGGTAAGAGATTAAGACCCGGCTAACCCGAGAGAGAACAGTTGAACTAGAATTTTTACCCACAGGGGCTTCTGGGTTGACCTTTTTGGGAAAGGGTGGGTTATGAAGATATTACAACAACCTTTTCTGGTGCCTGCAGGGAACAAACATTCTGAGTTCACACACCCTGCCTTCCTGGGAGGAATGTCTTTGAGACTCATACATATTTATATCAAGTAACATATTAGAATAAATGTCAGCTTCTTTTTTTCTCCTGTTAACTTAACATGCAGAAAACTAAATGACCCATAAAGAAAAAGAAATGATTTTCTCTACCAGGAAAGCCTTTAAATATGCAAACATTTTGATACCTAATAGAGCAGGTCATAAAGTGAGTTTGGTGCATTTTCTTGACAGAGGTTTTACAAGGTTTTATAAGGGTTTTGATTGGTGAACAGCGTTCGATATTTTATTCTATTGCATCTAGAAACCTGTTTATTGGGTGATTCATATTGCATAGCATTGACGTCTCCGTAAACAGTGTTCAACCCATATAAAGTAGAATTGGGGTGATGGGGATTATCGTTTAAAAATGCCTGGACATTCTAGGGATTGAAGCCTTCATTCAAAATTGAGGAGGGGTGCCTGGGTGGCTCAGTCAGTTAAGCGTCGGACGTTGGCTCAGGTCATGATCTCGAGGTTCACGGGTTCGAGCCCCACGTTGGGCTCTGTGCTGACAGCTCAGAGCCTGGAGCCTGCTTCGGATTCTGTCTCCCTCTCTCTCTGCCCCTCCCGTGCTTGGGCTCTCTCTCTCTCTCTCTCTCTCTCAAACAGTAAAAAAAAATTGAGCACATAATGCTTTCCTATGGGACATTTATCTATTTTTCAGGTCTCCCCTATATTAAAATAATTTCTGGTCTGGACTGTTTCACTGAAGAACCCCCAGGTCAGTTTCTACGTGCCTCGCCCCCTTGGCGGGTCAAACTCCTCAGGGGTGGAGCTTATGAGCACCTGCCGGGAAGGCGTGGCCTGGCCGCTGGGTGGAGCTTGTGAGCACCTGCCGGGAAGGCGTGGCCAGGCCGCTGGGTGGAGCTTGTGAGCACCTGCCGGGAAGGCGTGGCCTGGCCACTGTGACTCTGGAACCAGGCAGGTGAGGTGAGCCTTGTCTCCTCGGGGTTGGGGATGTCACGGCTGCTGCTGTTAACTGTGATACTCGCCTTCGGGTGCCCTGAGCTTCCCGTTTTGGCCTCTGCAGGAAGAAATCACCTGTTCTGCCCGCGTCGTGGAGAGCGCACCTCCCAGCTGCACGTCCTAGACAGGACCAAGTTTCCGGAGCCCAGCTCTGTCGTTGACCCTGCGAGTGCAGCTGCCCCAGAGACACCTGGTGCCTCGGATTCCTGGACCTTTGGGGGCCGCTTTGGAATAAACCCGTTGCGGCTCGGCCTTTCCCTGTGGGAGCATGGTTTAGCTTACCTTCCAAATTTTTTTGCTGCTTAAGTCTCCTCTCTTTCTCTTTGTCCTTCTGGATTTATGCCTTATGGGGAAGATCGATCCAAAGTGATGGCAGGAGCCATTTGGGAGGGAGGGAAAGGACCACCCTGCACCGGCCCCCCACCTTTGCCACACACCGCTGGCCGGTTTTGTGAAAGATTCTGTCTGAACGAACGAACTCAGGGTCCGTCCGCAGCATTCTAAAGCAGCGGAGATCTCAGACATATATATTCTTCCTCTTTCTTCCCTCCTTCCCTTCTTCTTTCCTTCCTCCCTCCCTCCTCCCTTCCTCCCTCCTTCCCTTCCTTCCGTCTCTTCCTCCCTCCATCCGTCTCTCCCTCCCCGTTTTGTTTCAGCCTCTGGTCTATGAGAAAGAGAAGAAGACAGCAAGGGAACGTTGCACTTCAAATACGGTTGATCTACCCTCGTGAATGATAAGCCAGCCAAGCCCTATTTTACAGCCATTTATTTGCATTTTCTGAAGTCACCCACTGTTTCACTCCATCGGCTTTAGCCTTTTTCTCTAAAGCTATATAGCCTTGCTTTCATTTTCCCAAAACTTGCCCTTTATACTTAGAAACTCAGTTTTTATCTTGCTTCCACGGTGACTGCTCTCTTGTTTCCAAAAGAAAGAAGAACAAGAAAGAAAAGAAAGGAAGGAAAACCACGACAAAGAGCAGTTAGGCGGAAGGCAATGGCCGTGTTGACGAAATCTGGGGGACTCGGGGAAAATGTGTCACGAGCAATCCCAGGCCGCTTCAGCTACTGGTGCTGGCAGTGTGCAAACATCTGGGGTATTTGCAGATATCTTCACCCTGGGATGGAAAATTGGGAGCCACCATCTGGATGTCTGGCTACATGTTTCATTTTTTAGATGGATTTTTAAGAGTGCCGTGTAGGAACTTCCAGCAGTGAGGCAACATACAGTAAATTCAGCAACGCTTTTATTGATATGCTGTGAATCAATATCTAAGTGGCAGAATTATATACATAGCAAGCACAAGCACGTAAAAATTATTGTCATGCGTTAAAAAGTATTAATTCAGAGGGGCGCCTGGGTGGCTCAGTCGGTTGAGCATCCGACTTCGGCTCAGGTCATGATCTCCCGGTTCAGGAGTTCAAGCCCCACGTCGGGCTCTGGGCTGATGGCTCGGAGCCTGGAGCCTGCTTCGGATTCTGGGTCCCCCTCTCTCTCTGCCCCTGCCTGCTCACGCTCTGTCTCTCAAAAATAAATAAACGGTAAAAGAATATTTTTAAAGTATTAATTCAGAGAATGTGAGCCTTGGAAATACAGCCCAGTTTCTATAATCTTGTATTGGCCTTTCACCATTAAATAAAAAAAATCAGCCTGTCGGGTAAAGAAAAAAAGAATGGCATGTTTTGGGCCTCCGTTAGAGTTTAGTGGGCCTGATTTCAGAAGGAATCCACTGATGATGGGCTGGAAGGCTGGTGGGGGGGGGGTTCAGTACCAGGAAGTGGGGTGAAGGTAGGCGTGTCCGATGTTTGCTCATGCGGATGGGCTCTGGCATCTGTGAGCACACAGCAGTGCAAGGGAGCCCACAGACAGAAGCCTGGAGCCCCCGGCGGCCTCATCATCTCTGGAGCGAAACCTTCCTCCTCCATCAGGGAGTGAGGAAGGACAGCCTCCCTCCCCACCAGGTAGAGAGGATGATAGAGAAGAGGGCGCCTCCGAGTGTGCAGGGTGAGTGAGCTTCGTGGAGCACAACCCGCCAGCCAGTGGGTGAGTTCTCAGCCCCAGCCTCTGCCCTGGCCCTGCAGCTCTTGGGACGCAGCTCTCAGGGGGGCCAGCTGGGGACACGGCTGCACAGGAATGATGCCACAGCTCATGGTGACCCGGGAAGTCAGGGCTGATCCCAGCCTCACGTTTGTTCCCAGGAACACTGGAACTAATACATTTAATGAGAGAGTCGTTTTGGTGCCTTTTTTTAAAGAAATACAATACTGATCGCAGTATTCACAGGTGCTTCAAAAATGGTCTGTTGAGTGGTGATACCACTTGTATGCGTGTTAAAATTGTCCTGTTCCCCAGATCTGAAGAATCACCTGGCCGGAGCATGCCATAGCTTCTAAACAGGAAACAGTGTTGGGTGTAGTTATTCCCGAATGACTCTATTTCTTCAAACAAAAATGTTAGAAGTCAATATTCTGTTTTCTAACGTGGAATATTGGTTGTAGGGGCAACGGTTTCCTAACGGGATGCTTGTCACCTTCTCTGAGGCTTAAATAAACGTTTTTCCTTTGACAGTCAAAACTTGGGAGATGTTCCCACTTCTCTTCAAGGATGCTGAGCGTCCCCTTCCGGGAGCACGTCGGGGCCTCTCACAGCATCGCACCTGCTGCTATGTTCCTGCTTATCACCCCGGCTGGTTGCCAGACTCATTGGAAGGGAAGGTTGGATGTCCGTATATCCCACGTGTACTCAAGACAGCCGCAAAACACTTAGGAACTTGTGGATTTGCCAGAACTTCCAATTTACCTGCCCGTATGCGCAAAATAAACATGCAGATTTTACGTTATTTCCCATAAGTTACATTGCCACCAATCACCACACCACAGAGCACAAACTCTTCTTTTTTTTTGCTGAATTAAGCAACATGAATTCTCCCTGTAGCTCTTCATGACTTAATCACACGTTTCATTTATTTCTCTAAACTCTATCCTCCACCCATCATGGGATAGCTTTTCATTCTTTTCCCATATCAAATTGCCATCAGCAATTCCATGGCTCCGGAAACCAGCGCCCAGGAAACAAGAAAACCAACACCTGTAATTTGAGAGAGAGAAAGAAAAAAAAATTTGCTTTGTATTCACGCCAACAATTCCACTCACCAGCAACAAGCACTTTGTCATATTCCGAGGAGGTGTTAATTATGAATTATGGATTGTTTGCAAGCAAACAGTACAAAAGTGGATCCTGGACTTCCACCTAGGCAAGAGTGAATACACGACAGATGGGACGTTGACCATTTTGTTTCAGAAAGTTCCTCGATTTGTCAGGGCTGCTGGCTGCAAATGATTTAGTAGGCCAGGCAGTGTGGAAGGTAACGAAATAGATTGTTTATGAAATCTGAGTATCGTCAAGATACTCCCAAGTCCACACGTGAAACGTCTCCTTCATGGGTAATCTCAGCGGAATTGGGGGTTGTGTGTTCATGAGTTCGTGCCAGGGAGCATCACAGGGGCCGAATCCCAGGAGCTCCAGAGGGTGATAACTGCCAAACTTCAGCAGGTTCTTAGCGTTCTCACCAAACTCTGCTGCTTGGAGCCGGGTGTTGGTGACATCACTTCTTGTTCTGTGTGTGTGTGTGTGGGGGGGGGTCTTTCTGGATGGAGAAATCAGTGGGAAGTGAGACCCTACCACCCGCCCGTCAAGGATATCTCAAGGGTACGACAGCAGTGAAGCTGAAGGCCTCTGAACTTGGGGCAGAAGAGGACGTTCTGAGCCGAAGGCGGGGGTGGGGCGTGGGCTGCTCAAAGCTCTGCTCAAGTTTGCGTAACGTGGACGTGACTCCGGTGGATTTGGGGGTGGAGGGCAGGGAGCGATGGAAACATTGCCGGATCCCGATCTAGAGCAGAACAACAGTAAGACAGCCTGGGGGCTCAGATACGAGAGATGGTGGAGACCCTGGCTTCTAGAACACGGGCACAAACCCCCTGGGGTTTCACGAACACCTGGGGGTGCTGGAGGTGCCCGAGACCGTGGAGAAGGGAACGTCCTCCTCTTGTTTTAATGTCAAAGGATGGCATGACCACAGGTGCCATTTGAGCACCACATCCACTGGGATTTTAATTTTAAATGTGATGACACTGATCCATTAGACCGTTAAGTCCCACGTGCGTAGGGCAGTATCTGTTTCTACTGTTCGATTGCTAGTTCCCAGCGCGTTTCCTGGATGGAAGGACGCAGGAAGGGAGGTCACTGGATCCCAGGATCACCCAGTGGAGCTAGAACGACAAAGGGCCTGTCAAGTGGGAGATGGGGCTTGGGGGAGAGTCAGGGGCTGCTGAAAACCCCACCTGCCCGAGATAGCAAAGCAGGAAATACCTAATTCTGTCTTCCTCCCCTCTCTCAGTCTGTCCTCTGCCCATCAGTGCCTCCCATGGCCGAAACAAAGTCTTCAGTGAGATGGGATTCTCATACCATGAAATCCACCCTTTGGAAATCTACAACTCTGAGAGACAAACCAAGAAATAGATTCCTAACTACAGAGAACACACGGATGGTTTCCAGAGGGGAGGGGGGTGGGGGATGGGGAGACAGGTGATGGGGATCAAGGATGCACTGGTGATGAGCACTGGGTGCTTAGGGAAGTGTTGAGTCACTACGTTGTACCCCTGAAACTAGTATGACACTGTATGTTAACTACGCTGGAATTAAAATTTTAGACTTAGAAAAATAAAATATACAACCCTATTCGCCAGCTATGGGTATGTTCACAGAGTTGGGAAACCATCACGAAACCCTATTTTAGAGCATTTTCATCACTCCAGACAGAAACCGTGTACCCAGTAGCCGTCTTTCGCCCGGACCCCAACCCTGAGTGACGACCCACCTACTTTCTGCTTCTCTGGATTTGACCATCCAGGATGGGAATACACGTCGGAACACACGCTATGTGGCTTTTGTGCCCGGCTTGTTTCACTTTGCCTCGTCTTCACGGCTCATCCCTTTGACGGCTGAGTAATGTTCCATGGCACGAATACACCACATTTTGTTATCCATTCAGCAGTTGATGAACATTTGTTTTGTTTCTATTCAAATACTGATTTTAAGTTTCTGTGTCTCTGCAACCCATTTTAACAGTATGGTGCAAAATAGAATGTGAGGGGGACAGCATTTTCAATAAGATATCTGAAAATGCATTTTGGTATCATGCAAATGTCAATGTTGGAGGAAGTTTTAAACATTTCCCAGGACATATATATATATATATATATATATGCATTTCCAAGTATATCACATTTTATACATGGGAGTAACTTATAAAGGGCGATAGAATAATTAATTATGGGGGCAAAACTTCTCTGAAACATGTCGTTTAGCATAAGCTGGATATCTGAAATCTGGAATCAGAAGGTAAAAACTCCTGGAAGAAATTGGTAATTTAGCCCACGAAAAATCCTAATTAAAGGAAAATTACAATTCCCAGAGGTTCCCCCTTAATGAATCCTCTGGTTTGAGAATGACATCCCCAAAAAGCCACAAAGATAAAGCTTTGACTAAAAATGATACAACAGGGGGCACCTGGGTGGCTCACCAGCTCTTGGCTTCGGCTCAGGTCATGATCACACAGTTCGTGAGTTCAAGCCCCGCATCCCTGTTTGGGATTCTCTCTGTCTCTCTCCCTCTCTCTCTGCCCCTCCCCTGCTTGCTCTCTGTTTCTCAAAATAAACAAATAAATATTTAAAAAACGATGCGGCAAACTATTTGAATTATCCCATACTTGGATTTGATACTGTTTATATAACCTTCTGTATTTCAGGTTAACAACAGTTGGTCGAGAAATTCTTTTTGAATGCTTAGGCTTTGCCCCTTGGCTCTTGTGTGGGAAAACTTAACGGGAAACCCCATAAGAGCCAAGGGGCAAGGCCTAAGTGTTCATTCAGAGGGGCCACCTTTTCTCCTGAAATGGTCACTGCTACATTCATGCTGGGTTTTTTGGCCCTGTAGCCAGATACTAGCAATGGTTGGAGGATTCCTTTCACGAAGGAGCCACTCATCTGGATGCCCATTAACTCACCACACTAGGTCACCGGGCATCATTCTTCGTGAGCCTCTTCAACCTGCTCCAGATACTTCCGTACGGGTGGGATTGCGGGGGGAGCTCCTGTCACTGCAAATAATCAAATCCCGTTAGAAATCCCAGGTACCTCATCATCTTTTCAAGTTCCGAGAACGCCAGTTTTAAAGAGTATATATCAACAGCTCTCGAGATAGCTTCAGACGCTTGCTTTCAGCCAACGCGTGGGCTTCTCTTCCATTTCGCCTCCCGCTGGACACACGAGCCACTCACAGCCCGGGAAGATCGCAAGCTTAGCTATTCCAGAAATCTCTCGTGCTCGCCCTTTTTGAAAAGGCGAGCGACCGTAGATATCCCAGTCAAGAGCACCATGCCGCCGGGACAATGGAGACTGTGGACTACCTGACCCACCGCTGTTTGTCACCGTACTTACTCCCTAGCCCCCAGTCATTTGCACGCACTGTCAACATTGGCTACGGCTGAGCCGTATTCTTCGACTCCAAAGCAACTTGCTCTGTACTTGCTAAGTACAAGTACTAGGAGGGGACTTGCTAAGTACTACTCAGCCCAATTATCGAGAAAGACGATGCATACCAGAACAGTGTTCTTACACCCCATTCTGAGCCCCGGCTTCCATGCAACTTTGCCGTCAACTCTGCCTTCTTAAACGACCAGAAAGCGCGGGGCGGTGGGGCGGGGGGCGTGATGTGTCTTCTGCAAACAAGTCTATGCTCCTCTATGATTCACGGCACTTTTGATTTTGTTTATTGATGCAAAATTGCATTTGTTTTTCCATATGATTAATAGTGGCTCTCCAAGTTCAGATAAATGTTTTTTTTTTTAAATAAGAGATAATATCTAGAGTCATATAACACTATTTAAATGGGCATGGAATCACTCTTGTCCATAAAAGTACCAGTAACTAGGTAACTGAATGGCTCACCTGTCAACCGCATGTGCCTCAGCCCTATTTATGCCTGTTGTCCCAGCTAATTATTTATGCCCCCTTTTTCCACTCCCAGAGATGTCCCAGCGCAGGCAATAAATTATACCACCGTCCTAATTATAAGCTTCTTTCAGAGCCTTTGCTCTCTTGGTGTTTCAATATATCATTTGATTTAAGATGCTTTTCAGAATCCTGTCGGCTGAGGAGGAGGGGGGGGGGCACCCTGACCCTGAGTGCGTGGCTCTGTTGCATGGGGGGGGGGCAGGAAGCGGGGAGAGGCTGGCATGCTGGGTTCACCCATGGGATTAGGTACGGGGTGCCCCAGGCTGGCCGGACACCAGACTCGGTGACATACAGTTATCTCTAGGGAGCAATGTTCACCAAGGAACTTCCTTTCTTTTTATGAAAAGACACAAGAGCCACAAAAAAACGAATCGTTTTTGTTCCTTAAAGCTTAGTCATGCCCTTTGCTCGCACCTGTGTGCCGCCTGCAAAGTTGTGGATGCCTTCGGGGATGCAGGGTGCAAATGCTCCCACCTGCCTTGCCTCCGGGAGAAAGCGAGCTCCGGGCATCGCAGCCTGAGCCCAATCCGGAGGACGAGGACGCTCTTACCTGCTCTGCTCTGGGAGAAGCCCCGTTTTATTTTATTTTTATTGTTTTATTTTTATTTTTTCCAATATTTAGTTTTGAGAGAGAGACAGAGGCAGAGTGTCGGCAGGGGAGGGGCAGAGAGAGAGAGAGAGAGAGAGGGAGACACAGAGAGGCCACCTTGACCGGGCCTCCTGGAGAACAAGTCCTTCAGAAACTCGGTGTCACGGATCTGGCTCTGTGGGGGGGGGATGTGCCCCGCTGTGGACCCCAGCGCCTGGTGTCCCCACTGCCCCGCACCCCGCTGGGGACCACGGACCAGGACTCCATCCTGCTCTGGTCTCCCAGCACTACAGTGGCCTTTATAGCTCTTCCTCCAACACCCCGCACCTGTTTATTTGCGGATTTATTTACCTGTTTATTTGAGGATTTACTTAAGCTCTGCCTCTCTAGGCTACGAGGGCTGGGATTAGTTTTCCCTTATGTTTCCTTTTGGAGGCTGGAGTCCTCTGTCGTCAAAGCGCGCAAGGCCGAGCACAGAGTCAGGGCGCGTTGAAGCAGGTTGCAAAAGTGACCGTAGCTGTTACCTTCGCGTATTCACATTCCTTTGCCAGTGGCTTTGCCAGGCTCCCAACAAAAGCGGCGTCTCCTTCTTCACCTCTTGGACCTGGGCGTGGCCTTGGGCTGGCTGCGGTTGACGGCGAATTAGTACATATCACTTAAACAGAGGGTTGGGAAGGACTTGCCTTTGACCCTTATCCGCTCTTGCCCTGGAAATGCTGTGGCTGTCACCCCTGGAGAAGCACGATGATCTCGGCTCGGGTCTTGATCTCGGGGTCATGGGCTCAAGCTCCGCGTTGGGCTCCGTGCCGGGTGTGAGGCGTACTTAAAAAAGTAAACACGAATAAAATGAAATACAAATAAAGCTACTTTGGTTGTGACGGTTTGCTGTGCAGGGAAAGCTAATTGGCACATCCAATAAATTGTGGAAAGAATGAGAGAGTAGTGGTCCCAGAACTTCCGACGATTTCCTGTTTTGGTGGGGGGAAAGGCTTTGGATTGTTAGCTGTTTAAGATTTTTGCCGATGTCCCCTATCTCCAGCCTGCCCGGCCCACACGCCCGTCTAATCGGCATGAGACCATCTCCCATTGGCCGTCGGTGGGAACCAGAACGCATCCAGTCTTCAAACGACAGCGCACTGTCCAGATTTAAAGCTGCCGGCCATTCCATGGGCTAATGGATTATTGATCCCAATGGAGGAGACATATTTAGAAAGTGTGGAGGACTTTAAGGTGGTGTGCAAAGCCGGGTCTGAGAAAAACAGCGTGACAAAGAGGTACAGGCTTATTACTGCTTCGACTGGGATGTGGCTGATCTCAGACACAAAAGTTACAAGACGGGGTTCACAGAGGCAAGACTTCGGAATGTGTGCGCCCCGCCGGAGAAACGTCTGACGTGCGGCTTCTCCGTGTCGTATTTGGGTTGAGATTTCATGTTCCTGGACCTTGGATATGTTATTTGAAGTTGAATTTACTTAGAAATTCATTGTTATTGGAAAAAAAAAAAAAAAAACCTATGTAGAATGCTCCTGGTTTATATTTGTTTGGGAAAAAGTACCAAATAGCCTCTGGTTTTACCCTCTTGGGTGGTAGGATACCCAAGTGGCTTTGAATTTTCTTTCTTGTTAAAAGATTCTGCCATGTTCTGATTTTTCTAAAGTGATTGTGTTTCATGCAATTCGATGTATTTACAAGAGCTGCGATGACGATTTTAAAAGGCAAACGTCTTTAGTCCAAATGAGACTGTGGGCCAGTCTTCTTGCGGGGACGTATTCTCTTATCTGCCTGTTGATTATTGTCATTCAGTCTGATGGAAAAATGATGCTTTTCATTGCTGGGATTATTCCCTGTTAATTTATATTCACCCTCGCTCAGCCGCATGACTCACAGAGACACAATTTTTTTTTTTCCCTTAAAAGCACCGAACGCATGAATCATTGCTGAGTGCCTCCATGATTTAGGGGATGTTTGTGGCAGAAATGCATGAGTGAGTATGATGGCCATTTACTTATACACCTAAGTCAGAAATGCAGCCGTAAATCTGACCAGCATGAATTCACAGGGACTTGATTAACATTCATGGGGGATGAATGACAGGGCATCTCCGTTTACAATGCTCATACATGATACACAGATGTGCTTACAGGATTATGCTGCCGTGGCAGATATATTTTTAGTTCTATGTTCTTCGTGTATGGCTGTTAAATTGCCACATTTCTAATTGTGGCTGTTTTTTTCCAGTTTGGAGTGAGCGCCTGCGACTTCTTTAATGGTCGCCAGATTTCAGAACACTCAAAAGAGGAGACAGTGAAATAACCATTTTTAACATAAAGCGATTTTCTCCTCAACCACTCGGAAGGGCCTCCGATTTCCTAGCCGACCTTGAACAAGTTCTGTCTCTGCACTTTGGAATCAAAATTTACCAAATCTATTCCTGTTATCCGACAGTTAAAAAACTACCTTCTGCCGCTAATGAATTGATGTGCCTCTCGGATGTCATGGCTCATGCAGACAAAGAGCTCAGTCCTTCCCCTTGGATAAAATGAAGGAGCTCAACCTCGGGGGAAAATACATACATAAAAACACACATAAAAACCAGACCTTCCCAACTTCCTTCTCCTTGAGAGGGAGGTCACTTTTGAACTTAATCTATATTTTATTTTTTTTTTAAGATACCATAAAAAAAACTAACAAAGCCAAAAAAAAAAAAAAAAAAAAAAAAGAGAGAGAGAGAGATGTTCCTGGATCTTCCTCTCCCGCCCGTGCTGAAAAGTCCTCGGACCCGTTAGCCTGCTGTGGCTGTCACTGTGTGTTGCTCCTTCAGCTGCTGTCCCCTCCCTTCTTTTAGCCCCAGGGCTCCGATCTGGTCAGGGAGCCCCCAGCCCACCTAGAGGTCTGAATGAGGTCTAGTCCCAGCCATTGGGGCCCACCGGGAGTTCCTTTGTTTGTGATTGGTCTAGACCCCGAGCACGTGACCTGCTCATGGCCAATGAGACAGGAGGGGAAGTACGCCCCCTGGCGCTGGGAAACGCACCCCTCCTTCATAAATAGAGCATCAGGGGCGCCCGGTTGGCTCAATGGCCTCACAGTCTCTGGGCCGTCAGTTCGAGCCCTATGTTGGGGTCAGAGATTACTTAAATAAATAAACTTAAAAATAAAGTAGAAAATCATCACCTTCTTGCTGCCTTCCTATTCCTTCCTGCTCTGTATGCTGTCCAGGAGGACAGGACACAAGCGCCAGAGGCAGCCACGTTGGGGTCATGGGGGGCTAGTCCTTGGAAAACAGGCGACGTGCCAGGAATATAGAGTGACAGGAGGGAAGAACTGACCGCCAGCTCCTTCCAGGTCAGCCCTGAGGGAGCCCACTGCGGTGGGCGGAAACACAGCAAACAGGCACCTGTCCGCATCCCCAGAGCCTGGGAATATGCTGTATGATGTGCACCGAAAGCCAGAATGAAGACAGTGGGTGAAAGTGAGGTCGTTGAATAGGCAGCCTCAGGGAAGACTGTCCCGCATTCACAGGGTGGGTCCAGTGTCACCACAGGGTCCCTGAATGGGGAAAAGGCAGGCGGAGCAATCATCATCTCTGCGATACAACGTGAGGAAGCCTGGCAGTTGCTGGCTCTGGAGAGAGAGGAGGAGTGGCCCCAGAGCCCAGGGATCCAGGCAGCCTCTAGAAGCTGGAAAATACCCGGAATGGGATTTTCCTCCCGCTCCTCCAGAAAGGCATGCATCCCTGCAGACATCTGGTTTAAGCCCCCTGAAACCCATTTCAGACTTCTGACTTCTAGAACGGTAAGATAATGCATTTGTGTTGCTTTAAGCCACAAAGCGCAATTTATTACAGCAGCAGCAGAAAACTAATGTATCCAATTATAGATGTTCAATTTGAGAACGAACGGCTAGATGAAGCCACCGTTAGCTGTTTTCTGTCCTTTCTGCTGAGTTCAAATTAATGACACGTGTTAGCATGCTCTGGCCTCTGCCAAACCTGACGTCCTTTTCCTGTTTGCAGCATTAGAAACAAAGGCAATTGTGAGCTCCTGGAGTTTGTCGGTTTCCTTTCTGTTGACGTGCGTCCCCTGCTCAAGCTGCGTTGACAAGCTCCCGTGGAGGCTTCAGATTGGTCTCTGAGAGGAAGGCACCGTGGGTCCTTAACTTGTCCCGGAGCCAACCGACGGCACCCTTCTCAGCACCAGAGGCGAGCTTTGCTCTGCTGTGCACCTGACAACAGGGCTGTGGGGGGTGCAGTGGCCAGTGTGAGCCTCCCCGGGGGTGGGAGGGCCCCCAGTGCAGTAGACCCAGAATGATCTGCCCAAGGGTCTTTTGGGTTCTGGTTAAGAAAATTCTCAAGGTGGCGGGATGGCAGGAGCTGAATATTTGAAAGGAGGGACACGCCGATTTCCCTGACTTTTCCTTCCCGTGTGTTTGTTTGGATTTGGTTCTCTGAAGCAAAGCCGAGGACGAGAAAATGGTCATCAGGGAGACGCAGGGGGAGCAGTTCGGGGTGAGGCGACGAGGACAGGATTGATTTCTGCAGCCTGACGGCCGCCAGTGTCAGCGAGGGAAAGCCAGGCGGTTGGATGGGGCCGTCTCTCCCTCTGACCCCTGTCAGAGACGGACAGTGGCCGGCTCGTACGTGGCGCTCAGCGAGGAAGGTGAAAGGCCGAGAGAGACGATGTCAGACCAAGTGTAATGGTCTCTGGAGTCCGGGGCTGAGGCTTCACCACTTTGGCCAACTATGTCGCACTGTTGGCGAATTAATTCTGGGGCCCCATTCACTAGTTAACTACGGGGCACTATTAGCTAGTTAACTGTGTGGCACTATTAACCAATGGACTATGTGGCACCATTAACTAGTCAATTGTGTGGCCCCATTGGCGAATTAACTCTGTGGCCCCATTCACTAGTTAACTACAGCGCGCTGTTAACGAATTACATGACACTATTAACTAGCTAACCAGGCGGTGCGTTAGCTAACGCTAGAGAGCTGCCTGAAGTTATTACTCCGAAGTTCTATTCCTCATTATCTGCCCGAGAGAACGAGTACACAAGTCCATCAAAATAGGGGTCCAGGGGCGCCTGGCCAGCTCCATCAGTGGACACGTGACTCTCGATCTCGGGGTTGGGCGTTCAAGCCCCACGTTGGGTGTGGAGATCGCTGAAAATAAAATCTTAAAAACAACCCGGGTACACAAAGTGCTTGTAGCTGCTTTGTTCATAATATCTAAAGTTCAGCGATAATCTAAATGATGAGTAACAACTGAGTGGATAAAAATATTGTGGCATATTTATACACTAAAATATGCTGGAGTTTAAGAGGAAAAAAGAAAAAGGAATTATTGCTACACACACAGCAGCTTGAATCTTCACGAAATAATGTTGAACAAAAGAAGCCAGTGTAAAGACCAGAATCTGAGAATCTGTCTTATTCTATTTATAAGAGGCTTAAGAACGGGTACAATGAAACCATGGTGGAAGGTACTGAGTGTTTAAAAGGGCAAGAAGGAGCCTTATGGGCTGTGTGTGTGTGTGTGTGTGTGTGTGTGTGTGTTCTTTTGGCCAAAACCTTCACTGGTAAATTTTAATCATTCACTATTAAAATATTAGGTTTTGGCAATGATAGTGTCACTGATTGGTAATTGGCGTTTATAAATATCATTTATGGCAGATTGAACTTATATCCCTAAGCCTCCGAGTGGGTTAAACCAGACACAATATCAGTTCTGGTCATAGTAACCAGCTATGTGCATTGCTACAATTTTTAAATGCTGCTTATTTTTTCCCTCTGTTCAACTGTTTATTATTAAGAAAAGCACATCCATATTTTTCTGGGTTTTTTTCATTACCATAAGGATTCATATGATAAGTCAGCTTTGCTGTTATTAATAAGCAATTCCCTCTGCTATGATGAGGCCACCAAGGCAAACCTCCTTCCGGAGGCGAATTTGAGGTGGGCTCGTTGGCCCCTAATGAATTTTGGAATTAGAAAAGAAGCCGGCTCTCTCATCATTCCAGGACCAAATGCTTTTTGATAAGTGTTTCACATCATAAACTACGATCTTATGTCGGGCTCTCAGCAAGCTCCTCGATGCAAGTACTTTCTATGGGAAGAAAGTTGCCAAGGGCAACAAATGTGCTTTGTGAAGACATTTCAAAGTAGGACCTTCTAATTGCCGGTGGGACCCTGAGAATCCCCACCACGGGGGCGCCAATGGACGTGTGAGTGAATTACAACATTAATTCAGCAAGCCCAGGTAGCATAGTTACAAATGCCAAGACTGTAAACGTGATGATCTTGGGCGAGCCCTTAACCTCTCTGCACCTCATCTGTCTGAAATAGAAAATGGGAATAATATCCACCTCCTTACATTATTATGAGGACTGAACATTTTTAATATCTATTAGGTGCTTATCACCGTTCCTGGCACCGACTCTGTGCTGGGGAAACTCGTTACGCAGCAATAGCACACTGATACAATTGTTAGCTGCTGTCGTTGAGATAATGGAGGTGGCGTGGTGGCAGGTGGAATTGTAAGTGACCCTCACCCTTGTATAATCCCTCCCCTTGTGAGTGGGTGGAATCATTTGAGGAGATATCACTCCTATAACTGTTGAATTTTCTATGGCAAAAGGGGAGATTACCCAGGTGGTCTAATCTAATCACACGGGACATTTAAAGGCAGAGCTTTCGGTGTCTGGCAGCAAAAGAGGAGGTCAGAGGTTGCATGCGGAGGGAGGACTGGACACACGGGCACTGGTTTGAAGGTGGAGAGGGGCCCTGGTGGACAGCTAACTGGGAAACAGTTGGATGAGGCCATCCATGGATGGCCAATGGAAAGCAGTCCAACCACCAGAAGGATATGATTTTAGCCAAGAACCAAAGGTGATTGGAAGCAGATTCATCTACAGAGGCTGGAGAAAACAGCCCCACCGGACCAGCACCTTAACGGTGACTTTGGCTTCCCTGAGCGCGGAACCCACGCGAGCCTGCTGGCCCTTCTGAGCGACGGTATCGTGTGACCATGAATGAGTGTTCATTTTAACCCCGGATTTCACGGTGCCATACTGGGAATTAGCTATGCAGCCATCGGAAAACTAATATAGTGATCAGGGAGGGATCAAAATGATACTTCCTAATCGCTGATGCACACGGACCAAACACTACCTACCGGGCAGTGGGGTAAGTGCCCTGCTTGATCTATCTTATTTAATCTCGCCGCAGTGCTGTAGGGCGTATTGTCTTTTTACCACTATTTTGTACTTGATGAGCACACAGAGAAGCCGAGTCCCCTGACAAAGGTCACACGGTTCAGCATGTGGGTGGACTGGGATTCCCAACCACAGGGCGACAGGGCCCAGTGGTCATCTTTACGGGAACTTCAAGTCCATAAGGACCAACACAAGAAGCATTAATTACGTGGGGCATTTGAGAAAATGTGACAGGTGTTCGGAAAGGTCTGGAGCTTTTCTTAGGACACTTGTAGAAGAATCTCTTCACTTGGGGGAAAAGGTTTCTTTTTAAAAACATTTTTTTAAGTACTTATTTCTTTTTGAGAGACAGAGAGAGACAGAGCATGAGCTAGGAAGGGGCAGAGAGAGGGAGACACAGAATCCCAGGCAGGCTCCAGGTTCTGAGCTGTCGGCACAGAGCCCGACGCGGGGCTCGAGCCCACAGACTGGGAGATCAGGACCTGAGTCGAAGTCAGGTGCTTTTACCGACTGAGCCACCCAGGCGCCCCGGGGAAGAATGTCTCTAAGGAAGTATATTTCAAACAGCAGCTTGAAGGACCGCTGTAAGAATTGTTGTATTTGGAAGTTTTCATTTTGAGGATCGACCAAACCCGACTCCAGCCTCTGGGTGCCACCTGCCGGGGTCCAGCCCGTGGTTTTAGTAAGAGGTTCTGTGTTTCGTTTCCTAGTTGTTACCAGGAAGTATCTCTTTTAGCTGCTTGAGACTAATTTAAAAAATGATGACCTTGACGGAGAGACATCGATGACGTTGTGGTGCCAGAGAACATTCTGGTGACCTCTTGGCGCCTACTCCGGCCACTCGCGTGGCTGGGTTCAGTTAGAGGAAAACGGGAGGATGACTGAGTCACTAAAACATGCAAGTTCCAGCCACACTGGAAGCAGCAGACGAGGCGCGGAACGGCCATTAGCATAATCACGTTGTAAGCAGTGGACGAGTTTCCGGAAAACCAATATCATTATCACATGAGTGTCCTTCAAGTGAATTGTAATTGCCGTGTAGAGTCGTTTTACATTTAATTGAGAAATTTATCTTAGTTGTATACTTCCATCAAGGCGATAAGCGTGAGGAATCTACTCCGTACTTTACGGGGCTCCGAGTTTCGCTGATGTTATCACAGGAATTTCAGGGAACACTCGGGATGAGGGTTGGTTCTCGTAGGGGGATACTTATGCATTCGTGAAGGTCGAGGAACGCGGCTGAAGGCGCGGGTCAGTGACATCAGAGCGGGTGTGTGGCCACGTGGGATGTCAGGCCAGCTTCCCACGTCGCCCCCACGACTGGCAGATCTATTCGCTCAGTGGCTCCCACACTTCCCTGCGCATTCACATCACCCGGAGAGATGAAAACGAAATCTCCCTAGTACCCCAAAAATATAAAGGTGATTCCCCTACCGATATCTTCAGGATTTCTAGGTGGTGGGAGCCAGGCATCAGTATTTTTATCTATTGTATTGTATTGTATTGTATTGTATTTCATTCGATTCTTTTTTTTTTTTTAATTTTTTTTTCAACGTTTATTTATTTTTGGGACAGAGAGAGACAGAGCATGAACGGGGGAGGGGCAGAGAGAGAGGGAGACACAGAATCGGAAACAGGCTCCAGGCTCTGAGCCATCAGCCCAGAGTCTGACGCGGGGCTCGAACTCACGGACTGCGAGATCGTGACCTGGCTGAAGTCGGACGTTTAACCGACTGCGCCACCCAGGCGCCCCACGATTCTTTTTTTTTTTAATGTTTATTTACTTTTGAGAGACAGAGACAGAGCATGAGCAGGGGAGGGGCAGAGAGAGGGACACACAGAATCTGAAGCAGGCTCCAGGCTCTGAGCTGTCACCACAGAGCCCGATGCGGGGCTTGAACTCACAAACCTCGATGACCTGAGCCGAAGTCGGAAGCTCAACCGACTGAGCCATCTAGGCACCCCATCTAGTCTATTGTATTGTATTGTATTCTATTCTATTCTATTCATTTATTTATTAAAGTTTATTTGCTTGTTTTGAAGGAGAACAGGTGCCTGTGCCCCCATGAGTGGGGAAAAGGGCAGAGAGAGGGAGAGGGAGAATCTTTAGTTGCAGGGCTTGATCTCATGACCCTGAGACCACGACCTGAGCCGAAATTAAGAGCTGGACCCTCAACCGAGGGAGTCACTCCAGGTGCCCCTTTTATTTTATTTTTTAAAAGTTTATTTATTTTAAGTAATGTCTACACTCAACGTGGGGCTTGAACTCACGACCCCGAGATCAAGTGTCGCACGCTCTGCGGACTGAGCCACCCAGGCGCCCCAGCGTCAGTATTTTTGGTGGAGGTGATTCCAGTCTGCTACAGTTTGGGGGAACCACGGTATTAACTCCCTTTTTCGTTACTAGTAGAATCTGTTTTACTCGGGTCCGTCCTTTCACCTCAGCCATGTGACACAGCAATGCTGAGCCCGTCCCCAGGGCCAGGGCTGCATAAGCAAATCGGGGTCAGGAGCCCCCCTGCAATGTTCACTGCTCCCGAAATAACCATATGACCTAGGTTGGCCCGATCACGTGCTAGGAACTTTGACTTCATGATCCCGTGACGAGAAGTGTTTTTTCTGTTTCCGTATCTCTGCGCTCAAGGAACCTGAGCTCAGATCTGCTCTACCCGGAATCGGGGTCCTATGTAGACATGGCCCCGCTGCTCAGTCCACCAGCTTGACGTCTTTCCGACCTCAGTTCCTCTCCCGGTGCAAGACAATACACTCCCACGGTGCTCACCCGGGGCTCAGCGGCCATCGCCCGGCTCGTACACCAGAGTTGCCCTGGCTCATCTGGTGTTGGGCTTGACATCCTCTGAGTTGCCAGAGATGCCTGAGATGAGCTGGGCTGTCCCGCCCCCGGCCCCCCCATCCTGGAGCTTTGAGACAGGACCAGAAAGCGTGCTTTGTACGTGTGCTCTCTGCAAGCCGACGTCTTCCTGTATTCGGTGAAGGAAGAACAGGAACAGGCAGAGGCTGATAGAAGCAAAGACTCGCTCGTGAAAAGCAAGCAAGTGTGGAATTATCTCTGCTTCTCCTGTGTCTGCCTGCTCACTGACCAGCACACAATGACTGCTACAGCTAAGCTGGTCCTGCTGCCTTGCTCTAATATGAAATGCAAAGAAATAGTTTAAAAAATTTTCTTAATTTAGTTATTTTGAGAGAGAGAGAGAGTGAAGGAGGGAGGGAGAGAGAATCCCAAGCAGGCTCTGCACTGACAGCCCAGAGCCCGATGCAGGGCTCGAACTCTGGAGCCCTGAGATCAGGACCTGAGCCGACCGAGAGTCGGATGCTTAACCTACTGAGCCACCCAGGAGCCCCGAAAGACACATTTTTGAATGTGATAATACTGTGTATACTTCCCCGGAAATAAAACCAGCCATGCTCCCTGGCCACATGAGCGCCTCCTTCTGTCGTTACTTTTGCCTTGGGGTGTTGGAAAATGGCTTGAAAATGTTGGAAAATGGCTTGAAAGTGTTTGAAAATGGCTTGTAGCAGGTAAGTGGGAGCCTGATCTCAAGTACGGGTTGCTTTTCCGCATTCTCAGATACGTGGACTCCATTAACGAACCTTCTGTTTGTAACTTTAAATTCTTTCTCATTAGAAACACACTCATGTTCATCGTGGACATATCTTTGAAATATAGTAAAGTGGAAAGTGGAAATAAAAAAAAAACCCCAACAACAGACATAGCCCCTGTTCAAATTTTACTTTATTTACTTCTCGTTTTTACGTCAGTCATATATAAGCTGATATCAATATGTATGCCTTTAAAAAGCTAACTCACGTTTTATTTTAATGCTTTAAAAATGTCCTTATATCCTGCTTTATGACCTCAGTATATTCTGAGCACATCCCTATACTAGTAAACACACTATTTTAAAATTAAACCATCTGTATCCAGTTGTATATTGTGACCTGCATCCTGTTGGACTTTTAAACAACTTTGCACAGTTACCCCTGATCGGCAAGCGTCACAGTGTCCGGGAATTGTGAAGTTCTGGATTCAGATCCAGTGGGACTTGGGACATGTTTGCAACGTCTGAACTCACGGCTTCAGACTCACCTCCAGTGTATGCCCAGCGGCTTAATAACCTTTGGATCGTGGAGCATAGCGATCGTCACGATAATAACAGCAGGCGTTTGCCACTGCCCCTGATGTGTGCTAAGTATTCCTTTAAGTACTCGACGTGAGTTAGCCCATCTAACCATCACCCTCCATGAATAGATCACGATCTCCACTCCACGTGTAAGCCACGAAGCAGAGAGCTTAGATGATTTAAGGTCGCAGAGAAGTAATAGAATAAAGATACAAACCCGGGGAACTGGCCTCTGAAAGAAACTCCTTTTATTTTTACTTTTAACGTTTACTTATTTTAGAGAGAGGAGAGAGAGACAGAGCGCAAGCCGGGGAGGGACAGAGAGAGAGAGAGAGAGAGAGAGGGTGACACAGAATCCGAAGCAGGCTCTAAATTCTGAGGGGTCGGCACAGAGCACGAGGCCCGAGGCCTGAGGCGGGGCTCGAACTCACGGACCAGATCACGACCGAGCCAAAGTCGGACACGTAACCAACCGGGCCACCCAGGCGCCCCTGTAAGTAACCCTCTTAACAACCCCACTGACACGGAGGGGGGTTTGGAGTGGTGGGGGTCCAGAGCCGATGGCCAAGAAAGAATTCTTGAAGATGTCTTTGGCGCAAAAAGGTGACTTCACGAAAGCATGGGGACGGGACTTGGGGCAGAGAGAGCTGCACTGGGGTCCTGACGAGTGACTGGTTACATACTATGGAGTTGGGGGAGGAAAAGACAGAAAGGAGGCCTCCAGAAAGACTTTGACATGCTAAGGAAAATGCAAAAGGTGCCAGGCGTGTTGGTGTTATCAGGCTTAGGTTGTTTCCCTAGTGAGGCATTAACATCAGGTCGGGAGGGGGTTCCTGGGGAAATGCTAGACTCCGGATTTGCCACAAGTATTTGCCAATGGGCTGCAGGTGATAAGAAATTTAATTTTATCTGCCATTTCCTTCTTGTCTTTGTTCCCACATCACGGTGGAGGGGAGGGTGATGTTGGGGCTCCCGGAAACGGAGTCCATAGGTTTCTGGAGATGAGTCTATCGGTAAGATTGCCTTTTTCTTGTAATTTACGAAGACGTTGGTCAACTGATGGAGACTCCTGTCGTGTATGACGGTGATCTCTATCAGTTAACCCTTTGTTTTCCTCTTTCCTGTGTTCTTGGGCAGCCAGGAGTGCCCGAGGAATGTCACACACATGTCCCATCTGGGGGCGGGGGAGGGGAGGGGGCTGTTAGCGGGTGCTTCGTCCTCAGGCTGCCTTATGCTCCCTCATCAACACCACCTCCAATGAATAAGCTTGTCCAGAACCATCAAGAAATCCTAAGCAGGACCCGCGCACAGGACCCCTCCAGCCACCTATGACCCACCCATGAAGGTGTTTCCACACGTAGAGGAAGGCACTGATTTCCCCACCAAAATTCCCTAATAACATTTCCAATTTTTAGCTAAGAAGCTGTGAAAACATCACCAACATAACACTTTTTTCTTCTTCTCCTCGGACTTGTCACTGATGCGCAGACTCGCCCGATGATCGAGTTCCTTCTGTGTGCCAGGCGTTTTGCGGGGTCCTGAGGAAACACGGCGGTGGGTAAAGGACATGCTTTCTGCCCTCCATTGGGTGTGTTTGTACCACACAAGCACACGCGTGTGTATATGCGCGTGTGCGTCTAAGTGACTTCACACTGGGGGAAAATGAACCCATCGGGATATAAAAAAGGGCCCCGAAGTAGATGATACAGAACAAAGAAGTGAGGGGGGGGTGGTTTCTGTCCTTCAAGGCCAGCAGGGACCCCCACAGTGTTGACTGGAGCCCAAAGAGGCTTCATAGCCTCTGGCATTAAGCTGTGGCACCTTCTGAAGGCAGAATGCATCTCATTTGAATACAATGACCAAAACACTGGGAGGAACAAAGCTGCGGGAAGGGTGGGGGTGAAAAAGACAGAAGACAGGCCTGGGCAGGAAGGCCTGGGGCTTAATTGATTTGTCTTCTAGGAAAGGAAGGCTGTGGGCCGAGCCACTCACCCCCAGATATCCGGGGGAACAGTCATTAAAAGCTTATTAGAATAATGGATCCGGGCCACCGACCTGGAACCAGCTAATGGAGAGGGCGAAGTCGGTCAGCCACCGGCTCTGTCTGAAGCTGTTTTGTCACTCAGCACCCCTCCATTCGACTCTGCCAAAAATAATTAACTTAACCAGAACAGCCTGAAGCCCAAGACCGTCTGCGCTGGAAGGCCAGGGTCGGAAGCTCCCAGATTCCAGATGCTAGAGCCTGGAAGACTGGAAAGGGATTTGTCCAAACGCACGACGTGTTTCAGATGAGCTGTTGGGATGCGTCGCGTAACGTCTCCGAAGTCTGGGGCGGATGCCTGCGGTGCCCTGCACGTGCCCATGTGCTTCCCTGCGTCTCACCTGTTCCTGGCACTGCACGCGGGGCTTGCGACTTGTTCCGGAAAGGGCAAGGGGCCTCTGTCACTTCTGGGAAGGGAAACTTGAAAGCTTCCGAACCTCCTCTGGCTGTCACTCGTGCCCCGAGCAAGGCAGCTGTGAGGCAGGCGCCCAGGGCCCAGACCAAGCCCCGCTTCACAAGGTCGAGCTACTGAGATTCCAGAACGTGTCGCGGTAGCTGGCGATTAATACCCCGACTACAATGCTTCCTCCCGAGGCCTCACCTAGACCCTGTCCCACAAATATAGGAACGTCTGTGTCGGTAGACAGCCCGGCCCAGGGAGAGAATGTCTGTCATTCGGTCGGGAGCCACTCTAGAGAAATGCCGGTTATCAGACTCTAAACGAGTCTTTGCCTGCGCACAGCGGCCCGGTTTTCGAATCTGGTGGAAGGTGGAGTTCTCTGGGCTTGTGGGGATGAATTATGTTCGTTCACAGGGACTCAGAAGATCCCATAAATCATAAGAAGTTCTTACTGACTGCGCTGTGAATAGAGCCCGAGCCCCCAGTCTGACATTTCACACATCTTAAATTAAAAAAAATGAGTCCTCCTTTGATCATTTACCCAATGGGTAGAATAAAATATCAGAGCTGAAAGAGCTTTAAAAAGTGGTCTTAATGGATCCCGTCAGTTGAAACCAAACATTTATTACAATCCATGGACTTGGATGGACCCTGGGAATTCAGGAATAAATGAGATCCGTCCCCTTTCCATAAGGGGCTTAAATTAAAAAAAAATAATAATGTTTATTTCTTTTTGAGAGAGAGACAGAGTGAATGGGGCAGGGTCAGAGAGAGAGGGAGACACAGAATCCGAAGCAGGCTCCAGGCTCTGAGCTGTCAGCACAGAGCCCGACGCGGGGCTGGAACTCACGAACCGTGAGATCATGACCTGAGCCGAAGTCAGACGCTTGACTGACTGAGCCACCCAGGCGCCCCAAGGGGCTTATGTTTTAAGTGAAAAAAGAACACTGAAACAAAACAATTAGATGCATACAATGGACTTATGCAAAGGGTTCTCCGGGGCTTGCTCGATGGGTACTTAACTCAGGCTGGAGTCGGAGAGGGAGCTTCCGGTTGGAGACCATGACTCGGTGGGATCGTGAAGGACGCCTGGCAAAAATGATCCTGGGAGAGAGAATTGCGTGAGCAGCGGTGTGACAAGTGTGATGGAGCTCGGTGTGGAAGTCAGTAGCACGAAACCTCAAACCCGAGTGTAGCAGTTACTCTGTGTCTGACACGGTCTAAATTCCTTGTGCCTGGGGGCTCCGTCTCCTGGGGCTGAACATCGCTGGAGGAGAAGGTGAAGTGGCGGCCTACGAAGCTGGGTGCTCCCACTGGAAGGAAAATCTACTTTGGTAAAGAGGAGGTATATTCAAGGTTAAAGCATGATTGATAAGGGAGCGTGGGGCGGGCTGAGGGCAGAGTACAGGCTAACCCTCCCGGCTACCCGAGGACAAAGGGAAGGGGGCTAAGTCCCGGCCATGGTGATGTGGGAAACTAAGGCAAATGAGAAATTACATCCCCTTACTGCCTGCAGCCCACTGACAACTCCTGGAAACCGGCAGACTGACCTCCCTCTGGGAGCTCAGCGGTCCTGATGAGGACGCCTTGCTGGGGGCAAAGGAGAATCTTGGCTTAACATCGTCCTGACCCCCCCGGGATCCCGTAAGTCTAGTCTCACAGATAAAAAGTCCTTTGGAAACTTCCTTTATCTCAACGGCCCCAAGACATACGCGGGCAATCATCCTCCAAGCTCATGGCCCCTGATACACATCGGAAGGGTCTCCTCGTGACTGAGGTTTTACTAAACGACAATCATTGGCATTTGTGTCGCAACAGCTGGCCCCTCAAGGTCCTGGAAACCTTGCTTCCAAAATTCCTTAGAGACTTACTCTACCCCGACCCCCTCCCAACCTGAGGGTATGTGATCAGTTACCCATCACGACCCCAGTCCTGCCCACGGGTCCTGTCTCCGTGCTTTCATAAAATCACCTTTCTGCACCAAACACGTCTTCGAGAATTCTTTCTTGGCCGTCGGCTCCGGACCACCCCACCATCACCCCAAAGCCCCATCAATTAACACACGATAAATTTGTTTAAAGTTCTTGGAAAGCAATTGTACGGGGCGGGACGCTATATGATGAGATACACTGCATTCTTTTAAGTAGATTGTATTATATTGGTGGCGTTCGGGGGAAAACGTCTTGGTCAGTAACACGTATGAAAACCCAGGCACAGGTTTTGTGAGCATCCGTCTGGATCGGTCCCGGTTTAAAAGAACCCTTCCTGTGCTAAAGTCAATTTGCATCAAAACCCAGTGCACCTGAAATAGGTACACGTTGGTGATGCAGGGGCCCCTGGCGCCTCTGGGACAAGGACCAGGGCATAGCTTCAGCTAAAGACACAAAGTGAATTGCTATGGGAAAGGGCCTGGGAGGATAGGAGAAAGACGGAGCCTACGAAGGTGGCACATTTCGACCTGGAGCCCTGAAATCGCAGGGCGAGTCAGAACCCAACCCTGTTCAGGGACGTACAAGGAGGCAAGCGAAGAGAACCCACCCGCGCTCGTGCAGGGAGGTGCTGGCGGACGACTGTTCCCAGGGGTCTGGTTCGTGTAGAAACAGCTGTTCCGAGAGGAGGCGTCGAAGACTGAAACGTGTGTGCCTCACCAGGATGTATGCCCTCATTGTAGGACGCAGAATCCGGAGTCGGTCCATGGGCGAAGCGAGACGGTAATCTGATTTTGTCCTTTTCTAGTGCCTTGTTCTTAGGAGTTGAATCTTGTTTTTGTCTTATCGTGGAAACAGGATATATTCGTCCTGCACAAGTAACAAGACTGTGTGTAAATAAGAACGTCTCTGATCCTTTGCCGGTGGTCCCGGTTCTCAAATACTGCTCTTGGGTTTTGGAACGCAATGCCATGTGTTTCAAATCTTGAAACATTTCCAATGAGAAAAAAAAAATCATTGTAAAAAATGTTATGACCACATCTGTGTTAATATGGAATTTTATGTGCTTTCAAATACACTATAGAACATAAAAGCTTGGTTGGGGTCTTTAATATATAAAGAACCCTCCCAAATGAACAACAACAAAAACAACACCAAAACAAAGAATACAGATAGAAGGTTTACCAAAGAAGAAAATAGAAGTGAAAACTAAACTTCAATCTTTCCAATATATATCATTTATACTGATCATTCCGAATATCCAAATATATTCCAGATATATCATTTATACTGATAATATTTTTTTAATGTTTATTTATTTTGAGAGAGAGAGAGAGAGCAGGAGAGGGTCAGAGAGAGAGCGGAAGAGAGAGAGAATCCCAAGCAGGCTCCACACTGTCAGTCAGGAGCCTGACTTGGGGCTCCATCACATGAACTGTGAGATCATGACCTGAGTTGGAATCAAGAGACCAATGCTTAACCGACTGAGCCATGCAGTGTCCCCAATAATATTTCTAATTATATATAAAATTATATATGCAAACAGCTAATAGCCTGGGTTGAAAGAAAGACTATATTTAGTACAAACTATATATTAGTGAAAACTGTTGGAGAGATTTACTAATACAAACTTTTTGTAGGACGCTTTCGCTGTATGTATCCAAAGCCTTAAAAATGTACAAGCTTGGGGTGCCGAGTGGCTCAGTCGGTTGGGCGTCCGACTTCAGCTCAGGTCATGATCTCACAGTTCGTGGGTTTGAGCCCCGCGTCGGGCTCTGTGCTGACAGCTCAGAGCCTGGAGCCTGTTTCGGATTCTGTCTCCCTCTCTCTCTGCCCCTCCCCTGTTCACACTCTATCTCTGTCTCAAGAATAAATAAACATAGGGGCGCCTGGGTGGCGCAGTCGGTTAAGCGTCCAACTTCAGCCAGGTCACGATCTCGCGGTCTGTGAGTTCAAGCCCCGCGTCAGGCTCTGGGCTGACAGCTCAGAGCCTGGAGCCTGTTTCAAATTCTGTGTCTCCCTCTCTCTCTGCTCCTCCCCCGTTCATGCTCTGTCTCTCTCTGTCCCAAAAAATAAATAAACGTTGAAAAAAAAATTTATAAAAAAAATAAAAAAAAAGAATAAATAAACATTAAAAAAATTAAAATAAAAAGAAGTACAAGCTTTAATCTAGCTTATTTTTTATTATTAATTTATAATATATAAATATATTATAAGATATAATAAATATATATAATATATCTTATATTTATATTAATCTTAATATTTTAATCACATATTGGACATATTTCAGTTTGAATATAAGTCCTTTCTCCCTTGTTTAGAATAACGATAACCGGGAACTAAAATGTCTAAACTTTATGGATGGATACAATCCATAGAGAGGTTGCACACCGAAAGTCTCGAGGACGATGTAGCCTGAAGACATTTTCTCTCTGTTCAGCTCAGGGACTTAAACAAAAATTCAGTGATGTGCCAATATTGATAAGCAGGTTTTTAAAATAAACTCCGGAATGTTGATTTGTCTGGAAAGAACAGAACTCTGTCCACACTGCTTTCTAAACCTGACGCTGACTGGCCGTAGTTAAACATTACATGCGATCTTTAAACCCTATCAGCCTTTTCCTGTATCGATCTGTACTTAATGACTTCAATCAATTCCCTTACCTGTCTGGACCCTGTAAGTATTTGACTTTATGGATTCTGGATTATCTAGCACATAGTTCATCTGTATAATACAGCATTAATGGGCCAATACAAGATAATACTGTTGAAAGATACACTAATAGAGAAAGATACACATGGCATAATAAATGTCAAGAATGGTGCAAATCACTATTGACACCACGATCGTTTTCTCGGCTCCAAAATGCATTTTTGCAAAGAACAAAAGACTAGAAGGATTTGCACCAAAATTTGAACAGCCTCGGGATTGGCTTAGCTGGCAGTCTTCACCTCCTTTCCTCTGCTTCTCTGTGTTGGCCAAGTTTTTTATGATGGTCCCCTGGGCTCTCATCCCCTCCGCCCCTCAGCTCCACGCCATTTGTTCACTTGCTGTGCTCGGTGGTCATGCTATTGTTTCCCCCGGAGGCATGCATCCCTGAGAGCTGTGCCTCAGCTGTGCGCTGGAAGGCTCCGCCCCGCCCCTGTCTGATTCGTCCTCTGTCTTGTTCCTGTCTTGTCCTTATGACGTCCTGTGCCTGAGTCCACCGCAGCAAATGGCTAGGAGCAGGGACTTGGTGACCTGGGCGCCCTCCTGCCATGCCAACCACTTTGGAGGTCAACCCTCTGGGTCCCTGTCACTTCGTTTTAACTGGAATATAGTGAAGACTTAATAATACGCTATGAGACTTGGAAATCTGAACTGCCTAGCAAGAGTCTCCATTAGGAAGTGATGTTTTTATCAGCAGACGGAGATAAACAGGGTGGATATGAGAGCCGCGTTACTGCCCTCTCTGCCCCACCCCCCCCGCCCCCGTGCCTGTCACCTGCCACCAGTACACACATTTGGTTGACAAAAATCTCTGCAGGGAACTGTCCCAGCTCTGCCGAGAGACAAGGCGCATCTGTCCCCACCGTGAGAGCAACTGCAGCCTGTTATCTCTGGGGAGTCCCTGGCTTGACATTCTGTTTCCAGTTACAGGCGCTAAGCTTGTCCTTTGCTGGTTTTGCAAAACACACAGCCGACGCCGGGCTTGTGGCCCTGGAAGAAACAAGGCGGCTTCGTTCTCAAATGTCCCCGAGTTTGGGCTTGTAATCGGATGAACCCCTTGGGCTTAAAAAGTGGAGAGTCTTTTACTGACCCAAACCCCTAAGTGACTCTGAAACTGCACCTGTTACATGTACGACCGTGAGAAAAAAAAATAGTGGGGCGCCTGGGTGGCTCAGCCGGTTAAGCATCTGACTCTTGGTTTCGGCTCAGGTCATGATCTCACAGTTTGTGAGTTCGAGCCCTGCGTCGGGCTCTGTGCTGACAGCACGGAACCTACTTGGGATTTTCTCTTTCCCTCTCTCTCTCTCTCTCTCTCTCAAACTAAAGACAGAAAGAAAAAATAATAAAATGAAGAAGACTTACTCAATGCCGCAGCATCATATTTTTTAACTGTAAGATTCCATTTTAATTCAAAACAATACCCCCTGTCCTGCAAAAATAAAAAAGGGTATGAATAGTTCTGCCAGAAAAGACAGAATTGGTACCTGTCTGCAATGGTCCAGTGGGCACGAATGCATTGCCCTGGGAGGTCTTTCTCTAGCTTTCTGGAAGCAGAGGCCTGCCTTTTGTTCTGTGTCTGAGGAACCTGCTCCCCGTATGCTAATTCCGGCTTCTTTGCACACAGGCCTGCGTTTGTTTTCTGCCTCACCAGCTGTCAACAAACGCATCAGAGGAATAATTTCGGGATTTCAAAGAGAGAAGATGCTAGTGTTTTATTGTGTGTTTTTAGATCTCCGGCCCACAGAGAGCAGAAATTGGGCCCAGGCCTGAGGGCTGCCTTCCTCGCCTGATCAAGATGCTTTCGTTTTGTGGTTAGAAGAAGATGAAAGGGTGAGGGTTAATTATCTGTGAACTCTTCAGGAGGCCACACATCGTGGTTTCATGATTTTATCCCGTGATGTTCATTTGTTCAAAGTCAGAGTTAACCAATGCATGTGCACGCACACACACACACACACACACACACACACACACAGGTATGGCTCCTCTTGAAACGCAGAATCTGGGAATGTGGAGCCCACGTTTCCACAGGGGAAAGTGTGCCAGAGCTGAGGAGTGTTAAACTTTCAATGCCACTTGTTAAAGATGGGAAGGCCACTCGATTGAGGACCTTTGCCCTAAGTGTGGGTCCCCGTGTGATGGGATGTTACAGGTGGGGACAGATGGGGCTCAACTCGGCACAGCGTGGGCAAGTGGGGACTGATAGCCAAGAGTTGGGTCCGGGGCAGTGGGTGGAAAATGACTCAGGAAACACCGGGGGTGGAAGTTGGGTGATTCTAGGTAAACCCATCGAACAGGATTCCTGAGGAAGACAGGCCAGGTGGTCTGACGTGACCTGGGCGGTCAGGGTGGAGGGTGAGGAACCCCATCCGATATCGGAGGTGGGGTTCTGGTCTCACTGACTTAGCATGGCGTTCACCGGAAGGAAGTTCACAGATGCACCCCGGAGAAGGTGCGGGAGCCTGTGTGAGGTTAGGTCAGAGAAACTTTGCAGAGGCCACACCTTCAGGTGGCATTCATGCTGAGTGAAGGAGGGGGCAAAGGCAGAAGAGTGAAAGAAATTAAATGTCCTTACAACTTACAGCCCATTGACATGTCCTTGAAGCAGGGGCGTGACCTCCCTCCAGGAGCTCATCTGCCTCATGATGACACTTTGCTCAGGGCCAAAGACAGTCTTAGCCGGACCTCCCGGGTCCTGTAAAGTCCCCTTTAACATAGAAACATGACTCTGGCACCTCCTTCATCTCTCCCCTCCGCCCAAGATGTATGTTAGCAATCATCCTCCAAGCTTGGGGCCCACCGATCTTCATCTGAAGGGTCTCATGACTGAGGTTTTACTAGACGCTAGTAGATGACCTTTGCCTAACAGCAGGGAGCCCCAGGTCCTGGAAAGGTTGCTTCTAAATTCCTTAGAGACTTCCACTCTCCCTAATCCCCTCCCAACTTGAGAGTATACAACCAGTCACTCCTCACAGCCCCGGTGCAGCTTTCTGCCCACGGGTCCTGTACCTATGCTTTAATAAAACCACCTTGGGGCACCAGAGACGTCTGCAAAATTCTTTCTTGGCCGTCAGCTCCAAACTCCAGCGTTTTCTACATCATGTTCACGAAGTGTCATCTGCTTAGAGGGTGCGGACGTTTGAAACGTGGGACCCTGATAAATTTGAGCATTTTATGTTGATTTATCAGAGTGAAGCAGGCTCTGTGCCTCTGGCCAGCCTGGTCGTCTTTAAGCTTCAGCAAAGCCCGTGGTTGATGAACTGAACCTTTCTTTGTGTATCCATAGGTCATGCATTTGAAAGGGTGCAGGAGGAGACACCCCAAAATGGGCCACTTTGGCCCAAATAGTACTTCAAGTTAAAAGTAACCCAGACCCAGCAGGTGCAGGAAAGGCTCTCTGCCCCCCTAGAAGTGCCTACATTTGCACCGGAAAGGAGCACCTGCACCCGCATGACAAGTGTTAATGGAGGCCCCTCAACCCAAGAACTCGTCTGCGTCTGAGTAATTGAACGACCTTGTTCTCCCAAACACCTTCTCGCATCTCCTGGCCGATGAGATTTCCCCCTTTGTGACCTCAGACCTACCTTTTTCCTTAGCTCCTAGAAGATTCTTGTTGGCTCGTTGTCTCCGGAGTTTCCGGTCCATGTGGACTCCCCACGAGTACCCCCGTCACATGTGATTGTGGCCTGTTCATCTGTCTCCTGTCAGTTCAATGCCAAGTCCAGCTGGAAGGACCACAGGGCAGAGGAGGGTCTCCCTCCCCGACACTTTGCTTCCTGGAAAAGAACAGACCCCTTTTGCACATCATGAAATGGGAACTGGAGCCTCTCACACACAGTCCCTCCACCCCAGGGACTTGTCCCAGTACCGGCACCCTGGGCTCTGCATCACTGACCTCCTGTAACAGATTAGCTGCCCTAAAGTCCTTTAAAAACTCCTGGGCCAGGCAGGAACCTGGGAGCTGAGCTTTGGACAGGAGTCCGCCTTCTCCCGGGGTGGCCAGCCTCCTGAGTGAAGCCTAAATTCCTTTCCAGTCAAGGCTGGTCTCTTGAGTAGTGGCCTTTGCATGGACGGGCAGCTGAACTTGGGTTTGGGGAACAAGGGTAGACCATCAGGAGGCTCGCAGGCTAGAACGGTCCAAGCCGATCCTCTGTCGCTGATGGCTGAGGGCGGTGGGGATGTTAGTCACTGCGCTGATCGCTGATTGGCCCTCCTTCCTCTCCTTCTCTCGTGGATGTGCAACAGACCTTTCCAGAAACTGCAGAGCGAACGCAGGAACTGCCTTTCTCACAAAGCTGGGCCTTGGCAAGGTTAACAAAAATGCAAAATACTGCCACTCGCTGCTTGTTTTTGGAATAATGTAGTTGTTTTTATTTAAGATGTGTCCTTTATGTTGATATGGAATGGGTTCAGCAATTTTTTAAGTGACTTGATGAAGATATGTTTAAAACACGCCCGGTTTTGATTTCTGTAATTTAACTTTATTTTTTTATTTTTTAAAATTTACCTCCAAATTAGTTAGTATGTAGTGAAGCAATGATTTCAGGAGTAGATTCCTTAACGCCCCTTACCCATTTAGCCCATCCCCCCTCCCACAACCCCTCCAGCAACCCTCCGTTTGTTCTCCAGGTTTTGATTTCTAATAGGGTAGGTGTGGAGAGCTGGAAGCCACGTCCACATTTCTTTGGTGTTGTTGATAATGTCTAACAGAATATGCAGCAATCCTGGGGTTGAAATGCATAAGAAGTGGCTTAGGACCACCTGGAAAGCTTAACTCCTTTTGTTGGGATCTTTCCCTGAGCTCAAGATTTGCTGGACATTCTTAGGGGCGCCCGGGTGGCTCAGTCGTGAGCGCAGGTCATGATCTCGCAGTTCACGGGTTCGAGCCCCGTGTCGGGCTCTGTGCTGACAGCTCGGAGCCTGGAGCCTGCT
Organism: Prionailurus viverrinus; assembly: GCF_022837055.1. Lineage (NCBI taxonomy): Eukaryota > Metazoa > Chordata > Mammalia > Carnivora > Felidae > Prionailurus > Prionailurus viverrinus. Next base: position 4,506,758 of record NC_062572.1, on the reverse strand, counting down.
TTGGTTTCGGTGTCTCCCTCTCTCTCTCTGCCCCTCCCTGGCTTGCGCTCTGTCTCTGTCTCTCTCTCTCTCAGAATAAATAAACATGAAAAAAAAAACTAATAAAAAAAAGAAATAAGCAAGAAGACTAACGTTAACGATCACAGCCGTTTCTCAGCGTCCGGTTCGGAGGAAGGACGCACGTTCACACGGCGGTGTCCCCGTCACCAGCTCCCCGTACCACCCTTCATCTTGGGAACCTGAAACTCTGCGCCGTTAAACACAACCTGCCCTCCCCGCACCTCCCTCCGCCCAAAGCCAGCTGTAGCCCACTGCTGTCTCTAGGAGCTTGAGGACTCTAGCTGCCAAATGTACACGGGATCAGACAGTATTTGTCCTCCGTGTCTGGCTTATTCCCCCAGCGCAATGCCCTCAAGGTTCGTCCATGTCGTACCTTGCGTTTGCCACCGAGGCCGCACCGCCTCACGTCTCACACCAGCAGGTGCACAGAAGATCTAATTGTTGTACATTCTCACCAACCACTGTTATTTTTTTCAGGCTTTTTTGTTTGTTTGTTTTTTTAATAGTAGCCGTCCTAACGGGTACGGGGGCGGGGTTTTTCATTTTGGTTTCCGCTGACATTTCTCCAGTGACGTTGAATATCCTCTCCTGGGCCTGTTGGCCATCTTCTCTGGCGAAATGATCTTCGCAAGGGTTTTTGCCCCCTTCTGAACCTTTGCTTTCCTTGCTGTTGAGGTGCAGGAGTTCTTTACATATTGTAGACACTAACCTTTATCAGATAAAGGATTTACAGCCACATCCTCCTCCTGCCTGCCTGCTTGCTCGCCTGCTTGGGTCCTTTGATGCCCAGGAGGAAACGTTTTAGTGAGTAATTGTGTCCATTTTTTTTCCCAGACTTATGTCTGATCTGTACATCATTGCCGGGATTTTATTTTAGTGCATTTTGGCAGAACTGGAGTAGTCTTAAGCTGGTTTTCCTATTGAAATTAGACTTTACATGAATGAGGGAAAAAATTAGCAAACAGAAGGCCACTTAATTTCCACCTAGGCAACTTTTTCTTTACTTCACGTATGTAGATCAACTGTTCAAGTATACAATTTGCTGATGCTCACAGCTAGTCTAATGAAAATAATGGCTTTGCTCGGGAGTTCCCGGAATGAGTCTTAAATGCTGGTTTGCTGTGCTCAGTGAGGAAGCAGGAAGCATTCATTCGCCACTCATCCCCTCCTCTTGGGCTCGCCTCGTGCCAGGCACCCCCCTGCCCCCCGCAGCCCTGCTGAGTGCAGGGGTCTCTCACCTGGCAGGAGCCCTGTGGACACTGGACCCGAACGGACGTGAGCAGTCACCAGGTGGAGATCTCGCACAAAGAAAAGTTTTATTTGCAGCCAATAAGGAGCTCATAGGGAATGGGTTCTAAAGCCATGACTCCCCGAGAGAGGGTGGATGGGTTCCTTCTGTTTAGGGTCAAGGTGGCCGTTTGGATCGGGGAGCCTTATCATCCTATCTCGAGTCAGGCGTACCTGGGCCTTAAAGAAACCTGCCTACATCTACGTTGTATGTTATGTGTATGAGTCCGAGGCTCCTCGTTGGGCGGAGATGTTAGTATTATAATGAGGTGAAAGCGACTGTCGGTCATTCCTAGGTCACTCCATGGTCCATCTGCGCAGATGCTCCGAGTCAGGGGTTTGACTCAAGGGTCTGGGTGGTCCAGGCCGATGGCAGGTCCTGTCAGGTCCTTCGTCATCACCTGAGGGCTGGTTTTGGGTTTCATGAGAGGAAAGCCAGAAAAAAGAGCTTAGGAGAAAATGTAAGACAAAAGTCGGTGAGTACCAGCCGGTGGGCAGTGAGTGCCAGGTCTGAGGGTCTAGCTGGTGACAATACCGGGGGCCAGACCCAACCCTGCCCTCCTCACCCAGGCTCCGGGCGTGCAGCCATCTGCCTGGTCCGTGTCCCCCAGGGGACGTGGCAGAACCCAACAACCACTGAGAGTCTGGGTGGGGTCATTCAAACGAGCGGCTTGCTCTGTAGTCCCAACGAACACTGAATCGCGAGTCACAACCATATGGAGTTTGGGAAGGACAGGTTTGTTTTCCCTGGGTGGGCGATGGGAATGGTCTCCCTGGGGATTTGTTTTTGTGATGCCGATGACCTCACATCTAGCAGCTGTGCCCCTTGCACGGTAGGCATGAGGTGGGCATGAAATAAACAGGTGCGGAGGGGGTGGAGGGCAGGGAGTGTGGTTCCAAGCATGGCCCTTGGGAACCAGACGACCTGGCTCCTGGCCCGGGGTCTACCCTCCCTTATGCAGCTTTGGATAAATACGTATCTAAGCTGTAAAGGATGTGTTGATAATCGTGTTTACTTATAACATAAGCCTGTAATTAGCCTGTGTTCAATAAATGCTAGATATTTTTGGAAGTGATCCTAAAACGGCATAATGTGCTTTTGAGCTAAGTGAAACGGGGCCATCTAGGAAGCCAGGAGAAGGAGCCAGCCCTCTTTTCAAAAGAAAAGCTGGTTGTTCACCAACCCACCAATCGATTTCACATTAAGGAACATTGAAGCTGGAAGCTGAATCACTCTATGAAATTTTCAGAAAACCTATTGAGAAGGCACTCAAGGAATTATCTGGCTTTGCGCGTCTGGTTCTTGGTCCCCCTGGCCTTGGCCTCACCTGCTGCAGGTGGGGGCGCCGAGTTGTCAAGGAGGAAGGCCACACGGTGGCTTTCAGTCTCCCCGTCTGCAGGCAGTGCGCTGTAACAGCTCATCGCTAACGAGGAGGCCTCCCTCCAGCATGGGAATACGGGAGGTGGGGGGGGGGGGGGGCGGCGGGGACAGTGTCAAGGTAAGCCGCTCTGACATCAAACACAACCCAGGAGAGCCAGCCGCTCACTTTCAGAGCAAAAGCAGGAGGCCAGGGGAGGGAATGTGTTCAGTATCTACTGAGCTGGAGGCCAGAGAGGAGCCGAAAATGAGATCCGGGCTGCCGAGTCAGAGCACAAGTCAGGGGACCCCTCTATGTGCTGCTGTGCAGGAAGACGTTCCCACCCCCCCCCCCCCCCCCCCCAGAGAAGGATGGTTGAGGAAGCTGGCCCCATGTTTCTTCCTAACTGCACGCAGGGCGGGGCTTGGTCAGATGTTTAGACAGACTGCCGCACGCGTGGGGAGTGACTGTAATCAAGGAAAACCCATTTTTACATCCGTTTTGCTGATTAACCTCCCAATAAATTTTCCAAGAAAAATCCACGTCTGTGCTCATCGCACTAGCTGGCAAGACACAGACGGATGTAGTTGACAGGTACTCGTAGAGACTTCCAGAATGTAGGTCTTTCTAATTAGGTGTTAGCTCATCACGGCGTGTCAGTGTCTGGTGAAACCACTAGCCTTAGAGGAAAACTAATTAGTTTCCTACCCGGTTGTCGGGGCGACAGAAGAAAGAAAATCCGAGAAGACACAACACGGATCTGCAAGGTTTCTTCGAGGGGGGTCTCAGATTCCCCAGCCAATGGCAAAGCCACCCGTTCCGCTTCCCTTGAGGGCAGGTAAACTGGAACCCTTCGTGAGCTGTAACGTTCCTGCCAGTCTTGAAAAGAGCGGACTGTCCGTGTCCTATGAGTGTAATGAAGAATTTGGGTTGTGCAAATTAGGGAAGGAGCTGAACGCCTCGGTCCCTCTCCTCACCTGGGTTGTGGATGCAGGGAATTTGCCAGCGGCTCTGGGAAATGATCTAGAAGTGGGCAGTTCCAATCGGGCTGTATGTCGCGCTCTGGTGGAGCGTCATTTTCCGCAAGCACAGGGAAGCATCCGCATCCACGAGAATCGGACTCTCTTCGGACAAAGCGGAGCCCTGGGGTACACCGTTGTTGACGTCCCGCCCCATTTCTTCAGCGAATGGCATCCAACTCTGTTTGTAGCTAGCTACCCTTGAGTACCTGGGAATTTTAATGAGGCTAGCCTCCTGACAAGTGAGAGCATATCACGTCTCCACCTCCTTCCTCCCTGCACTAATTGGCTCCAAGGGGGAACCTGCCTGGGGCCGGATCAGTCCCGAATCACTGCCTTCCCCCCCCGGCCACAGTGGGGAAGTCCCAGGATGGGACTTGTGAAGGTGACTGCTACAAAAAGTGTGAATTCCAGGACTCCTGAGGGTTCTCTGAGCAGATAAGGACACTTTTTCTTACAAGCTCCACAAAACCTGCGGCTCCCGGAAGCCTAAGGCCGTGTGTTGGACCTGAAAATAAAGCCAGCATTACAGGGGACACGGTCAATGAGACGGAGCACCTTGGTGCGGTGTTTGGCCTTCTTAATCTAGTCACCGAGTCACGTCTGCTCGTGGACTTTTGGGTCCTAGCCATCCCTGCATCCCTGCCTTGTGTTGAGATCGGTTGGTGCAGGGTTGGCATCGACTTGCATTCAAAAGAGCATCAGTTGTCACGGAAATTCTCACAGAACCCACCACGGTGCCCACCTGGGAGCGTGAGAGGGGCAGGTGTGGCTCACAACCCCGGGGGCGGTCCCCGGCAGGGCGCCAGGACATCGGGCAGGGACAGGCAGAGAGCGGTGAGAGAGAATGGCACAAGGAGGTGGATCTGGCCGGGGACGACAGGTCAGAGCAAAATCTGGATGCAGACGGCTGACCGTCCTTACGGTGGAGCCCCCAGCACACGTATGTCAACCCAGAGGCACAGCTTTCCCACAAGGACCACCGAGAGCCAGACTCCTTCCTCCATCATCCCCAACCCCACCCGGGCTTCTGGGTCACCTGACAGTTACTTTGACCAGCACCGTCCCCCCGCCACTTTTGTTAGAACAGAAGTGCAGGTGGGCATTTCAGGAGCGTAACAACACAGGGAGATCACAGCCTCAAGATGCAAAAGAAGAGATACTTTAATCAAGATTTATGAAAGGAAACAGGGGCGCCTGGGTGGCTCAGTGGGTTGGGCGTCCGACTTCGGCTCAGGTCATGATCTCGCGGTTCGTGGGTTCGAGCCCTGCGTCGGGCTCGGAGCCTGGAGCCTGCTTCGGATTCTGTGTCTCCCTCTCTCTCTGAACCTCCCCCGTTCGTGCTCTGTCTCAAAAATACATAAACGTTAAAAAAATTTTTTTTAACTTTTTTTAAAAAGATGCATTAAAGGAAATAATTGTTTCTTTTTGTCTAACGTATCTTAGCGCTGACTTTGTGCCCACAGAGACGGCTGATTAAAGAGCTATAATTCTTTCCACTGAGGCACCTGGGTGGGTTATATGGAACTACAGTGTCTGAGCCTCTTCTATTTTAGGCACTGGAAGAACAAAGGAGAGGAACCTGGGAAAACATTGGAGAGCTGGAGACAGCACGCTGAGTGACCAGCCTCAGTTTCCCTGGTTTCTCTGTGTATTAATAAAGCCAGGAGTTGAGATCGATGGAACCCTTTGCTCTCCCCAGCCCCCACCCTCCGCCCACCTCCTTTGCACCAGGAAACACCTGACCCAGAAGGCTTCATAAACTCTCGGAGTCGAGCCGGCTCTTCTAAATGCACACTGTGCTCCATGCCGCGTGGCTAAGCACAGGGAGGGAGGACGCTGTGTCCTGAAGGTGAGCGAGCTGGGAAAACACAGGAGGAAGAAATAAAGCTGGGGATGAACAGCGTGTCTGCAGTGCTGTCTAGAAATTTAATCAGGAAAAAATCTCCATGGACCGAATTTTTGCACTCAGGTGGGCGTCCCCTCCCCACCCCCCACCGTAAGTGTTCCTCTTAATTCCAGGATAAGAATAAGAAGATGTCCCTTCGGGGTCCCTAAGGCCAAGGGGGGTGCTGTGCCTCAGGACTGTCATTAATATCAACAGCAGAGAATGATTTATTATTAAAGCCCCATAAATATTTAACATTTGCATACGGACCCCCATGGCTGCTCTTGGAGATGTTTGCTCTTGCTGTCATTGTAAAAATGGAACAAACATCTTAAATGAGCCTCTACAATTAAACTATAAATAATTCACGTTGAAATGAATGGATTCCAAGGGTAATTTCTGATGATCAAGGGGGCTTGGTCCAGCCCAGGGGACCCTCTCCCCTTCTTTTCTTTTCTCTCCCTCTGCCCTCTGGGGCTGATTATCCTAAGAAGTCACTGCTTCTCACATGTACCTTCATATTTTTTTTAAGTTTATTTATTTTGAGAGAGAGAGAGAGAGAGAGAAGCAGAGAGAATCCCAAGCAGGCTTGGGACTGTGGGTGCAGAGCCCGATACGGGGCTCGAACTCATGAACCCGTGAGATCATGACCTGAGCCCAAATCAAGAGCCAGATGCTTAGCCCACTGAGCCCCCCAGGCGCCCCACACATGCGTCGTTCATCTTTAGGTGTGAAGCTTCATCTAACCCTGGAAGCTAGTTTTTAACTCAGCGGTGGACTGCCGGTAAAATCCCTGATAAAGACTGATGCCCAATGGATGTCGATTGGTGTTATTGTGTGCATGCTTTACAAAAACAGCCATCTCTAGGGGTGCCTGGGTGGCTCAGTCGGTTAAGCATTCGGCTCTTGTCACGATCTCATGGCTCATGCATTCGAGTCCCGAGTCAGGCTCTGTGCCGACAGCTCGGAGCCTGGAACCTGCTTCAGACACTGTCTCTGTCTCTCTCTCTGCCCCTCCCCCGCTCATGCGTGCTCTCTCTCTCTCTCTCCCTCTCTCTATGTCTCTCTCAAATATAAACAAAATTAAACAAAAAGAACAGCCATTTCTAGTAAGAAAACAGAACCCATCTCTTCCCTGGAATTATTGCTGGGAATTCCAGTTGAGGAATACGGAGTTCAAAGCCCGATTCCCCGAAACTCTGGTAAAAATTAACATGAACTGGTGACTCATTTCACCTGCCCAGGCATCTGAGGAGTTGCAAACACAGATGCCAAGCTTCAGAGGGTCAGTCGGGAGCCTACATATTCTAGAAGCATCACCGTGTGCAACGTTCCAGAGACAGAGTGGTATAGTCGTTACGTGACTTTCCAGAGGTGTCACTGACTAGCTGGGAGGGCGTGGATAGGATATAGACCCTCCTAAGCCTCTGTTTCTTGCCTGTAACGTGGGGACACGACCAACACCCGTCCCACCCGCTTCGTATGCTCCACCCGCTAGAGCATACGAAGCACTGGGTACAGATTCTGACATGTGGTAAGGGTCCAGGATGAGCAGTCCCCTTGCAGTGAGGCTGTTGTGGGAAACCAGCCCTTCCCAAGCCCCGCATGCCTCCTGAGCAGGAGTCAGCCCCACCATGGCGCCCGATGGTTTCAAGAGCTCTTCCTTGTAAACCAAGGGACAGCCCCGTCACCAGGCATGACATGAGGACCTCCCCACCACGCTACACCTCTGTCTACCTCACACCTTGCTTGCCGCCCTCAGGCAATCTGAGTCCTCTCCAAAAAAATGTTTCTCTGGCTGGCTCACTCCTCTTGACCCTCTGGCTTCTAGAAATGGGTAAGAGACTCCAAGCATCATCGTTCTCCGAGTTGGTACCTCCTTCTAGAATTCCTGATGGCTTTAAATGAAATTCAAACCATAGTGCTCTGTGTCACACACTTCTCGATCACGATAGGATAATGAAAACACCGGCTTTAATACTTAGAAGAAAAAAGAATGGCTTCAGTGCCCAAGTGTCTGTATACAACTTTGGCTTTTGTTGCATTCTTGTTCTAGCTCAGTGGCTCTTGACTCTTGAAGGGGTGTGATTATGACTTAAACGCATTATATACGCAAATACACGTGGACTGGATCATGTATGATTGGCTTAAAGGATTTCCAAGAGTAATTTCGGCCACAGATAATTTTCCTCTTGTGTGCTGGCTCTAACGATGAAATGTGTCTGTAATACGGGATTCCATTTTGCCGGAATGTATCTCTGACGGTATCCTGAAAGAAATGAAACGCTGTCCCTGCATTCAGATGGATTTTCGTCTAGTAGAAGAGAATGAAAACTCCACAGATAAGCAGTGACTTGAAACATCATAATCATAATTTTGAAAGCTGATGCCTATGAAGCTTTGAGTCTATGTCAAACAATACTCTAATTTTTTATGTGTATTAGCTCAGTTAATCCTCAGCGTGACACAAGGAGGTAAATACCATTGTGAGCTCTATTTTACAGGTGCAGAAAGTATGGTGCAGAGAGCTGGCGACCTTGCCAAAAGTCACGCAGTAAGTGAAGAGAACCAGAATTTAAATCCGGATGAGTCGGCTTTACAAGTAAGTGCCGGTGACAGAGGCACCAAGCAGGTGTTCAAGGATCATACCCACTTCTGAGATCAGGGGCGCCTGTGGAATGATGGTGTCGGGAAATATGGAAACATTGGGGCGGAGATGGGGAGCCACAGGGACTTTATCCAGGTGGGATTCGGAGAGTCAGTGTGTAGACAACTCAATGCACTCATTCATTGGCCTTTGTGGTGTCATCTTTTAGGGTCTGGGGTCAAAACACAAAGCAAGGCAGACATCGTGACCTGGTCCTCCTTAGAACTTATGCTCCCAGGAGTAAGGCAAGTGACACACAAATAAATCATCAAGATGGTGTCACGTAGGGATGAGTGTTTGGAGAACAGCAGACGGAAACTCTGAGAACATGCTGGGGGTAGCCATTCCCACTAAGATAAGCTCTTTATCCCACTTGGGCCCTCCTCATGGCTGCTGCCGAGTGCTGGAAAGCCTTCCTCTCTTCACGCAGGGCTCTCTCAGCCGAAGTGCTCATCAGAGATGTCTTGTCTGGCGGCCCTAACATTTCTCGGTACTTTTTGGGCAGAGAGAGCCGGAGGGGCAGGAAGACAGGGCGAGAAGTGGCAGCAGTCATGGGGGCCTGGTTGGGAGTAGCGAGGAGTCTGCATTTCATTCTGTTTCTTTTTTTTAAATTTAAATTCTACTTAGTTAACATAGGATGTAATAGTGGCTTCAGGAGTAGAAGTCAGTGATTCATCACTTACATACGACACCCAGTGCTCATCCCAACAAGTGGCCTCCTTAATGCCTGTCACCCATCTAGCCCATCCCCCCACCTCCCTCCATCAGCCCTCAGTTTGTTCTCTATCGTTAAGAGTCTCTTGTGGCTTGTTTGTCTCTCTTCTCTTCTCCCCTTCCCATAGGTTCATCTGTTTTGTTTCTTAAATTCCACATATGAGTGAAATCATATGATATTTGTCTTTCTCTAATTGACTTATTTCACTTAGCATTAGACTCTCTGGTGTCATCCACGTTGTTGCAAATGGCAAGATTTCATGCTTTTTGATTGCTGAGTAGTATTCCAGTGTGTGTGTGTGTGTGTGTGTGTGTGTGTGTGTGTGTGTTTATCTATATACCACATCTTCTTTGTCCATTCATCAGTCGATGGACATTTGGGCTCTTTCCACAATTTGGCTTTTGTCGCTAGCACTGCTATAAACATTGGGGTGCGTGTCCTCCTTTGACTCAGCATTTTTGCATCCTTTGGATAAATTCCTAGAAGTGCAATGGCTGGATTATAGGGTAGTTCTCTTTTTAACTTTTATTTTATTTTATTATTTTTTGATTTTTTAATGTTTATTTATTTTGAGAGAGACAGAGAGACAGAGACAGAGCGTGAGTGGAGGAGGGGCAGAGAGAGAGAGGGAGACCCAGAATCTGAAACAGGCTCCAGGCTCTGAGCTGTCGGCACAGAGCCCGACGCGGGGCTCGAACTCATGGATCGCGAGATGGTGACCTGAGCCGAAGTTGGACAATTAACTAACTGAGCCACCCAGTTGCCCCTATTTTTAACTTTTTGAGGAACGTCCACACTGTTTTCCAGGGTGGCTGCACCGGTTTACATTCCCACCAGCAGTGCAAGAGGGACCCCCCTTTTCCTCATCCTGGCCAACACCTGTTGTTTCTTGTGTTGTTGATTTTAGCCGTTGTGACAGGTGTGAGGTGGTGTCTCATTGTGGTTTCGATTTGTTCTTCCCTAATGATGAGTGATATTGAGCATCTTTTCATGCATCTGTTGGCCATCGAGCTTTTAAAGCGAAGAGTTAAAAAACACCAGCGTTTTTAAAGCAAGACGGTGGCAGGCTGTGATCTGTGCTTTAACTCCATCCCTTGGCCTGCCCTGTGCAGAAGGGATTGTGGGAACATGTAGAGACAGAGATCTGTGCATGTGGACATAATCTCTCATTAACAAGTGGGTTAACAGATGGGGAGCTTTGCATAGCGTGTCCAGAGATGTGGCCTTAATCCAAGTGGTGGGGGGTGTTCTTTTTAAGCTCAGCTGCTATGGCCCTTCTGGGGTGGTTGACACCGGGGAACTGCTTCCCTGGGTGTGACTGAAACTCTAACACCCCAAACGTATAAATCCACGAATCAGCTCAACTGGATTTAAGTTCAGATCTCAGCACAAGACAAATTCTATGGCCTCCTTTTAATTCTTCAGCCATCACTTTTGCTGCCAATCTCTTTTCTCAGAGGTGTAGGAAATGTCCAAATGTTGATTTTTGAAGTGGTGAACGTACACTGTTACCAGTTTCATGGCCAAGTCTCATTTGGAAAGATGATTCATGTGGCTCCAAAAGGGTTTTTTGGTTTGTTGGTTTGTTTTGGCTTTTCTCCCCATTTGAGGCCACAATAGGATTTCTAAAGTGGAAATCCCAAAGAAAATTATATAGATGGACAGACACAGATTTAGAGACAGATGTAGAAATGATATAAGGTGGTATGTAGTTATAGATAGGGGACATCTGTAGGTATAGAATAGAGAATATAAATACGAATGCAGGTATAGAATAAAGATATGTAGAACACACATGGAGAGAGGAATGCAACATAGAAGACATAGAAGACATAGAAGACAAAGAAGAGGGCCGATATGCATAGGGAACAGGCATCCATGTCAGTGTGGAAGAGATGTAAACTTCCTGCTCATTGGTCCAGCCTCACTTCTGCAACCTTGTATCTGCACCATCAGAGCGGTGTTAGAGCCACGGATCCAGAAATCAACTAGACAAAACTAGAAAAATGGTAACGCCTCTGTGACATCAGCCATTGCCAAAATAATTCTCCGTAGAAGAAAAAAAAAATCTCAAAATAGAAATGCATGTCCGGCATTCCATTTGCTTTGTACATCAGCCTGAGGGATTTGGAAACCTCTTCAGATGATCTGGGAAGACCCATCACACGGATCTTCTGTAGCTGCTGGCCTCGTGTGCCTTTTCTGGGTCACCTTCTTTCTCATCTCAGGAATTGATTTCTCTGTTGGAAGGGCTAAGTCACTTTAATTTATGCTGCTGCCTGCAGGGAATTCTTCTCCTTGGCCTGTGAGCCCCTCAGACTCCGTTCCTGGGAGAGAGGAGCCTGCAGCCCTTAGAAGATAGACGATTTAAGTGTTGCTGGCATTTCACACCCAATTCTCTCGTGAACATTCTCCTATATGTGTTCTTCTAAGTGTGGGCTGTCACTTGCTTGAACAGCTTAAAAGGTACCAGCGGAAAACATATGTATTTCTAGCAGGTGCTCAAGTGTCAAGCCCTGAGGCTGCATGTAACAGAGCTACAGAATCGTGCCTTTCTGAAACACAATCGTGCTCACTCGGTATAGATCCGTGGCTTGCTGGGGAAACAATTTTGTAAGTAATCAGTCCCCACACTTTGCCTCGTGGGGGTGTCCTCTGGGTGACTTCATGAGGTTCTAAATTGCAGAAATTAGGCAGTGCAGTTTGACAAGGAATGTGGGAACGGGCGAGCGCTCAGAAGATCCAAAGAAGAAGCAAGTGTCATTGGAAGTGATGTGAAGCAGGTGCATGCAGGTCGTTTCTTCGGGGGCAAACTCCAGACTCCGGACAGGATTACTAACAGAGGGGGAAAGCATCAATTGGATAAAAGTCTAAGTTGCATATTGTTAATATTTGTTCTAGACAAAATGTCTACGATTATTTCTATTCATTTATTTTTGACTATGACTTCGATTGAATTAGGGAGATCATTATTGCTATTTTTACATTCCCCTTTTTTTGAGAAGGGTGGTGCAGAGGGAGAGAGAGACAGAGAGCGAGAGAGTGAGAGAGCGAGAGAGAGAGAGAGAGAGAGAGAGAGAGAATCTTAAGCAGATTCCACACCCAGGATGGAGCTTGACTCAGGGCTCGATCTCATGACTGTGAGATCATGACCTAAGCCGAAATCAAGTGTCAGATGCTTAACCAACTGAGCCACCTGTGTGCCCCAATTTTTACCTCCATTTTGCTAACGTGGACACTGAGGCTTGGAGAGATGAGACCTTGCTCAAAGCCACACAGAGAGTGATCAGCGGTGAAGAAATGTTTCATCATAATGAAACATGTCAGAATGAAACACGTCTGAAGGGTGTTTCAGACGATACTACAGAAGATTCCAGTGCACACACCAAAGAATGAACCATCAGGGCTTAGAAAGTTAACTAAACTTCCCTATAGGGCTTTATTTTTTCTTTGCCTATTGGCAGTTTTGTGATGTATAATAGTTATCTTTCATTTACTTTATTTCTTCAAGGCTTTATTTTTTCTTGGAAATTTTAGGTTCACAGCAAAATTGGAGGGAGGAACGGAGATTTCCCATAAGGTCCCTGTCCCCGCACGTGCATGGCCTCCCCACACGTGCAAGGGTTCACTCTTGCACGGCTCTGGACAAATGTATAATGACACGTGTCCACTACTGCATTATCATACAGAATAGTTTTACTGCCCTAAAAATCCCGTTTTTTTCTGCCTTTTCATCCCCTCCTTCCTGACCCCTGGCAACCACTAATCTTTTTACTGTCTCCCTAGTTTTGCCCTTTCTGGAATGTCATAGAGTTGGACTCACACAGTGTTTAGTCTTTTCACATTGGCTCCTTTCACACTTAGTAATACACATTTAAGTTTCCTCTGTGTCTTTTTATGAACTAACACCTAACTTGGTTTTAGTGCTGAATGATATTCTATTGTCTGGATGTACCTCATCCGCCTGCTGAAGGGCATTTTGCTTCCTCCAAACTTTGGCATAAATTATGAATAAAGCTACTATAAACATCCGCATGCAGGGTTTTGCATGGATGTAAGTTTTCAAAGCCTGTGGGTAGATATCAAGGATCACAATTGCTGGATTGTTTGGTAGGAGTATATTCAGGTTTGTAAGAAACCACCGGACTGTCTTCCAACATGGCTGCACTACTCTGCATTCCCACCAGCCCTGACTGAGAGCTCCTGGTGCTCCAACATCCGTGCCAGCACCGGGTGTTATCAGCATTTTGGATTTTGGCCACTCTGATAGGTGCATAGTGGTAGCTCGTGGTTGTTTTAATTTGCATTTCCCTGATGACGTATGATGTGAAACACTTTCTCACGTGCTCATTTGCCACATGTATCTCTTTGGTGAGATGTCTGTTGAAGTTTTTAACCCATTTTTCTTTTTCTTTATTCTGGGGGGTGGGGAGTGGCAGAGAGAGAGAGAGAGAGAGAGAGAGAGAGAGAGAGAGAGAGAATCTTAAGCAGGCTCCACACTCAGCATGGAGCCCAACACAGAGCTCAATCCCACGACCCTGGGATCATGACCTGAGCTGAAGTCAAGAGTCAGATACTCAACTGCCTGAGGCACTCAGGTGCCCCGACTTTTTTTTTTTTAATCAGGTTCCTCCTTATTACTGAGTTTAAGAGTTCTTTGTATATTTTGGAGAACAGTGCTTTGGCCAGCTGTGTTTATTACCAATAATCTCTCCCAATTTGTGGCTTGCCTTCTCATTCTCTTGACATTGTCCTTCACAGAGCAGAAGGTTTTTAATTTCGATGGACTGAAACTTACCAGTTATTTCTTCCAGAGATCGTGCCTTTGGTGTGTCTAAAAAGTCACCACCATACCTAAAGTCATCTAGATTTTCTCTGCCAGAAGTTTCACAGTTTTGTGTTTTACATGTAGGTCTATGATCCATTTGAGGTAACCACCGTGAAGAACGTAAGATCTGTGTCTCTATTTGTTGTTTTGTATACGGGTGTCCGGCTGTCCCAGCATTATTTGAAGACACTTATCTTTAATCTCTTGTACTGCCTTTGCTTTTCTCGTCAAGGATCAGTTGACTATATTCATATGGGTCTATTTCCGGACTCCCTATTCTGTTTCCCTGATCTATTTGTCTCTGCTTTGTCCACTACCGTGTGGTCTTGATTACCGTAGCTTTACAGTAAGACTAGAATTATCTTCTCCCAACTGTTCCTCTCTTTCAATGTTGCTTTGGCTCTTCTGGGTCTTTTCCTTCTCTCTCTAAGCTTTAGAATTAGTTTGATAAGCACAGAAATAACTTGCTGGGACTTTGATCACGATTGCATTGAATCTCATAGTTCAAGTTGGGAATAACTGACATCCTAACAATATTGAATCTTTCTTTCCATGAACCCGAAATATCTCTCTGTTTATTTAGTTCTTTTATTTCGTTTGTCAAAATTTTATAATTTTCCTCATATAGGTCTTGTTCACCTGTTGTTACATTTATGCCTAAGAATTTCATTCTTGTGTGTGTTGATGTAAACAGCATTTTGTTGTTAATTTAAGATTCTGCTTGTTCATTGCCAATAGATAAGAAAGTGATGGACTTTCTGTGTCTGTCTGTTTGTTGTAGCTGGATGAAGCTTTCTCAGATTCAAAGTCAAGCTGTTTAATTTTTTTAAGTTTATTTATTTATTTTGAGAGAGAGAGAGAGAGAGAGAGAGAGAGAACAAGTGGGGTGGGACAGAGAGGGAGAGAGAGAATCCCAAGCAGGCTCCACGCTGTCAGCATGGAACCTGACTCTGGCCTCAAACCCACGAACCGTGAGAACCGTAGAGGGGAGAAGAAAAGCGGGAAGGTGTCAGTGACCCAGACAGGGCACCGACACCCCGAGTCCCAGGCACAGGTGGGCCAAAACTCATCCAACCATACTTAAAATGGGTTCATTTTACCGTATGTATATTCCACTTCTGAAAGTTGTTTAGAAAACAGGTAACGCAGAAAACACATAAAGATGCATTTCTTCGTAAGTAGTAAATTAAATGACCTCCAGGTTACTCACAACTTCTATGCTGGGTAGCAAACACCATTTCCATCCCCTGTCTGTTTTAACATCATGCCCTTAGCTGAAAACTCCCAGGTCTCCCCCCAAAACCTGAAGCTGTAATCTGTTGCCCAAATGTATTTAATAATTTTGGAACTCAGTGACCGCATCTCTTTTCCCCTGGAGATGCACATTATTTACTTCATCTCAAGCACAGCAGGGGCAAAAGAAAACAAGACCATCTTTTCTGACGTCTCTCGCAGCCAGGAGACGGGGGAAGGAAAATCAATATGTGTGACCATCATTCTTCTCCATCCAGAGTCCAGGGGCTGGGCTGGGTCATCATTCATCTGGGCTGTGAAAACTGGATTATAAGTATTGGAGAAGCAGAATGTGAATTCTGAGAGCAAACTACATCTCGAACTTCATGGCTGAACAGCCTGCTGAGGGGTTTTTTAACTGCATAAGCCAGTTTCAAGAGGATGCCGGGCCCGTGGTTTCTCAATTGCCATTCTCATTTGTAAAAACTCCGTTATTAGAATTAGAGTCTGGGGCACCTGGCTGGCTCTGTTGGTAGAGCATGTGACTCTTGATCTCAGGGTTGTGAGTTTGATCCCCTACATTGAGTATATAGATTACTTAAAAAAAATAAACTTGACGGGGGCCCCTGGGTGGCTCAGTTGGTTGAGCGTCCAACTTCGGCTCAGGTCATGATCTCACGGTTTCTGGGTTCAAGCTCCATGTCGGGCTCTGTGCTGACAGCTCAGAGCCTGGAGCCTGCTTTTGGTTCTGTGTCTCCCTCTCTCTCTGCCCTTCCCCTGCTTGCTCTCTCTCTCCCTCTCTCTCTCAAAAATAAATAAAGATTAAAAATTTTTTAAAATTAAAAATTAAAAAAAAACACTTTGGGGTGACTGGATAGCTCCGTCCCTTAAGCGTCCAACTTTGGCTCAGGTCATGATCTCACAGTTTGTGACTTCAAGCCCTGCATCAGGCTCTGAACTAACAGTGTGGAACCTGCTTGGGTTTCTCTCTCCCTCTCTCTCTGCTCCTATCCTGTGCTTACTCTCTCTCTCTCTCTCTCAAAATAGAAAAATAAATAAATAAAATAAAATAAAACAAAACAAACTTAAAAAAATTTTTTTTTAATTACAGTATATGTCATCTTTCCCGCACGTAAGTATCTTCAGGAAGAACAATGAAGAAAGAGTTGAAATTTCATGTGGAAAAACCTACTTTCCAGTGCAGCTTTCCTACCAGTTAAATGCAAAAAACCTAACGGATGTGTTATATTTCTGTTGTTTTGTTTGTTTTAGGTCAAGGATCAGCAGCAAACTTTTTCTGTACCTGGACAAGGAGTTACTATTTCAGGCTTTCTGGGCCGAAAAGGCAGAATCCGAATATGATGTAGGTTGTGATACATCTATTTAAAATGGAAATGGGGTGCCTGGGTGGCTCAGTCGGTTAACTGCCCCACACTTGATCTCGGCTCAGGTCATGATCTCACATCACAGGGCATGAGCTTGAGCCCCATGTCGGGGCTCTGCGCTGACAGTGAGGTAGGTGCCTGCTGGGATTCTCTCTCTGCCTCTCCCCCACTCTCTCTCAAAATAGGTAAACGTTTTTGAAAAATAAAATGGAAAAACCAGGAGCACCTGGCTGGCTCTGTTGGTAGAGCATGCCAGGGACGTGCGTTCAAGCCCCATGTTTGGAATGGAGCCTATTTAAAAAAAAAAAACAAAATCACAAACAGATAGATAGATAGATAGATAGATAGATGATGGATAGATAGATGATGAATGGATAGATAGATAGATGATGGATAGATAGATAGATAATGGATAGATAGATAGATGATGGGTAGATGGATAGATAATGGATAGATAGATAATGGATAGATAGATAGATAGATAGATGAAAGATAAAGGATAGATAGATAGATGATGGATAGATAGATGATGGATAGATAGATAGATAATGGATAGATAGATGATGGGTAGATAGATAGATAGATGATAGATAGATAGATGATGGATAGATGATGGATAGATAGATAGATGATAGGGGAAACCACTTTCAGCACGTGGGTTTTATAAACGCAGTGGCAGCCCCCAGGTCAACCTCAGGCCTGCGCTGACCCTGAGCTTGGGGTCCTGAGTGACTTAAGGGTGCTCACAGATAATCAGAGTCAACTGGACTAATCCAGTTCCTCGAGATGTTCACCATGTGCCTGCTGTACTAGTCTCCCGTCGCTGTAACAGCCTCGCACACCGGGACATTCTGTGGTTAAAATCAACACGTGGGCAAGGCTGCTTTCTTCCAGAGGCTCCGAGGGAGAATCCGCCGTCTGGCCTTTCCGGGCTGGTTCAGGTGGACCGCAGTCCCTGCGGGCAGCCCTTTCTCCATCTCCAAAAACCAAAACCGCCTTCACATCTCTTTGTGACCCTCCTCTGTTCCCTCTTTCAGTTCTGGGTTCTTTATAGGTCTTTACAGGTTCGTACATTAGGCCCACCCAGATAATCAGCCAATTATCCACTTTAATTCTCTTTTTTTCACATTACCTAACACACTCACAGTTTCCAGGGATTTGGTGGGGGAGGGGGGACCCTCAGGTGGCCTCCCCTAGCTTGTCGTTATTGGCTTTTCTGATGGAAACAAATGTTCTAGTCTGGTAGCTCCTGCATTAGAGAACAAAACACTACAAAGGCGAAGCCCTACAGACGTGAAGGACGTGTTCCTCCCAACTCACGTGGGCACATAACCTACTGACAAAGTGCGTTTATTGTTGTAGGTTGAGCCAGGGGACTGTTGCGTTGATGAAGGGGGATACGCAAAACCACCTTCTTCTCCCTAACTACCCACTCCCCCAAACAGACACCCACGCACCCTCCTCCTTCTGTCACTAGCTATTTATTATTATTTTGAAATTTTATTTTGGCGACGAGCACAAGCGGGAGAGGGGCAGCGAGAGGGGGACAGAGGATCTGAAGCCGGCTCTGTGCTGACAGGCTGACATCCGTGGGCCGGATGTGGGCTCAAACTCCTGAACTTCGAAACCATGACCCGAGCCAAAGTCGGATGCTCAACCAGCTGAGCCACCCAGGCGCCCTCTTGAAATAATACATAACTTAAGGCGCCTTTAAAACACACACACACACACACACACTCCCCATATGTGAATTACAGTGATACACACAGGACCCATTTTCTGCTTTCCTCTCCCGAGGCCTGGAGAACTGACCGCTTACATGGGGTGTTAGAAACGGCTACTGTGGCCGTGTTGCAGCCCAGAGACCGAGAGCCAGGAGCAAAGCCCTTGCTGCTGTAAAGAAAGCATGCTGGCAGGAAACCAACAAAAATGAAATTCCAAAAGGTTGTAATTGGGATCAGGGTGAGGTTTTAGCTCACTCTTGTACTGCTGTGATAAGGCATATCCGCGCTTAATCAGGCCGATCAGCACTGGTGTTAGGAATTCCTGCAAAAATGTCTCTGCCCAGCGGGAGAGACGCAGCAGCTGGTTAGAACCCGGCTTTTCCCGGTTGAAAGCAAGTCCGTAACTGCCCTCTGGGGTTGTAACGCTATTTTTATGTTCATATAGCATGAAATCCACCGCCTTCTCATTCTGGGGTAAGTCATAGCTCTTCGTGACAAGTGGAACCTGTGGTTATTCACGACCCAGGCAACTGAAGGCGGCCCTCCCACCGCAGCGAGAGGACGCTGCCTTCCAGGCAGGCAGGGGAGTCTGCACCGGAGGAGGGGCGTCCGCGCTGGAGGAGGGGCGTCCGTGCTGGAGGAGGGGCGTCCGTGCTGGAGGAGGGGCGTCCGTGCTGGAGGAGGGGCATCCGCGCTGGAGGAGGGGCGTCCATGCTGGAGGAGGGGCGTCCGCGCTGGAGGAGGGGTGTCGGCGCTGGAGGAGGGGCGTCCACACTGGAGGAGGGGCGTCGGCGCTGGAGGAGGGGCTTCGGCAGTGGAGGAGGGGTGTCGGTAGGGTAGGAGGGGCATCCGCGCTGGAGGAGGGGCATCCACGCTGGAGGAGGGGCATCTGCACTGGAGGAGGGGAGTGTCACACCTTAATAACCCCGGCCAGCTAGGCAAGCAAGACCACAGTGCCGGCGTCCGTGCACGTGCCAGCTTCACGTCCAGTGTCCTCAAAGCTGTGGTCCTAGGAGACAGGACACTGACCCCAGTGAGTGATGTCAGAGCTCCCCTTTTCCAGGGGCAAAAAGCAATGAGTGGATTCTAGAATTCCATTTGCACATTAAAAAATAGTCAAGTCAGGAACCTGGGGCACAAACCCACACGCACACGATGGGGAGAATGGAGGTTTCCAGCCCACCTCCTGCGGCTGGAAGAGTGTGCAGGCAGCCTATAGGCTCTTTCTCTCCATTTCGCACGTCCAGTCCCCAAGCCAAAACGTTTGGAAAGTCTCCACCGAGCTGTTGACCTCAAAACATCTTGTAAAAATACCTGGCAGTGTTGTGACTGTGTTACTGAGACCTTGTCGGTCCCAAAGGTGTTGGATTGAATGAGGCAGAGAAATGTCTCTAAAGGAAATGACCCTTTTGTGGTGAGGTGGCATTTCTAGCTGTAGCTCATCTTTTCCAGTATTTTCTCTGGTCCTGAGAGGGAAGCAGTGCTCCACACCAGCCAGGCAGCTGTAGGAAGGTGGGGAGCACGAATCTGGCCGGGGGCAGGGTGGTGGTTGTGGGCAGCACGGGGGACTTGGGTAAGCCTAGATTATGACTGCACATACCTGGGATCCTCAGGACCCAACCCACTTCCCTTCTATAAAACAGCGGTTCCTGAGTTGGAGTGAGGATAGGAGACCAGATATGAAAATTTAAAGGCAGTATTTTGTCTCCTAACACTGTGGCTTTTCATGCATGCACTTGGATTCTTACCAGCAAAGCAGAGTGAGCACACACAGGTGACTTCTCACACCTCGATGGCGAGAAGCGGACCGCGCGCCTTTTATTATTTTCACAGAACTCAGTCAACAGTGTTGACTCTCTCCGGCTTAATTTTAAAGCCGCCGCTATGCTTTAAGCGTCCTTATTTGGAAATTAAAGAGCAAATGTTTCCCTATTTTTAAGGCGCGTTTCTAGGAAAAATCCACAAAGGCCATTTACACCAGAACTGCCTTGTGCTGTTTGGCTGTGCCAGAGAGGTATTCAGCAGAAAGTGAATCAGGCTTGAACCCCATCCATCCATCCATCCATCCATTGTGGTACCTATTGTGAGCCTGGCTCCAGGCTTGTCCCCGGGGATATAGTGGTGAATGTGACAGTTAGAAGGATCCTGAGCCCTTTAATGCAGAAATTCGGAGAATGAAACAAGGGAACAAATAATTCAGCAGTTTTCTGATTGTGATAAAGGCGGGGAGGTCATTAATACACTGGTCTGTTGGATGGAGAGACTAGGAAGGGTTCAGCCCATGCTACTGTGGCAAAGAGGGACAGCTTCTCGGGGGGGGGGGGCACGAGGAATGCTGTACCTAAAAAGGAAGGCAGGAAAGAGCCAAACTGTGTTGCAGAGTCTCAGGCAGAGAAGCAGCCAGATCAAAGGTCCTGAGGCAGGAGTAGGACGGATTGTCTCGGAAACAGAAGACAGCTTGAGTGGATATAGCACAGTGATTATTTACCGCTTTGCAAAGTATCACAAAAAATGACCAGTAAAGCAATCTCTGAGACAGCTTAATTCCCAAACAGCCAAAGCGTATGTTCCAACTATGGGGATGCAGGCGGTTTGCTCGCAAGCTTTCCCTGACTTACCGTGGGGGTATAGGAATGTTCTCCTAAGCTCCCTGGTGGCTTAAAATATTTCGCTGAGGCAGCTTAGACCCTGTCTCGAATCGTTTTTTTCTGCCGACAACGACCCATATGCAAGCCATTCGCTCTGTAATAGTCATAACAGAACTGGGATTATTTTACGAGAGGTGTGAGCCACTGACAATTTTATACAAAATTCCTCTTCTATTAGCATCTGGGGTAATCAGATGACAAAGGAGCCCAGCGTTGCCCTGGACGGTCTATACGTTAAGAAGTTATTAACGACCTCATTCCCTTCCCAGCGGTTGTCTTTCTCACCTTTGCTGCTGTTCAGGATCATTTTCTTGCAAACGCTGTTTTCAGTTCTTCTACTCAAATACCTTCATTTTTTTTTCTTTTAAACAAAGCTGCTAACAAATTCAGCTTTTAAGCCGTGCTAAGCCTGGTTTGTCTGGGAAATTGAGCTACATAGTTTGTGTTCTGCAAGAAAACAAGCTCTATCAGAAAAGGCAGGCGTGGAAACTAAGTTGAAGATATACCTAGTAATAGGATTTATTTTACAGTGGAGACAATGCGGAACGAAAGACTGACATGCTTCTCTACAACAGAAATTAAATCCGGCCCTGATAGAGCCATGGTTTCAAAACGACCTTTGATGAATGGAAGGATCTGAATGCTCGCTGCATATACTTGATAATAACAAACAGTTGTTAATTACCCGAGGGAGTGACAATAATATTTTGATTAGTTAAAAATAGTTCTTTTGGAGATGCGCACTAAATATTTGTGGATGATACGGACAACAGCAAATAAACCAGAAGGGGTTTTCAAAGCTTGCAAAACATCTTCTGGTCACATTTTCCTTTCAAGCGTCTTCCTTCAGATTAGAAGGATGACCTGACTATTCTGATATTGGAGCTCCCGAAATATGCCAGTATTATGAGCACAGAGAGATTTTGCATCGTCGTGAAAACTTTGACCGTCCCTTCCTCGGGAGCGAGGCCAGTATTTAGTTCAGAGCCTTGTGTTTGCACGAGCCACGGAGATCACCTCACAGCTGGTTCAAAATCCCGGGTGCAAAAAGCCTTTGGAATGAGCTTTTTTTTGGGCCCTACTAAGACTTTCTTAAAGAAACATCTTCTGCCAGGACTAACAGACGAAACAGAAAGGTGCTGTGTGACATAAAACGTTAAAGACCACGGACCATGTGATGGAGGTGAATTATGGTGGAGTTACTCATCGTGGTCTGGTTTTTATCCGCATCCTTAGCCAAGCTCCTCCGTTTCTTTAATGGAAGTTTCTTTGAGTTATCGACAGCCCTATAAAGAGAAAGATGCTTGGGAGTGTGGATCCGCGATCAGAACGGGGCTTCGAATCGTCCTGAAGGCAGCGGATGGGGGCAGGGCTGTGGCACAGGGCATGGTCACATCACATCAAAGAGAGGCAGGGAGTGTAGGACCGTGGTGGCAACACTTGCATTTGAGTCAGTGTTGAGATGGCAGAGACCCTTAAAGTAAATAAAGTAAAATCGTCCCCAGTGGAAATAACAAGAACAAGAAAATAAAACATGTGAGAAGTAGATAACCAACTATCCTACCCTCCATGCAAATGGCACAAGGAAGTCTGTCCGCGAATTGGTTTTAAGTTAACGATACTCAGAATCAGGGATTTCATACTCCACCAAATTAAGATGTTTGATCCCTCTCATTGCCTGTCTGTCTTTTCAAGGTCTTCTTTATTTAAATAATCTCTACTCCCAACGTGGGGCTCGAACTCACAACCCTGAGATCAAGAGTCCCATGGTCTCCCGGCTGCCCCAGCCAGGCACACCTGCTTATCTTTCTCTAAATGGTCTCTGGCTCTTTTGTTTTGAGCAACATCTCCTGAAGGGCAGAGAGGGCTCGTCTCCCCCACCCATCGGGAGTGCAGGCATACAGTGCTCCCTTTAGACACACACACACACACACACACGCACGCACATTTCCCGTCCCGTGGGAGGGTGAGGAATGTGTCCAACTGGGGAGATGTCAGGATGCTGATATCCTTTGTCTCCTTTAATCTAGGGACCAGTGTTAATATGTGAAAGGCTGTTGTCTGTGGTAATCCACTTTGCGGCTTCCTGGGCTCTGTGTCCTTGGCCAGTGAACCCCAAGGTCTACACCTGTAGGATAAAGTATTAAGAAGCCACTTCTATCCCCGATATAATGAGTGTAGCAACACAGCATTAACAGCCGTGGAGATGATATATATATTATTTAATTTTTTAAAAGTTTTTATTTATTTATTTTGAGAGAGAGAGAGAGAGAGAGAGAAAGAGAGTCAGAGAGACAGGGAGAGAGAGAATCCCAAGCAAGCTCCGCACTGTCAGCGTGGAGCTGGACGCAGGGCTCAAACTCATGAACTGTGAGATCATGACCTGAGCGGAAACCAAGAGTCGAACGCCCAACCGACTGAGCCACCCAGGTGCCCCTGGAGATGATAGTTTTGATACGAATCTGACTCCTAAAAATTTTTTTTTTCGGTTAGTTTCAAGCTTTGATAATTCAATGATAAATAACAGAATTATGAGAAGGGTTGGAAAAAGAGATTAAAAGCATGCTTTCAGGCACACGCCTACGTTAAGGGGCTGCACCTTGCTGCTGGGCGGGGATTCCGTGTTCTACATTCTCCTACTTGAGACACCTAGTACTTTATGGCCATATGTCAAGTGTGGCTACCGCAAATGCACCTGTTTGTGACGGGTTCAGCTGCAAGAAAAGACTCAAAATAATCGTTGCTCAAATAAGAGAGAATTTTATTTGCCTCTCACATCACGAGTCCAATGGTGAGCGGCCTGGGGCTGTTACGGGAGCTTGTGTTTCATGAAGGCTTTGGGAGTCCGGGCTTCTTCCAGCTGCTTGCTCAGCTGTGTGTGGCCTTCTGGCCAAGGTCACCTCGTGGTGACAGGCGTCAGCTCCCGGAATCACCTGTGAGGCACGGTGTGCGAAAGGAGGAAAGAACAGCAAGGCGAGTAGGTCGATGTCACGGGCCAGCTTTGTCCTTGGAGCGCCGCATGACACTTCTACTTTATCACGTCTGTGACCTGGTCCCCCGGCTGGGGGTGGTGATAGGGGAGGCTGCGTAACGCACTCTTTATGTTGATATAGTGGATCCTTAGCTGTCAAGTTAAAATCAGAAGTTCTGTTACCGGGGGACAGCGAATGTCGGAGACAGCCGAGTCTCTCAGAGGAAGTGCGGTTCCCCGTGGAACAAGGAAGACACGTCCCAGCCCCAGGCCAGTGGATCTCATGGCCTGGCCGCACCTGGAGCAGAGGCAGGTGCATGATGGGAAACTCCCCCCATCCCAGAGACACGGAGTACCACGTGCTGGGACAGAGGGTTGACAGGACACTTGACTAGGACCAGATTGGTGGGGGCTTGAGCCTGATTCCCTCCCCTAAGCCCTCCTGGAGCCTGATTCTTTGTCTCTGAAAATAGCGAGGCTGTGCACACAGGAGGGATTTTCCTCTCTGCCTAAATGCAAGGGCTGTTGTAAAGTCCCAGGAGATAACATGTGGAAAATACATAACATGCTATCAAATGCAGAAGGATATATATAATTTTAATTTCCTGCTGTAACAATAGACCTGTCTTCATGGACCCACTGTGGGAATTTAATAAAGTGACGTGCATGGAGTGAGACCATGGGACACAGAGTCAGTGTTTACAATGAAATTAGGGGCGCCCGGGTGGCTCAGTCGGTTAAGCGTCCGAGTTCAGCTCAGGTCATGATCTTGAGGTTCGTGAGTTCCAGCCCCAAGTCGGGCTCTGTGCTGACAGCTCAGAGCCTGGAGCCCGCTTTGGATTCTGTGTCTCCGTCTCTGCCCCTCCCCTGCTTGCACTCTGTCTCTGTCTCTCTCTCAAAAATAAATAAACATTGAAAAAAGTTTTTAAAAAGGTATAATTGGACAGTTTCACTCTTTAAATGCCCCCTTAGGGAAATGATCGCAGGCAGGAAAATGTCTTCCTGATCAGAGAATCAATCGGATAGTCACGAGGGATCCGAGGCCAATCAGAGGGGGAAAATCAAAGGTGGTTGTCTCAGTCTCCCCTCTCGGCACCCCTGCCTTCCCTCCGCACACGCGCCCACACGACGGGCTGCCGACTCCTCTCTGCCCGATGCCTGGCAGGCTGGTGGATGTTCCTGACGAGATCATTACATGCACCTCGGGCCACACTGCTCAGGGCAGAAAGCAGACCAGAGGAGCCTCTTTGCTTCGAAGAAGCCCATCTCTAAGCAACAGTGAGTGCTGGAATCTTTATGACCGGAGGGACTTTGTTTCCTTCCTGCTATCTTATCAAAGGCTTGGCCTCTGTTCGCTAACGTGCATTTCCTTGAATGTTCAGTTTTTTAAAAATGTGACCCCACTCTCTCCATCACAAAACCCGCTCGGGAAACCACAATTTTCGCTGCAGAAAAATGAAGCGAAGAGCCGTGATATTCACAACAACAACAACGACATCACCACGTGAGTGTTCTGTGCGAAATCAGATACCGTTTGACACAGGGTTCTTAGGCGACGAAGTTCAAGAAGTAATATACCGAGAGAAATTGTGTTTCCACTTGATTTGTTTTCTGTACGACGGGTTGCCCTTTCTTTCTTGTGTTTAAACGCACGATAGTAGCACCTAGTTCCCTGTGCTGTATTGAGAGGAATACAGGAAATGATGGTAAAGCGTCATTTAGCACAGCGCCCAGCACACTGTAATTGCCGATTAATGCCGTGCGTTGTTTCAGAAGAACATCACGGGGTAATGAAGTTTCCCGCGTGCCGGTCTGCGAACCGGGGTTGTCCCGGATCAACGTTTGCATCGCGCTGATGCATCTTTTCTGGATCCGTTTCTCCCTGCTCCCGGCTGGGCTGGGTGGGATGCTTCCACTGGGAGGCTGCTGTCTCGGGCGGTCTCTGCGCTGGACCCTGGCTGAGGCAGCTTCAACACCATAGTAAGAAAAAGCAGTTACTAACGCAGAGGCTGCTAAAACCTCTCCCTGGGGGCACATAGATACGTGAAACAGGCCAGGTGAGGGCCACAGCCAGCCTCCCCGGCAAAGGTGTGAGCTCATTCATTGGGAAACAGCACCAGCATTTCCCAAACGTCCGATGTCTTAATAAAATTCAGCAAGCCGGGAACTTGTGTGACATCCCCAAACCTGTACGTGTTAGAAACAAGCAAAAGGATGTATTTATTCCGTGATCTCACCCATTGGATAACTCAGTCCGTCCTTCCCGATGAGTTGATTGTTATTCTATCGATGCATGATCTGCTTTTAAATTATTTTTCCCCGCCCTGTGATTTATATCTGTGCAGTTGAAACCTCTTTCCGTCTCAGGCACGGCTCATCGAAATCGTGGTAATGATCTCTTTCACTTAGGGAAGAGTTGCAGGGATCGGAACACTGTTTGGTTTTAAAGTGGTTAAAAATGGTTGTATTTACAACAAGCTCACAAAGTCCTCGGGGAGCGGCTCCTGCAAGTCGGTGGCACCTGCCCTCAGCACATCACTCCCAACCTTTCCCCGCTGCCTTTGTATGGTGAAGTGTGGGGAGATGTAGGTAGGAAAAAGGCTGTGAGATCTTTTCATTACCTCCATTAATGTGTCAAGGGGTTTGCATAACCTCTTCTGTCCCATGTATGTTGTCCCTGCTTCTGCCTGGTTCGGCATTGTGGGGATGAAAGAAAGTTAGACACCGCTCACTAATTATTCATTAATAAGCGTGGATTAGTCGAGGCACAGGAAAGGCTTTTCTAATGGATTCGTTGAAAGTATCAGTGAGCAATTGGAGAACTCAGCAAATGACTTTGAGCAGGCAATTCTCAGACTGAGTGGTGATTAATGACAAGTAAATTGTGTAATAAATTCCAGCACTGACATTGCGATTAGAAAAACCACTGGCCTGAGAAGTTCTCATTTCAGATTTTGGAAACAGAAAGCTGTTATTTCCCGATGCCAAGTTTTCTCGGATCAAATCCCAGATATGCTACTCACCTGCTGTGTGGCTTTAGGCATATTAGTTGCTATCTGTGTCCCTTAGTGTCCTCATCTATACAATGGGTGTGCGTTCACAGTTCCCGTACTTAGAACAGCGTGGCATAAAGTAAGCGATGTGTACGTGCCAGCTGTATTTACCATTATACACAGAATGTATCAGCAAGGATCCTCAGAGGGACCTCAGAGGGACCCTGTGTCCCACTCAAAAGGGTCATCAGAGAAACACAGACTCCTCAAGCAGGTGCAGACAGCATTAAGGGTGAGATTGTATGCTGGTCTATTTCTCTTGTGCCTGCTGGCCACACCGCTGTGAACAAAACAAAGCCTTGTCTTCTACGGAGCTATTGAGTTTGGACCACAGACGACAAAGCACAGGACCCGTAACCGCCCCACTCTGCCAGGAGTGCTGGGTGCGAAGGGGGTAGGGACGTAGTTGCAAATTTCTCCGGAGCGTTTATAGTGTCTTCCCCCATAAAGTGACAGTTCAGCAGGGAACTGAAGGAAGCAAGACAGATGGGCGTTTTGAGGGGAAAATTGTTTCAGATCAAGTCAGACCCTAGTCAATAGCCACACCTTTCAAGTACTACCTGCATAACGTTGGGTAAGCGGCAGTCTCTCTGAGACTCAATTTTCACCTCAATCGGCGATTAAAATATACCTCTCGTGTAAAGTTACTGCCAAGACTTAACACCTTCCATGTAAACTATCTAAATAATGTTAGCACATCACACCCATTCAATAAATGAGAATAGACACTCTTATCAATGCTCAGAGGCTCACAGTATTTGCCTTTTGCATATTATAGAATTGTACTCAATTATATAATTATTCCCCCAAAGTGCCATCTTGTATGATATTATATGTTGTGATAAATCTTTTTTTTTAAATTGTTGTTAATGTTCTTATTTACTTTTGAGACAGAGAGAGACAGAGCATGAGCAGGGGAGGGGGAGAGAGGGGGGGAGACACAGAATCTGAAACAGGCTCCAGGCTCTGAGCTGTCAGCACAGAGCCCGACGCAGGGCTCGAACTCACGGACCGTGAAATCATGACCTGAGCCAAGATCAAGAGTTGGATGCTTAACTGATTGAGCCACCCAGGCGCCCCGTGACAAATCTTTTCATTGTAATACTCATGTATTTTATTTGTTTCCAGAATTTCACATTTAGATGAAATCTGAATATAACTCACCATCGTAAATGTCCTCCTGGCCCATTCTGGAAGTCCAGATGGAAAAAAGTGAAACCATTTTTGATAACTGCTTAGTTACATCTTCTGAAGATCCCTGTCTTTCTAAACGTTTTCTTAAATCTGAAATGAATAAAAGGAACGGTATCATGTTTCCTCTGATATTGTCATACGTTTTGTCAGTGCAGAATGAGAGCATATAATCCTTCCATGAGCCCTTGTTTTATGTGTTTCTTTGTTGTTACAAATGCAAGTCCTTTCAACTTGTGCGAAAACAGCTTTGGTGTATGTATGGGTTGTGTTGCTTAAAATAGAGTATCTGTTATTCCCTTTGAAGGATTTCTGAATGTGTTAATGGCAAGCAACTCTCAAAGTAATTATGCTTTTCCTTCGATGTATCATTCAGTTCTATGCAACGACTGAAAATGATCTCAACATGAATGATTACTGTATGCTTCTCAGTATGGCAAAATGCTACAGGCTGACCACGTAAGTGCGTATTTGTGGAACACAGGCAACCAAATAAGATACATAGGAGAACATGTTGATCGGCACAAATAGTTGGTGGCCCATTGTTTCCTTATAAAGCAACTGTTGATTATGGGAAATGATTTAACTGGTTCAAAGTTATTTGGTAATTTATGAATTGACCAACCATCTGAATAGAGAGAAATGCTGATACTCAGGTTTTGAAACTGGATATATTTCTTGCACACACACACACACACACACACACACCCACACACACACACACACCCCACCCCCCCCCCCCCTCCACAGCTTCATCAAAGAAGGCATTTGGATCACGATTTGGCTCTGAAATAAGTAATTTTCCTTTTTTTCTATATGGACATTGAAAATCATTCAAGATGCTGTTAACATAGGCTATGGGAAAATAAAGGAGAACCAGGGGACATTGAAGTTAAAAGCGTATCTAATTGGAAAAAGAATGAGTAAAGAGGGAATAGCCAACGCGCAAGTCTTTGTATTGAGTATAGCCCAGAATGACTAACCATTTCTCCCCAAGTGTGGTAAAATGGCTGAAGATCCTTACCAAATGAACATACCCGAATCCTTCCCACTATAATACTGTGACCCCTCCACTACAGCAGCTGATTAGCATGGAACACTAGTTTTCTTTATGCATCAAATATTTACTGAATACCTATTAAGTGCCGGGTATTATGCATGTGCTTCTGGAATTATAAAGATAAGGTACCAATGATTCTACCCTGAAAAAAAATAAAGTGAACTTGAGAGAACAAAATCTAAGTGAGAGTAAGACATAATATTAAAAAGTCAGGGATGGTGGACTGGGCATATGGAGGCAAAAGGCGGCCAGAACGCATGTCTGGGATCTGGTCAAACTCATCTGAGATCCTAAACCAGTCACCTTTGAGGGGAGGGACTTCAGTTACTAGCTGGGAAAGGAGTGCTTAAGTCTTCATCAGGGGTACAATGGCTTATATTTTCCTTTAGTTCTGCTAAATTTTGCTTTATGTATTTTAAAGCTATGTTACTGTGTTCTTACAATTTTACAATGGGTTTCGGTTCCTGGAGGATTTGTTTTTGCCAATTTCTTGTTTACTCCCATTAATTTTTCCTATGTTAAAATCTGCACTGCTGGCACATACAAATATCAAATAGTTTTGCTTTCCTGGAGGACTCTTTCTGAGTCATTTTCTAGCTATAATATTTCTTAGTTTAAATTCTACTGGATCAGATATTAATATAGCTATAGATTTAATTATGTGGGATATCTTTTTTCATCCTGTGACATTAAACTTTTTTGTGTTCTAATTTTACATGTGTATCTCCTGTTAATGACATATAATTTTTAAAATCCCATTTGATATCTTTGGTTTAATCCTTTACATTTAATGTACTTGAATACTTACATTTTCAGTACTTTTGGGTATGCATGTTATACATCAATATAGTTTACTTATTTTTTAATGTGTATTTTTTTGTTTTTTTGAGAGAGAGAGAGAGAGAGAGAGACCACAAGCAGGGGAGGAGCAGAGAGAGGGGAAGGCACAGAATCTGAAGCAGGCTCCAGGCTCTGAACTGTCAGCACAGATCCCAATGCAGGGCTTGAACTCGTGAACCGTGAGATCATGACCTGAGCCGAAGTCTGACGCTTCAGTAACTGAGCCACCCAGGTTCCCCTAAAGTTTACTTAAATTTTTTTTTAATGTTTATTTAGTTTTGAGAGAGAGAGAGAGAGAGCATGAGTGGGGGAGATGCAGAGAGAGAGACACAGAATCTGAAGCAGGCTCCAGGCTCTGAGATGTCAGCACAGAACCTGATACGTGGCTTAAAGTCACAAACCACGAGATCATGACCTGAGTCAAAGTCAGGTGCTTAACGAACTGAGCCACCCAGGTGCCCCTAAAGTTTGCTTTTAATAAAGAGTTTGCATGTACCTATTTTGCACAGTTGTTGAGATCAAATGATAAAAAATTGTATAGAATTTCTGACATACACTGTGTAATCAGAATTTTTCAATTCTGTCCCTGAACTTCAAGATGTAGGAGACTGAAAACCTTCAATGAACCCAATTGAAGAAGAAGGTGCATGGAAAACAGGGGTAATTCTTGCATTTCATGTGTAAATGTAACCTGCTATTCTATTGGATATGAACACATAGGTCATTAGTTCTTATGATATTTACATCATATGCTGTTTAAAAACATGCTATGTAAAAATCAATGTCAAAGCCGTAAGAAGTTTCCAAATGAAGGTACCAATGGGACAATTAGTTAGACTTGCCAATTTTAGGTCATCAGAAGCAGTAGCAGGATTTTATAACATGTAACAGCACTTACCCACCCGGATAGTACATCTTAGTCATTTAAAATTAGGTTTTAAAAATTCCTGATTTAGGGATGCCTGGGTGGCTCAGTCGGTTGAGCGTCTGACTTCAGCTCAGGTCATGATCTCCCGGTTCATGAGTTCGAGCCCCAAGTCGGGTTCTGTGCTGACAGCTCGGAGCCTGGAGCCTGCTTCGCATTCTGTGTCTCCCTCTCTCTCTGCCCTTGCCCTGCTCATGCTCTTTCTCTGTTTCTCAAAAATATATAAACATTAAAAAATTAAAAAAAATTCCTGATGTAAGGGCACCTGGGTGGCTCAGTCAGTTGAGTGTCTGGCTTCTGCTCAGATCATAATCTCCAGGTTTGGGAATTCGGGCCCTGCATTGGGCTCACTGCCTTTAGCTCAGAGCTCACTTTGGGTCCTCTGTCCCCCTCTCTCTGCCCCTCCCTTGTTTGGACTCTATCTCAGAAATAAATAAACATTTAAAAAATTTTTCGCAATTTAAAAAATACGGATAAAACTCCATCTCTTGAGACTATTTTCAAAATTTAATAAAGTAATACATGTGAGTACTTTGGCATGAAATAAACATTCAACATATTTTAATCCCTCATTCTGCCTTCTCTTCACTCTGCCTAAAATTAGAGAAAGTGAGACACCAGCTACTGCTTGGCTACTGCTACACAGGTTGGAAACGCTTGAAACACTTTTAAAAACACATGGTTTGAATTTTTTAAACAATGAAAGCAATCAACCATGGAGTTTCACTTTGGGCAGATTTATAATGTTTTCTTAAATCCTTAAACTGTGTGTTTATAGCCACACACTTATGAAAAGACTGTGCTTTTTTCAATTTAATTGTTTTGAAAAATTAAGCAGTAAGTAAAGACTCCGGGGTCTCCATTGTGCCTCCAGGTTGTTGGGGGAGGGAAAGGATATGAGGAGGTGACTGACAGAGAATGCTTTTTTTTTTTTTTAATGTTTATTTATTTATTTTGAGAGAGAGAGCGAGAGTGAGGGAGGGGCAGAGAGAGGACAGAGAGATTCCCAAGCAGGCTCCATACCGTCAGCACAAAGCCTGGCGCAGAGCTCGATTCCATGAACCGCGAGATCACAACCTGAGTGAAACCAAGAGCAGGATGCTTAACCTCCTGGGCCACCCAGGTACCCCGAGAATGTTCTTTAATATGCAGGCAACTCATGCCATTCACAGCTAGATAATGAAAGAAAGGCACAGTGTGAGCACGCTCAAATCCTTCTAGTGTGTTCCTGCCTCTCCAAGCTTTTTCTATACGTGTGTGCACGTATGTGTGCGCATGAATGTATTGTGAGCACACACACATGTATGTGCACATCTATGTGCACACGCACACAGGTATTGTCACTTGAAACATAGAAAACACTCAAGTTCCACAGAAACACAAATGAAATGGGTCGTGATGGAAAGATATTTTTTACTGTGTGTTCTCAGGCAGGACTCACGCTGAGGCTGTAGTCATGGGTTTAAATGGAAAGAGAACACCTTGGTTTTGGAGACTTTGCACTCACCGCAGAGTTATCGTAGAGATCGGAGTATGTTTGAATATGGTATCGAAGAGAATGGCGGACAGGAGCAGATGGACTGTTGGACAGGGTGGTGATTTAGGCAGGTAGAGGATGAAGAACTCTTGAACTAGCCATGTGTAAATCTGGGATGAGCAGTTCTCCAACCAGCATTTCCAAGCCTGGTGGCAATATGGCGGCCTCCACAGACCCCAGGACACAAGCAAATGAAATCTGCATGTGCATTTAAGCCAAATGAATGGAGACAACCTCAATATTTGCCTAGTTCGTGTCTTTTTGGCAAATCTTGATATAAATGAACTATTTTCTTTCTCCCTTCCCTTCCCTTTTTCCTATCTTCTTTCTTTCTTTCTTTCTTTCTTTCTTTCTTTCTTTCTTTCTTCCAATCCTCCCAATCATGGGGTTTTGGGGCGTTGGTGAGGGTTTGGAGCCGATGGCCAAGAACGAATTCTTGAAGACATCTTTAGTGCAAAGAAGACATCTTCGGCGATTTTATTAGAGCATAGGGACAAGACCCATGGGCAGGAAGAGCGGCACTGGGGTTGTGCAGAGTGACTGCTTCTAGACTGTGGAGTTCTGGGGGAGGTAAAGTCAACAAGAAGTTTCTTAAAGGGATTTCCGTATGCTAAAGAAGACTCACAGATTACGGAGGCCTAGCTATTGTCAAGCTAAGGTTGTTTTCCCTCTAGCAAAGCGTTATATTTAAAATAGTAGGGAGTTCCTGATCAGGCTATTGTTGAGATATTTGTAAACTGATGGAAACTCTCAGTTTAACCATTTGTTTTCTGTCTTTTCCTTTGTTCTTGGGCAGCCAGGAAGGCCTGAGGAATGTCACACACATCCCAC
Source organism: Prionailurus viverrinus (assembly GCF_022837055.1). Lineage (NCBI taxonomy): Eukaryota > Metazoa > Chordata > Mammalia > Carnivora > Felidae > Prionailurus > Prionailurus viverrinus. The sequence goes on along the minus strand of NC_062572.1, from coordinate 4,473,558 downwards.
CTTGGGGGGCGGGGGGTTGCGGGGTGGTTGTACTAGCTTGTGCTTGGCCCATAGCTTGCCTTATGGTCTCTCATCACCACTGTGAGAACATAAACTCCGGGCATCAGAGATTCAGCACCTAAAATAATGTATTTTCACTCTTAGCTAGAGTGATTTAACTTGGTTCTTTTTGCCTTATTATGCCCTTCCTCAAATTCCATGAAAATTCACATGCATTATATGGTTCCTGTGTTCCAGAAAGACCCTAGGTTAAAACAGTGAAATCTGAGCCCATCAAAATTCAGCTTTGGGAGGAGGAGGCAGAATATGATGATGTTAATAATGCAATTTGCTTTGGAAGCTACTTGCAAAATTTCTTCTCTCTCGTCCGCAGCATGGCTCAGGTGCTATGGGAAGCAATTATTGTCAGAGACCCTGAATTTAAATTTTGAGTGAAGTGCCAAAAACCGCAAAGCAGGGAGTGCTGAATCAACTGCCCCTGAATTTCTCCATCTCTGCTCAGGACAGTTCAGGAATATTCTGAGGTACTAGAAATCACATGGGACAGAGCATTGCGGGCAGGCTGAGGGAGTTTCTAGGTATTCAAGGATTCACCTTGCTGGACATCAGTTTCTTTTTACACGACCTGAGAAGTAGCAAAGGTCCTGTTCAGTGCTGAAACAATATCTTTATGTGTTAAAGCCCAAAAGGTAAATTGTCTTAGGTAACTGAAAAATCCGGGTATAATACAGGCTTCGGGCAAAGTTAGACTCAGGGGTGGGGGTGGGGGAGGACAGTAAAAACATTATCATCACATCCGCCTTCTCTGTGGTGGCTTCACATTTATGAAGTTCCTTCAAACTGGTAACAGATGTCTGCAGGGAATTTTAAACATCATCTTTATACCTTCTGATCCAAAAGGAAAAAAAAAAATCGTACCAAGAACATACTTTTAAACTCAAAAAGTCCTGGGCGGGTGGTTACAGACCGTCATTACTGACATCTTCATGGCTTAAGGTCCCAAAGGAACACTAAGGAATAATGCTTAGAGAAACTGTAAACGTAGTGATGTAGAAATATACCATGCTCAGGGGCCAGAACACTCAGTGTTGTTGAGATGCCCATTTCCCTCCAAATTGATCTATAGATTCAATAAAATCCTGTTGCAATCCTGGCAAGCTTTTTGACAAGCCAAATGTGGGGGAAGATTTTAAGCGCCCCCCACCCCCACCCCACTCCGGGTATTTACGCCTCTGTGTAATCTCCTCCCCTTGAGTGGGGACAGAATCTGTGGCTTGATTCTAACATACAGATTATGGCGAGATGATGGATACTGCTTCTGGAATTACATATAAGATAAGACTGTCTTGGGGCGCCTGGGTGGCTCAGTCGGGTAAGCATCTGACTTCTGCTCAGGTCATGATCTCACGGTTGGTGAGTTCAAGCCCCGCATTGGGCTCTGTGCTGACAGCTCAGAGCCTGGAGCCTCCTTCGAGTTCTGTGTCTCCCTTTCTCTGCTCCTCCCTGCTCAGGCTCTGTCTCTCTCTGTCTCTCAAAAAATAAATAAATATTAAAAAAAAAAAAAAAGACTGTCTTGTTGGTAGGTTTGTTCTAATGTCTCTCTCTGGCTCTGGCTCATTTGCTGGCTTGAAATAGGAAGTTTCTGTGAATTCTACAGCTGCAAGGAAATGAAATCTGCCAACAACCTAGTGTTTTTGGAAGTGGATCCTTTCCTGGTCAGGCTTTCGGACGAGGCCCCAGCCCTGACAGCTGCCTTCATTGTGGTCCAGTGAGACCTCAAGCAGGGGATCTGGTAAATCCGTGCCCGGATTCCTGAGCCACAGAATCGGTCAAATAATAAACGTGTTGTTTCCAGCTGCATGTTTCTGGTAACAGAATATTATAACTCTGAATAAATAAATACACTGAGTCTACAATTCGTACAGAAATGCAAAGGGCCTAGAATGACCATGGAGGGGCAGAAAGATTTCTTTGGCTGGTCTAACAGTTAAATTCGAGAAACAGATTAGCAGGAGAGAAACCAATTCTGTACATACAGGAGTCCCTTAGAAACATGAGACTCCCCTGCATGAGGTAATTGGGGATTTTATACTATCCTGAGCTAGGGGGAAGGGGCTAAGCAACGGGGCTTCAAGGGGGAGGCCATTCACAGGAAGCTGGGAAGAGTTTTGTAAACAAATATTTGCAGGTGAGTCTTTCTGATATAAAAAGTTATCTCTGGCTCAGTGGGTGGGGACATGTGACTCTTGATGTCAGGGTTGTGAGTTCAAGTCCCACATCGGGTATGGAGATTACTTACAAAAAAAAAAAGTTATCTCTGCTCATAACTCTCTCTCTTTTTTAAGTTTATTTATTTATTTATTTTTAGTAAGCTCTACACCCAACATGGGGCTCAAACTCACCACCCTGAGACCAAGAATCACATGTTCGTCCTGCTGAGCCAGCCAGGCACCCCCTGGTAATAGCTCTTTTCCTGATCCAAGTTTCCTATCTAAATCCTTTTAGGCGGTTAAGGAGGATAAGGTTAAAAGTTCTTCCTGAGTCTCAGTTTGAAATAACCCACCTGCCACAGTGGCATATTTTGGGGTGACGTATCTACTCCCCTTCAACAAAAACAATAGAATAAAAAGGAGCAGAGTTGGAGAACTTCCATTATTTCATTTCACAGTATAACATAGAGCTCCTGTACTCACGACATACAGATTGGCATACAGATTGACAGGCAGATCAACGGAACTGAGTTATACCTACCTACCCCCCTGATAGTTAACAGTGGTGTTCTGACAATTCAGTGGCAAATTTTCAACAAAGACTGTCAAAAACAACACAGTAAAAACACATTAAAAAAAAAAAAAAGAACCTGGATCCTTCAGTCACTGCATTTCCAAAAATTAATTCAAAACTGAACCATAGATCACATTTAAGAGTTAAAGCTGTACCTCTTCTGGAGAGACCCAGGGGAGAAAATGTAAGTGGCTTTGAGTTGGGCCAATATTTTTCAAAATAGGACAAAAAGAACATGAACGGTTAAAAATGTTCATTTTGACAAATTAAAAATTAAAAACTTCTTATCTGCAAAAATGTTTTTAAGAAACTATAAATGCAATCAATGCATTGGGAGAAATTGTTTGAAAGATACCTATCTGATAAAAGACTTTTACCCAGAATGCAGCAAGGTCACTTACAACTCGATGTTAAGCATACAGATATCCCAATTAAAAAAGAAAATTTGCAAACGATCCTAGCAGACACCTGCAGAAAATATATATAAATGGTAAATGAGCTCAAGAAGAGATACTCAATGCCATTAGCAATTTGGCGAATGTAAATTTGATTCACGGTAGGCTATTATTCCACAGTCACCAAAGCTCCCAAGATTCAAGACCAAAATTACCAAAAGCCGGTGAGGATGCGGAACTACCCAAATCCATCTGCTTCCGGAGGGAATGCAAAATGTTATGGCCACTTTGGAAAAGTACGGCGGTTCCTTTGAACGTGACGCAAACACTTTCCATATGTCTCAGCAATTCCACTCCGAGGGATTTACGCGAAAGGAATAAAAACTTACGTTTGCACCGAGATTCCAATGTACAAAACTGTTTTGTTTAAAATAGCCCCAAACCGAAAAGAGCCCACCACCCATCTGTGGAAACAGGATAAACAAACTGTGATGTACCCATACAACAGAACACCACACCATCGCTGAAAAGAGCAAATCCCCCCGAAACAGAAATGCCTGTATGATCTCAACGCAGCGCGCCAAGGGAGAGAGATCAAATACCGAAGGCTGCGGAACGTGTGGATTCCTCTGTATGGAACTCTAATAAAATTCCACATGTAGGGATAGGAAGAAAAATCAGTGGTCGTGGAGGGCACGGACAGTGACTTCAGAGGCACAGGAGGGGACATTTGAGGCTGGTGACAACGTTCTGTGTGGTGCCTGGTACCTGGCTGATTGTATTTGTCAACACTTCTGGAACGCACACACTTACCCCTTGAGTTCTACTGAATGTGAATTGTACCTCCATAAAGCTGATGAGACATAATATGTAATATGAAATATGAAACATGAAAATTATGTATTTCATAGTAATATGAAAGAGTGCACCGTAGCCAAGGCACCATGAGAATAGAGAGGTGAATAAAACACGATCCCTCACCACCAAGAACTTTCAGTCTAGAAGAAACAGATGTGAATCAGGAGCTGTAAAATCCATGGCAAACTGCGACGAATTGTGTGATCGCCTGTTAACTGAGATTACATTTGCCCTAAGTAATAGGGATTCACTGCAGTGATTCAATAATGAAAGGTTATATTTTTCTTCTAGAAAAATCTAGTCCATGGGAGCACCTGGGTGGCTCAGTTGGTTAAGCATTTGACTCTTGGTTTCAGCTCAGGTCAGGATCTCTTGGTTCATGGGAGGGAGATGGTGCAGAGTGCTTGGGATTCTCTCTCGCTCCCTCTTTCTCTCTCTCTCTCTGCCACCCTCCCCCCTTCAAAATAAATAAATAAGCATTTTTTTAAAAAAGAAAGAAGAATCTAGTCGATGATATTAATTCAGAAATAGCCACCCACAGCAGCAAGTTAAAGGAAGAGAAAAGAACAAAACTGTTGCTCCCAACAAAACATAGGTTGCTGAGGTTAGGGAAGGAAAGCAGAATTCTGGCTGTAGAGAAGGAAGCTGAGAGAGATTCTCAAGTACCAATCAAAGTTAGTGCTATGAAGACACTGTAAAAGAGGGAGAAATCAATTTTATCTGAGAAAAAGCTCTTAGCCAGAATTTCACACTATGAATTGCAAAGTCTCTTTTTCCGTCGCTGGGATTTCAGGATTTCACTGGGGCTTCTAAGCCACGCAGAGTGGGAGCAGGTGCCAACAGGGAGAAAACTGGGGTCTTGGGTTTCCCAGAGGCACCGGTGCTGAGTACGATTGACCTTCTGGATGCAAAAGAAATGACCCGTGAGTGTCAACACATCCGGACCCCAAGAAACGGGAAGTCATTTTGAGCCGATGAACCCCAGCAATGACTAGGAGAACTTTTCTCTGTCTCTCAAAATATCGGCATCTCAAAGGAAACCTCGCTGAATTTACCTGAATTACCCTGAATTTCAAGGTAGGCAATTTGTTTTGCATGGGATTTGTCATAGGATTCTACTCGTGGGGAGTTCGGGGAGGGTATTTAAATGAGTTAGTTGTAGTTTTCATTCATTCATTCATTCATTCACTCACTCACTCACTCAAATATTATTGATTGTTGTCGGTGAGCTGGGTACCAGCTAGACAGCAAGTGCAAACAGGCTTTCCCTCCTGGTGCACACAGTCTACAGGGGGGGTAGGGGGGAGACTGGGACTAAATAATCACACTGTCAAATGTGAATTTCCCCCGCGAGGTCAGGGATTTCTTCCCCGAGCAGTTGACTGTTGGTCTCATTCGTGGCAAATGTGGAAGCTGAGAAGAAACAGAGGAGGGAGACAGGAGTCCCCGGTGAAGGGGTCGGTACGTATCACAGCCCCCCGGGCAGGAGGGACCATGACAAATACCAGGAGCTCAGGGAAGGTCCACGTGGCTGGAGCTGGAAGATGAGATGGGTGTGATGGGGGTGGGGAGGAGGGAGAAGTGGGGGCCAGAGGACTCCAGCGATTTGGAGGAAGACAGGGAAGTTCTTCTTGAACAGCGAAGAGGTGTCATCCGATTTGTGCTTAAAGCACCACTCCAGGGGCGCCTGGGTGGCGCAGTCGGTTGGGCGTCCGACTTCAGCCAGGTCACGATCTCGCGGTCCGTGAGTTCGAGCCCCGCGTCGGGCTCTGGGCTGATGGCTCAGAGCCTGGAGCCTGTTTCTGATTCTGTGTCTCCCTCTCTCTCTGCCCCTCCCCCGTTCATGCTCTGTCTCTCTCTGTCCCAAAAATAAATAAACGTTGAAAAAAAAAAAAAAAAAAAAGCACCACTCCAGCAGCGGTGGGGAGATCAGGGTGGCGTGGACAGGGCGGGGGTCCCGCCGTGCACGCAGCTGCTAAACAAAAGAGCCAAGGGCATCAGCGCAATGGCTCCAGCAGCGGGACCAGCATCTAGAGGCACAGAGACATCTCGGGACTCTGAGCCCCATCCTAAGTGCTCGGGCTGCAATGTCTCAGTTACTCCTCAGCACCACTCCAGGAGGAGAGGAATACTAACCCCTTCACTGCGCAGAGGAGGAGACTGAGGCTCAGAGGAACACAGGGCCTTGCCAGCGTTCAAGCGGCTTGCAGCGCTAGGGCTGGGACGCGAAACCGGGCGTCTGGGTTCACGCCGCGTGCTCCGAGCCACGCAGGGCGGCAGCTCAAGTGGTACCAGCAGCCTCAGGTAATGTTTCGAAAGGGTGGGTTGCACGCACACTGTCCCTGAATAGGTGATGAGCTCAGAAGACAAGTGGATATGAACCTACATGCCTGGGAGACGTAGGCAGAATTAAGGATTGTGACCATGCGTGCTTGCTGGGACCAGAGGGGTAAAACCAAGTTGTCCAGACCCCAAAACACGTGGTGGAAAGGTTTCGGGGACGGTGGAGTACACATGGCCAGGCAGACGCAGACACTGTCCCTTCGCGCCTGGGGTCTGCGGCTCTGCAGATGGGGAGTCCCAACGTTTCCAGATACCACGGTTTTCCCAAGGGCTCTCAGAGACGTGGCATCGAATGGGAAACACGTCCCAGGCTTCAGATTCAGACAATCAACTCTATTTTTGTCTTGAACATTGTACGGGTTAAGACTGAACGGGCAACAGCAGATGGGAAACATGCCCTTAGAGAAATCACTGCCTGCAGAGGTCAGTTTAAAACCTCAAGATTCGATTTCTGACCTGGGATTTGAGCTGCACTGAATTGTCGCAGGCGAGTGAATGGTCTGTGTGCCGAGAGCACAGCCCCGTGGGCCTGGTGGCCCCAGCGGCTGAGTGTTTCCAGCAATCCTCCTGACTCAAGGCCGTGGGGACCAGCTCCTGCTACCCAAGACATGGGCTGCACGTCTGAGCCCAGAGGCACGGAAGAATGAGCTTGCGTAATCGATCATAAGGCACGGCATGCAAAGCCTCCAGGCGTATTAAGGGCGTTATCAGCCCAAATTACTGGATGTTTTCTACCCTCCACTGGTCTCTGCCCTGTGAGGCATTTAAACCATGGCTTTGAATTACAGATTTAGTTAGAAAACCAATAGCGGGAGAAAAAGTTGAAGTAAGTGTACAACTTTCTTCCGAGTTAGAAGTCGTGCCCTCTTGCTGCTGAGTGGGCACCGGTCCCATTAACTAATTAGATTTACATACGCAAATGAGGCCAGCCAGTCTAATGTTGCCTCCACTCAACCTCCCGAAGTCCTAAATAGAACCCTGGATGTACTGTTTGCCAACACAATGAAAATAAAATCAAGTTTGAATTGAAAGCCCACTGATTTTTCCCCCCCCCCATGGACAGAGATAAGATAATCTAGTGTTTTTCGAGCTTCAACAGTTAGTATTCTCTGCCAGTTAAATGTCCAAGGAAGAAATGGTTCTGTATCTTAGTGAAATACTGAGTCAAGTTGAGGATCAAGATTTTTTAGTGGATAAAACCTATCAATAAATACACCCATAAGAAAAAAAAAGTGCATTTTTTAAAATTCAAAGTAAACTCCATGCTTTTTCTTTGATGTGGAATAAGGATTGTTCTTGTGTTGTTATTGTTGTTGTATTTTGGTTTTGTTTTACTTTTTTTTTTTTTTTTTTGAGTGGGTGAGCCGGGGAAGGGCAGAGAGAGAGAGAGAGGGAGAGAGAGAGTCCCAAGCAGGCTCTGCACTGTCAGCATAGAACCCAATACGGGGATCAAAGTCATGAACCGTGAGATCATGACCTGAGTGGAAACCAGACTGAGCCAGCCAGGTGCCCCAGTCTTGTTTTGCATTTTAAACAAACCAAATCCTTAGGTTTTATATTCCACAGGGGCAGGTACCGAAAACCGTCCGAAAAACCAATGTCAAATACAAGTGACCTTCCAGGGTGCTGAGAATGCGGTGGGTTTTCAAACACACCTGCTGTGGTTGCATGCAGCCCCCTAACATGTGTCGTAGGGTCTGAGAATCACGGGTGCCCAAATGTCATGGCATTCTGTATGATCTATACAGGAAGATTGTGGATATGGAGATTTCAGAGATCTAGAAAGTCTAGAAATTAGGGACATGTGCTCTTCCTCTGCCCAGGTCTTGGGTGAGCCTCACGCCATCTGGGTTTCCTTTCCTTCTGTTGGCTCAGATCCGTGTCTCCCAGCACTGAAGGGTGGGGCTCTGCTACAGTACAAGCTGGTGTCCGTTTCCAAACGGTTAGCACGTGTAGTCTGTCTGGTACGATTGCATTCTGCCTTTTCAATTCACCTCCTAACCTTCTACTTGGAAGTAATACCTGTCACTTCGATTCCACCCCCTTTCTTCACGATTCAGTGCGAAACATTATTTATTTGCAGAAAAACTCTGGCAACCTTCTTCTGACAACCCAGCTTCTAAGCCAAAGAGCTTCCTGCCTTAATGAAAGATAAACATCGCCTATGGTTCCTCAACTTTGTGATAATCCTGAAATGACTACTCTCCAAACCCGAGATCAGTAGTGAGCATCTAAACCAGAGGCTCTCGACTGGGGCCAAGTCAGTCCTCTTGGGAAAACTCGGCAGCGTGAAGACATTTTGGTTCTGACCGTGCAGGTGCTGGAGACGAGGCGTTGCTACTGGCAACCAGCGCACAGAGCCCAGGGATGCTGGTGAGTGTCTCTCAGTTCCCAGGACAGCCCACACCAGAGAACGTTCTGGCTCTGCGTCCGCCCTGCTCAGGTTGGAAAACGCTGCTTTAAACCAAATGGTCTGAAACTTAGAAAGAGTTCTCACTTGAGGGAGAAGTGATTATGTCAGAATTGAGAAGCCACGCTCTTTCAGCGAGGTGCAGACTATTTTTATAACATGTTCATGTCAGTGATCATCACTGCACCAAGCCCTGCACTGATTCCCTGGAGACATAGATCGATTCCTGTTCATCACTGGAGAGAAAGCTGGAGCGCTTCTCTGTAGATGGTTCAAATTCCCAGCAACTTCTTGGCAACGGGGAGTAGTGGTGAGTGACCAGGCCTGCATCGACTCAGAATACAAAGCTCCAAATGACAGTGTAGAAGGCGTCCAGATTGGATGTTCAAGATTAGTCTGGGTAACAGAAAAGGTTCGATAATTGATGGCTTTCACTAATAGCTCTAGATTGCAAATCAATGTTCTCTGTTCTTTTCTTCCACAAATTAATAGATTAAGGAGGGGGAAAGAATCTATACACGGCCCTTGACAAATTTTGCAATTTTTCAAATATTACACTCCTGCCCAAATGTCAGGGTTTTTTTTCCAACCATGAGATAATCTTGGGCAAAAAGGTCAGTTCACAGAAGTGATAGGCAACTATTCAACCTATATATATTTCCTGTGAACTTTCTAACTAGATTAGAAACATGAAAGAAAAATTGTGACTCTTTTCTTTATCATAATTTAATGTGACATTCACAAATATTTTGACCATATTTTCAAACAGGTGTACCATAGGAGAACAGCCCCACCATGGTGAGTATCCATGAACGATTCCACAGAGGCTCCACAAACAAAAGCTTGACCACACCTCATCTGAGCTCAGAAGGACTCCTTGTAATTCTCCCACAGCACGACAGTGTTAGAGGCCTGCAGGGGCTGAGACCCTGCTCCCCCCCCCCACCCCAGGCTGTCATGAGACCTGGCCTCCTGGGTTCTGAGGAGGTAGGAGGCTTTTTGCTTCATATATCCCTAAGCATGGAACAGGGACCATAAACGCACTGAGCTGCAGTCTAGGAGTAACTTAGGCCCAAGGAGGCGGTCACCTTTTGGTCCCTTTTGGTGTCATCCTTTCTGGTGCGGGACAAGGAACATCAGGAGCTAGCACTGTTCTCTATCCACATAGGTCACAAACTGAATCTACAAGAGGTTTATTGTGTCTCTCTGCGTGGAATCCATCTGGCCTTCACCTTGGCCTTGTCTGAGCCTCTCATGCCTACCATGAGGAAGAGCCCAGATAGGATATCGGGGTGTGGGAACCAAGTAGAGAAAGCAGATAGGATGCTGACTTGAGATAGCTCATACATTTGGTAACTCAAATGCTAGAAGGTTCCGGGTAAGGCAATGCAAGGAAGGAAATGAGATTATTGTGCATATATAGGGAACAGTGGAAAGTGTGCAGAACCAAAGACATCAGGTCCTTCTACAAGGGGGCTGGGTGAAGCTCCAGGCAATGGTTGCCATGGAGAGATGTGAGCTTCAATTGGCTGTTTCTTCCCAGAAATTCCATCAGCACATAACATGCACTTGACTCCATGCTGGTCACCATTTATACAGGAGATTCCTTCTGATTTCATTGCAGAACCTCAGTCAGTTCCTACTTACGCTACTTCCAGCCTTGGTTATATTAGGCAATTTTTTTTTTCTATAAAAGAGGAAACAATACCAACTCTGATTAGTTTAGGTGATGTCAAATTAAAAAAAAACTGAAATAACAGAAATCCGACTCCAAACTACCTTAGAAAGAACAAGGAAATTGCTCTTTTCATGCAATAGTATGGCCTGTGTACAATAGGCAGTCAGCTACATAGCAGGTTGATTCAGGGGCTCAGTGGTGCTGTGGTGTCATAAGGATATATTCTCTGTGTCAGAAGTGATCTTCACACACTGTACCCAAAGAGGCAATGACCGAGATTCACCAGGACACGTAGCTTGAGCGGCAAGGGCAGGTTAGGGAAGAGCAAAATCCCCTAAAGACTCTAAACCACAATCTAAACCTGAATAGGAAGGAACACCTCCCAGCTCATTCTGTGATGCCCAGGGTTACGCTGATACCAGAACCTGTAAAGACCTCACCTGGAAAAGAAATCTATAGACCAGTATCTCTTATCAATATAGATGCAAAAACCCTCACCAGAAGAATAAAGAAATAAAGGCAATGTATGGAAACCATGGTCACATGGGATTTATCTCAGCAATAGAAAGCTGTTTTGGGGCATTTATCTGGCTTAGTCAGTAGAGCATGTGACCCCTGATCTCCAAGACATGAGTTTGAGCCCCACTTTGGGTGAAGAGATTATTTAAAGATAAAATCTCTAAAAGAAAGGACAGGAAAGGAAAGAAAGAAAGAAAGAAAGAAAGAAAGAAAGAAAGAAAGAAAGAAAGAAAGAAAAGGATGTTTTAACATCTGGGAACCAACTGATGTGGGACACTGTATGAAAAGAATAAAGGTCAATGACCACACAATCATCTCAATGGAGTCAGAAAATATTTTGTGAACTTCGAAACTCTATCATACTAAGAAGCTTGACAAAATAAGAACATGAGTTTCTTTGACCTAAAAATATCATCTACAAACATCCCACAGTTCATAACAAACTTAATGGTAAAAAACTGAATGTTTCCACCTAATGTTGGGAAACACAGATGTCTGCTTTTACAACTTCCTTTCAACATTGTACTGGAGGTTTCAGCCAAGGCAATTAGGCAAGAAAATGAAATGTAATGCATCCAGGTTGAAAAGAAAGTAGTGAAACTATGCTGTTTCCAAATGGCATGATCTTGTATTTAGAAAAGGCTAAGAAATTCATTCTAAAAAGTCTTAAACTAATAAAATAATTCAGTAATGCAGCAAGCTTGCAAGAGATAAGATGAATGTAGAAAAATCAATTGTATTTCTGTATGCAAGGAATGAGTAATACAAAAACTAAATTAAGCGAACAATTCAACTTGCAATAGCACCAAAAAGAACAAATACTAAAGAAAAATGTAACCAAAGAAACACAAAACTTGTAGTTTAAAAACTATAAGACGGTGTTGAAGGAAATTAATTTTCTACCTAAGGCAATTTGTCAAGGGAATAAAACAAAAGACATCAGAATGGGAAAGAGAAAAGTAAAACTGTTTCTGCATGCAGATGTTATCATCTTGCACACAGAAAATCCTGTGGAATCTACCTAAAAAGTAAACTAATTCAGTAAGGTTTCAGAATAAAAGATTAATACACAAAAACCAACTGTATTTCTTAGGGAGCCTGGCTGACTCAGTTGGAAGAGCATGTAACTCTTGATTTTGAGGTTGTGAGTTCGAGTCCCACATTGGGTGTAGAGATTACTAGAAAGTAAATAAACTTTAAAAATCCAGTTGTATTTTTAGACAGTGGCGATGAGAAAACTGTGAGTGAAATCAAGAAAATATATTTATAACAGCAGCAAAAAAAATTTGGAATATTGTTTTAAAAGAGATGCAAATTATACTCGGAAGTCAAAAAAACATTGTTGAAAGAAATTTAAAAAGACCTAAGTGGAAAGAGATTTCATACTCCTGGATTGAAGGACTTAATAATGTTAAGATGATGTGGCTCCCAAATTGATCTAAAGATTACACACAATCCCTGTCAGAAGCCCTGCTGACTTTTGTGGGAGTTGAGGGGTTGACTGGGAGATTGACATGAAAATGAAAGGACCCAGAATAGCCAAACCATCTTGGAAAAAGGAAAACAAAGTTGAGAGACTCACACTTCTCAGTCTCCATGCTGAATACAAAACAACACTACCAAAGCAGGTGAAACGTCAGCGTGGGGACAGACGTGAGATCAACGGGCTGGAAGACAAGCCTGAACAAAAATGCCATGTGCTGGTAAGGAGGTGGTAATGGGGTTGGGTGGTCATGGGAAATGGCTGCTAATGGATATGGGTTAATGAAAATATTTGAAAACTGATTTCAGTGATGGTTGTGTCACCGTGAATGTGCTAAAAATTGTTGAATGGTCACATCTTGAAGGGGTGGCTCAGTGTACAATATCTCAATAAAAAATAAGCTAAGGAAAAGTACCATTGCATCTGGCCACACTATTGCAATGTTTAAAAAATTATCAAATAATGATTCAGAAGGCACTTTATTAAACTTGAACTATGTATTCTATGCACGCCAATGCTTTCCTTGTGTTTTTATCATAAAGAAGAATTTAGTAGAGATGACACAAGGATTTCCTGGCTGCTTTTTGTGTTCACCATGATCCAGACCTCCTTCGCTATCAGTGGGGAAACACTTAGTTTTCCACAAAAAAACTGATATGCCAAGAGACTTTTTCAAATAGGTAATGAGGAGGTGGTGTATTTATTCTGTCTCCACAGATACAATTCATTGGGTAAAACTCAGAGCAAAACTCATTTTAATGAAATGCTTTGCAAACCGGAACAGGGCGGGGGGCTGGGAGGGGTGGGGAAGATCAGCATCGCTGTTCAACAATGTTGAACTGACTAAACCATGATTACTTTTCTGAAAATAAAAATCGTTACATGAATACAAAAAGTAATCGTAATTAGGATTGAGAAGAGCTAGAAGAACTGAATTAAAAATGTTCATCTTTTATTGATCACATACATTTTTCATAAGGAGACTATTTTTACTAGCTCAGGCTAATAAAAAAAAACAACATTATTTTACAAAATTGTGGGAACACGGGGCGCCTGGGTGGCTCAGTCGGTTGAGCGTCCGACTTCAGCTCAGGTCACGATCTCGCGGTCCGCGAGTTCGAGCCCCGCGTCGGGCTCTGGGCTGATGGCTCAGAGCCTGGAGCCTGCTTCCAATTCTGTGTCTCCCTCTCTCTCTGCCCCTCCCCTGTTCATGCTGTGTCTCTCTCTGTCTCAAAAATAAATAAATGTTAGGGGCGCCTGGGTGGCGCAGTCGGTTAAGCGTCCGACTTCAGCCAGGTCACGATCTCGCGGTCCGTGAGTTCGAGCCCCGCGTCGGGCTCTGGGCTGATGGCTCAGAGCCTGGAGCCTGTTTCCCATTCTGTGTCTCCCTCTCTCTCTGCCCCTCCCCCGTTCATGCTCTGTCTCTCTCTGTCCCAAAAATAAATAAATGTTGAAAAAAAAATTAAAAAAATAAATAAATAAATGTTAAAAAAAAATTCAAAATTGCGGGAACAATTGGTCCATGACAGCAGAAAGCTGTTTTCCAAAACTCTCATTTTGCAGGGGCTGGGAGAAACCAAGTTCACATGAGTATTTCCTCAGTTTCTAAACCGGAGACTGTCTGGGGCACCTGGGTGGCTCAGTTAGTTAAGCATCTGACTTTGGCTCAGGTGGTTCACAAGTCTGAGGCCCGCATCGGACTCTGTGCCGACAGCTCAGAGCCTGGAGCCTGCTTCGGATGCTGTGTCTCCCTCTCTTCTCTGCCCCTCCCCCGCTCACACTCTGTCTCTGTCTCTCTCTCAAAAATAAATAAAAAGATTAAAAAAAATTTTAAATCAGACTCTGTCTGTGAGACAGTAGCCACAGTCAGTGGTTCACATGCAGTCATGGAGTGTCACCAGCTCTCACCTAATCCTCTCTGATTTCCCCCAGGGCGCCCTGGGTCGGAGGAGAACACAGGTCTGCAGCACTGGGCTCTGACCACAGGGCTTGGGAGGGGAATGTGTCCCCCAACATGTAAGCTCCTACCTTCTGAGCTAAATCACATGAAGAAAAGCTTCTCTTACTTGGATGCCCAAAGCTCAGAAGAGCAAGACTAAGTACTTAGCAGACTTAGCTACTTTAATGATCCTTGATCCCTGCCTGCGGATGGCTTCACAGTCTTTCACAGAGAAACCCAGCAGTTCCTATCCGCTTGGCAGATGCTTCAAGGGAGCCACAGATAAGAAAGTTGGAGCCAAGTTTCCACCTATGCTTCCCAGAGTGTGAAATTTATTTTCTGTCCAGGATCTACCACTGCCTATGTAGGTAGGAAATGGAGTTTTCTTGTAGCCATGGAGAAGGATAATAAGAAAGGCATGATTTTAAGCAATTCTTTATTGAGCCTATGTAAAGAATTAAACCGAAGGCTTTCAATGAGGGGACAGGTGCTGGAAGAGTTTGTTTTCAGTGCCAAGTAACATAAATCCCCTACGGGGTGTAAGCCTATAAAGGAGTTATGTTCCCACAGGACAAGATCTGGATATGGGCAGCTTATAGATGATGCAATGGCTCATGAGGCCACTGAAAGCCCTATTCCTCTCTCTTCTGCCCCCCTAATTCAGCAGGTAATCTGGTCACGCAGCCACAAAATGGCACCCCACCCCCATGCTTTATGCATAAATTTCAAGGAGGTAAAAGGGGTTACTGTCAACAGACACTTTGCTTTTTTTTTAAAGTTTATTTATTTATTTTTAGAGAAGCAGGAGTTGGGGGGGGGAAGAAAGAGGGGGAAAGAGGGAGAGAGAGAATCCTAAGCAGGCTTTGTATGATGACAGCATGGAGCCCGACGTGGGGCTCAATCCCACAACCCTGGGATCATGACCTGAGCCGAAATCAAGAGTTGGACACTTAGCTGACTGAGTCACCCAGGTGCCCCAAGGCTTTGTTTTTTACTTGGATAGGTCTGCCTTCTCTAAAAGATTTCACTTCTGTGGCATTGGTTCAAACATGACGCTTCGTTGCAAGGAAGTCTGGAAAAGTGTTTTTGCTTCCAGTGCCCGGAGTAAAGGAAGACAGGAAAGTAGGGTGGCTGTAGGGTGGCCAACTCAAAGTATTTACCATAGGGAACTGAGTCCTTCAGTAAAATAAGAAGGGTACCCAGGACACCCTAAAGTGTGAACAAATATTTCTAGTTTGTACTTGCAGTGAATTGGCTTTCTTCTAATCTTAAAAAAATTACCATGTTTCATACTGATTAAACATGATTTTGACAGTCTACAAACATTCCATTAACAAAAAGGACCAAAATTGTTTGGGGGGACGCACTTCTACTCAAATGGGTGCCTGGGGGGAGGTACAATCTGTAGACAGAGTGCAGCATCAGTGTTAAATGTGACTTTGTTGCCCAAAGAGAAACAGCAAAAAGGAATTGTTGGCATCAGTTATTAGGTGTGTGACACTTCAGCTTCACTCAAAAATAAATGGGGAGTTAATACAGCTAATACCGGGGCAATGGTTCGCTATCCAACGTAAACCTGAGCTCTGTTACAGCCTTTAATTAAATCCGTTTTCTGTGAGAGGCCGCCATTCACCCTGACATGACTGGAAGTTTCTTTACCATTGACTCCACTTAGTTTACATGTCAGTGCAATCACATGACAACATGCACGCTTCTGTTTTGCTTCTGAAGGGCAACAATCTGCTCATTTTGTGGAAGTACTTTTGTCCTCAGGATAACAGCGGAAGGGTTGGTAATTAAGATGATGGGGTGAATTGCATGGGAGATTCTGGAAAAGCTGCCTGATGCAGTTATACTTCTAAATTTTTTTTTACTTTATTTATTTTTCAACGTTTATTTATTTTTGGGACAGAGAGAGACAGAGCATGAACGGGGGAGGGGCAGAGAGAGAGGGAGACACAGAATCGGAAACAGGCTCCAGGCTCTGAGCCATCAGCCCAGAGCCTGATGCGGGGCTCGAACTCGCGGACCGCGAGATCGTGACCTGGCTGAAGTCGGACGCTCAACCGACTGCGCCACCCAGGCGCCCCAACTTTATTTATTTTTGAGAGAGAGAGAGAGAGAGAGCTGGCAGGGGAGGGGCAGAGAGAGAGGGAGACACAGAATCCAAAGCAGGCTCCGGGCTCTGAGCCATCAGCACAGAGCCCAATGCTGGGCCCAAACCCACGAACCATGAGATTGTGACCCGAGCCGAAGTCGGCACTCAACCGACTGAGCCACCCAGGAGCCCCAGATGCCCCATGCTTCTAAAAGAAGACCTTTTACTCAAATGCACGGCGAACCAAGCTCCTGGGTTGAAGCTTAAAACAGCAGGTGTTCTGTGCTCGTGTAGCAAACCCTCTTGAAGGGTTCCTGGACTCTTCTGTCCCTGTTGCCTTAATCTTTCTTGGTCAAGGAGAGAAGGAGGTTCACACTGAAAGGAAAATGCAAGCTTGGGACATGATAAGATCATAAGAGCAGGTATTTTTAGCACCAGTGCCGAGTGACCATGTCACGCAATGTATGTCTCCATAAAGGTTTTCAGGGTGTTCTTAGTTTATCGCTGTGCCTGTTCATCTGTTCAGTGATGGTGTCTCTCCTTAGCTTTCCAATTAATCGATGTCCGGGACTATGCTCAGTTATCTATTTAAAACTGTGCGTTGATCTTGGACATCAAGCCAGGGTCTGCTCCCTGATGGAGCTGTGTTTCTGTGTGTTGTATTTACCAGGCCCCGTTCAGCACCTTGGAGAGCGGTTGAGCCTGGTCAGGGCTTCAGGCTGACACCTTCTGGCTTCTCCCTCAGAGATCAGAAGTGCTCACAAAGCAGGAGGTCACCCAGGCATTCGAACAGTATTCAAGCTATGTTGGGTGTCCATAGTATGACAAATACACACTGCACGCGGGACACTCGGAGGGACCCTTGGGTGGGCACATCCATTGCAATCACCAGGTTTAAAAATAACACTGGGCAATCATCAGTTCTGTGGGGCTTTGATGATGTTTTATGAACCCCTGGTCCTCACACACCCTCCTTCTTCCTGGTCCTCAGGTTTACTTCCTCTGTCTTCCCCGGGGGACATAGGTCTGGAGTTCAGTTCTACACCTCACTGTGTGAGGGCGTATGTTCCCAGGCTGAGAAATCCCCTGCTGTATGCCTGTTTCTTCCTGGGCGATTGGACAGTATGTTTTGCCTCTGGTTTTATTAGTCTCCAAGGTAATGAGAACTGATAATAGCCTTTCACATGCTTTAAACATTCTATGCTGTGGATTAATAATAGATGCTAATTTGTAGGCAAATTCTGTATTGGATTTGGTTCTAAATGAGCTTACATCCTAGACTCGTGATATCAATTTAAACTCTTACGGGGACAGTGAATTTCCATACCTGAGTGAGAAGCTAGGTCTAGGAGACCATGGGACAGGGGTGGACCCGATGTCCCTGTAGGAAGAACAGTGCCCACTCAGGTCCAGCTGATTGTTGCTAAATCAGCACTCAGGTCAAGGATAAGCAAATTTAATAAATATCTATATTTGTTAGATAATATATATTCGATTATAAATTATAAATACTATAGCTTAGATTATATATTATAGATCATCTGTATTAGATTATATATAATAGATAATATACATTAAATATATGTATTATAGATGATACATATTAGAGTATATAGAGATAATATAGACAATCTGTTTATAGATTATATTTTCAGATAATATATTTTAGATTATATATTACAGATAATATATATTAGATAATATAATATATATAATACTATAGATAATATTTATCTATATAAATATAGATATTTATTTGATCTAATAAATCTATGTAAACTTATAATATATAAATATAAATTTTATATAATGTATATAAATATATATAAATTTTGTGTAAATATATAAATATAAATTTTATACAAATATATATACATATAAATTTTATGTAAATATATATATACATTTTATATAAACACGTGCACATTTTATATAAGTATATAAAATTAGATTAAAAATCTAATAAAGCCGAAATACTGATGCTTATCTGTAATCTTGCTATTTAAAAAAATGTTGGCAACTAATTAAGATTAAATTTAAACACAGAGCACCTCGAAGGGGTCAGCACTATTGGGCTGTTTGTCTGAAACTTGTTGGGTTTTCATCTCCCGCCTACGTCTATTCCTTCAAATGCCATCCTTCCCATTCTTTCCTTTACAGTGTGTGGCATCATTATATTGACACGCCTTCTAGTCCTTGAAGTTGATATAACAATCCCGACACACTCTGCATTCAGCTTTTTAAAATGTTGGTATGGCTAGAGTTAACAGTTATATGGAGAAATATAATTTATGTTAGAATCTACACTTGGTGTTAGAAAATTAAGTAAGCCCAGTGTGAGAAATCAGAGTTACAATGTGTGCCATGTAAAAGAATTATGCATGTTTTCAAATCTGTTCTGTTCATTCAGCTGATAAGATTGTAAAATGCTATTTTGCAATCATGGTTACCGTCAGGTTGGGTGTGAAGGGCTTTCTGGAAAGCTGTGTCTAAAATTACTTATTTTGCATATTTAGTTTTAATATTACAAATAGCGAGATGCTTTTTAAGAGTTTGTACCTAAACGAAACTGGCTTAAAGCAGAAGAATTGGAAAACAGTCATGCTTCCCCTAGACAGGCGTTACCGGGATGCATATATGAATGGATGAATCTAATTACACACAGGCATCCCCACTGATTGCTAACGCACAGCCTTTTTTTTATTACAGTGTCTGAAATTAAGGATGGCTGAATAAACTTTACTGTCACAAACAGGCTTACAAGTCATGGTTTTAGGATTTTGGTGGATTTAGGATTTTCTTTTTTTTTTTTTTTTTCTCCAGCGGAAACTGTCATACCCTTCTGGTATATTTCCTTATTTTCTTAGAGTTCAGTCTTGAGTACAAGTAACAGGTAGGGACGTATTTCAGAGACTATAATCCTTTCTGCCATAAAATACTGTGAAATAAAGTGCTTAGACATTAAATTTTAAGCTCATTACTTTCTACTTAGACTCCAATTTCTTCTGGTGGAATAAAAAGTTTGTTTCATGAATAGGGTTAGCCATTTCCAACAGCCTTGCCAGCCTGGGACAGAGGTTCTTGGAAAACATGGGGCTCACGGTGGATCCCACACGGAAGGGAGCTGCTACTCTCTGTGCCCAGGGAAGGACGGAGCGACTCAGATCAGGATTCTGAGTCTGGGGTAGTGGGGAGGGGAGAAAGGAGGCACTGCAGTCCTGAGGGTGGCCTTTCGAAGAAGGAGGAGCCCGTGAATGTCTGCACACTGATAACAATTCCACCTGCTGTACGTGTTCTGAGTCTCTCTCCTAGTAAACAGTGGGCTTGTCGAGGCAGCTTCTGGAAATATTGAGCACCTACTCAGCACATGTGCTTCAGTGAATGGGTGAGTGGTCCAGGCAGGCACCAATCCCACATGAGGCCGCCGAGATCCTGAACACTAGAGTGAGAACTGAGCCCCAACCCAGGACTCGGACGTCTGCTCCCTGCAGTGGCCAGGACTCAGCGCGGGGTCCCCAGCTCTGGATTTCCTCGTGGCCATTTGCATACCTTTTTCAAAGAAACGTCTGTTCAGGTCCTTTGTCCATTTTTAAGTCAAGTTATGTTTTACGGTGTGCTTTGTGTTTCTGTTATGGAGTTGTAGGGGAGTCTTAGAAGAAGTGGTTTTATCAGGTAGCACTTAAATATGATACATTTGTAAATGTTGACTCTTCAAACACTCTGCAGGGACACAAATGTGGGAGACAATCCTGCGTGTATGCAGACACAGACGGGCAGACAGTTAGGAAGGTCACATTCTGGAGATGCTGTCTGTGTGGGTCTTGGAGAACGGCTAACCATCGCCAGAGTAAGGAGGATCTGGGGCCCATGGGTCCCCTCTCAGAAGGCTGGAGATGATTCATTTGCTTTTTTGTCACCTGTTCACTTGAAACCAATGAAAAGAAACGAAAAGATTCGTAGAAAGTTTTTTTGCAGAGGCAACAGAGACGTGCATAAATACAAATGCTTATCTGGAAAAGACAATCAAACACACGCATTTCAAGAGTGAAAAGATCCGTAGCCTTTTCTGATGTTTTCCCTTCTCCTCTTGATGAAGGTGAATTATTTAATGCAGTCAATAAATTTCCAGTTTTCAATTTAATGAGCCCCACATTTGGCGTGTTATAGTCTAATAGGCTTTCAAGTAAACCTCCGAGATAAAAGGTATTGTACTTCAAAGAAATGTGATTTTTTTTGTACCTAGTATATTCAACTGGCATAAATTCAGACACACCATATCAGACCTCAACGAAATCCACATACGAAGTCTCTCTGTTTGTTTTCAAAGTTCTTATAAAATGCCGTCTTCCAGGATATAATTGGCCTTTGTGAAGAAAGCAAGTGATGTTTGAGTGTGCAGATAAACACATTTATAGAAATCTACAGATTTAGGGCCCGAGTTCTTAAAGCATATATAGAAAATGTAAGAGAATAGCTAAGAGAATTAATTAAATACTAGAGAATGTACCAGAATTTTTAAAAATGGAAAATCAAGTTTATCCAGATTTGTAACCATGAAAAGTCCAGTCCTTGTCATGTGAATCACCCCTGCATGCTTTGTGGGCTCTGTTTCCAGCCTCCCCCCACCCCCCACCCCCCGCCCCCCGCCCCACCCCAGCCCTGCCTACAGCAGTCAGTAGGACCCCGTCCGGACACTGGCCCACTGGTCTCTCCTTCGTTCTGGCAAAGTGGGAGCCCCGTGGACCTGAGTTGTCAGGGCTGGTAGACGTGGTGAAGTTTCTTTGCCCTGAACGTTGCTGAAATACAACACACATCCTGTATCCTCAACACGCTGTAGATAAAGTTTGATTTGAAATCAGACACTTGAGCTTTTCTGCTGTCCCCACTTCCCTGATCACTGGCCCAGAGTCAGATTTTCAAGCCTGGTCTTTGGCAAGGAGCGAACACAAGATTCACACTTGGCCTTGGTGAGCACGGTTTAATGTCTTTGATTAAGGCGCTTCCCCATCCTGGTCCCCAGTTTTCTCTTTGACAAATACGGGTGCAACTTGCTTCTTCCCGGTCCCGCTGTGAGGAAGGACTGTGGTCCTGTCTGCACAGATTTCAAGCTCGAGGCCGGGCACATACCAATGTGTTGTTATTTTATGGAATGACAGTAACCAGCATTTGTAATGTGAGGCCCATTTGCAAGCATTTGGTTATTTCATCGATAGGTTGTCTGTCATGCCATTTTTGCAGACAAACACACACTTGAGTTTGGAACTAAACGACCTTCTCAAAGCACACAACCCGCAGTAAAGGTGGAAGAACTTATAGCCATTCTTCTGTCCCCAGGCCCATGACCTTCCCTTCACATCATGTTGTCTCTTCAAGAGACACGGGTCCTGGGTGCCCAGCCCAAGTAGTTCACACTCATATGATTATAGAAGGAAGTGGACAAAGTGGAGGTCTTACTCAAGGCTTCTTGGAAGTAAATCCTCCTTATATTCTGGAATGGGTCTGAGGTCCCCTTGTTTCTCCAGCCACTAAGCCACTGAAGAAGACCCATTTCCAGGGGCCACAAAATGGTGGGTGCAACCCACAGAGAGGCGAGGAGTATATTTTGTTTGATTCCTAAAACATTAAAAAAACCTTTTATATTATGGAAATTTGCAAACTTATCCATAAGTAGAGACAAGGATATAACATGCTCCATATACACATCATCCATTTTCAGTAATTTATCAACTGGCACCACACCAAGGCGGGGGTAGGTCACCTGCCAGGTAGTGAAGACATGTGGGTTTGGGATCCTTTTCAAGTGCCGATAAAGATAAAAGACAGAAGAAGTTGTTTGGGACCTCAGCTCCCATGCAAATGAGATGAAAATCCGGTGTTAAACCCACAGCATGCATTCTTTTGGTCATTGATAAGCTGTGGGGAAACCCACGGATTCTCAACCTGGAGGCTTCATGGGGACCAGAAATCAGAACTTCCCTTTCACTCACATCCCCCAACTCTCCCCCACATTGTGGCCGTCCTTGCCAAACCCCACAATCGATGCACGGACGCTTGAAATCCTACAGCAGAGTGTTTGCTCTGGCAAAATTCGAGCTGCAGATTATTCTCACAGAGTGGGTAACGGAGCTGTCAAAGGGGCAGGGCAAGGAAGTCAATGTTGCTGTGTATTTGTCAAACCTTTGCTAATAGGAAAACAAGTGACGTGGAGAGAATCAAGTCCAAAATTAATTTCATTTTCATGTTTTCCTAGATAATTCAGATTGGGATTTTTAAACAAATGGCTCTAAATGGGTCAGAATGAGGTCTTGAGAACATGAATTTTCACAGTTTATCTTGGGCAGATAAAGTGAAATATTAAAAATCAAAGATATCTATAGTCTTCTTTTCTAATTAATATATGTGATTATTGAGACATCCAGGCAATCTGTGTCATAAAAAGGTTCATCAAGGAGGGGCTCCTGGGTGGCTCAGTAGGTTGGGTGTCTGCCTCTTGATTTTGGCTTAGGTCATGATCTCAGAGTCGTGAGTTTGAGCCCAAGTCAAGCTCTGCACTGAGTGTGGAGCCTGCTTAACATTCTCTCTCTCTCTCTCTCTCTCTCTCTCTCTCTCTGTCTCCCTCTGCCCCTCCCCCAACTCTCTCTCAAATAAAATTAAAAAAAAATCAATCAAGGATTTGGTTTGAAATCATACAGAATTCTGTTCTCAGTTTACTGTGAAAATGTGGACACAGTACGTAGTTGTTTATACAATAGAATAGAAGTGCGTTTTGGTCATAGTGGCCACTTTGGAATAGCTTTCACCGTCTTTCTGGGGCTCTCTTCTTCTTCTCCTGCACCAGTCTCCTTTATATCAGACCCTGTGAATTTCTGTTGCATGGTTTATTCCCTCATTTTGGCAAAGCACTGAAATTATAGTAGACAATTTTTTTGAGATCTTGAATCGCTGGAAAATGTCTTTATTCTACCCTATTCTTGGTCACTGCCTATCACACTTTAATACATAAATTGATTTCTTTCAAAATTTGGAAAGCACTGCCTCACAGGCAGATAGCGGCAGAAAGCAGGATTGGATTTTTCAGGAAGATGAAAGGTATAAGAGTTTCTTCTACACAAAGAGGCGTTAGACACCTGGCAGAGAGTTTGAAGGAAATTAATGATCGTGATCGGTATAGAGAGAATCACAAACACACACACAGATAATTATCAACTCAAGAGAGAAAAATTAAACATCGGAAAGCAAAATATTCCTAGGCTACTACAAGTCTCAGTTTGAATAAGGTTCAGATAACCACGCATTTGAACAAAATGGCCAGGCAATAACCAGACCATAAACGACAGGAGAACTTGTACCCAAACCACAGCCTCTGCAGCAGCCCATCCAGAAGCCATCAGAATGTCCGAAGCAACTGGCCCGGAGAAGTCAGGACTTGGTCAGTGACTTCCAGACTCCCTAATTTTGTATCCCCATTTCCAGTTCAAGACTAACCAGGGTTTGCTCCCCGAGCTCTCACGTAAGATGTCCCGCTTCCAGTTAGTTACCCAGAGATGTCCGGTTTGAGCACCTGCAACCCCTCCCCCCCCCAGCCCTGCTTCTCTCTGCCTCTTGGCTGAACACGGGTGATGGTCACTGACTCCCTTGCTGGAGCCAGCTCTGAGTGGTGCCCCTGTGTGCTCTCCGCGTGGTGGGATCCATCTGTTCGCACCACAGAATACTGACCTGGCAGAGGCCATGGTCTACCTCTGTGGAGAGGAGGGGGCCTGGGAAGGACATGTGTATGGTGAGGGTGGAAACGGGAAAGAGATTCATGCACATCTTCCAGCGGGAAGGGATAGGTAACATCCACAGCCGAGTAAGATAGTACGATGCCAATGTAAGTATGTAACGTAGAGGCTGGGAGGCGATCCCAAAGGAATGAGACATAAATGCTTGACTGTAGTCAAAGACGAATGGGCAAGCGATGGCTGTTTTTGTGATAAGCCTTTGAGAATTATCTGACTCAGTGAGAAAATATGACCTCGATAAAACTAAGACAAAACATACATTTCAAGACAAATTGCATTTATTTCCATGAACGCACACACACACACACACACACACACACACACACACACACACGCCGGTAACACGGGACATGTTTAGTAAGGCTACAGTTCCAAAGGAAATGTGTTGCTATGTGTGTGGCTGGACACGAGGTAGAAAAGAATCTGGGTGAATGAAGAAAATGAAATAAAACAGAAGTGACGCTTTGCACAGACCAAGTCTGCGTGCCACACAGTGAGAGGCATGAAAAATCACATCTCTGCCCTGGAAGTAAAAAAAAAAAGAGAGAGAGAGAGACAGAGACAGAGACGGAGACAGGGACAGGGACAGAGAAAGGCGGAGAAGAGGAAGAAAGTCTTGGTGAAATGAAAGGAAATAAAGACATTTTAAAGCATCCTTGCGGGGAACTCTGAGGGTCCAGATGATGACCGTGGTTCTCCCAGTGGATCTGGGACTCACATAGGAATTGACAAACTTGTAGTGAGTTACACTGGTATCCAAACCTCATCTTACCACCTGCTTTCCAGGTGACCTTGGGCACTGGACTTCTGTTTCCTCCCCTGTGAAGGAAATAATAATATCTACTTCTTAGTGTGGGTGACAATTAAATGAGATAATACATGGAAATCTCCTACCACAGGGCTTGACAGATAATTAGGTCTTGGTGAATGTTTGGAATTATAATTATGCGGCGCTCTGTTTATTTGGATTTTTAATGGAATTTCCAAAATTACGTCTTACGAGAAAAACAGATGTGTTTTAATCTCCTTTCTGCCTCTCCCCAATCTGCAGCTCTCAAAAAACACATTTGCATGTTTAATTGTAAATGAGTGAGAAGAACACATTTTGGTGAGAGAGACGAAGACAAGGAAAGAAAGGGCACGCGGACCCCCAGGTCCCAGCTAAGGGCCGGAGCTGTGGGTTCTCGGGCTTGCAGGTGGAAAGATTACCAGATGGCAGCGAGTATCATCCTATCCTTAGATCTAATGGGTGCAGGCAGGCCAGTCTGAGGACCCAGAGGGGGTCCCGCAGGACCAGCCTAGAGAGGGTCCTTGGCTTTGCAAGGTTGGTAATCAGGTGTGAGCCAGCAGGAGGTGAGAGCAGACTTTATCGAAGATACAGAAAGAGCATATACAGACTGAGTCTGTGTCCAGGAGATTCAGAAAGGAAAGGAGAGAGTCTCGTCTTTATTTGGGGCCCTGGGATTTTTATTGAGGATGGTGGTTGGTGTACCTGTTCCCTTAAGCATCCAGGTTAGAAGAAAGACCCAGGTGTTATTCCTTTGAGCCAGGGGGTGGGTCCTGGCGTTGAGATACTTAGCTCAGCTGGTCTGGAAGATACATATGATAGATTCGTCTAATCGTCCTCACCCCCGGTCCTTCCTTAGACACTGTCCATTCTAGAGAAATCATTAACCCCTTGTCCCTTACCAAGAGGACCCTTTGTATTGCAAGGCTTGTGTAGAGTGGCGGGGGTGGGGGGGCAGGTCCTACAGGAATAGAAGCCAGGAAAGAAACAAAAGGAAAAAAAAAGCTTTTTCTCGCATGGGGTCCCTTCGATTTCCCTGTCTCCTAAGTTTGGGAAATCAAATGTCACAGGAGCTCCGGCAACCTTATCTTTTCTCAAAGCACTGTAATATAATAGAGACATGAGTTTGAGATCTGTTTCTCTTTCCCTTTGTCTATGAGGAAAACAACAGCCCAGTCATGGGGATAAAGGGCGTCAGACGTTGGTTCCAGTGTGAGGGAGAAACAGTGCATGGCAGGGATTTTGCAAACCAGAAGATCCTGATGAAAAGAGGCAGCCGTGCTCGGCTCTCACCGTGGAGGCAGGTCCAGGATCCGTCTTCTGAGACACAATAGAAATGCGGACTATTATGTGAACTTGCCTGATTGTAAAATGTTGCCTTAGCAATTACCACGATCCTGGTTGAACCAGACAAAACGTGTTCCACGTCTCCAGGCCAAATGTGGTCGGAGATTTGACAAGTTTCGAGCATTTTCTTAAATTCATGGGAGAAGGATGTTCTGGTGTCCTTTTGTTACAGACTGGAAAACTGAGGCCCAGAGAGGGGCCAGGCGTGCTGAAGTCATTTGTGAGCAAGACTCCGGGCTGAAACGGGGGCTCACACCCTCAGCTGTGCGTTCCAGGACGCCAGAGAGGAGAGAAGTCGGCCGTGACCGTGCGGAGGAAGGAAGCCAGACCTCAAAGTCAGAAGGTGGGAGGGTCTCTGTCAGCTTGTTCAGTATGCAACTTGAGTTTATGTCCTTAAGAGCATGCATATGCTGTGCTTTATTATGAATTTATCAGGAAGCATGAATTATTAAAATGTAAACACCTAAAATACCATTTGGGTCGCACTTTCTGATACGTCTTCGTCTCTGACATCCCAGGGATCTCAAACATGAAGGCTGTGCAGTCTATCTGGACCTTTGAGAGACCCTGGCTAGACCGAATGGGCTTCCCTTTCCCCATCAGGAAAATGGGGATCGATTGCGGCATCCCATGCGTATCGTGAAGAGTGAATGTGTCGCACTTTCTGGTTAATCCCCCCTCTTCTGTTTCACCTAAACCAGAATTCCATTTTACACATGAAAACACCAGCAATGTGTTCTTATGCACATGGAATGGATTTTCCTCTGGCAGAGTGAGCTAATGACTAATCTATCACTCTCAAATGGTTTTACATTAGTTAAGGCACCTTATCCGTAAAAGACAACTCGTAACAGAGTTCTCTTGCCTTCATATAAGTAAGTGCAATTGGTTAAAATTGGTTTAATGGCCCTCGGGCTTCCTTCATTCAAAGACCATGGCAGAAACCCACCTTATCCCATTTCAGAAGAAGTTTCAGAAAATGTCTTCTTTGCATCTTCAGATGATTTAAATCGATCTCCTTATAGCTTGCCCCACTTTTGTGTTCTTAGCCACAGACCCAAGTGTGGCTGCCAGGCGTAAGGCAACATGTTTCGAGGACCCAGGTTCAGTCACACTGCCTTTGTCAGGGCTTCCTCGTGCCTTACCTTTTTTTTTTTTTTTTTTTTAATTCATAATCCCAATGAAAAAGAGGTCTGAACACTACTTTAGGATGGGTATATGTTCCACCTGGAATATTTACATTTTGCAAGAGAGGACATGATGGATGGAAGTGTGTTCTTCTTAGAGCTGGGGAATCAGAGTTTTTCTGAGCGGATTTCAATGTGTTGCGTGTTGACAGGATGGAAGGGGAGCATCCAGTCCTGCCCCCCGGCCAGTGGTGTTCCACTACTGGCCCTCAGTTCTCGGGAACATAAGGTGTTACGTGATGATGGTCCCCCAGTGAACCAAGACTTCGTTTTGGGTGGAAGGACACCTGCTTACCCTGGGGACATCACAGATGAGTGTGAACAGAGGGGATTAGATCTCAAGATCCATGCTAAGGGAAACGTTTTAGAAGCAGAACAAAAGTTAGGGCATCATTACTTATATGAAAAACATCAAAAAGGTACCACGTATTTTCGATGTGTTTTTCAGGGCAGTTGCGAAACATGTTAGTGTCTCTGAACAGAAAGGGAGTGGAGGTAAGGAGGAAAAGGAAAAAAATAGCCTAAAATACAACAAAGGAGCTTCTTGTGAACAAATAGTGATAATAATACGTTCATGTATATGTTTGGGGATGAGACGGATGAGCTATCTGAACACTGTAGCAAAGCTTCAGGTATATTTCTCGGTATGGGGGGCACCTGTTGTATGCCGGTCTTGGCCTGTTAATAACCAGTATTGTGGCTGGATCAGCCCTGTGTTTCTTATGCAATGACCATAAGATGGTCTCAGCAATGACCATCAGGAAACCTTGGGGGGAAACACGGAAGAAAAAGCAATGAGCCTTGGGAAATGAGGAAATTACATGGCATGCCGGGGCCACATAGCAAGATTACAGGTGGAGGGAGAGACAGGCAAGGGCCTGTGGTTCTCCTTTTATTGGGGGTCAAGGATGGGGACCTAGGATTTCATGGGCTCACTCTTTGTTGGTGGATTTAAAACATAAGAGTGGAAATTTAAATTGCAGAAAGAGGGAAAAACGAGGGCCCCAGTAGTCAGTTATGGAAAGCAACCAAGAGCTCTGAAACAAAGGATGCTGGTTGGGGGTGGGGTGGGGGCGCCACCTCTGTATCTTGGCCTGTGGCTGTCCATGCGTATGTTGGGATTACACTACCACACCCCAACCCTCGTTTTGTAGCAAAGCCCTGCTCGGAAACTACCCAGCCCCATGACCCACCCCTGCCCACGCAGTAGACCATCTACAGGTAGAAAATCCAACATAGTCAACGCAGGGACGGTCCCAGGCTCAGTGGGGACAATGCGGCAGATTTCCCTCTTGCTACAACAAAGCAACATCCTTTTCATAGCATCCATCCCTGGACGAAAGGAGAACGGGTTCTAAGGGAGCTGACTGCACCTGCAGTGACTCTGTGGGTCAGAGCCAAAGTTACATTAGGCAGAGGAGCTGCAAGAAAGGCAAAGCTGCCTTCTTCCTCCTCCTCCTCCTCCTTCTCCTCCTCCCTCTTCCCTTTCTTCTTCTTTGTCTTCTCCTTTCTTCCTCCTCCTTTTCCTCCTCCTCCTCTTCCTCCTCCTCCTTCTTCCTCTCCTTTCTATTTACTTCTCCAGTATTATGGGAACAAGCGGCTCCACAGTTGGAAGAAGGAGCAAAGGAAGAAAGGGGGAGGTAAGTGATTCTCTGCTTTCTCTTTGACTTGCATTGACAGATCTGGCCGATGGCTTTCCTGGTATTGATCTTACACGTGATCCACCATGAGGTCGTGTAACCCAAAGAGCCTTTCTTGTTTCTCTCTGATCAAGAAACATCAGTCAGTAAACCTTTCCACTTACTTGTTGCCATAGACAATATTTAACCCAATTTCAAAGCTCAAAGTCCCATAGATCAAATGTAAAGTTTAAAAATAAAGTTCTAGGGGCACCTGGGTGGCGCAGTCGGTTAAGCGTCCGACTTCAGCCAGGTCACGATCTCATGGTCCGTGAGTTCGAGCCCCGCGTCGGGCTCTGGGCTGATGGCTCAGAGCCTGGAGCCTGTTTCCGATTCTGTGTCTCCCTCTCTCTCTGCCCCTCCCCCCGTTCATGCTCTGTCTCTCTCTGTCCCAAAAATAAATAAACGTTGAAAAAAAAATTAAAAAAAAAATAAAGTTCTACACAAGGTGAAACAGCCATACCAGGGGCTTCTCTTGGTTTATCATTTTCAACTTTTGTAGGCACACATTGAAAATGCCCTTTAGAAAGAATTCAGCCTCTTGTAATCAGAGGGAAACTGCCCTCTGAGGCACAGGAGAGTGGTTTATATTTTTCCAAATGCTAGAAATCAAGTGTCCATCTTACATGTAAATTTAAGTGATCAGTTGTCATTCAGATCAAAGAGAAACCAATCATAAAACCATAAATCTACATTAACTTCAGATTAATTTGAAGTCACCTTTCCCACAGGAGGTTGGTGCATACCCACAGGTTGTGGGGTATGTATCACCTCTAAAAAGGAAAAACAAGTTTTGAAATTTAAGAAAAAAATTGAAATGATGTTCTAATGGCAGGCTGGTTCTACATAGCTCACAGATGGGACTATGTCTCATTTATCTTGATGTCGTGGACACAGAGCATAGACATCGTACTTATGTTCATTGAATTAAGTAATTAATCAGATAAAGTGATAAATGGGTAGGATGCAAATGAGAAACAGATTTTACTGGGAAATCATGTGGGAGATGGAATATCTCTGGACCTGCCACTTACTTTCTGACCTTGGATGACATGAATTAATGTATCCAGGCTATAGTTTAATCCTCTAGGCAGCGAGGGACTAACCTGTGTGTCCTACTGCGCCCTGGCTTTCTGTCATATTTATTACTCCAGGCCAGAGATAAGCATGGGGATCTTTTGTGTAAGGTCGTGGACTGCAGGCTGTAAATGGACCAAATGGACAGGCCAAGACTCGCTGCTAAATGATTCACAGTAAAGCACATGGCTTTGACTCCGAGAATCAGGGGATGGGCTCCACCTCACAAACGCACATTAGCCACATGTTTATGAATACATTTTTTGAGAAGCAAAGTCGCCTGGAAACATTTTCCCATCCCATTCTGGTTCTCCCCTGGATATTCTCCTGCTTTAGTTTTCAGAGTTTTTCTTAGTTTTTAGCACATGGAGATTTCTGTATCTTCCTCATAAGATTTGCTCGGCATTTATGCAAAAATGATCTTCAATCTATTGTGTCTAGAGGGTGGTGAATGGGAGGGTATTTGGTTGTTTTACTCTCCCATGCTGCCCTTGGCAAATTACGTTTTCCAAAATGCCCACTGTGATTTCTTCTATCCCGCACACTCTTCTTCAAAGTGGGGTTGATATGTCTCCCATCGAGAGGTGCGGTCTATGTACCCGCCCCTTGAATCTGAGTGCACCATGTCATTATGGAAGAAGTCATACTATGTGATGCTCAGGGCTAGGTCATAAAAAGCTTCCTCCCAATTCTCTGGGTGTACCTGCTCTTGGAACCCAAGCACCATGTTGTGAGGGGCCCATGGCGACTCCCGTGGGGACACACAAGAGAGAGGACACCTTCTCACAGCTCTGGCTGAGCTTCCGGCAGACAGCTACCTGAGTAAGCCATGTTGAAAGTGGATCCTTTAGCTCCTCACTGAGTTACCTCTGCCGATGCTGTGTGGCGCAGACGTGAACTACCCCTGCCCAGTGTTGACCAAGTTGCAGATTTGTAAACAAAATAAATCATTATTTTTCAGCCTATAGGTTTTAGGGTGGTTTGACACGTTGCAACAGACAAACCCAACTTTTCTTTTCTTTTTTGCTCCAGGAAAAACACTTACCATGTTCGATAAAATGGAGTAAAGGGTGAGGAATAGATACATTTTTTTCCCCTTAATTTACTTCCAATAGCCTTGATATTTTCTTCCAGATTCAGAAGTTAGAGGGCCCATTTCTGTGGGGACAGAGGATACTTTTGTTTATATGTTTCTTTTGTTTTATTTTTTTTTTTCATGAAAATGTTAGAACTATTACATTCTGTGATTAGTAGAGTAAACTGGTACAATTTTGTGACAATATCTGATTAATCTGAAGACACACATTCCCCATGATGTAACAAGTCTACCCCTCATTATTTACCCTAGATAAATATACATGTACATGCCTCAGAGTTCATGTTTTAAAATATTCGTAGCAGCTCTAGGCATAGAGTAAAAGGAACTTTAAAAAAATTAGAGGGGCTCCTGGGTGGCTCAGTCGGTTGAGCGTCCGACTTCAGCTCAGGTCATGATCTCACGGTTTGTGAATTCGAGCCCTGCATCAGGCTCTGTGCTGACAGCTCAGAGCCTGGAACCTGCTTCGGATTCTGTGTCTCCTTCTCTCCCTGCCCCTTCCTTGCTCATGCTCTGTGTCTCTCTGTCTCAGAAATAAATAGAACATTAAACAATTTAAGAAAATTAGAAAGAATTAGGTGGTATTTACACCAGGGACAGCAAGCAGACACCACGAGAAACCAGAAGTCTCTGATGAACTTATTGATGGAAGCAGCTTGGGGTAATGGTTGTGACGCAGACGCTAATCCCAGGTTTCCTGGATTCAGATACTGGCTACGACGCCTCTCAGCAGTGCGATCTTGAGCGGGCATCCTAACATCTTTCCCTTACCTGCCAAATGGGATTACTAGCAGCACCTATTTCATAGACGTCTGGTGGAGATCGGCTGAGTTGGTGCTGGAACGCCCCGAGGTGAGGGACTAACGTCTATAAAGAAGAAAAGCAGGTGTAAAGCGTGATGTCACAGACAGTAGTTAGGGGCCAGAGCGCTCCTGTTCTGGGAGTCCAGAACTATTGACATCAATGCTAGCCCTTTTCTTATAGCGCTGGCTGCACAGTGAGATTAGATTGTAAATAATCTAATATATTAGATGGAAAACAAACAAAAAGGGAGCACGTGAGAAAGCTGGAGGAGAGCCGAGGTGAGAAAGGACAGTAGCAGACAAGGGGATGCGGTCAAGACTGTCACTCACAAAGTCACATCAATAGTATAATGGGTATTTATATTCTTGTGGGAAAATAAATGCCTGGGGTGCAGAATTAAAGACTAATACCTTTTAATTCCTACAGGCTGCACTGCAAGAAGGAAGGGTGTCCTAGATCTCCAGGACATCAAAACTGCAGGCTTTCTTTTCTCCTTCAATTTGCCCCAAATTTCTCCCATTAAGGAATGGGATCACCATGAACGTTCCTTGTGACCTTCACGGGAGGAACAGCTTTTCATTCCTCAGTTAAACTGGCTTTGAAATAAAACTTTAATATGCATTTGAAACGAGGTCAATCTATGTTTTTTAACGAGATCAAATACACCTTTGAAAACAAGAGAGTCCTAGTATTTGTTCAGAAGAACAAAAAGGAGGGTGACTTTGAAGACCCGTAGAGGAGTCATGATGGCTGTTTGAAGGAGAGACACTTTAAGAATATTTTTATTAATTGGGTCTTTAAGCAAATCGAGGTCAGGAAGTTCATTTGATGATGGAGACCTTTGTCCACATCAGTAGGGTACATATAGGTTCCCACTATGTGTTTGTTAAATAGATAGTGGCTGGAATCATCAAAGGCTGGGGCATTCAATGCTCAGCCCAATCTTATGGCCTTGGGTATCACTCTTTACCAGCTGGTTATTGGATGAGCTAAGTGTGGTGTTGACAAGCTAAATAATTTAACTACCCAAAGACACCGAGCTGGAGAGCAGTAGATCTGGGATTTGAACTCAGGCAGCCTGGCCTGAGTCTGAGTCCTCAACGTCTCCAAGGACTAAGTGTCTGGGGGGAGAGAGGAAGGAGACATATAAAGCAAGAGCAGAAAAACAAGATGGAAGAATGAGGAAGCATCCCATCTGGACGCCATCAGCAATTAGGATTCCGCCGGCTGTCCGGGGACACACCAGCCTGGGATGTCCAACTCACCACCTGGCATGAAGCAGGGGCTAACGTTGTCTTCTTCCAGGAGCCTCGGAAGGACCACAAAATGTGTCTGGGAAGTGCCCGTGTCGCCAGGAAAAAGAATAAAGAAACACCAGTCACTGCAGGATTATTTTGGAATTATTCAACTTTTCAATCATGCCATTTTTTTCAGGAATGAATCTCTTGTGTAAAATATATTCCCCACCATGTTCGTCTATTTTTAAATATTTAATTTTGTATAGATGAGATCCCAGGAACTGCTATATTCTTACGACTCCGAACCTGTGTGAAAGGGTACCATAAGGATCGAAATAGCATCCACCTCATGGAGATCCCATAAAGATGAACCGAGATCATATTTGCTAAAAAGACTCATATATACTGTCCCCCCCCTCTTTGATTCAGACCCCAAGTCCCGATGTCAGGGTGAATTAGCTCAAGATCACTAATATTTTTATTTTCCTGGCTGAATTAGCACCAGTGGAGCAATATCATTATCTAAGTTTACAATCTAACCAGCCGACCAGCTGTGAAATAATGTGGCTCCTGATGAGTTATTACTAATTTGGGCGGTATCTATTACTTCCAATTATTCAAATACAGTAATATTGAATTAGCATTTCATATCGACAATGGTTCAACTGCCATGCTTCAAACTTGGGATAAAATGTAACTTCACTATGGATTCACAGAAATGCAAGTTTTCCCCTTTTGTGGGGGACTGGTGTTGGTCCGTCCCCGCGGGCTGGGGGTTCTCAGTGGTGCTGGCTGGCACCAGGTTTTCAGGAGGGGACAGATGACGCTCACTGAGGAGATACAGCAAAGACCCATCTCTCCCGAGGTCAAGGGAAGAGGGAGACAAGGGTGGAGAGGACGACGGGGAAGGACGTAAGACAGGAGGGAGGCTGAGTGATAGGACCCTTTCCCACGACCCCGGATGTGCCCATACGGTGGCTGAATGCAGGTTTATCCCCCTTGGGGCCACTGACATTTGAAGCTGGGTCATTCCCTGTGGTGGGGGCTGTCCTGTGCACCGTAGGATGTTTAAGAGCACACTTGACCTCTACCTACTACGTGTGAGTGGCACTTCCTTCCCCATCGCGACAAGCAGAAATGTCTCCAGACATTTCCGAATGTATCCTGGGCAGGGGTGCAAAGTTTCCCCTGTTTGGGAACTAAACCTCTGAGATTCTTGCTGGCATTGGCCATTACAGAAACAGAAGAAAGGGCTCAGTTTGGTGTCTGGATTAACAAAGGGAGAAGGAAAATGAAAATGTGGAGAGAAATGTACAGAGTTGACCTAGAGGAGGTAGGACCCCCAGATATTTGCAGACAATGTGTGCATGTGTGTGTGGGGGGGCAGGGGAGTGGCACTGATAGTCACAGGTCCTGGTAGAGGGGTTCACATTCACAGTCACCTTAGATTTTTATAATCCTTAAGACAATATTCTGGCAGGTAGCACCAAAGTATCTTTTTTATTGAAAAAGATATCTTTTATTTTTTTCCCTAATTCACACTTTATTTTTACTTTTTAAGCTTATTTATTTTGAGAGAACGAGACCAGGGAAGGGGCAGCAAGAGAGGGGGGGAGAGAGAGAGAATTCCAAGCAGGCTCCACACTGTCAGCACAGAGCTTGACATGAGGCTATCCCACGAAATACGAGATTACAAGCTGAGCCAAAATCAAGAGTCATTCCTAATTCACACTTTAAAAGTATCATTCAGGGGCACCTGGGTGGCTCAGTCGGTTAAGCGTCCGACTTTGGCTCAGGTCATGATCTCATGGTTCATGGGTTCGAGCCCCGCGTCAGACTCTATGCTGACAGCTCAGAGCCTGGAGCCTGCTTCGGATTCTGTGTCTCCCTCTCTCTCTGCCCCTCCCCTGCTCATGCTCTCTCTCTCTCCAAAAAATAAATGAACCTTTTAAAAAAATAGTCATTCAGGTGAGCTATGGAACTGGACAAGAAAAAAACAAATTACATTTATGTGAATATTTAAGGGAAGGGAGTTTTCACTGAAAATGGTTGGGTGGGTGGGTTTTAGTGTGAGTGAGTGAGATTGGGAAAAATGTGTGAGAAATTGTTAACAGTGCTTCTACCTGGAGTACGGGCCCTGTGACAGATGATCTTAGGGTGGCTCTCTCCTTATATACTCATGAATAAATGGTGTATGACTTTTGTAATTTAGAAAAGGGAAATACGTTTAAAAAATGCAATAAAGTCAAAAGTTACCTTTAGAATTAAAATCACACAAAATATCTGTGTGTCACCAAGAAGCGACAGGGACGGCCGGTGGAGGACCTTACGTGGTAAGAATGACCTCCTAGCCTCAGGTCCTTCCTTCAGGGGTTTCTTCTGTAGGACAATTCTGAATATTCCCAGACCCCGTTACAGGCTCGCGGTGATTGGTGTCTGCAAAGCCTAATGGGAACTTCTCTACATAGCGACTCACTGATGTGTTTCCTCTGGCCCATGTGCACCAAGGAGATGTTGCCCTTTCTTGCCTCCTCTTGACTTCCAAGTGATGAATGTGTGAGGTGGAATCCCATTAGTTGGCAATTTTATTTAGGGATATGCAGTAGATTAAATGGAAGGGTATTTGAGGCCGATGACACATTTTTCACATCTACAGACTCTATGGATGTGGCTTTTATTAGATGCCAGAAGTTAGTCCGTAGTATATCAAATTCATGCTCAGGTTTTCCCATTAGCTTCTAACAAGCTAAGATGCAGCTAAATGATACAGGGTGCAGGGAACTGGTTGCCAAATAATGCAATTTTCTCCCCAGACCCATAAAAAAGCCTCTCTGAGACAAAAAGAATGGAAATTAATTGTTAGCCCTTCAACTCAATAATGCAGGGAGGGCCGGCCTGGCGCCCTCCTACCTCTGTGTGTGTGGCTCAGAAGCACATTTTTCAGGGATTTGAAATTGTTTATCAAGTTCGAGATTCCCTTCCAAAGGAACTGCTCGTTTAGATTCTTCACCTTTTAAATCAGACTCCAAAGTTCACGAGGGAGCACAGCAGGGTGGATAGAACGTTCCTGATTCCAGGGACTTCATATACTTTGAGAAGTGGTTTGTTCTATTTTTATTCCTCTTTGATGCATAGACTTTGAGTTCCTGCTCCACACAACTCACCCATAAGCCGACGCCACTATTGAAGTCTTTCCTCTTTAAAATAATATTGTAAGTTTGGGGAAAGCTCCACCAAATGGGAGGACGAGGCTATTGGCTGCACTGTTTCCTTTTCAAAAGATACCTGGGGGAAAGCACCGACTTTGGGAAATGTCTCCACCAGCTTTGAAGATAGCTGTTGAGCGTTGAACTTGTCTGACCAATTCCAAGCCAGCCAGCTGAGAGAGTGGCCAACCTCATCAAAACTGTACCATCATCCAAAG
Source organism: Prionailurus viverrinus (assembly GCF_022837055.1). Lineage (NCBI taxonomy): Eukaryota > Metazoa > Chordata > Mammalia > Carnivora > Felidae > Prionailurus > Prionailurus viverrinus. The sequence continues at coordinate 4,436,631 of NC_062572.1, read as the reverse complement.
GCTTCAATTAGTGTTTCATCCAGGAGGTGTGAGGAGTATTAAACGTGCTCCATACAAACATACAGAGCAAATCCATTGCAGACACAGGAGCTCCGGGAAGGAGGCAGAGTCTGCGGGAAGCAAAGCTACTTAGGACTTGGGAGAAGGAAATGTGTGAGGCGTTAAATGGAAATCAATCCATCCGAAGGTTGCCTAGTGGTGGTCTTGCTTCATAGGCAGGAAGGAGATCCGCTGATCATTGATTCTTTTTTTTTTTTTACAACTTTTTTAATGTTTATTTTTTAGAGAGAGGCAGAGTGGGTCTACGTGCCCGCATGAGCGAGGGAGCCTTCTCCGATTCAGAACAGCATTTGTGAAAACACACCCCAAACCTCCTGTTGAGAAGAACCCAGTGTGTGTTTTAGAGAAAATACCTCTTATTTTCTAAACCACTGGGCTGTTGCCTCGGAGAACCCAGGAGCTACCGCTGGGTAGCTCAGTCCCAGTACTCAGAAGGATCCCATGAAATGTCTCCAGACTCTGAATGCACTGGAGGTTGGGAGCTGGGAGGAACGTGAGGGGTGTTGTGTGATTGGGAGATTGCAGAGGATGCAGACAGAGGGAAGGTCTTTTGTCCACAAAGCCTTGGAACTAGCATGTGCGTCCTGCTTAGAGGCAGCGGGAGAAGGTCTTAAAACCCTCGGATTCCACACGAGAAACGTCTTCAGACCTGAAACACGGGGCTGGCACGAGGCATAAGCTTTTGATCCTTTTTGTCCTGGGATAGTTGGTTCCTCAGGAGTGGGGTTGACTTGTACCTAAGGAGAGTGCTCATTTCTGGATGCTCTTGTATGGTTGGGAAGGGGGGAGGGGCTTTTGTTAAGAATATACTTGAGAAAGCTCATTTTTCCTTTATTAGACCGTGCTAATTCACTTCCCTGGGACGATTTACAGCAACGACTGCCAAGTACAGCTACGGAGGAAGACCAGGCAATGAACGCACTCGCATGTACTCGGAGAAACGCGTCCCATGTGGAGATCACATGCTGTGTGCCACGGTCATTTATACCCTTGGCTTTAATTCCTGCAAAGTGGATATTATGCATCTCAGTCGCCTCAAGATCCCACGTCCTTCATGTCAGTGGTTTATCCTCATCAATGTCACAGGCACTGATTTTTGCTGTCATCTGATGCAGGCCATTGTGTCAACGTTTATTTCAACGAGAAATTTCTGGAACTTTGTTGCATCAGAGGGTGAATCATCTTTCGAACTTGAATTAGGAGTTGTTTGTGGAGAGACAAGAACCTAAGGGAGGAATCTGATGTAATTTCCTAAATATTTTCTGTCTGTTCATGATCAATTGTCAATTTTGGACCAACACAATCGGGGCCCAGAAGACTGGATGTGTAAAGGGACCCACAATGCCACACACACACAAAAAGAGTTGTAAGCATTTTTTAAGGATTTTAAAGATTTTGTTTTTTAAAAAGGAATATCTACACCCAATGTGGGGCTCAAATTCATGACCCCGAGATCAAGAGTCACATGCTTCACCGGCTCGGCCAGCCAGGCGCCCCTCACCTCATAAGGATGTTTAAATGATCCCCCCCCCCCCCACTCCAACTCCCGTCAAATCTTAGGTACCAAAGATCTTGGGTCTGGAAATACTGCAATCCATAGATAATTCTCTGGGCAAGGCTGTTCACAGAGAAGGACAGCAATATTTCTGTTACTGCCCAACCAGCTTTTCCCTTAATGAAGAGTGAGCTTCCTTACAAGTGATGGTGATTGGAGATAAAAATCCATTAGCAAAATAAACAAGCTGATAAACTTCTACTAGACTCTGTGGAGAGCTTTTTTCCTGGTGTCCAAAATTGAGAGCTGATTGCAAATAGCATCTGTAATTACTAGACCCTATTACCTGGCCAGGCACTTAAAGACATTATGCAATTGTTTAAATAGAAAGGACCATCCCCACAGTCCTGGTCAGAGCCTAGTGAAAAATGCACTTTGTTTAATACATGACCCTTAAAACAGCTGAGGGCAGAATCTTCCCAAGCCATGATTGTCTCCCATGTATGGTGTTGCTTTAATCCCAGCCTTAATGATGTGAGCTGAACAATAAGGCAGGATCACCAGACACAGGGTGATGGATTTGACAAGGCATCCATCAAAGGTGTCTACAGAAACTCGTTACCTGTGGTTTCTCAAAGCTGAATGGAGTCCGGTTATTTCAGACGGCTTAAGCAAATATCTGCCATATTTGCCAGATAGACAAATATCACGAATATCTACCTAAGACAGATCTCTGTCAAATTTCCCAGGGGCTTCCGAGGAGACACAGAAGCTGGGCGGCCGGCCCAAAGTCACACTCGATGGGAACACCGGGCGACAATTAGAAGACAGGGCAACCTGACTGGACAAAGAAAAAAACCCCAAGAACCTGTGTCCACCCACAGAAGGGAACCCACGGATGACGGAGGGCAAGAATATCACTGTGGAGGCACCCGGGTGGCTCAGTGGGTTGAGCGTCCGACTCTTGGTTTCAGCTCAGGTCGTGATCTCACGGTTCATGAGTTCGAGCCTTGCATTGGCCTCTGAGCTGATAGAGTGGAGTCTGCTTGGAATTCTCTCTCTCCCTCTCTCTCTCTCTCTGTCCCTCTCCCCACCCCCCATCCACACGAAATAAATGAATATATTTTAAAAATGCCACTGCCGAGCACCATCAGCTGGGCCAAACAGCAGAGCTGTCTACGGTGGGGGGAATTACGATGCCTGCCATCCTGAGTCTTCTCATGAAACCACAAAGCACAATCTCTTTATTTCCTAACTCCCTTTTTAAAATTTTTTAATGTTCACTTACTTTTGAGAGGCAGAAAGAGACAGAGCACGAGCAGGAGAGGGGCAGAGAGAGAAGGAGACACAGAATCCGAAACGGACTCCAGGCTCTGAGCTGTCGGCACAGAGCCCGACGCGGGGCTCGAACCCGTGAACCATGAGATCGTGACCTGAGCCGAAGTCGGACGCTCAACCGACTGAGCCACCCAGGCGCCCCATTTTGCCCCCCTAACTCTTAGAAAAAGTGTTTTGCCATAAGATGGTGGAGAGAGGTGAATCCCATAGTCTGGATTCAAGGTACAAGCAGTATTTTTAGATGCAAATCTAGATTCTAGATTCTGTGGAGGTCATAGGCTCTAGATCCCTGTTTCTGGATTCTGTAATGACAGTTGGCCAGGACTGGTCTTAACCTTCCCTTCGATGGTGCGTGCTCCCTGCCTGACACACTCATCACCAATAGGTTTCGCCCGCTTATATTATGGGTCCGGAACCCTCCAGGCACTGGACTTTGAGAAACCCCAAAGGAAAAGGGGAGGCACGAAATGGCCTGTTACTGCTCCTTGTCTCCTCAGGTGCAGAAACTCTTGCTGCGCTCAAGCCCGTGTGGTTTTTCCAGACGCAGAGCCTGACGGGGGGGTGTCCCAGGGTAAAAAGATGGCTTCCCAGCAGGTGCTATTTGATGACTGTTCCGTGGGCTTCCTGTTGGTGCTTTTCTGCCAGACTGATGTTTTTGGGGGGGAGAACACCACTGCTTTGAATTTTATTATTTTTTAAAATAGCCACCTTTGTTCTGCCCCCCAGGTGAACCTAATATAATCTCCCCCTCACATCTGTCAAGTTAATCCATTGGCTGTCAACTTGTATTTTGAGTCGACACAAATACGTAAACTACGTCTTTAATTTATAGGGCGCATTTCTTTAACTCACGTGGGACTAAAAGACAGGCTTTGTTTTTATCCCACGGTGCACTCTGTGAGTACCACTTAACATCACATTTGTTCGGTGGGTCGAATAAATCTAACCGCCCGGTGTGCTGGCAGCATTATTAAAATATACTCGGTCTTTGAATCCTACTCGTTCTTCCCAAACTTGGGCAGCAAAAAAATTCTCCTTCGTCAAAAAGAAATACGTAGGCCACTCACTGAAGTGATCTTTGCCCTGAAAACTGAATTAATTGCAGAACGGTCTGACTTTTCTCTTCTGTTATTAAGTGATTGCGTATCTTTTTTTTTTATTTCCTTAAGAGTTCTGCCCCCACGATCGAGTGAAGCCCGGATAATAGGAGTTATAATTATTGCTGCCAAAGCTGTAGACATCACATCGTGCGACACGTACTCTCCCAAAGGTGATCCATTTCATGAGCAAGTGCCTCTTTTTATAGAGAATTGAGTTTGAGGGGTGCCTGGGTGGCTCCGTGGGTTAGGCATCCGACTCCTGAATTCCGCTCAGGTCGTGATCTCACAGGTTCATGAGTTGGAGCCCCGCGTTGAGCTCTGCGCTGACAGCTCGGAGCCTGCCTGGGATTCTCTCTCCCACTCTGTCTGTCCTTCCCCGCCACGCCCCACCCCCTGCCTCCCCCTGTCTCTCAGGATAAATGAATAAACTTTAAAAAAATAAAGAATTGAGTTTGAACTGCAGAGGGGCCTGAGGTCTGTGAATTTCCCTAGTTAGGGGATGCGATTTCTCACCACTTCCCCCATTCTTACCTGGGAGAATTGCTGTCTTCTACGGAAGAATGCAAAGGCCATGTTGGGGTCAGGATGGGACTCTAAGGTTGACCGAAGAACTTTTGTTGGCAGACACATAGCAGATAACAGGAGAGACAGACCGAGGCATAGGCGTCTGGCTGCCCGCCTCTCCCAACCCCTGTGATGTGTCGAAGCTGAGCCCAGTGCATTCAAAGTCCAAGGCTCCCCGTTTTCTGATAAAGTGTCTTTTGTGCGATTTTCACCAAAGAAGGGAAAAATATATGATGCACTGTGAGAGTATATGCTGCCAGGGACGTCCCCATGAGGGAGAATTTCTGTTCTGATTGTATGTCAAACAGGACTGAGTCCTTTATTTTCAGTCCTACTCGTCTGACAATTGTCAAGGACAGCTGCTGGACGCGGTGCCGGGCTGAGTCCCTGTGAGGAGACCCAGCCTTCTCCCCTGGCTGTCGCTGGTGTGTGGGGGCTAATCTCGGCCACCCAGGAGGGGATGCGGTGCCTCCTTCTGGTTGGGAGACAAGAGGGGTCCCTTGCCTGGGATTCGCATGTGGCCATTACCACACTGCTCTCAGTGCCCAGGAGGGGGGCTCCAGGCGGGACTGGCAAATGGGAGAGGGTGCTGGGGGCCTCTATTTACAGACTCCCAGACCCCTTGGGGGATTCGTCACCCAAGCACTGCCCACTTAGAACGCCTCATATGCTGGCTGGCTACTTCTCAGACTTTCTCTGACCTGTCCTCAAGCACCGGGCATCTTTATTCTAGGTGAACAGGAGAAGCTCATTCTGTCAATCACATCTTCTTCTTTGCCTGTAAATCGATCGAAACCTAAAATCTTGAGGTGCCTGGGCGGCTCAGTTGGCTAAGCGTCTGATTTCGGCTCAGGTCATGATCTCTCGGTTTGTGAGTTCGAGCCCCGCATCGGGCTCTGTGCTGACAGCTCGGAGCCTGGAGCCTGCCTCAGTTTCTGTGTCTCTTTCTCTCTCTGTCCCTCCCTTGCTCACTCTCTCTCTCTCAAAAATAAATAAGTTAACGTTAAAAAAATTAAGAAAAACCCAAAACCCTAAAATCTTAAATGCAAGAGAGCAAAATTCTTATAAGTCCACCTCCTTCCTTTTTTTTTTTTTTTACCAATCCCCCCCCCCCCCCCCCGTTCCATCTGGAAAGTTCTGGCTCTATCCTGACTTTGAAATTTCTATTACGCATCTCAAAAGCTGACCATAGAGCTGTCTGATTTTCCTTTGCCTTTCTACTGTAAGTGTTGCCATTTGGACAATAAGCCAGAAATGCCCTCGCTGCTTGGTTGTCAGCAAAAGGACAGGGAATGTGGGGCAAATATCTGGCTTCATATGTTATGTCGCCTGACCCAGGTGTGGCTGTGTTACTGCAGCAGGACCACACGCATTTGGAAGGAAGCCAGTTCCAACCACAAGGTCTCATGGCCCCCTGACAAATGCTCCGGTCTCTGCAGGGTTTGGTTGACTTGCTGTGTGGCTTCCTCAGAGCAGGAGATACTGTGCTCACCAGAAGAATCAGCTTGTATGGAGAAAACCAAGATTGCGCCCAGAGAGAAGACAAAATTAAACAAGCCCCTTCCTTTCCCTAGCGTGTGTTGTATTCATTTAAATATTTACTTAGAGCAAATGCATCCTAATGAATTTCCAGTTAAAGTTAAATCAACTCATTAAACCACATGTAAGAGATCAGAAATGTACAATCCATGCTAGGAGCAACTTGCAAATTGCTGCATCTGACTGATTTGGACCCCGGGAAAAATGGCCCCTGTGAAGGTGGTGTTCTTTTTTCTCGGTACCAACAGCCCTGGACACTGTCCAAGGCATCTCCACACTCACTGAGTCGTGAGCAAAGCTGGGGTCAGAGTCCCCATGATTCGGGCAAGGAAGGTGGGGCTGTAAGAAGCTGAACAGCCGTGGGGACCCTCAGCCAGCAGAAAGCAGGAAGCAGAAGAGAGAGAAGGTTTTTGGAACCAGCGTCCCTACCATCAAATGGCAGACCCCCAGGGGATGTCCAATCCCCATTTGCCTGACACTGACAGCGGGATCTATTTCCTGGCCTTTGGGCTCCATTTCTGGTTTCCAACTGGATTTGCCAATGGGAAGTACTAGGCGGTCCCTGGAGAGCAGGAGGAGAGACAAACAGGGCGTCTCTTCCCCACCCCTTCTTTGAGTTGGGGCCAAGACGTTGGACGCGGTTGCGTCTCTCCAGGATTTCGGCTTCTAGAAGACTGTCTCTCCTCCAGGGCTCCAGCCGTGAGTTCTGCTAACCCTGGATCCTCTTGTCGCCCTTTCAAAACACAGCCTGTGTTCTACTCAACCCAAGTGTATGTATATAAACATGATGGGGGAAAATATCACCACCTGTATACAAGTTTCAAAGACACGTCCTGTGCGTAAGGATAAATACAACGCATCTCAATTTCTCCAGTAAGGACCCCACAAGACATAGCTCATGGAAGGCTTGCAGGAACCAGACTCACAAAGTGTGTTGCCTCAAACTCATAACCTATAATAGGAGGCAGCTCCCCCCCCGCCCCCGGGTTTATATTTTAGAACATATACCATTGGCCATGAAAGCTGCGTTCCTGATAACGTTGTACATGCACATGTGAGAGAAAACTCAGAGAGATCCAGAAAAGAATAAAATAAGGTCATGAGCTTATGAAGGTCACAGGGGAATAGTACTGGTCCCCAGGTGTTTTAGGAGTTCCCATGACCACCCCCAGTTTTAGAGATTCTCTAGAAAGATTCACAGGAATCAGCATGGAGAGGTACTCCCAGTTAAGGTATATTACATTTATTATTTTTTTAAGTTTACTTATTTTGAGAGACAGAGAGAGAGAGAGAGAGAGAGCATGAGCGAGGGAGGAACAGAGAGAGAGGGAGAGACAAAGAGTCCCAAGAGGGCAGAGCCTGATGGGGGGCTCGATCCCACAAACAGTGAGATCATGACCTGAGCCTAAATCAAGAATTGGATGCTCAACCAACTGAGCCCCTGAGCTGTCCCTATTACATTTATTATTATTATTATTATTATCATTTTTATTATTATTGGCATAGGTATGATTTTCAACAAAGACACTGGCGGAGCTGTGGGAGTCCACATGCAGGGTCCCCATGCTGTCCCCTCCCCCTATGAGGGTCCCACAGAGCACACTCTCCGAGCCCAGCTAGGAAAATGCAGCCACACGCATGCCAGTTTCTGCCCAGCGATGCCCATTAGTGACTCCGCACCCAGGGCTCTTACTGGGGCCTGGCCACTTGGGCACCCTCTGCCTGGCACGGACCATAAGGCAAGCAGGCGTTCAGCAGAAACCTTTGCCCAGATAATGCAGACACAGAGACCCCCTCTTGTCAGTGAGCTACTGACACTCACAGCAGGTCAGCAGATGCCCGTCGAGGCCCCCCCCCCCCCCCCCCCCCCCCCCCCCGCCTGCAGGCCGTTATCCCATTACAAGGACAATGGTCTCAGATCCCCTGGGGCAACTGTCTTCCGCGCGCCCTGCATGGAGAGCCCACGGTGAGGGACCCCTTGTCTGTGTCCTGCCTTTACACTGAGTCCACGCACACCCTAAGTATAGGAGCACTTACTCAGGGGACCCAGGCACAGGGCAGTGGAACACAGTCGCCAAGGTCACCGAGTTGGGAAGAGTCAGGGGCGGGACTCAAACCCCACATCCCGCTCACGCCCTCCCCCCCGGAGAGCCCGATGGAAGAGGCAGGCTAGAGCCTCCCATCACCTCTTAGCTGGCCCTCCTGGCAAGCCCCTCACGACTTTGACTTGTCCCATGTGGAAATACGAGGTCTCCAGACAGCTGTGTGACCACAGGTCAGCTCCCCGGTCCCCACAGCTCCCCGCAGGGTGTCGGGGGGGGGTCACACGGGAGCCGAGGTGGTGATGCTCTCCCGAGTCCTGAAGGCGGTGCGCTGTGAGGACAGTGTCTATACTCCCAGCAGCCAGATCGCTAACTGCCTCCCTTGGCGTGTCCAAAGCCGCCTTCCCTGGAGGCCGGCCTCCTCGGTGGTCACGTGTAATCCCAGCCAGATCAATGCAACCTTGTTTACATTCTTACTCCCCTGCTTGGGTCTTTAACAATCAACGTTCTTGTGTTTTTCTCATGTTGCAGGGGTTATGGTCGCTATGTGGATTTCACTGAGCGAGAATAAAAAAGGCAGAAATCAAGCCATTCTCCTTTTTTTTTGCTTTTACTTTTCTCCCTCTCTGCTTAAGAACTGAGAAGAGTCTGACATTTTGCAGCGCAATGGAAATGCATGAGATGCGGTAGATAAAATTTAGGCGGCATCAGGGTTTTGCAGCCCCTCGGAAGTGCAAGCCAGCTAAAGAGCCTTTCCAGGTAATTACGAGTGTGTGACAATAATGCAACTTGAGGCGTGCGAGATTGAGTCCACAGTGATCGCTCTAAAGCCGTTGTAAATACATTAATTTATGGCTAAGTATACACGGTCCCCTGAGCTGCCCGCGGTCGATGAAGCCAAATCCAATTCTGAGAATCCCTCAGAGAAGACGAGCGTTGTTGGAGAAGCAAGGGTTTGGGGGGAATCGGCGAGTTAAAAAAAATATATACGTGGTGATATTGAAGTCTAAACGGGTTCTGGGGAGCATGGTGGTGGGGAGCCCCTTCTCACTCCATAATCCTGATGAAAGGATCTGCTGGTCTAGTTTATGTAGCACTTACTTAAGATAACTGTCTCTTTCCCGATACGTTGGGGCACAACAGGGCCAATGTCTTTAGGCGAAACTATAGAGAAGAAGGAAAAGGAGGCAGAGGAGGAGGAAGGGGCGGGGAGGAGAGAGGTGTTTTGCTTTCTTTGGGATACAAAAAAAAAAAAAATAGTCATATTGTTTCTACCCAAATTAGAAGCGCTCTTTCGGGAAGAGGCAGGGGCGCAGTCATTTTATTCCTGGACTTAGTTGACTCTGCGGGTAGTTAGCGCATCCTGTGGAACAGAAGTCATGCGCTCAGCGGAAAGAAATGTAATCCGTCCGCCTAGGGCCGCTTCGGTTCGCACGCCGGCCGTGTGGACGCGGGCCTGGGAAGCGGGGGAGACGTGACATGTGGCCAAGCTCCCTCACGCGTTTCCTTCGGGTGGTTGTTCCGGCTCCCAGTCTGCCCTTCTCTCGTTGTGTTGAGATGCCTGCTTACGGGGCTGCGAGATGCCCAGCGTGCGGGATTCAGGAGAGCTGAGAACGTTCCACAAGCCAGAGGGCAAGAGCCAGGTTTATTCCGGGGGCACCATAATAACACCCACGTTCCTCGCTGCATCGCTTTAGGGGTCTGTCTAAAGACAGGGGCTCGCACCCGGTGGCCACATGCTTGGATCACGGACAGAGGGACAGGGGAGTGCGAGAGTCACGGTCTCACCCGAGGCTTCTCCTGTCTGACCATGAGCAACCCTTGCGGGAGCCCCGGCCAGCCACCAGCCCTCAGCCCGGAGCCAGACACACACACACACGTTAAACACGGCTCCACATCGGACGCGTCCCACCACCCTCACCCCCACCCCGGGGCCTGCTGGGCGGATCCCTGGAAGGCTTGTGTGCAAAGCTTGAGCTGTGCCATTGATGACCTTTGGAAAACACCCAGGTGCTGTGCTTCTCACCTCTTCTCTTGAGGAGAAAATAGCGGGAGTTCTTTGCGCTTTTTTGCCGGCACGCGATAGAATGTCCAGAGAACGTCAAGGACAGGGAACTCGGTGATCGAAGGCAAGAGAGGGGCCGACGGCTCTGGGGCTACATGGAGTTCTCAGCAGGTTCTGACCTCACAGGCCTCACGCCGGTGCCAGCTGTCTGCGCCGTACGTGACGTCGGTGACGCCCTCTTGCTTAAAACGTGGAGCGTGTCACCAAAAGAGCACGTGAACCCCCACCGTCAAAGAACTGTGGTTTCCGAATCTAAATTTAAAATTGTCGTTATAAGTAGAGAAGGAAAGAGAAGTCCCCGTAGCCCCCCCTCCCACTGAGAAGCAGTATTAAGTTCCAATATTATTTCCATATGCATATGTGTAACAGGAGACCGTAAACGTAATTTGTGTCTTTGCTCCCCCTTAGTAGAGCACCGTTAACATCTGCGTGACCATTGAGATGTCTCTGCCAACGGGATTTTTGTTTTCCAAGTTTTTGTATAAGTAATACATCATCACGATACGAGAAAACATGCAAAATAGGCTCGTAAGCAATGAGGACATCCCTGACTCTCTCACCTGCCGGAAGTGTCACTGCTCATTAGTCCCAACGTCTTCCCACTGACGCATCTGTGTAAGAGGCGGGGAATATTTTGGCTGTAGGACCTCGAGCGTCAGCAGCCAGGAGACGGCATGACCCCGGAGAAGATTCCAAAAGCTCACACGGCCCGGGAGCAAGGAGCCGTGACTGTGCTCACTGCTACAGAGTATCAGAGGCCTCTCCATCTGTGGCCCCCTCACCTGCATAACAGCCACACTCCTGACACATTCTCCAGAGGATGGGATAGAGACTTTCATTCTCAAAACCAGCGGGGTTTCCGGGTGGCTCAGTCGGTTAAGCATCTGACCTCAGCCCTGGTCCTGATCTCGCGGTCCGTGGGTTCGAGCCCCACGTCAGGCTCTGTGCTGACAGCTCCGAGCCTGGAGCCTGCTTGTGATTCTGTGTCTCCCTCTCTCTGCCCCTTCCCTGCTCACGCTCGCTCTCTCCCTCTCTGCCCCTCTCCTGCCTGTGCTCTCTCTCTCTCTCTCTCAACAAAAATAAAATAAAAAACGAAGAAGGTATTTCTTCTGAAGGAATTTCAATAGCAAAAATGATTTTAAAATACGTAAACCCTTAATATTTTTGAACAAAGTTAACATTTGATCATAATTAGGTTATAGGCATTTTATAATAAAAATGAACCTATTTCTTGCCATTCCAAGCCCTGAAGTAAGCAGTCTATAAATGTTAATTTATATAATCTTCATGATGACAGAGTACTGTCATTAATCCAAGTTCACAACCGAGGCCACAGAGGCACAGAGAGGTTAAGGAATCAATGCAAGTTCACACAGCCCTCGAGCAGGAAACCAGAACTCGGATTCAGCGTGTGCCATCCTGGGAGACCACGGTTTATGTTGTCGGCTGAGTCTTGCTTCCAATTGGCTGGATTTTCCCAGAGAGGCAGGGTCCGGGGCAGTGGCGGAATTGGGGTCAGAGTAACTACAGGAAGTGGTCCCACGGTCGTAGGGGGTGGATCTGGGATCTCTCCCCTGCATACCCGGCACGCTGAAGACGGAAGAACATCCAGCGGGGGAGGCTTCAAATCCGCTCGGGAAACCAGGCATCAGGACCTTCTGCAGAAGCACCAGGAGCCTGCTGTCTCTGAGGGGACCCTGTGGACCCCGGGCAGGAGACCCCAGGGCAGCAGCCAGGATGAAGTGGAGACCGGAGGCTTCCTAGATTCTTCCAGATTCTGCAAGTCTCTGTGTTCCTGAGAACGGCAGACAGTGAGGGGGATTTTCCAACAAAACTATCTGGCCACCTTTCCAGCCTCTGCAGGTGCTGAGCGCTTTGCCAGACTGAATTACACGTAGAAACATGAGGAATGGGCTTTGCTTTACCTCGAGTGCTCTGTGCACTCACAATTTTTAATTTGTACCTTCATGGATTTGCACAAGTGGGTGTAGTCAAGCCCTACCAGTGGTCCCGGAAAGGAGAAGAAAGGAGCAAGCCATCCCGAAAGGGTATTTGATGAACAAGGATGCACTGTTTCTTGACATGGTGTCTGAACACGGAGACAAGAGGGGTGGCCTGACCTCCGAGAGCTTTCAAAATAGCACCGACCATGAGCCTCCCTCCAGGAAGGACGTGTCTATCATTAGAACCTTTCATTTTGGGTTGAGATTTTTTTTTAAGTTCATGTATTTATCTTGAGCGATGGAGAAAGAGACTCCCAAGCAGGCTCCACGCTGTCAGCACAGAGCCTGACGTGGGGCTCAATCTCACGACCCTGGGATCATGACCAGAGTGGAAACCCAGAGTGGGACTCTTCTTCACCTGAGCCCGTGTTGAGATTTTGAAGGGGACCAGAGCAGAAGCCTATGAACTTGGGTCAAACGTAGTGAAATAAATGGAAGGAAAACACATAGTTTACAGACTTTGTCTGGGCTTGGCTAAAACTTGGTAAACCCAAGACGTTCTCTTGGGGCTCAACCGTGTTGCTACTTCTTAGAAAAAGCAATTTCCGTTTTAGTTTTTACACGATAAGTTAAAAAAGAATCAATCTACATACTTAAATAACATGACAATGACATTCCTAAATGATTTACTGAAAATTAGATGGAAATATTGAAAATCATTATTTTTCAGTAGTAATCTGAATCTGAGTTCTTTTCTATCTATATGCAAATGTTGGATTCCTGAGCTCCCTTTCTTTCTCTCTCTCTTTTTTTTTTTTACAGTATTATAATATTGCCTGTTTCATAAAGTTAAAATTAATGGAATTCTGTTATGATAGGGAGGGTTTTTGATAGCAGGTCTGGAAGATTCATACCTGCATGTAAATGTCACTATCATACGTTCCTTTTTGTCGGCCGGAGGCTATGTTTTACATTTCTGATATTTAAGTGGAAGTTATTATTTTAATGTTTTCCCATTAATATGATTTAGTGATTCTTAAAAAAAAAATCAGACGTACATATTTTTTAAGTTTACTTTATTTGTGAGAGAGACCGAGAGACAGAACGTGAGCAGGGGAGGGGCAGAGAGAGAGGGAGACACAGAATCCGAAGCAGGCTCCGGGCTCCGAGCCGTCAGCACGGAGCCCGACGTGGGGCTCGAACCCACAAACCGTGAGATCGTGACCTGAGCTGAAGGCCGGCACGTAACCGATTGAGCCGCCCGGGCACCCCCGGGCTCGCATTTTTAAATAAGCATCAGCTTCTTAGAAGGGAGCCACTGCTCTCTGTACAAGACCTTTCAGCTCTCTTTTCTCTTTGTTCCTTGTTGTTTCCCTAGGTTTTATTCGATTGCTTATGTTTTAACTGTAATTTAAGCCTTCTTTGGGAGGGCAGCTTCTTCTTAAAGCTGATCTTCATTGCATGTCTTTATTTCACTGTTGTCTAGTGAGAAATTATAAAACAATTTGGTGCACGCTGGGAGATGGGAGGCCAGAGAGCAGCTGTGGAGGAGGGAAGCTCTCTCTATTTTTAACCTGTGTGATGCAGAGCAAAGCCTATGCCAGCACAGCACGCTTCCAGGGCTCGGGGAGACGGAGAGGCGCCGGAGGAGACAGGGCTGCCCATTCTTGCCAGGGCCACTCCGTGGCACTTGGGTTCAGAAAGAACACTGGGGACTTTGTGTGACCCGAGCAGTCACTGCAGCCCAGTCCTCTGACTCTCTGCTGTGTGACCTGGTTGGCGGTCAGGACCGTAATATACGCTTCGCATTTTTCTCTTGTCTATTCGACTCGGTTCCCCCTCTTCAGCCCCATCCCTCATTAACCTGGGTCCTTCCTCCAAGATGATCAATAAGAGAAGAATCCTATCAGCATGAGCAATATGAGGCTTGCATGTTTAATGACTTGCCTGAGAAATCCTTGCTTGTATCAGCAATGCGTTCATTACAGCCCTCATTTGAATGTAGTCTAATCAACACCAGACAGGTGCCTTGTTGCAAAAATAAAGAAATAAACAAATACATAAATGGGAGAGAGAGAGAGAGAGAGAGAGAGAGGCAGCAGGTGGGAGATACACTGTGTCTGTGGTCATCAAAGGGCATGAGTCCTTTCCATGGGTATAGTTTGCTGAAACCTTCGTAAAGGAATAACAAAACAGCTTTGCATTCTGTGACAATATCTTCCATTGTCATTAATTCTCACTCTTTACTTTTTTTAATGTTTATTTATTTTTGAGAGAGAGGGAGAGAGAGACAGAGTGTGAGCAGGGTAGGGGCAGAGAGAGAGACAGAGAGAGAGAAGGAGCCACAGAATCAGAAGCAGGCTCCAGGCCCTGAGCTGTCAGCACGGAGCCCGAGGTGGGGCTTGAACCCACGAACTGTGAGATCACGACCTGAGCCAAAGTCGGACACTTAACCGACTGAGCCACCCATGTGCCCCTTAACTCTTTACTTTAATAATATGGCTGTTGGTAAGATTCTGGAAATGGTGGATCCATCTGGCAAAAATGTGGGTTCTCCTCTGTGGTTATGGCCACGGCCACAATCTTCAGGGACTCTATGCAGCCCAAGCCTCTATCCACGGTCCAGGGTTTTGGCTGTGAGAACCAAAGGAAGGGGGTAAGCCTTCGCTGAATGTTTTCGTATTGGTTACTCAAAGAATGTATGAGAGTGCATAGAAGTAAGGACAGGGCTCTTCAAAGCATAGAGAAGGATGTCAAAGCCTGGGACGCACAATTCAGCCTGTAACGGTGGGACTCATTACCGTGTGGCCACAAGTAAAGTGTTTAGGGCTCTGTGCTCTGTGGGACCACCTTCTGCAGATCTCACTTCGTGTCATTGTGAGTGCTTGTCAGAGAATCTTCTCTTTGGACAGTGACCCGGGAGAAGATCTGCGGTCAAGGCAATGTAGGGACATAGCCCCTTCATTATGGATGTTATATCTTATTTTTTGAGAGATGGTCAGACAAATGGCCAGTGAGTACTCTTTGGATTAACCAGTCCAGTTCTGGAGTCAAATAGCCTCTGAATTCTGGCTCCCGGCTTTTGTGACCATGTAAACTTGAGCATGGGCCTTACATTTTCAAAGCTTTCATGTTTCATTTGTTTTCTTTTTTTCATTATTTAAAAATATTTTTGAATATTTATTTAATTTTGAGAGAGAGAGAGAGAGCATGAGTGTGGGAGGGGTAGAGAGAGAGGGAGCCACAGACTCTGAAGCAGGCTCCAGGCTCTGAGCTGTCAGCATAGAGCCTGACATGGGGCTTGAGCTCCCGGACTGTGAGATCATGACCGGAGCTGAAGTTGGATGCTTAACCGACTGAGTCACCCAGGTGCCCCTCATTTATTTTTTATATAGCAGTGACAGTAACCCTACATAGGAGGTGACAATATTGTGATAACTCAGTGAACCACTGTATCTAACACATGGGGAGAGAGATTCATGCTAATTACCTTCATCATCATTAGCAACAAAATACTACAAAAATATGTGTGTGTGTGTGTGTGTGTGTGTGTGTATAATCTCAAGATAGAGAAAGCTTTTTAAGGTATAATTAAGATCAAAAACTGTTTTTTAATAGTGATAATTTCTGTATCCTAGTGTAGAAATTAGTCTTTGGGAAAAGCTTCTATTTTGCCCAAGAAAGCAAATTTCTCCAATTAAAAAAGAAAGTAATCATGCTACTGATGTCCTGTGTTAAGGGGCACGTGGGTGGCTCAGCCGGTTAAGTGTCCAGCTTCGGCTCAGGTCACGATCTCACGGTTCGTGGATTCGAGCCCCACGTCGGGCTCTGTGCTGAGAGTCCCACGAGGGGGTGAAACATGGGATATACCGTAAAGTGTGTGGTGATGTTATCTGGAGCTGAAACACAGAGGGGAAAGAGCATCTGGGGCCACATGGAGAATTCCAACATTGAATTTATTCCATTGAATTGGATTCCAACGTTGAATTGCTGAGGGCAGGAACCCATAGTCTGTAGCTGAGACCTACATCGTAAACCACAGGGAGGTAGAAAAATCAACCAAGTATGGAATCCAAAAAGTCAGTGGAAGGAGTGTTTCAAGGAGGAACAGGTAGGTTGGAAGCTGTGCTTTGGAAACGCATCTCTTTGATTGAGGAAGTGGCTACGAAGTCCGGCAGGGATGTTTGAATGAGGGCTGAAAAAACGGGGGCCAGGTTGGACAATGCAGACCGATGGTGGAAATGGTCATCCAAAGGAGTCTTGCTTTGAAGGGGAAGAGTGACGACCAGGCACTGGAAGGGCAGTACGGAGTTGAGGAAGCCTTGTTTTCCTCGATAGTTTGTTGGAATAGAGACACCTGCGTGTGCTCGTGCGTGCGCGCAGAGGGGAGAACAGGGTTGAGAGGCTGGCGACACAGGAGAGAGATTTGGATCCCAGTCGAAGGCTCCAGAGAGGGATGGGAGCCAGTCACGGCAAAGGGACTGACTTTAGAAAGAAGGACAGTCCCTTTGCTTTACCAGGAGGGACAGGGGTTGGGAACATCTACAGGCAGAACTCTAAGTTCCGTAGAAGGAAACTGGAGAACATTCTGAAGGGCTTAATTGAGAGAGAGAGAGAGAGAGAAGAAAATGTGGCAGGGTTTCTACACGTCACTGAAGACTTGTTCACGTAACACGATGTCAATGTACCCTCGTCCGCGACTTTCTCTAGTGGAGTTTGACCCCTGAGATCCAGGCAGAGAAATCAGGTAATAAGTTTTACTTAAGGCTGTAAACACAAGGACGGGGGGTGGGGGTTGGGGTTGCTTAAAGTATTGCTGAGGATGATTTAGATGCACATTTGCAAGGCACCGACTTAACCGGTGTTTAGAGAAGAGTCACTTGGCCATCTCCCTTGGTTATTGATGTAAACGTCTATTTTCTTAAAATACTCACATAACAAACGTCTAGCTTCACTCATCCTCCATTTATGTCATCAGAAGATTGGGCTAAAAAAGGACAGATAGAGTGTCTCCCTCATAAAGTTTGTACCCACCAGTGGCTTAGCAAATTCTCTAACCTTCTTGGTACGCAGAATTAACTCTGGAAAGTAAAGGGCTCAATTTTCATACAAAGTCCACACCTCCTGGTGGGGTAGAGCTGAATACACCCCTTCCTCTACCCTGAGGAACATTTACCTGAAACAAAATCACCTCTTTTGGAAAAAGCACACCCGGTTAGTGTCCTGGCTCAGCTAAAGGTCATCCAAGGTCCGAGGACTCCTTTCAAACCAACATGAGGTTGACTCCAGCAATATCCATGGAACTGAGGTGGTAATCTGGAGAAAATGGCCCAAAATGTACATGAACTCTAAAGAGCGGTAATTTGGAGGCGCCTGAGTGGCTCCATCAGTTAAACCAGTTCAGCTCAGGTCATGATCTCACGGTTAGTGAGTTCGAGCCCCGTGTCGGGCTCTGTGCTGACATCTCGGAGCCTGGAGCCTGCTTCCGATTCTGTGTCTCCCTCTCCCTCTGCCTCTCCCCCTCTCATGCTCTGTCTCTCTCTCTCTCTCAAAGATGAATAAACATTGAAAAAAATAAAAATAAATACGAATAAAGAACTGTGTTTTGGCACTCAACTATATCCTGCACTTTGACGCCTAAGCAGCCGCTGACAAGCTCCGTTCGCGAATCTGCACAGACGGGCTCCTCAACACTGACACCGTGTGGCCGTGAGGGGCGGTGACAGCTTGACACTGAAGCTTTCCTCCTTGACACTGCAGAGAAGAGGGACTGCTTTTGAACTACACATTAGCACCCACGGTCCTGAAGATGTTCCTATGGGAGGAAATCAAGGCCAACAGTCTGCTCGGTTTTTTTAATGTTATCCATTCTTGAGAGAGCACGAGAGAAAGAGAGACAGAGCATGAGCAGGGCAGGGGCTGAACTGTCAGCCCCTGAACAGTCAGGGTGCTGGCCTTCTCCACCCTCCCTCATCTCTGTTGTTTTTATTTCAGAGTTTTGTTATCTTAGGAGGAAATATTCCGCAAACTGCAGCTTTGTTCGTTATTGTAACAAAAACATACATTTCAGCACAATGAAAAAAAGAACTTAAATGCACATTAAAACCAGGGGCGCCCGGGTGGCTCAGTCGGTTGAGCGTCCGACTTCAGCTCAGGTCACGATCTCGCGGTCCGTGAGTTCGAGCCCCGCGTCGGGCTCTGGGCTGACGGCTCAGAGCCTGGGGCCTGCTTCCGATTCTGTGTCTCCCTCTCTCTCTGCCCCTCCCCCGTTCATGCTCTGTCTCTCTCTGTCTCAAAAATAAATAAAATGTTAAAAAAAAAAAAAAACTAAAACACGTTCCCCAGTTACATGTAAGAAAGACACCATGCACGTCTACTTGATAAGTCTATCTCCAATGGGATGGAAGGATGCATTAGGAAATGTGTTCTTTAAGATCTGCTTCCTGACGGACAGGAGATTCCACAAGGGGGCAGGAACCAAGCGTCTGTTTCATCCCCAAACACGTAAGGGAGGGCCTGACAAAATATTGGTCCTCAGAAAACACCTGTCCCCTAAAAGCTGGATGAGTCGAGAAAGGTCATTTCGCACTCCTCGTAAACACCGAACGTCGTTCCGGAACTCCAGTGCCTCCTGTGTTTTGACTCAAGGACACCTTCCAAGTGAACAAGCCAGGGAGAGCTCTTCTTGGAACTGAAATTATTCCTCCAAACTTCTGATGTATGAGAAACAAATACCCAGTTCGGACTACAGCAATCGCTCGTGTTTGATTGATTGTATGTCTTCAGAGGTAAAAGGTTCAAATAGGCTCTAAAAGAGAAACTCACCAAGGAGCAATTGATTCGCTGCAAATGTACCAGGGGCAGGGCTGGCTCCCAAGATAGTACCGCGCAGAGTCATAAATTGCACGTCTAGAATTTTCAACTGCAGTTCTGTGGCTATTCTGGACTGAGTTGGCCAGCACTTTTCCAGTCGTGGACTGAGTCTCCCAAACCACATTGGCTTCTCCAAGAATAACACGTGTCTGAAGACTTGTTTGTCTGGGGTAAGTAGATTTGGATGTGTTGAAACCCTCCAACTTAGGTTGCCTCGTGGGCAGGGGTTGGTTCAACTGCACTTTCCCAAAGCGAGTCCTACTCAGGGCACATAGGACTCCTTTCAGAAAGGGAAGGGAAAATAGCATGTATTTAGTTGCCCTGTGTGGGTTATGAACTTAGCTATTTATATTCACCTGGTCTTCAGAGATACGGTTTATTTTCCCTATTTTCCAAACGACAAAATTCAAGGTTTACGATAGTTGCACCTGTGTCCATTCACCCGGAGAGCAAGTGACAGGTGTCGAACTTAGGATTGCGACTCTCAGGTCCAAACCCTTTCCATGAGGAATGGTGGCATGTTACTGCATTTATCAAATCGGGAAGAATGGTCTCACTGCCCAGGGCTGTGCTGAGATTTTTCTGAGAAGGGAAAGCATCAAGCTCCACTAATAAAGTCTTCTGTGGCTAAGAAGGAGGGAGTGGCTGTGGCTTAGCGAGAGCTACGTGTGTGCTATTCCTGTCCTAAACCATAATTCATTTCCAAAAGAGCCAACTTCACTCATGTTTGTTCTATTATTCTAGATTCAGGCATTTTTTTCCCATTCACTAATTTCAGTAGATTCTTTTTAATCACTCAGTGACAAAAAAATCACCCTAATTATATTATAGAATATACCCTCATTCTTTCTTGGAAGTAAAGATGTGTAGGGCAGACAAAGGATCCTGTTCACATGGCTCTCGGACCTCAGAGTTGGGTATCGACTTAACGAGAGCGAGCAAGGTTACAAATATGGTCTCCGGGACGCCTGGGTGGCTCAGTGGGTTGAATATCTGACTTCGGCTCAGGTCACGATCTCGCGGTTGATGGGTTCAAGCCTCGCATTGGGCTCTGAGCTGACAGTGTGGAGCCTGGAGCCTGTTTCAGATTCTGTGTGTGTGTGTGTGTGTGTGTGTGTGTGTGTGTGTCTGCCCCTCCCTCGTCTGTGTTTTCTCTCTCTCTCTCTCAAAAACAAATAAACAAACAAACATTAAAAACCATATATACGTGTGGTCTCCTTCTCAACGATAGCACACAAAACATTGCATATGCTCCCCTCTCCTGCTGGAAGTATCCAGATGACCAGGGCTGAACCTGCCGCCTTAGGAATTCCTCCTCCAACCTCCCCTCTGTGCCTTGTCTTGCCTGTTCTCCCATCCACTTCCAGAGCCATGTCGCAAAGACAACTCAAACTCAGCTTGTCCAGATCAGACCATCTGGCCCCCCCCCACCCCCCGCAAATCGGATTTTTTTTTAACATTTATTTATTTTTGAGACAGAGAGAGACAGAGCGTGAACAGGGGAGGGGCAGAGAGAGAGGGAGACACAGAATCTGAAACAGGCTCCAGGCTCTGAGCTGTCAGCACAGAGCCCGACTCGGGGCTCGAACTCAACGGACCGTGAGATCATGACCTGAGCCGAAGTCGGACACTTAACCGACCGAGCCACCCAGGCACCCCCCGGATTTTTCTTTTTCTACAGTGTTCTTTGTGTCAGTGAGTGGTGCTGGCATTTGCCTAAGTCTGTAAAGCAGAAACCAGAACACCATCCACGACAAGACCCCGTGCCCCCTCCTCAGTTACCAAGTCATGGCACCGTCACCTCCAGATGTCCTCAAGCCCGTCCCCCTTTCTTCCTTTCAGGCCCCCCCCCGGGGACTGCACCTGTGCCCCTGCTGCCCCACCCCCACCCCGGGACCAGCTGGCAGCATCCTGGCTGTTCTCCCCACCTCCGCTTGGCCCCTCCAGCCCCTGTCCACCCAGCAGCCAGCTGTGGTGTGCTGCCTTTCACAGAAGAAGAAAGAGGACCGAAGAAAATGCACGTGTTTCCATACGTCTGCGTAAAAGGACATGTGGGAAGGGCAACTCGGGAACAAACGTCACCCGCTACCAACCCAGGGTGCAGGGAAGTGGTGGCGGGAGAGGGGGCCTGGCGCCAGGGGGGCAGGGAGGCGCAGGGCACTTCTCTGACGGTAGCTTTTTGTACAGTTCTGACTGTGAAGCCATGGTAATGTCTCACATATCCAGGAAATAAATAAAAAATAAATAACCGGGATGTGTGTGTATCTGGAGGGGGTGGGGGTGGGGGGACCTCAAAGGGAATACAAACAGCAACGAATAAGTCGAACTGTGGTTTTAATGGATGTTCTAGCCGCATTGAGGCTTGTGGGGAAGAAAATCACCAAAAATAAAACAAACAAAACTGTCTGCAAAATTAACTATTTAATCACAGATCTCATCAGAATATGCAGGAGTGGTATTGGGATGGAAACATATGACAAGAGAGCCTGAACAAGTTTATGTAATCGTGACGATTCCATTTAGCGAGTGACATTTGGGGTGAGCTTTTGATGAGTGGGACTAACTGGATAAGTGAGGACTCAGAACATTCCAGAAAGAAGGGGTAGCAGATGCAGAGGCCTCAGATAAACAGTCAAGTGCTTGTTGAGAACTGAAAAATAGCTTACGTGGTTGCCATGCGAACCGTAAGAAGGAGTATGGCCTGAGCGGAGGTTAGGGGGGTCAGCAGGGACCAGAGCAAATGAAGGACATACCTTTTGGCCACTTGAGGAATGGGGGCCATTTTCCTTAAAGTAAATCATGAGCTACAGGAGAATGGTAGGTAAGATCTGGGTGCTGTGAAGAAAACCAATTAGGGAACCCAGGGTTTGGGACTTTGGTTAGCTTGGACTGGGAATTACACAGAAGGGCTGGATTTTAGGGAGCAGGCCATGAAGGAGCAGGCCATGATTGCCTGGTTCTGAGAAGAGCACACACCCACTGGAGAATTCTAGATTCTTAGCACTTGGATACAGGAGAGAGTCATTCATTGATACAAAAGACCCTAGAGAATGAGTAGGTTTGGGGGGGCGGTTTATGATGAGTTCCATTTTACATGATGAGTCATCCTGATATTCCGTTAAATAATAGATATTCCACAGAATATTCCATAGAAGATGGGCGCTAGGGAGTAATTTGTAGCAGGAAATCCATTCATTTAAGTTGTGGTGTTTGGGTACTGACTATGTCCAGAGCACTGTCCTAAGAATGTTGAAGATGCCAAGAGGACCTTGCCATGGATTCTGTACCAACAGAACACAGAAGGGGAAATGAGACACGGATAATAGAAACACGAGGTAGAAACAGATTCCTTACCTCTACCGTTCAATAAGAACCTCCCAGTAATAGCGTCTGGGAAGCAGCTGAAAGGGCGAACAGCAGAAGACCAGATAAAAATTGAAGGTTAACCTCATCATCTCTTCTTGAAGAGTGAGGAGAAGGTCCAAAGTATTCTGAAGTCATTGAGGCTCATGGGGGAGATAGACTGAATGTTTACATTCTAGAACGAGACCTTTGCTTCCTACCTGTGCAGATCACTCATGGCTGTAGGTCAAGGAAGACATTCTGTCCCGTGTCTTTTATCTGAGCTGATCTGAGTCAGTGGCTTAACTAAATAGTTGCTGGGTTTAAACGAACCTAGTATGATGAACCTGGTTTCCAACTTTACACTTGGAAAGTTCCAAGAGTGGATTCCTATAACACACATTCAGAGTCTCAATAATAAAGACCCACATTTATTTAAACAATTGTAACAAGCTTTTCAAAATGATGGAGAATCTTTTCTTTTTTTAAAAAAATTTTTTTTTAAGTTTATTCATCTTTGAGAGACAGAGAGAGACAGAGCATGAGCAGGGGAGGGGCAGAGAGAGGGAGACACAGAATCTGAAGCAGGCTCCAGGCTCCGAGCTGTCAGCACAGAGCCCGATGTGGGGCTCGAACTCACGAACCGTGAGATCGTGACCTGAGCCGAAGTCCGACACTCAACTGACTGAGCCACCCAGGCACCCTTCTTTTCTTTTTTTAATAGAGAAAAACTCAAAGTTATGATGCCAAAATACAGACCAGCATAAGTATGACATAAATTTCCTGGGAACAGGAAACGCACATCAACAGCTAATAGTCAACTCATTCTTGAAACCATCTGTGGCATTGGGTTCTTCAAGTTGCTCTCAAGTTTGCTGCTCACCAATCAGAAAAGAAGAACAAGAAGAAGAAGAAGAAGAAGAAGAAGAAGAAAGACCCCCAGTATTACCTTTAATGTTTAACCAAGGCTGACCCAAAGAAATTTGAGCTAGTTTACCACGATCTATTGCACAACATACTTATCCTTGGTCTCCGATCGCCATTTTGAATAGTGTATTTACTGCTCACTTTGTAAACAGCTACCATATCCTCCAGTAAGCAAGACCCATCCTTACCCCAACGCGACATATTTACCCCTTGTCCAGTGCACCAAGATAACATGTGGAAAACCCAGCGGGGGAGGAGAGAGAACTTACAGACTATGCTAATGTCCTTCCCTCCTAGTGGCAGAAAACTGAAATACAAACACTACAGAACGGATTGGAGATTCCCGTCCCAGCATGCTTTTTCTGTAGAAGTAACAAGGCATTAACCAAGCAAACGATGAGAGGTAGTTGAACCGGGTTGTTTCCTTAGTAGATTTAAATTTCTTACGGCCACAAGCTACGGCTGAGAGAGGAACGGAATTTCCAGGAAATTCTAGAAAGAAGAGCGTAAGCTAGTTTCTATTCGAATTCATTTTTCTGGGGCTCCTGGGGGGCTCAGTCAATTAGGCGTCTGCCTCTTGATTCCGGCTCACATCATGATCTCAAGGTTCTGAGTTCGAGACCCGCATCAGGCTCTAGCTGACGATTTGGAGCCTGCTTGGGATTCTCTCTCTCCCTCTCCCTCTGCCCCTCCCCTGCTCGCACGCATGCTCTCTCTCTCTCTCTCTCTCCCTCTCTCCAAAAAGAAGTAAATAAACTTTAAAAAAAAGAATTCATTTTTCTCCCTGGGCACTTGTTTGTGTGTGAATAGCCAGACAAATATTGGCTTTTCCTGCATGTATGAGAATGACCTTGGGGTTTCTCCAACTGTATGTTTTACTGTACGTTTTGCACTGATTTATACAGAAATACTGGCTTGTCAACATGCACTCCAGCCACCTGTGTGGGAATTCAGTCAAATTTGTGCTTTCTTGTTGCTTAATCCCTTTGCTTGCAAATAGAAGCATTTGTCCTTACTTCACTTAGTTTTATAATATGACTTGCTTTTTCGTCGCCAATATTTTCTGAGTCTGCAGTACTGACATTTGCTTTTATAACACCACAAATAAGGAATAAAAATCCATTTGCCAGTACTTTCTGTGACATTTCTTCTCCTGTTTTGTACCAATATTCACTTAAGCCAACATATTTCTTTTATTTATGTGATTTTATACATTTTTTTCAGAGCTAATGGACTATTATTTTATATTCCAATCAGTTTCCCACTCCATTCCAATATAGATTATGATGTATTTACATGGGAAGAATAATATATTTTTTTCTACAAACTCTTTAATATCACTTTCAGTGAATTCACCATAAAAATCACTCAGACCTTCCGACAAATATTCCACATTAAGTAAGGATGTTTTATACTCTGATGTGTCTAAAATGCTGGCAATTTGCTGCTTCTTAAAAACGGGCCCTGAGTGAACAAAACTGAAACCAGCATTTGCTGAGCATAGATGCCTGTCTGTGCGAAATGTTTTCTTTCTTTTCTTTTTAACTTTTTTAAATGCTTTTATTATTTATTTTTGAGAGAGAGAGACAGAGCATGAGCGGGGGAGGGGCAGAGAGGGGGAGACAGAGAACCAGAAGCAGGCTCCAGGCTCTGAGCTGTCAGCACAGAGCCCGACGTGGGGCTCGAACTCGCCAGCCGTGAGATCATGACCTGAGCCGAAGTCGGATGCTTAGCCGGCTGAGCCACCCAGGCGCCGCTGAAATATTCTCTTTACCTTCCCAAACACCTGAGGTTATGTTGGACCCCAGAAACTTGGAGTGGCAGCTCTTCAAAGGGGACACCCAGACCCTAGCAGGAGTACAGCCAGCGGTTGGTGTTATCTCGAGGGCATGGAGAGGGTCCCCGCGGAGCAGAGACCGAGCCCTCTGGGGAAGCAGCCTGCCAGGGGAGGCTGGTGTCAGCTCTGTGATGAGGCTGGTTCTGGGAGTGTGAAAAGAAGCTGGATATTAGAACCCATTACCCTCGATGGAGTGCGGGGCCAATGCTGGGGTGGCACTGCGGGGGACAGCGGGGGAGTCCGGAAGGAGCAAGTCTCCTTCCCCGTCTCTGCTGCTACAGTCTCTCTCTAGTGGCCCCTGTTGGCAGAGCCCAAAAGAGGGGAGCTGGCAAAGCAGAGATGTGGTTTGCAGAACCCCAGTCCTAGTATCACAGAGAAGCAGAGATGTGGTTTGCAGAGCCCCAGTCCTAGAATCACCGAGAAACAGAGATGCGGTTTGCAGAGCCCCAGTCCTAGTATCACAGAGAAGCAGAGATGCGGTTTGCAGAGCCCCAGTCCTAGAATCACCGAGAAACAGAGATGCGGTTTGCAGAGCCCCAGTCCTAGAATCACCGAGAAACAGAGATGTGGTTTGCAGAGCCCCAGTCCTAGTATCACAGAGAAGCAGAGATGTGGTTTTCAGAGCCCCAGTCCTAGTATCCCAGAGAAACAGAGATGTGGTTTGCAGAGCCCCAGTCCTAGAATCACCGAGAAACAGAGATGCGGTTTGCAGAGCCCCAGTCCTAGAATCACCGAGAAACAGAGATGTGGTTTGCAGAGCCCCAGTCCTAGTATCACAGAGAAGCAGAGATGTGGTTTTCAGAGCCCCAGTCCTAGTATCCCAGAGAAACAGAGATGTGGTTTGCAGAGCCCCAGTCCTAGAATCACCGAGAAACAGAGATGTGGTTTGCAGAGCCCCAGTCCTAGTATCACAGAGAAACAGAGATGCGGTTTGCAGAGCCCCAGTCCTAGAATCACCGAGAAAGAGAGATGCGGTTTGCAGAGCCCCAGTCCTAGAATCACCGAGAAACAGAGATGCGGTTTGCAGAGCCCCAGTCCTAGTATCCCAGAGAAGCAGAGATGCGGTTTGCAGAGCCCCAGTCCTAGAATCACCGAGAAACAGAGATGCGGTTTGCAGAGCCCCAGTCCTAGTATCCCAGAGAAGCAGAGATGCGGTTTGCAGAGCCCCAGTCCTAGAATCACCGAGAAACAGAGATGCGGTTTGCAGAGCCCCAGTCCTAGTATCACAGAGAAGCAGAGATGTGGTTTGCAGAGCCCCAGGCCCCAGCATCACAGAGAAGCAGAGATGCGGTTTGCAGAGCCCCAGGCCCCAGCATCAGAGCATGGATTGATGGTTCTGGAACTGAGGCATAATGGTTTAATAACTGGAAAGATATTTCTGACAAAACTTTCCTTCCACAGTAGAGATGAGTTTTATCTCTGCCGTGTCTTAGAGACCAGCCCATAAAACATTCCAGATTGTTCTGAAATCGATGGCGAAGCAGTGAGACGGAGCCAGCACTTCCTGACATTCTCCTTTGTCTGCCCTGCCTCATATCGCCCTGGACAGCTGCGTGGCGGGTGTGTCCTTCCCTCGCTTCTGCTGGCAGAGAAGCTGAGCTGGAGGAGGCGGCAGGGCCAGCCCAGGGCCCCCGGGGGGCCTACCCGAGCCTGGTTCCTATCGGGTCCTAGGGAACATTTTGCTCCCTGACCTCAATGCTACAGAACCCAGGATCGGGCCCTGCAGACTGGGTTTCGCCTACTTTTGCCTTTTCATACCATCCACGGTCCTGCGGCCGGTGGGCGCGTGCCAGCGTCCAAGGAACGAACGAATGAGTGTCAGGACCCAGACAGCTGCCTCCGGGATGTGAGCTCAGAAGCCAGCTTCCCCGGGGGCTGAACTTACCCGAAAGTTTGTTTCCGTGCTTATAGAAGGGATGTAAGGAGAACGCCTACGTCGAGGGCTTTCGTGAGGATTAAATGAGTCAATCCAAGCCTGACGCTTAGAAGGGCATCCACTTTAACGCTCAGAAATATTATGGTTGTTACAAGCTAGAAGGTTTTTCTTTCATCTTTCCGAATCTCAGTTTCTTCTTTGGTAACGTAGACTAATACGAGGTCATTTTACAGCATTATTCCGTCCGACAAACGGTCACGAGTCGCGCGCTGTGCCTGGCGTGGCTCAAGGGGCTGGGAAAGCAGTCTTGGATCCGGTCCTGGAAGGCGGGACAGGGTGACCTTGGGGACAGATAAGAAGCAGGTAAACAAATACAGGAACAGCACCACGAGGCCAGGAAAGGCCCATAACGAGTG
The DNA here is from genome assembly GCF_022837055.1 of Prionailurus viverrinus. Classification (NCBI taxonomy): domain Eukaryota; kingdom Metazoa; phylum Chordata; class Mammalia; order Carnivora; family Felidae; genus Prionailurus; species Prionailurus viverrinus. Next base: position 4,409,214 of record NC_062572.1, on the reverse strand, counting down.
CTCAGTAAATAGTAGTTATCTCATCGGATGGGGCTTAGGATAAAATAAATCTTCACCCAGGAAGAGACACAGGCAGACACAGCAGGGTGAGGATCTGGAGGAAAGATAGATCAGGCACTCTGTGCGTGAGGCACGCGGAAATGCTTTGTGCCACTCTCGCCGTGGGGTTGTGAATCAGGACATGCATTCACTCTGCAGCTTAGAGAGGGGGACGTCCGGTGCTGAAAAGGGGTGCTCGGGGGGTCCAAAGTGCAGATTCTGAGCCTGCCAAGAGGAGGGAGGGCAGGGCACCTCCGGGCACGTTTTTACAGCCCTTTACGTGGCTTTGTTGTTCACTTGATCCTCTAGGAGGAGGGAAAGGTAACTGAGCCCCATTCATCAGCCGGGCATAACAGGCTCCGAGGTGAGCTCAGCATTCTGTGGGTTTGTGTGCGTGTATCTGAGCTGGAGAGAGGGTGGGGGAGAGAAGACAGAGGAAGAGGAGGGGAGCAGGGGGGAGGGGAGGGGGGAGGAGGGGGAGGGGGAATCCCTGCTACTTCAGGAGGACCAGACAGCCCATCTCTACTTTATAAGTGCACCTGCTTCTGAGGTCATTTGGAAGGTCATTCCTTCCAAATAAAAGGAACCTTGGGAAATTACTGATGATAGCGTGTTGTTAAAACAGCTCTCTAACCCCCCGAACCCACTCTTAGCTAACCCCCCCCCCCCCCCCCCAGGGCAGCTGAGGTGTGTTCTCGGCGGCCTTCAACCCGGGCCGGGTCCCGAACTCTCCCAGGTTCCATCCTGAGCATCCCGCTCTCGTGCCTCGCCTGTGTGCCTGACTTCGGGCACAAACGTGGGTTTTCAGGTGCACGGATTTCGCTCTTTTATTCGCATTCAGTCGCGAGATTTTACGTTTTCTTTTCTTCCTCCGAGACTTCTCTGCTCAGGACGCCCTCAGTTGCCCCAGTGACGGAGCGATGGTGGATGGTGACACAGGACACAGTGGGCTTCCCTGCTGAGGCTGGACCGAGCCTCCCGGGGAGGCAGCAGGGCCCTGAGCGCAGGCCTAGGAAAGCCCACCCGGGGGCCACAGGCCTGGGGAGCGGGGTGCACGGAGGGGAGGGGTCTGGCTCCCCTCCCCCAGATCCCAGGGGAATAGAAAGGCCCAGACCCAGCTGAGGCTGAACAACCTCGGGGAGACCAGGCAGGCGTGGAAACCGCGGGGAAGGTGAGGGTCGTTACGCACGCACGCCTGACGCACAGGCATGTGTGCACCTGTGCGACTGTAGATCCCCGTTCACACTCGCTGTTTCTGCTTCATTCTTCCCCCTCTCGTGCCCCGAGTCCAATGAATGCGAGTTTTCATTCCGGAAGTGACGAGCCTCCGAGACAGCAGAGCGATTTACAAGGGCGACACCCGACCGCCTGCCTGGAGGAGGCGTCGTGGGTGGGGACTGGCGGGCCCACGGAATTTCCCCGCAGAGGGGCTGGTCAGGCTGCCGAGAGGTCACAGCCCCGGCGACAGCAGCCCCGCGCCCCGCATCTTCCCGCGGGAGGGGTGGCTCGCCTCTGTGGCGTGCGCGGCACCTGTTCAGCTCAGTCGAGGCGGGGAGGGTACGTGTGTGGCCAGTCTGAGGGGTGGGGACAGAGGCAGATTGAATTATCGCTCCTAATTCTTTACTCTCTTTCTGTGTTAGAACGGACGTCCTTTGTCACATCAATTTGCGATTTCTCCCACTGGAGGGTTCAAGGTATGGATGTTGGCCTGTCCACGTGACGTGTTTCGGTCGATGGAATGTGGCAGAAATGGCCTGGAAGCATTGGTAGTGGGTGGTTGTCCTGGGAAAGTGGCCGCCATACTTGTAGATAAGAGAGGCAGATAAGAGAGGTGACAGGTCTATGGAGACCACACTCTATTGGAGAATAACAGCTGAATGTTGTGGGCTCCTGACTTATTCTGGGTTTTTAAACTCATCCTCAGGCTGACCTTCACCATGGTGGCATGAGGCTTTGGAGGCAGAAAGGGTGAGGACCGGGCCCTGATGAGAAGGATGAGTTTTCCCCCCTTCGTATAAGCATGACTTTCTTAGATGTGAGCTCACCTGTAAATGGCCGCTTAGCTTTGAGCCATCTTCTGCCCTTGGCTTTCTTGACTTTCGTCCTGGGAGGGGTGTAGTACAGGTGGTCGGTGCCCTGTCCCTTGCCACCTCTCGCTATAGTGCCCATAAACCCAGACACTCATCTTACCAAACTTCCTTTCATCGCGGGGTGGCCACGCGACTCAGTTCTGGCAGAGCTGAGTCAGAGTGATTGTCACAGCTTCCAGACAGTCATTGGAGGACACTGTTGACAAGCCTGTGCTTCCCGGACAAAAGCAGAACTGGAGCTTCCCTCTTCTTTCCCATGAAGGCGTGGTGATGGCTGGAATGGCAGCAGCCATGTTGTGGACATGAGTTGCTGAGCATGAGAATGAGAAATCACCGTTGAGGGTGCCAGCGATGAACTTTGGAGAGGGCCCCGTCCCTTGACTTCGTTGCCAAGACACAAAACCACTTAGGATTGCCTGTGCCTAGAGTTTCTGTACTGGGAGGTAGTTCAGTGTCTTCGTTGTAGAAGTCGTTGTTTAAGTATTTTTTAAGGAGGGTCAAAAACTGTGGTAGTGCCTGTAGTACCTAATTTCCTAGGTTCTTCATAGGCCTCTGAGAAGTACAAGAGAGGGAGATAGGCTACCTCTGACTTATGTCAGGAGGCAAGAAGCAAGACACCTGGAGGGAAACAGAACGCTTGGAGGAGATAACGCACCATGGCCTCGTCTCTCCAGCTCGGCTGTTCTGTGCTTGCTCACCAGAGAGAGGGAGAGACAGAGCATGAGCAGGGGAGGGGCAGAGAGAGAGAGGGGGAGAGGGAGAATGTGAAGCAGGCTCCGCTCTGTGAGCACAGAGCCCGAGGTGGGACTGGAACTCACAAGGTGAGATCGTGACCTGAGCCGAAACCAAGAGTGGGACACTTCATGGACTGAGCCACCCAGGCGCCCCTCTTCCGGTGACTTTCTTTGAGTTCAGTTTTTTAGATTCCACATAAGTGAGCTAATAAAGTATTTGCGTTGCTCTGACTTCGTTCACTTAGCTGCCCTCAATGTCCATCCCAGCGGTACCCTAAAAATAAATGGCAACTCTGTGATAGATGTGGGGGGGGGGGGTTGGCCAAAGCTGTGGTGGTAAACATTTCGCCGTAGGTAAGTGGATCAAATCGGCACGCATGGTAAGAAATGGAATTGGTTGGCTGTGTTACTCGTAAGTTCAGAGAACAGTAGCTTCAGGTGTGGCTGGATCCAGCTCCTCGAGCCCTTTTATCAGACCTGCTTCTTCATTGTCTCTCAGCTCTGTGTTCCTCTGTGTTGGCTTCCCTCTCAGGCCAACCCTCTTCAAGGAGCAGCCCCTGACAGATCCACAGTCCTCTCCTCACCGAAGTGGAAGGTGCTCTTTTTTGCTGCTCTTTGGAGCAGTTTCGGGGAAAGTCCTGGATCTGGCATTTTTTTCCCGAATCGTCTCACACCCGTCCCTGAATCAGTCATGCCGGCCAGAAGGTAGAATTTTCTGATTGGCCACTCCTGAGTCATGTGCTCTCTCTAGAGATGTGGGTGGCATTGGTTCCAAACACGCCGGGAGAGACAAGAGCGCAGCTATGAGAGTGGCTGGGATGATGGCCTCGGGGTGGGCATTCCTGTGTCAACACAGATGCATCACGCACCGCTCCCAGGTGGGCATTTTTCAGGGGGACGCCCATAGCACGGGCCCCTGTCCCCATGCCCGGCACACAGTAGGTGCTCAGAAACCGTCTGCTGAATGCAAAGCTGTTGAGACAGAGAGGGCCGTGCGGGTACATATGTGTACTTTGCATTTCATA